>NC_080650.1:13194521-13794521 GCF_027579445.1 Ammospiza nelsoni | reverse complement strand
AGAGATGTGGAATCATGGAATTTGACAATCCTACAGGCTGGAAAAGCTCTCTAAGATCAACCCCTGAGTCCAACCACCAACCTAGCACCACTGACCCATGTCCCCAGGTGATACATCCCTATGTCTTGTAAATCCCTCCTGGGGTGGGCCCTCCACCATGCCCTGGGCAGCTGTGCCAATGCCTGACCACCCTTGTAGTGGAGAAATTTTCCCAATATCCAGTGTAACACAATCTAATCCCTGGCCCAGCCTGAGGCCGTTCCCTCTGCTCCTGTCCCTGTTCCCTGGAGCACAGCCCGGCCCCCCGGCTGTCCCCTCCTGTCAGGAGCTGTGCAGAGCCACAAGGGCCCCCTGAGCCTCCTTTGCTCCAGGCTGAGCCCCTGCCCAGCTCCCTCAGCCTCTCCTGGGGCTCCAGCCCCTTCCCAGCTCCGTTCCCTGCCCTGGACACATGAGCAACATGAACGAGTGGATATTCCCTTCCCCCAGACTCCTGCAAAGGGTGCAGCTGATACACAGAGAGGGAAAAGCAAAGCCCACATCACCAGCCATGAGCCTACTCGACATCTCTGCAAACACCTGCTGGGTTCAGGCACACACCAGGCAAGGCTCCACCAGAGGCAGCTCTGGACACTGCCTCCCCCAGCTCTGCCCCCTCAAGGATGCACTGCCACCTCGGTACTTGCCTATAAATTCTCTTTCCTGCCCAGAGTGGGCTGAGGAGGCTCGTGGAGCTCGTGTGGTGCTCAGAGGATCGTCAGGAGTTTTGTGCTGCCTGGGATCCTCCAGCTGAAAGCCCAGCATTGGTGAGTGCCCCACAGCCCTGAGCCAAGGGCAGGAGCAGGGGCACCTGCCTGTGACAGCATCCTGTGGGTGGGAAAGCAAAAAGTTCCTCCAGGAGCTAGAGCCCGGTGGGGCCGGGGAAGGACACACACACTGCAGCTATTTACTGCTTGCAAATGAGCCACAGCCTTGGAAACGTTCACAGGAACGACTTAAAGTAACAAATTCTTTTGAGAAAGCCACAATCTGCTCATGGCTAATTTGAGAACAGAAAGAGAGGAGGGCTGGGGCATGTGATGAATTATTCACAGGGTGCTGAGGGGGTGCAGGAGGCCTGTGGGGCACAGGGTAATGCATCCAGAGCTTAGGCTCTGCAGCTTCAGGTGGGGTGTAGCCTGAACTGCCCCCAGGTCTGCAAGCAAATTACTGTGCTTGTCCTTGAAAAGGGGAGAAACAAATGAAATACTGGGCTGGCAAAGGCAAGTTCAGGCTGTGAGGTGCCTCTGTGTGTGTGCACAAATGACTGCAGTCAGCAGGCAGGTTACACCTGTGGGAGAATGGATAATGTGCTTTAGGTCCTCCTGAAGTGGGAACAAACCCTGCTCCCAGGCCAGGAGTGGCTGAGCAGCCACCCTGGAGAGCAGGCTGCGCAGCAGGTGGGTGTGCCATGGTGTCAGCAGGTCCTGCCCTGCTGGTGCTGCATCTGTGGCCTGCCTGGCCAGGATAATTGTGGGCATGGAATTGTCTGAAGGCAGCTCCAAAACTACATGAGAGCCCAGGAGCAGGAGTGAGAAAGGGGGTCAGTGCAGGAGAACACATTGGGACTGACACGTTGGGACACACTGGGACTGACAGGGATGCTGGGGTTGAGGTGAAGCTGGGCTGGAGGCAAGGAAGGAGTGGGGGGAATGTGCAGGGGAGGTGGAGGGGCCAAGGTTTTTGACCTGTTCAGTAAAGCTGGCCCTAAGACCCATAGCCACAGGCAGCAGACTGTTCAGTCACTTTTTCTTTCATGGGATTGGGCACAACAATTGTCCAGACTATCCCACACAGGGGTCACCCACAGGGCGAGAGGCTTCTGGATCATCATGGTCCTGCCTGGCAAAAACCTGTCCTTGAGTTGGAGCTGTGCAGACAAGGTCAGCTGCTCCCAGTGGTCCTGAAAGGCTCGGGATTTCCTCAAAGTGGAGATCAGCAGGAGCAGATATAACCTTGGGCACAGAGCAGATTGGGAAGTTAGACATCACCAGTATCTGTCTGGCCAGTGCTGCTGAGGGCTTAGTGCTCAGTCAGCTCTGAGAACAAACATTTTTGGACAGAAGTGATGAGAAAATCAAATCCTTAAGCTAAAGATAGTCCAGGTGAAGCAATAAAGTGTTATTTTCTCATTTAAGAAGTTTTTAAAGAATCTGCATGGTTCCTGTGGATGAGATGGAATGGGAAAGAAGGTGATCACTCCCCAGCCCTGTGCTTTGAGCAGTCCCCTCCTACAAATGCCATTTCTGTCCTCCAGCTCCTGTGCACTGGATCTGGCTTCTCCCTCCTTTCCTGAGTGCCAGTTGGAGGCACTTTCCTTGCCCCAGGGCTCAGGAATGGGAGCCTCCATTAACCTGCCCAGTGCCTCTGGGAGGAGGCTCTGGCCCTGCCCAACCCTGCTGTTTGTCGTGGCTTTGTCATTTAATTTGAATTTATTGATTTGTTTGTCACAGTCTGGGATCAATCACTGCAGTGATCGAGATCCAGAGCTTGGGAGGTGCTGCTGACCTGCTCCTCCTGGCCAGCCTGGAGCAAACCTCAGAGCCCCAGAGCCTGTGGATGGCTGTGAGGAGACTGGGACTGCCCCTCACACTGCCCACACTGCCAGGCTGTGGCTCTGGGAGGGACTGGGTGACAATGTCCTCTGCAGGCATGGGAGGAAGGCAGCCAAGTGGTGACTAATGAATAAGTGACACTAGCAGGCAGAGCTCTGATATCTAAAAGCACTTTTGTATCTCAGCAGTGTTTTCTGAGTGATGGAGGGAGCAGTGAGGAGCATTAGGGTAGGAAGTGCTCCATGAAATGAGCCTTCTCAGGACAGGAGCAATCCTGTTGTGGGGATGGACATCTCCCATCAGAGGGCAGAAGGTGCCCCTGTGAGCTCAGGATGCTCCTGGAAGGTGAGAGCTGTGGTCCTGCTGCAGGGGCCGCCTGCTGTAGGTTTGCTGTGAGGGTGGAGAGGCCTTGGAACAAGCAGTGCAGAGCAGCTGTGGCTGCCCCATTCCTGGAGGTGTCCCAGGCCAGGCTGGATGGAGCTTGGGGCAGCCTGGGACAGGGGTAGGTGTCCCTGCCCATAGGGGGTCAGACTAGGCCTTCAAAGGCCCCTTCCAACCCATGACACTCTGTTCTGCTGCAGCTCCTGGGCTTGGCTGTGAGAAGCAATGCAGAAGGATCTGCCAGGGGCTCATCCCTTTTGCCACATGGCTTTGTCATCATTTGCTTCAAGTCTGTGCTCTCCAAACTGTTGGGATTCATAAAAATTAGAGGGTTTTGAGAAAGTGGTAAAAAGGCAGGCCTCAGACAGCAGACTTGTGAACATTGCTAATACAGTGAAAAGTTTTCTAAGCAGTAGAGCAGACAACACTGATTCGGATTGTCCCGTTCTGTTCATGCCTGTATATAGTTGCCGGGCTGGCACAAACCTCAAGCTGGATGGAGCCTGTGACCCAAAATCCAGTGTCAGCCTGGCCCCAGCAGCAGGCTGGGTGTGTCCATGGCACTCAGAACCTCCCTGCCCCATCACTCTGTAGGGGCTGTGCATGAAGGGTCAGTGTGTTGGCTGCTGGTCACCACAGCCCTCAGAGCATGGTCCTGCTGGATGCCCTCACCTCCAGGATGAAGGGGACATGGCCAGATGCTGCAGGAGAAGGTGCAGTGCCAGGGGTTGCATGTGAGGGATAATTCTGTTTCTGAGAGCTGGAGACTGGCTTCCTCCCAAGGTACCAGGCAGAGTCTCTGCCAGAGCTGCTGCTGTGCTCAGCCGCACGTGAATAATCTTGTTACCAGTGGAGATGTACAAGATCTGCTTCTGTCTCACTAAATCCTGAGACTAAAGTGTCTTCAGGTCCTGAGAGGCCCACAGGCACCTTCTGCAAGAAGAACTTCCCTCTCCCCATGGGAGCTGTTGCTTTCCAGATTCACTGGGTGTCCTTGGATTTTGAGGCAGGGAGAACAGATGCTGTGAGCGCTCTCTTCTAGATCATTTATCACATCCCTGGGCCCCTCTGGCCTGTGCCTTCTCCAAAAAGCACTCACAGACTGTCTGACCTTTCTTCACAGCAGAGGTGCTCCAGGCCCCAGGCTCTGCTTGACATTCTCCAGGAGCAGTTCAGCTCTGCCACTTTCTTCTAGTGGCTCCATTTTCCTGATTTAAACCACACCATCAGCACAAACTGAGATTTCAACCACCTGCATTGGTTCTCAGACCATGGAGGGGCATCACACACAGATTCCTTCCTGGCAGGTGCCCTTGGACTCCTGTTTTCTGGGTAGGGTTGTCTTGAGGCCATGCACCCCTTCCACTCCATCAGGGCACCGTCATGCTCAGCTGGCATGGCTGGAGCATCCCCAGGGAAGCTGGAGCTCCTTGGCCAGGAGAGGACACTTGGAGGGGCTGCTGCATGTGGGCAGCACCAGGTTTGGCACGGGGTGATGCTGCTGGGAGCAGCAGAGAGATTTGCTGAGCAAAACCCAGACTGGACTGCAGGCAAAGCTCCAGTGTGGATGCTGCTGGAGGTGCTGCTCCACAGGGAGGTGGGCACCAGCCTCCCACCCTTGCTGGGAAAGCTGGGCCCGTGGAGAACAGGGACACCTGGGGCACATCAGGGCTGCTCTGCACGGAGGCTGCAGCAGAGGGATTTTGCTGAATGCTCACTGTTTGCTGGGAGATAGGGCTGCTGGGAGCTAAAAACACAGAAAGTGCTCTGAGAGCTGAGCTTTCTGCAAATATTTGGCAAGGGCATTTGACTCCCTGTGAACAGAGACCTCCAGTGTGCTCTGTCTGTGATGGACAGATTGTTTTCCAGGCTCTCAGGGGAATCCTGGTTGTCCAACTGGAGCTGCCTTCAGTCTTGACCTCATGGCCTCAGCTCACATCTGCCTTGGTCTTGACCCAGCCTGGGGCTGACCCAGCAGATGTGAAGTTCCAATCACCAGAGAGGGAAGCTTGCTGTACCCCCCTGGCCAGGAGCTGGGATGCAACAATTCCTGATGAACTATTCTAGTGGTCTGTCTGGTGACAGGGACACCTGCTCCTGCCCCTTTGCTGTGATGTGAAGCCAGGCTGGTCCAGAAGGGAGCCCAGGGCAGGGCAAGACATGCAGAGCGTGCAGACAGGGCTTTGTGTGCCATTATGAGACCCCTTGGGTGTATTCTAGTTCTTGCTCAACCTTTGCTCTCTTCTCCAGCATCATCCTGGCTGTGAGGAGAGCTGCCCCCAGAGCTACACATCCTGCTGCCCCTCAGCTCTCCCAGGCTGTTTCTCTCGTTAGTCCAGCTGCTGTCTCATGTGATGGCCTTTGGGACAGAGACCTGGGCTGGTCCCTGAGGTCCTGCTGCTCTCAGGCTCTCTGGACCTCACCTCTCCCTCTGCTTCTGACCTGATGGATCCCTGACCCAGGCTCTCACCCTGGCATGCAGCCTGGCTCCAGAGGGGGCTTCTCACTGATGTCACATCCAGAGATGGCAGCATTAACCTTTGCTGTCCTATGACAAATGAAGTTAATTGATTGAGGTTTCTGCTGTCATCTGGGGTGCAGCAGGCTCTGGAGGCATGGTCCCACTGCAGATGCTCTGAGGGCAGGGGCAGCCCATCCCTGGGGAGAGTTTGGGGTGACAAGTCCCTGCTCAGCTGTCACTGCCCTCAGCAGGCTGCCTATCTGCTTGCTGTAGGCTTGCCTGAGTGCATCTGCACAAGATGCCTAATTTTCTTGGAGAAAAATGCAATTTTGAATGGGACTTTGGCTTCTAAGCTGTGGTGACCAGTCGTTTCTTTAAGGGATAGGGAGGTTTCTCCAAGGAGTTTGTCCTGGAGGGGTGGTGAGGCTCTGTTGGGCGGGAATCCTTGCAAGCAAAGAGTTCCCAGCAGGAGAGTAGAAACAAGTGAGACAAATCCGAGTGAGGATCCTGTGGCTTCCTGGTCTGCAGCAAGTCACAGCCTATTGGCTTTCACCCACCCAGGCCTCCTACAGAGCTGTGTCACTTGCTCTCAGCTCAGCACCCCCAGGACAGTCCCTCTCTGCAGGAGAGGCAGAGGATGCTCCTGCTTCCCTCTGCCCTCACTGGGACATTCCCCACAGTCAAAGCTCGGCCAGCACCAAGAGTCTCCTCCACAGGGAGGTGTTGGTGTGGGGTGGCTGAAGCAGCCCACAGAGTTTCTGTTTGTCATGGATCAGGACAGACATGTGGAGCTCTTCCCATCCCTCATTCCCACCCCTCTCACCCTGAGCCCTGGGCAGCTGGGCTGGGCTCAGCACACAGAGGGGACATTGCTGCTCCTCCTCTCCAAGCACTCACAGGCACAGAGCCCAGCTCCAGCCCTGTGGGACTCCTGGATGGAGCACTGGGCTGTAACACAGCTCATGGGAGAGGGTTCCGTCTCCTGGGAGATCTCAGCCTGTCCCCAGCCCTGCTGAGAGCTCCATGGGATTTATCAATCTCTCCATGCCTTGTGTCGGCCACAGATTTCCTATGAATGAGTTTTTAATATGTCTGTTTGAATCACTGATGAAAATATTGACTAGTCTGAGCCTCCTGCTCCAAAACATTATGAGAAACACAGATTTAATGACAGCTCCCCACCAGGGGCTGCTGCCTGGGCTCTTCCCTGGTTCCCTGTCTCACGTGTGTCTCAGATGCAGAGTGCTCATTTCTAATCAGCCGTACAGCTCCGAGTCAGGCGCATTCCACAGGCTGCAGCACATCCCATCTGCTCAGCCACTGCCAGCAGCCACGCAGGGCATCTCCTCTGTGGGTGAAATGAAGGCTGACAAGACCTCTTCTCCATAAAAAAATTGATTGGCATAAATCCTCCAACTTCCATTCAGCTGCCTCCTGGATCCCTTTCCTTTGTCTTTGCCTGTGCCTGGTGCTCAGGAGGAGCCTCACCCTGCTGCCATCTCCTTTGGGGTGCTGCAGCTTCCCCAGGGCTGTGAGATGCACTGAGGATGCTCCTGCATAGCCCTCTCCAGGTCTGCCTGAGCTGTCACTCATCCTACTCAGTGCTGTGTAACACCTGCCTTGATCTTAAAAATGCTGGTGAGCTTTCAGCATCCTCTTGTGCTACAGACACCAAGACAGCCCAGAAACACCAATGGCATTTCTGCCCTATCAAGTGTCTGGCCATCTCTATAAACAAAAACCTTTTTTTTTTTTTGTTGCTGTTGTTCACAGAGCATTTCAGGTGCTTCCTTCCTGCCATTCATTCCCTAAGTCATGCATTTTTAACTGCTGAATGTACCTTCTCATATAAATTTTCTGTACTTCATAACTTCTAATTCAAAATCAATGGTTATCTATTTCCCCCCTAAACTCCATTTCATTATATATTGCTTTTTTTTCTTGATTTCTAATATCTGCTTCTGTTTCATCACTGAGGAGGATGGGCATCTGGCCAAAAACTTTCTGTTACTTGATTATGAAATTATGGCTCTTGCCCTTGAAGAAAAAATCCCTGTTTTCACTCATATTTTTCTGTCAATGTTGTGTCCTTTCCGATTAGTTTTGCTCTCAATTCACCTCCCTGCAGGGGATGTTCTCCTGTCACACCTGGTGAGTCACTTCTGGTGGTGGGTCCCTCTGTTTGCGGTGGCACTGGGGAGGAGTGTGACTCTATCTGCCTCTCTAGAGTCCCTCCTGGCTCCCATTCCAGTCATTCTACAAACACAATAATTACAAGAGTCCTTGAGCCACTTTCACCCTGGTAATTTCTTCCCTCCCACCTTCCAGCTCAGCCCCTCCCAGCCAAGTTAACCACTCCAGAGGTGGATTTCTGTTCCCAGCCTTGTGCATGTTTTTCCCTGCTTCTCACAGGACTGGTTCTATAAAGGTGACCAAACAAAAGCCCCTTTGGGACTGATTTGAAGGTACTGACCCCCTCCAAAAGGCAGGGACACCCTGTCCTGGTGCATGGGGGAGGTGCTGCCTGCCTCCATCACCTGAGCACTTCTGGAGCACCTTCACTGAGAGCCCAGGCTCCTGGAGAGCTGCAACCTGGAAAGAGAACTGGGCAAATTGAAATTAATAATTTATGAGTGACAGTAACAATTTCCACCATTTGAGGAAGCAAAAAAAAATTGCTCCATAAACATATTTCTTTTCAATTTCCTACCAGTTACTTGAAATTTGATTTCCATCTAGTTTGTTTCATCAAACCTCCCCAAAGTGATTTAAAAAGTGTCGCCAGCAATTACCCAGCTGCAGAAGGAAAGGAATGGCAGAGGGGCATCTCCAATTCCCCAGCCCAAAAGGAACAGGGAGCAGGAGGGTTGGGTCACTGCCTGAGAAACAATTAGCCAGCACCAGAAATCCCATCAGTGCTTTGGCCAGCACAGTCCTGGGGTCAGGACAGCCCTGGGAGAGCAGGGACAGCTCTGGGACAGCTCTGGGACAGCAGGGACGGCCCGGTTCATTCACCCATTCACTCCCAGGGACAGTGAGAGGTGCAGGGACTGCAGCAGAAGCAGCAGGGCCCTCTGCCTGCCCCAGCCTGCACACTGCCCTCCCTGCACACTGCTGGAACCTCAGCACTCCCCAGCTCCTCCTTGCTGGGCTGGGGTCGCTTTTCACCACGTGCTGCTGTTTTACCCTTGCTGAGTGAGGGATCCCTCCTGCACAGTGCTGAGGGCAGATGGAGCCGCCTTGTCTTCCTCACTTCTGACACTTTGTGACACTGACTTGGCTGTCCCACCTATTTTTTACCTTGGGCTCTGCTTCTGTCCCTCTCCCAGGAATAGCCTGCACCCTTTCCCAGCAGCAGAGGCCAATCTCCTCTGCAGGCCCAGTTATCTTTGGTGCTAATGCATGAGCAGTTGCCACCCATTTCTTTCACATTTATTCTCCTACATGGGAACAGGCTTCCAAGCACCATCCTGAGCTGTTCAAGCCTGCCATGGTCCTGGCACTGTGACAAAACTGCTGTGAGTGTGTCACAAGAGCCATCACTCCTGGCTTGGATTTGCTCCAAGAGCTGGACCTTTCCAAGAGGCTCCCAGCTGCTGTGGGGCTGGGCTGGCTCACCCTCACTCATCCAGCAGTGGGGATATTTACCTGGAGATAAGGACACAGGCTCCTCTGCAGCTGGATTCCCCACGGCGCTCGGGGGAGAGGCCATTGGAGCCCTTTGCTGGGGTCTCCACATCTGCCACATCAGCACTGCCACTGATTTCAATAACACACACTGAGAGCAGGAAAATGATACCTGCAAACAAGGGATTCAAGGGGTTGGAAGGCTAGTGATGAATAAACATCCACGGCTTGCAGTGAATCACTGCACATCCTTGAACATCCCTGAGCACAGGGGCACTGATGCCAAGAGTCAAGGAAGGTGCAGAGAGGAAGCTGCTCACCCCAAAGCCTCATCAAAACTTCCCTGTCCTTCTGATAATTGAGGGAGACAAGTGTTGAGTAGGCAGCAACCCTCAATGGGCATAATTCAAGCCTGGAAGTGTTTACGGTGTCAACTCTTTGAGCATAATGGGGAATTACACGAATAGGCTGGCTGAGTTCTTAAAGTAATAGCTTTGTTAAAAGCACTTAGGATCAGCTCGTGGCTGCCTCGTGCCCATGGTACTCACACGGGTTTGCTGTCCTGTGATTTTCTGGCCAAATAACACCATTTTTTCCCTTCTGAAGTAAATAGTAATAAATGAATACAGAAATTAAGAGCAATTCCCAGCACCTGTTGTCTAGGAGCACTCTCAGTGTCTAAAGCCTTGGGCAGCACTGACATCCCCACTGTGGCAATGAGCTGTTCTCATGGTTTTTTGCATTTAAATAAAGACCCAGGGTGGTGATAAAGGCTCGGTGTGAATTCATTATCCCGAGGGAGGGAAGCTGTGGCTGCATGAGGAGAGAGGCTGCACACCTGGGGCAGTGCCCGGGCTGTCCCTGCCCCAAGGGAGAGCTCAGCACTCGCCAGAGGCTGTACCCCATCAGAAGCTGTACCCCATCAGAGGCTGTACCCCGTCTACGAAGGGCAGGTGTGCCCCTGGAGAAGGGGATGCCCAGTGGGATGTGTATTTGACTCCTGCCTGGGGGTCAAATGGGCCCTGACTTTGCAGGGATCTGACCCTCTTGGCTGGGCGGGCAGGCCCAGGGATAGCTAAAGTTCTCTTCAGGATATTCCCTCCCTCCATTTTTCCCCATGACACCCAGTGTGGTACCCCAGGTCACAGAACAGAGTGCAACACCAGTGTCACATCCTCTCACCTTAAGTGCTAAAGAAGTTTTCATGGAGATCCTGTTTTTAGCATTTCACCCAGCTGCAGAGCTCTGAGGACTCATAAGCGTGCTCTGGAAGCTAATTAGATGTTTCTTGCAAAGTTTGACTAAAATTGGTCAACTTGTCATGGAGATCCAGGTTAGGAGGTGTTACTCAGATCTGGACTTGCTCTTTAAACAGCAGTTTTTGGAGCAGGTTCATTTCTCTTAAGTAGAAAAGCTTTTCACATCTTCCATGGGACAGCCCAGGCCAAGGCAGGAGACCAACAGCAGTTAAGCACAGCTGCTAACGAGGTTTTAGTCAAGGGTTGGAAGTGCACCATTTGGTGGCAATTTCAAGTGTAGAGGTCACAGATGTGAAAATCTGTTTTGCTTTTGGTATCTTTTTGTTGAACAACGGGGAGGTGCAGACACACAGCTGAGCTCCTGTCCCAGCACAGCCTGGGGCTGAGCAGTGACTCCCAGCCCTCTGTGCTCCCTCCTGCTGTGTGCCAGGGAGATGGATGGCGTGGGAGGGGGACACACCAGGAAGGGAACGAGGCACTGGGAAAGGCAGAGATTTGCTGCAGAGGTGAGGAATGCACCCAAGTTTGGGTCTCTTGGCCTTGGTTGGGTAGGGTGGTGAAGACCACGGTCTGTGGATTAAGGAGATGGGTGAAATGTTGGTGTTTCCAAGGAAAGGGGACTCATGTGGAGATGGTCTGTACAGGGGTGAGGCAGAGCTCTCTCTTGGTGCTGGAGGTGGAGCTGACCCATGGCAGGGGGGTGTAGGAGGTCAGCCCAGGCTGGACATCAGCCACCCTTGGGAGCAGGCTCTGCAGGAGCTCATCCCCACCCATCCTGCAGCTGCATGTGCAGGGCACAGTCAGTGCAGAGCCACGGCCTCGCTGGGAGCACTGTCAGCTCCCCTCAGCAGCCTGGGGATGCATGGTGGCCATCTCTCCCCACCCCAGCTGGGCCTCTGCCTTGGACCAGGAGTGCTCTGGCCCAGCAGCTCTGCCTTGTGTTGGGTCTGTTCATTGTCTGTCTGCAAGGCCACGCCAGCTGTGCCTGGGGGTTGTCCCCAACCCCTGGTGACAGGGTGGGGATGCCATCTCTGCTCCATCAGCCCCACGGCCTGGTGCAGGCCCCAGGCCTGGTGGAGGTGGTGCAAGGCCCTGCTCTGCTGCCTCCATCCTTCAACACGAAACCCCTTGAGGTGAAGCATAATGTGATGTCAGCACTGGAGCCCACAGCAGCCATGGCCACCACAAAATCTGGTTTGTGGGACAGAAGTGATGCCTTGGGCTGCAAATGTTCACTCAAAGCAGGAGAAGCCCAGACAATTTGCTGCATTTTCCCAATGTTTGATGGCAGACAACAGCCTTTCTGGCAGATATTTAATACAAATCCAGTGGCCACATGTGGGACTTCTCTTGGTTCCTTGGAGGGTTCTGGGTTGGAGCTCAAGTCTTCCTCCTCCCACTCACCACACCTGCTCCCAGCAGAGTCTCTGCCTTTGTGGGCTGTGTTTGGGTTGCTGCTCTGCTGCTTCACAGCAGCCAAAGCCTTGAAAAATTCATGTGGAGTGCTAGAAGGAAAAAACCTGAAACTTAATTTGGGTTTTCATGACACACAAGCCCTCTATTAGGCCTTGTAAACTTTTTCTGACATTACCACTTCATGAAAACTTTGATTTCAGATGTTGACTAAATCTTTAATCTCCCTCTACCTGCTAGGTCTGTCTCCTTTTCTTACTTAAAAAACCTTTTGGATTTTTTCTTCAACAGCATCTTTCAAATGTCAGCAGTTACCAGACTAACACAGAATGCAAAGGCCTTGGCAAACAGTCCTTTAAAGAGCTGGGGCATATAAATTCAAAGGCATGATATAATCTAGGAGGAATCCATCAGGCAGGGGAGCCTCTTGCATGAAGTGTATTGAGAACTAAGCACAATATGAACAGAAGGAAAATTGCTTTTTCCCTTTTGAATTTTTATTCACTTAGCAGCAATATTTACTAGTAGCAGGCAGAACCCATTTTTCATTTTCTGGGGAGATGCGAGAATTTCAGTGCCACTCATCTTGTCACCAGATTAAATCTGTCGACTTGCTGCCAGGTCACTGTGATATTAATGATACAGTTGTAATCCCTTTCTTTTGGGAGGACTGTGGATGGAGAAGTAACAACTTGACCATTGTTCACACGCTATAATAGAAAGAAAAATAGCACTTCTGAAATCCTGGGAAATTGCAGCTCCCTCTGTCATTGATTTCCTTTGTGCTCACGGAGCCGGGCTGCAAGCGGCTCTGGCAACGATGCCTCGCCGGCACCGGCCTCATTTGGTAATTAGTCAGCGGCCTTGTTTGGTAATTAGTCAGCAGCCTCATTTGGTAATTAGTCAGCAGCCGGAGCTCTCTCAGCTCAGCTCAGCTCAGCGGTGCCAGGGTCCCAGCTGTCCCAGGATGGGCGCGGTGTCCCTGTCCCCCCTCCTTGGGCTGCTGTGGGGATGAGCGGCCGTATCCTCCCTTCCAGGGGCACAAACTCCCAGCAGGCAGTGAAGGAAAAGGCCAAGTACCAAGTGTGGAACTCAGCTGGTGTCCTCTGCTGCTGTGACCTTGTTTAGGTGTGGTTGGAGTGGGGTCTGGGACCTGGGGTGGCAACAGGGGGCCTGAAGTCTTCAATATTCTTCATGAGCCAGCTGGGTGACAGGGCTGACAGCACACCATCCCTGGAGGTGTTCAAGGCCAGGCTGGATGTAGGTCTGGGACACCTAGTCAAGTGGAAGGTGTTTCTCCCATGGAATGAGATAAGATTTAGGGTCCCTTCCAACCAAACCATTCCATGACTCTATGATGACCAGGGGCAGGTGCCTTGCAACAGAAAAAGTCTTACTCTCTTTAGAGTAGGGATTCCTCAGTATTTCAGGTAGAAAATTCCTCTGCCTTGAAGCTCCCAGAGATATCTGCTGAGGTCAGTCTGCAGCCGGTCAGGAGAAAGCTGGGACATTCTTATGAGGCTTTGGAAGAACAACCGATTTCTCAGGACAGTTATGGATAAACATAACCCAAACAAACCTGAGCCCTTTGCAAATGCTGCACAGCTCAGATCTTCCTTGCTCCCTTTCCTTAAATCTTTGAGTTATCCAAAGCCTGGATGTGGGGCTGTGTTTAGGAAATGGGGCTGCTATGGAAAAAGCTGAACTCCCAGTGATGGATTTTGGCTTTGAGCTTCCCTGGCGAGGGAATCTCTGGGCTGTCTGTTATTAATCCTGGGGAGAAGTGTCCTCCGTGCTGACCTGAGTGGCCAGGCTCGTGGCAGTGCCTTGCTCCCCATCTCCTCCTGACTGCCCCCAGGAGGATGAGCAGCCCCACAGTGGAGTGACCCTCTGGACCCTCTGCCCCAGGCAGCAGCTGCATCCCCAGGGCAGGATGAGGCACTCAGGGAGGATTCCCGGGATGAGAGCAGTCTGTGCCCTTCCCCCGCTCACCGTCTCCTAATTAGCATTCCTTTGGCACACTTAATTAGCACATTCCTGCCTTTAAGTTATGGGCTGCTTTCCTATATTTACACCCTCCTAAAACATCAAGGGAGAGGTCTATAAATTACATGTCATGAAAAACATTAATTGTGTGAACTCCTTCTAGCATTTATAATGCTCAGCTTGTTCCTCTCTCCAAACCTGCAAACACACACAGGCAGGGTTTACACACGAACCTGCAAACACACAGACAGGGTTTACACACGAGCTGCCTCTGCTCCCAGCTGGGGCTGGTCCCTCCTGCACACACCTGCCCACAGGTGCCCATCACCCAGGCTGCCCAGACCAGCCCTGCACACCTGGAGCAGCTCTTGTGCTTTGGGAGGGGTTTGTCCAGCATCTCCTGACCACACTGCTGGGTGGGAGGCTGCAGTGGCTTCAGCTGCCCAAGGATCTCCCAGCACAGCACTGGTGTGTGCACAGTGCCTGCTTCACTGAGCATGAGGGCCTCGTCTCAGCCAGCTAGGACGTGCTCCCTCTTTAACCACTGCTTTACAGGAGAGAATTTCCCGCTGAAGGCAAGTACTGGCAAATTCGCTGGCCCTCCTGTGAGCCTTGCAGCATGGAAGGTGAGCACCAACCTGTCACCAGGGCCCTGGCACAGGCAAAATGGAATTTGGGCATTGTGGCATCACCATCCTGCACCCTTGGGACCTGCTGAGACTCCCTCAGAAGCACAAGGTGAGAGGAGCACTCCAGTGAGGGAGCTCAGAGCAGAGGTGCCAGCTGTCCTCAGAGCCCTGCTCAGCAAGGGCCATCCATGCCCCTCAGCATGCAGGATTGGGCTTCAGCTTCCATGCCAACATCCCTACCCTCTCTGTTCACTTGATCTTTCAGACTGAGCCTCCTGCTCTCCAGGCTGGGAGAGGAAAATGGCAGAAGAATGCCTGTTGTTTGGGAATAACAGAATATAGAGATCAGGAAACCAACATCTAGAAAAGGAAAAATGTTTGAGGATTGATCCCACTTAGATAGGAATCCTAGATGGTAGGTGCAGGAGGTGACAGGCATGAGTCCATGTTTGGGTTTGCTTGCTTGCTGCTGCAGGGGGTTTTGTGTGCCTGGGTGTTTTGGGCTCCTGTGCAAGCCCAGCCCAGCAGAAGCCTCCAGCAGCCACAGCAAGGGCCGTGCTGCTGAGCTCCTTGGGTTGGAATGTTCCTGGATCAGGGGATGTACAGCTCCACGTCACCCCTGAGCAAGACAAGATCTCAACTCCAGTGGTGAGTTCCTGTTCTTCCCTGCTTGTTTTTGGGGTTACCTGCTGCTGGCCATCCAGTGCCTCAAGGAAGCCTCCAAGAAAGATGGAGAGACACTGATTCCAAGGGTCTGGAGTGACAGGACAAGGCTGAATGGCTTTGAACTGAAAGAGAGGAGGTTCAGATTAGACATTACCACCCTGATTGCTTTGATGTCCATGAGGAGCCAGGGTTTCTGTTTTAGCTTTTATTTGAAGGACAGCAGCTTCTATTCAGCAAAACACTCGGACAAGCTGCAGTGTCAGAGCCAAGGAGAGAATCCTCTGTTCTGGCACGGGCAGTGCTGTGACACCAGCTCACCTCGCTGGTTTTGGTGCTCTGGTCATGTTCTGCTGCTGCCTACAGAATTTGTCAGTGCACAGTCATCTCCAAAAACCCCACCTGTGGGGATTCTGCTGGATCTCTTGCCCATGTGAGACCTTTTCCTTCTGCATCAGTCTTTCAAACCACACCAAATTTCAGCCAAGCCAAGGTCCACAGCTCTCCCTGAGCAAGGGAGGAGGAGATGTTTGCTGATGAGATTTTCCAGTGGATCAGGCAGGCTGGATTTTCTTGTGGCCTCCAGGACCTGGATGGCAGAAATGCCTGCAGCTGTTTGAGAGCCTGGACAAAGAACCAGGTGCTGTAGGCAATAGAGAGTCTGAGGCATCTGCACACTGCCCCAGGTCTGGGAGGTGAACAAATCTCACTCCTCAGCCTCTGTGTCTCTTTACAGGCTCCCAGTTGTTACCCCTGGGGCCCTGCCAACACACATGGGCTGAGCTGCTGCTCACAGTGCTGCCTGAGTGCCCTTTCCCTGCCAGGCCTCACCTTTCTCCCTGCTCTGGAGCTCTGCTGGGTGGGCCACACCTCACATGTGCCCCTGGTAGCAAAGGAGAAAAGGTTTATATATGTACTTAAAAGCTTATACATCTATCTGTATCTAGGTAGTATATACTATATCTGTATCTGTATTCACCTATAGGTACACATCTCCCTGCCTCCTGGGAAGGGCTGTGCAGGGCTGTGGGTGACACCTTCTGGGTGTTCCACTGGCCTTTGTGTCACCAGAGAGCCAAGCAAAGCAAAGAGGATTTTAGTTTGGTGAATCATTTCAGGAAGATCTGATTGTCAAATTGCAGAATGGTTTGGGTGGGAAGGGACCTCAGAGCCCACCCAGTGCCACCCCTGCCATGGCAGGGACACCTCCCACTGTCCCAGGCTGCTCCCAGCCCCAGTGTCCAGCCTGGCCTTGGGCACTGCCAGGGATCCAGAGGCAGCCCCAGCTGCTCTGGGCACCCTGTGCCAGGGCCTGCCCACCCTGCCAGGGAACAATTCCTAATTCATTCCTAATGTGTCAGCTAAACCTGCCCTTCACTCGTTTGGAGCTCCCTGAGGAAAAAGCTGTCCTTGCTGCCCCCAGACATCTCCATCCCAGGAGCCTGGCAGGGACCTTTCCTGGCTGAGCAGAGAGGGCTGGACAAGTGGTGTCTGTGGCCCAGGGTCTGATTGGTGTGATGGGGCTCCCCTTTAAAGCACCTCTCGATGTTTCTGACTTGTTTTTCAGTCTGAAGCCCTCACACCCTCTGTGCAGCCCCCCATCCCCATCCCCTCCAGCCTCACTGCAGTCCCCAGTGCCATGGAGCCTCTGTGCTTGGTGTGAGGAGATGGGCAGGGTGAGCCTGAACCTCTCCTTCACCCCATGCCTTGGGCTCTGTACATCCTTCTGTCCATGCCCAGCCTTTCCCCCTCTCTCTTTCCCCTTGTAATGGTCTCTTGTTGCAGACATCTTTTATGGAAAATCCTTTCCTTAGGATTTTTCCTCCTGAGAAGCTCAGAGGCCTCAGGAACAAAGTGTAAACAATGATTATCTGCTGCTGTGGAATGCAACAGGTGCATCTGTGATTGGTCTCATGTGGTTGTTTCTAATTAATGGCCAATCACAGTAAGCTGGCTGGGACAGAGAGCTGAGCCATAAGCCTTTGTGATCATTCTTTCCTATTCTTAGCGAGCCTTCTGATGAAATCCTTTCTTCTATTCTTTTAGTATAGTTTTAATGTAATATATAAAATAAAATAATAAATCAGCCTTCTGAAACGGAGTCAGATCCTCATGTCTTCCTTCATCCTGGGACCCCTGTGAACACTGTCACAGTCTCTTGTCTGTCCCTCTTTCACCCTCACTTCCCATCGCTCCTCTCTCAGTCCACGCTCCAGTTTGCTCATAGCCAGCGAGGTTGTTTTGGGGAGAGAAAACAACCCTGCCAAGAGCAGCATTTTGCTGTGCCCTGGATAGCAATTCTTTATTTGGCAGTCTGGAAGACCCCAGTTAATGCAACCACAAATAAAAATGTGCCTATCAGGACTTGTATTAGGAGAGAGCTGGTTAAATCTTTGGTGGGTGGAGGTCAATGGAGCATCACTCCAGGGGGCTCCCCTGATTTGCACCCACTGAGCTCAGGCCAAACATTTGCATTTACAGTGTCCAGATATGATAAAATGGAATAAAACTGAAATACTAAACTTGATCCCATCTTAAAGCTTTACATGAACTATAAATGTATTTGAAATGAATCAGGTACCTTTCATGGGCCCTATAAGTCAGAGCCCTTGGCTTCCAGAGGACTGAGTGCCAAGCCAATTGCTCAGCCTGCTCCTTTCTGTGGAGGGCTGATGCTCTGTGGGCAGCTGATGCTCCCTGGAGGTGCCCTCTGTTCGGAGCATGGATTACAAGAGCCAAGCCCTCCAAGTCAGGGGATCTGGAATTAGATCTGCACGAGTAATATGAACTCACTTTTCCTGGTGCTTCTGAGTTATGAAAAACCCTCTAGCCACAGACATGGCTGGTTTTTCACATCTCACTCATTTTTTTGTGGCTTCCTATTTCTTTTCATGTTTTGATTTATGGGAAATTCCTTTAGATGTTGACTGAGACACTAAATAAGGGAAAAAATAAAACAACAAAAGGCAAACTGCCTTTCCCTTACAGATGATCTACCACTGTGTTAAATTTCAGGTTCATACTGGGGGCATCTGACATTACCACTGTTCAAAGAGATCTGAAAGACAGCAGCTAAATTATTCCTAATCTTGTCTCCTAGGCTGCTTAAAACATGGTTGTGTTGCTCTAAAAAATACATATACCCCAAGGCAGAGAGCGTGGGTTGAAATGGGAGGTCGAGGGGAGAGGTGCAGTTAAAAGTAACTAAAAGCAGAGTTACAGAGGCAGCTGTGGCTCGTGCCTTCAGTGAAGTCTGCAATGCTGGATGTTTTGGGGCTTGCAGAGAACCTGTTTGCTGCTTTAAAGGCTTTTCCTCAACTCCTTCCATGGTTGCAGCACGCTCTGTGCTGGGTCACCCTTGGTGTCTGAACACCCCTTTTCAGCAAAAAAGCAGATTTTTGGCTCAGGGCTGTTGCATTTTGTGAGAGTTTCTGTTGGTTTCTGCTTGGTGATGTTTGAGTGACCTTCAAATGCAGGGCAGCAAAATCCTTCCTGATACACTACAAAACAATGATAAGGACAAAGTCTCTGCTCGTGAGGGGGATTGTGCTGGTCCCTTGTGCCACTGACTGCTCTCTCCTGCTCCCCAGCACCTGCTGCTGTTTGGAGTTCAGATGACTCTGGAGAAAGGGCCTGGCTGGAGCACTCAGCACCTGTGGTGCGCCCAGGGACAGCTCTGGGCTGCACCCTGAGCCCGTTCCCTTTGGTAAAGGAGCTCACCTGGGAGATTTCATCTGCTCCTGCCTGAACCTCTGGGACTTGAGCCAGGGAGGGTCTGCTGTGGACCCAGCTGCACCAGCCAACAGAGGTGGTGGGATGTGGATGTGTCCCAAAACTGTGGTGCCCCATGACAGGGGACAGAAACGCAGCTCATGCAGCATCTGCAGGGTCTCCACCAAGCTTTTTCATGTCTGAGGTTTTAATGGTCCAGGCTACACTTGGAATGGGACAAAATGGGCATTCTAGAACTGGGAATATGGAATATGGCCATTTATCCCAAATGTCTGGAATTGATGTTCACTAAGATAAAAAAATAATAAAGGACGGGAAAAATGCTGCAAACTTGTATGACAAGCCAAATCCTGGGATTTATTGCCACCTCCTGAGGGATTAGAGCAGCAGGAAGGAGCTGAGCTGTTTTCTCTCTGATGGGTGATTGCAATGGGTACTGTCTCTCCTTAGCCCTCCCAACAAGAACTTTGGCTTTGCCTCATGCACCTGAGCTGTGGGATAAATTGTTGGGTGATCCTATAGATCTTGGGCAGCTTAAGTTACTCTATGGTTTTGCTGCATTCTGAAGTCCCTGGTGAAGTGGGAAGCAGCCCTTCCATGGCCCCACTCCTGTGCCCCTTTGGCTGGGGCTCTTGGCTTTGCCTGTTCTCCCCAGTGCCTGTCCCCTTCCACTCTGATGTTTGCTGCATGGTACCTGTGTGTCATGGGCTGTCCTTGGGATGCTCCATCCCATCCTTTGTGGTTTCATGGGTCTTTCTCAAAGGGACAGGCTTTGTTCCTGCCCCTGCACGACTCCAGGCACTCTCCACCCTGCTGCATCCAGGGCAGCCACCAACACCAACACCTCCTTGTCTGGTTGTATTGCTCCATCCCCTTTGGGGTCTGCACGGCACCAGGCTGACCCAAGGCTCCAAATGAATCCAGGTGTTATTATCATATCAAAATCCCATTATCATAATGACAGAAGGGAGGTGGCTGCACATGGAACAAAGCCTGCCAGATGCAGCCAATTCCTTTATTGCAGCCAATTCCATTATTGCAGTTCTGACAGCATCACAGAGCCCATGGCAAAGCATTTCTGCTCCTTCAGAATTGCCCCCTGCCCCTTCACGTCCCCACACACTTGTGGCCCCCCACATGTGTAAATTCACTTATTTGCTGGCACATCCCCATCCACCCAATGAAGACAACAAAGGGCAAAGCGTGACTCAGGGACTGAGCTGGATGGTCTCCACTGCAGATCTGATGGTGATTCATATACCTTGCATTTTTAAAAGTTCTTTATTCTGCTGCCTATTATGCACCAGCAATGCATTTCAGAGGCAGCTTTCCCCAGAGATCCTCTCTGCCTCTTTTCACCCTGTTCCTGCCAGCCCATGACATTGCTCCTGCTCTTCCAGGGAACGTTGTCCTGCCTGCACCCCCGTGCAGCCTCCTGCTAAAGCAGCCCAGTGTCTGCTGCTTCCCTGCTCCATTTCAGAGCTCATTTGTGCTGCACGACCACTCAAGGTGGGACACCAGGGGCCAAGGGAATCCCTGTCAGGCTGCAGGGCTGGTTTTGGATGGGCTCCTAAGGGGCAGCCAAGGGCCATCCATGTTTGGTAGATAGACCTGGGGCTGCAGCTGATGTCCAAACCCCCAGCTGGGCAGAGACAATGTGCTCGAAATGAATTTGGGCATCAATGCAAATGGGCTCGTCAATTTGGGTGCTATGGGAGCTGTCTGAGAGTGGCCCTTGGTCCTCATGCATATGCCATGGGAGGGGGCTGGGAGAGCCTGAGACAAAGGGACATGGTGGCCAGGGGTGTTTGTCCACACTCAGATTTTAGGGATGTTTGTCCACACTCAGATTTTAGGGATGTTTGTCTACACTCACTCTCATCTCTATTTTAGCTTGGGATCTCCTCCCACTTTTCAGACCAGCGGACATGGTTTGTCTGAGAAGGGGAAGGAGATCCCAGCTACAATAGAGATGGGGAGTTCAGATTAGTTATTGGGAAAAATGTATTCCCAGAAAGGATGATCAGGCACTGGAACTGCCCAGGGCAGTGGTGGACTCACCATCCCTGGAGATGTTCAAAGGGCATTTGGAAGTGGCAGCTGGGGATGTGGTTTTGTGATGAACATTGTGGTGCTGGGTTAAGGGTTGGGCTTTACAACCATTGTGATTCTAAAAGGTGGTTTTATCTCTGTGGCTGCCCCAAACAAAGCTGGGGGTGCTGACAGACTGAAATATCTCAGGAAGGACACTCCTACCATTGTTTTGGGCTCAGCACCACCTCCTCAGCCTGTCTTGGCTGAAAGCAACCACGGAGATTGGCCTTGGATATTTCCAAACATCCTCCCTCTCTGTCCCTTCAGATGCAGGGGACAAACACCTGGAAGCCCCAAAACATGGAACAGGGAAGAAAGGGTGTGTGAAAAACACAGCATTCCAAAGGAACTCAGTGGAGGGACTGAAATGTATCTCTGGGAGTACAGAGCTGATGGGGCTACCATGAGAGGAGGTGGAAAAGAGCCATCAGAGGCAGTGGCTAGAGGAGGGGAGCTGCCTGGCCAAGGCTGGTGAGGGCACAACCAGTACGGACCAGTACCAGGGCTGTGGATACAGGTACGGCCACACAGTGCTGGGTTCTGCAGTGATAGATCAAGGGGCAGTGACTTCAAACTGAAAAAGATTTAGATTAGAGATTAGAGATTAGAGGTTAGATTTATATTAGAGATTAGAAATCAGGAATAAATTCTTCCCTGTGAAGGTGGGCAGGCCCTGGCACAGGGTGCCCAGAGCAGCTGTGGCTGCCCCTGGATCCCTGGCAGTGCCCAAGGCCAGGCTGGACACTGGGGCTGGGAGCAGCCTGGGACAGTGGGAGGTGTCCCTGCCATGGCAGGGGTGGCACTGGATGGGCTTTAAGGTCCCTTTCAAACCAACCCATTTTATGATCCTATGATTCTATGACCTCGTTACTTGGAATTTAGTAGGAATTTAGTAAAGACTGAGCATCCCTTTTAGTAGGAATTTAGTAAAGACTGAGCATCCCTGGGAGCCCCAGTAATGGATGCAGCCTGGCTCAGTCCCGTCTGGTGGAATCTGGAAGAGGCAGAGTGTCAAGGTAAAGCAGCATTTGGACCTCAGAGGGGTGGTATCAAAAGGCACCTCAAAGGCACCCCCAGGTCCCTGGGGTTTGTGACAGGGACAGGGACACGGGCACGTGGTGCAGAGCCTGAGGTGCTGGGAATCAGAGACCCAGCCTTTCTCTTTAAAGCTGGTACCCCCCAAGTGCTCAGTAAACAAATCCAGCCTGGAGAGGGAAGGACCCAAGCTCAGATCTTGAATCGTGGTCCAGGGGGGACCAGAGTGATTTTGTAAAAGTTCTGTCAATGCATTTCAGCAAATCAGTACATCCCATTTGGCCTGGCTTCCCTTAAGTAGGTCACTGGTTAATCTGATGGCAATGAGCCACTTTCTTTCTATTTATTCTTTGATTTTGCTTTTCTAGCAGGTATGGCTTCACAACCAGCATGATGAAAGAGTATTTATTGCTGGCACCTGAAAGCATTATTCTCCAATAGGTGTCTGCATTTAATTTCAAACACATCAGGATGTCTCTAATTCCCTGGCCATGGGAAGTTGGGTGTTGTGAACTTTGGAATAATTTTTTATTAGTTCTCTAGTGGGGTTGTAGTGAAGCTGAATTTTAAAAGTTAAGGTAAAATGTCTGCTTGTCCAATTAGAATAATCTCAGAATGGTGGAAACATCAGTTTTATGTGTGCAAATGAAATTTTGCTGCAATTAAAAGTTATGCAAGAAGGAAAATTTTCTAAAGTCTCCAAAAGAGCAAAGATAATATCGTTTATAGACTCTGGGAATGAGGGCTGTTAAAGGCACAGACTTGGGAAATATTTGCTGCAATATATTAAAAGAAGCAGGAAGGCAACTTAGTGGAAAGGGTTTTTTGGTACTTTGCAGGAAGCACCACAGAATTTTATTTTGGGAGCACAAGGCAATGAGGAAGCCCTTGATGTTTTTGTGATCTGTGTTTGTCCCTGTGTGTTCTGAGATAGCACAATCTGAATATTTGTGATCAATAAATCACCTGGGAAATTATTAATGTTATTTGATTTCAAAATTATTGCCTAGTCCCTTTAATAGGCAGTTGAGAGCTTTTTTGAAACTGCTGTTTCAGACTGCCTTCATGTGTGGGGAAGAGATTGCTGCCTCTGATTCACATCTGCAGGTTTCTCCAGCAAACATCAATGCTATAAATTTTTATTTGCAATGAAAATTTAGATTGTGGAACATTCTGAGGATGAATTCACTAATTAGTTCATATCTGAAATAAAGTGTGGGAGCAAAACGATGTCTGCAAATTTCAGGTACAGTGGGAGATGCTGTTTGGGACTGGGATACAACCTGTGAGTCCTGCCCAGGCAGCTGCCACAGCAGGGAGAGCCACAGTGTCCATTCACTGCTGGAGAGCCCAGGGGGGCCCTGGAGCTGCTGCAGGGCTGGGGCCAGGCTGGGAGAGCTGGGGGTGCTCACCTGGAGAGGAGAAGGCTCCAGGGAGAGCTCAGAGCCCCTTGCAGGGCCTGAAGGGGCTCCAGGAGAGCTGGAGAGGGACTGGGGACAAGGGATGGAGGGACAGGACACAGGGAATGGCTCCCAGTGCCAGAGGGCAGGGCTGGATGGGATATTGGGAATTGGGAATTGTTCCCTGGAGGGTGGGCAGGCCCTGGCACAGGGTGCCCAGAGCAGCTGGGGCTGCCCCTGGATCCCTGGAAATGTTCCAGGACAGGATTTGGAGCAGCCTGGGACAGTGGGAGGTGTCCCTGCCATGGCAGGGGTGGCACTGGATGAGCTGTGATGCCCCTGCCAACCCAAACCATTCCATGGATCTGTGAATATCCCTCCTGATCCCTACAATGAACTCAGCCCCCCAGGGCCAGTTTTGGCACTCAGAGAATGATGTGACCTCCCTTCATCCCCCAAATGAAGGAGGCACAGGACATGACATGGAACATGGATGTTGGACTTGCCTCAGTGCTCTTGGGTCTTCAAATTGTTCGGTAAAAATCAATGTAACCCTAACCCTATCCTAACCCTGTTTCCTCCCCTCTTTTGAGTACATATGTCTGACAGGGATCCTATAAACTTCAGTTGCCAGATGAAATGGAATACAGGAAAGCAGGATGAAGAATAAATGAGCCCATCTGTCCATCTCCCCTCCAAAGTGCATCACATCGATGGGTGCTCACATGACAGATCACTAACAAACCTCTGGTAAGGAGGATTTATCTCTCCACCTATTCCAGGCCTCTGCTTTGCCGATTATAAAGGAGTTTCTCCAATACCAAGTAGCTTTTAACCTTTGCTGGACTTCAGGCTCAGACTTTTTTTGAACTTTCATTTTTATTTTTGCACTCATCATCTTTCATCTCCTGTTGTACCAGGAGCAAATGCAGAAATTGTGTTCAATTAAGAGCATCCCAAATACTGAACCTATGAACAAATTTGAACCAGAGTATGCTTAGACATTTTCCCCTGTTCATTCTGCCTCAAGAAACAGCTACCAGGAAAAAAAAGGAAAGTTTGAAGGCAGTTTTTCTTGACAATTGCTTGCTCTGAAGCTCCTGAAGAGTTTCACATTTTTCAGACAAGTCAAGCAGAAGAGGCTAAGTGCACCCAGCTGTGGCACAGAAAATTGGGGGGTGCGCAGCCCATGTAGAAAATAAACCCCACGAGTGAGAGGCTTTTGAACAGAGGGCACACAAAGAAGACAAAATCATAGGATTACTGGTGACTGATCTAGAGAGAAGAGTCAATCTTGTAATTTTGGGGGCTTGCTGAGTCTCTGATAAAAGACAGGGCTATGACTGAGATCTGAGAAGGAGGAAACACAGCGAGACAGGGAGTGAGAAATGATGTGGGGGAAGACCCAGCTGTAACTCTCCATGAAACAGTTACAATTTCCAAGTAAAAAGATCTCTATAACAGAGACTTTGCTTACTGGAGGAAAAAAGGAACAGCCCAGATGCTGTCAGATGGGACTCACACCATGGAAGAAATCCTTCCCAAATTTCTGAATGGAGTGACTCTTTAGAGAAATGCCTGATGTCACCAGCTCCTGGCTATTTTAGGTCAGAAATGGGGCTGTGCATTCAGTTCCCACCTGTCAGAGCTGGGGCAGTTCTCTGCTGTCCATGGGGCAGTTTTTTCTTTATCTCTCCCACAGCCAACCCTCCCTCCAGGAGATCTCTGCTGTCCATGGCCACTGAGTGTCCCTGCAGGGCTGATCCAATGCCAGCATCCCATGGGGAGATGCTGTGCCCAGGGGAGGAGCCAAGCATTCCTACCTGGATCCAATCTGAGCCTGGCACAGCACAGCAGCCTTTGCCCCCTGCATTGCCAGAGGAGCAGCTTTCTGCTGCCCTGCATGGCCAGAGGGAGCCCAGGCCCATCTGCAGCAGCCCTGGAGCTGCAGAGGAAAACTCCCCCCTTGTGCAGGATCCCTGCTGCAGCAGAGCCACAGCTGGCACTGCAGGAGGGCTGAGCCCCCATGGCATGGGGCTGGGACACCCCCTGACACACAGGGGGCAGGGACTGCTCTGACTCTGGCAGTGGTTTTAGTTTTTTGGGTTTGCTTTTTGCTTTTTAAAAGTTGTTTGTACTATTACATTTGTATTTTTAATTTTCCCAATAAAAAACTGTTATTCCTATTCCCATATCTTTGCCTGAGAGCCCCTTAATTTAAAAATCAGAATAATTTGGAGAGAGGGGGTTTACATTTTCCATTTCAAGGGAGGCTCCTGCCTTCCTTAGCAGACACCTGTCTGTCCCAACCAAGACATGTCTCACCTGAGCTTGTCACCACAGAGACAGCAGCTGGCTGCCTCCATCACAGCTGTAGCTCCTGCAGAGCTGATGCTCTGATAAGGATGCCCTGAATCCAGTGGACGTGGGAGATGGCCCAGCAGAGATGGTGGGGCAGGAGGAGAGCAGGGGCTGCCTACCTTCTGCGGGGCTTTGCCTGGAGCAGCACAGCTCTGTGACACTGAGCAGCCTCCCCAAGCACATTCCTGTCTGCAGCACCAGCCAGCCAGGTTCCCTGAACCTTTAGACAAGTGTAGGCTGCCTTTCTGGTTACAGTTTTTCACTTACACACTCCCAGGTAATGGATGATGAAGACATATTGCCATGTTTTGTAATTTAAAGTGAATTTAGCCTGTCAGCACAGTTGAAATAAATGTGTTCATTTCCCCAAAATGGCTAATCTGTCACATTATCCCATGTCCTTGTTTCCCCCATGCAGCCTAATACTGGAAATAGGAGATCTGATTGTTTTAAAAAGTGAATTTCTCACACCCTTATTTCCCTCTACTATGAAGCGCCATCGTTAATGTTTGTGTGTCCACTCCTGGCCAGTGCTCTCCCTTGGATGGCCCTGGCACAGGCAGGGTGAGGAACTGCTCCAGTGTGTGTGGGAAGCACCCCCAGAGCTGCCAGGCAGGGCACGACAGAGGTCACTGAGCCAAGGCTCACCCCACTCTGTTCCTAACAGCAAAGAGTCCTTGCACTGGCTCCTGATGCTGTTCCTCAGTTCTATCTCAAAGCAATGGCACAGCTCTGCTCCTTTCCCATGCAGCCCACCAGGAACGAGTTGCCTGCCTGCAATTACCCTTGTTGGTGTTAATTCTATAATTTAATTCTTTGTCAGCCAAAACTTGTGTTGGTTTTCTGTTATTTTCTGTGACTGATTTCAGATGAGAGACCTACTTTATTCAAGGGGCACAGCAAAGTAAAACATCAGTGTTCTTCCCTTCTCCTTCAGCTCCCTGTTGTCTCTGAGGGAGTGAAAATTTTTAAAGGCCAGATATCTCCTTGTGTCTTGGTTTGGAAAGACAGGTGTCTGCTAAAGAGGGCACGAGCCTCCCGTGAAATGAAAAATGTAAACTCCCTCCCTCCAAATTATTCTGATTTTTAAATTAAGGGGCTCTCAGGCAAAGATATGGGAGCTGGAATAACATTTCTTTAGGAGGAAAATTAAAAATACAAATGCAATAGTACAAACAAAAAACCAACATTGCCAGAGTCAGAGCAGTCCCTGCCCCCTGTGTGTCAGGGGGTGTCCCAGCCCCATCCCATGGGGGCTCAGCCCTCCTGCAGTGCCAGCTGTGGCTCTGCTGCAGCAGGGATCCTGCACAAGGGGGGAGTTTTCCTCTGCAGCTCCAGGGCTGCTGCAGATGGGCCTGGGCTCCCTCTGGCCATGCAGGGCAGCAGAAAGCTGCTCCTCTGGCAATGCAGGGGGCAGAGGCTGCTGTGCTGTGCCAGGCTCAGATTGGATCCAGGTAGGAATGCTTGGCTCCTCCCCTGGGCACAGCATCTCCCCATGGGATGCTGGCATTGGATCAGCCCTGCAGGGACACTCAGTGGCCATGGACAGCAGAGATCTCCTGGAGGGAGGGTTGGTGTGGGAGAGATAAAGAAAAAACTGCCCATGAACAGCAGAGACCTGCCCCAGCTCTGACAGATGGGAATAGAACACACAGCCCCATTTCTGACCTAAGACCCCTTGTTAGCTCAGAGTGCTGGGGCACCTTGTCTGCTGTGATTGGTTTGGAAGTGCTTCCCAGTGAGAGGCTGTGTTTAACCCTCCACAGCAGTGAGGGAAACTCTCCCCATTTCCCAGCACATCCTCAGGCTCGCCCCCACACAGCACATAAATATTTCTGCTCCTGTCTTCCCTGTCTCATTATTAGCAATTTTATCATCTCTGTCTAATAACAGTCCTGTTGACTTGTATTCTTTGATGAATCCTCTGTCTCCTTTTCCAGTGGGAAGTTGCTGGCTGTGGTTATCTGCATCCCAAAGAGCTGGAGCACTGCTGGCAGTGGTGTTTCCCTTTGTCTGTATTCAAGCCCTGTGCCTGCTCCTGCCCCACTTTCTGGAGCTCGCTCTCAGAGTGTTTTGGTAGAGCAGGTGGCTGTAGATGGGCTGGAACCTCTGAGTCCTGCTCACTGTTTTGCTCATGGAATCATGGAATATCCTGGGCTGGAAGAGACCCCCAAGATCACCCAGTCCCACCTGGCACTGCCCAGACCCCCAACAACCCCACCCTGTCCATCCCTGGCAGTGCTGCCCAAAGGCTCCTGGAGCTCTGGCAGCCTCGGGGCCGTGCCCATTCCCTGGGCAGCCTGGGCAGTGCCAGCACCCTCTGGGGGAAGAACCTTGCCCTGAGCTCAGCATGACCTGCCCTGGCCCAGCTTCATGCTCTCCATCTCCTCCTGCACTGCTGTAGAGGAGCAGGATGAACTGGACTTCTCAGGAGCAGAGATGAACCAAGCTGCCTGTGTCCCTGGCAAGTGCCCTGGCTAAGGAGAGGTTGCTCAGCTCTGGGGATCCTGAGCAGTGGTGCTCCCCCATGCTTGTGCCCAGCCCCAGCTCTGTGCCTAACCCACCCTTGGCATTGCTGTGTGCATTCACACAGTGCCTGCCTCTCCCCAGGCTGGGAAGGCAGGGCTACGGCTGCACATTCCATTGTAGCCTTGCAGGATGAGTGTCTGATGGACATGGACAGCCTGCTCTGCTGGAATGTGTCCCTACCTGTGCCTGGGTGGCCTGGTTTAGGGCAAATTTGGGAGAAAACGTCCAAAGGGGCCCCTCCAGAAAGCAAACCCACACAGCCCCTGTGCCCAACTGGGTTGGGAAGGATTCCTTGGAGAGAAGTGGAAAGAACCTGTTGATTGAACAGGCACAGCACCCCCAGCACACAGAACCTGTTGATTGAACAGGCACAGCACCCCCAGCACACAGAACCTGTTCATTGAACAGGCACAGCACCCCCAGCACACAGAAGGAACAATACCAGGTGACACCACTCTGTCCCCGCTCTGACAAAGATGACAAATTCAGAAAGTCTCTCTGGGGTTGCTCGCTCTGTTCTCAGTCCCTCCCGTGCTGGGGCAGCTGCTGCAGCCACAAGGTGCAAACTCTCGCTGTTCCCAGGGCCCAGCCTGGAGCAGGCTCGAGTGGGGCCAAAAAAGGGAAAGGAGAAACAGTCCAGGGAAAATTTGGGCTGCTTGGCTAAACTAACTAATGAGCAGAAGCAAAAAGCAAGGGCAAAGCAGGAGCAAAGGAGGAGCAAGAGCAAAGGGAAGAGCAAAAGCATAAAGCAAAAGCAGCACCATGCACTGCCCTGTCTGTGTGTCCCACCAGCCGTGGGGGAGCGGCTGAGAGCAAAACCCAAACAAAACATTCGCTCTGCAGAGCCAGTCTGGAAGGCACAGAACATGATATCTAGCAAGAACAGAGCACAGGAATGGGGATACAAGCAGCAGAACGTCCTCCTAGGACACTGGGGTGCAATGAGATGAGCTTTATTGTGTCTTCCAACCCAAACCATTCCATGATTCCATCATTTTGTGAATGTGCTACACATGAAGGCGTTGGGTGGTGCAAAGCTTCTCCCAGCAGCAGGGCAGAGGTGTCCTCTCTGCAGGACTTTGTCAGGAAGGATGAAACCACTGCAAAACATGTTAATTCCTCCCACTGTGCTAGCAAACAACAATTAGTTTGTTAAGATGTAAGTTTATTTAATGACAAGTATTTAAAGTTTGATTTACAGAGTAAACCCAACCTGGTCTCTCCCATTCCAGGTACCTTGAAGGAGCACTGGTGCAGCTGGAATGAGGTCTGGGGTCTGCAGCTGGTGGTGGGCAGGGAGGAGCAGGGATCTCCTCGTGGACCAGGACAGCCCATACCACCCATCCCATCGCTCTGAGCTGTGTGTGAGCAGAGGGCCCTCCGTGTGAGGAGGGGTGGGAATGGCTTTTTAGCCTCCTCTACTCTTCAGGATGTGCTGTCACTGAGGTGTGAAAAAACCAGGTCCCACCACAGTGAGAAATCAGGGTCTTCTGTCTTTCAGCCCAGTCCCTTCCTTCCTGTCCTGTGTGTGGGAGGCTGAGCCCTCTGTCTGCTTCCACTCCATCACTTTTATATCAATTCCTGAGGTGAAGTGCTGTATCATAAGGTTCCTACAGTTGTCCTTCCCCCCTGCTAACCTGCATTCCAGATCCCACTGTGCAGGTTTCCCTTTGCTGGGAGTGTTTCCTCCTGCCCTCCCTGCTCTGTGATAGGCTCAGAGGCAGTGGGAATGTGAGTCTCTTCCCTGGGAAACCCAAGCCCTCCTCTTGGAACACGAGGGCTGGTAGGATGGTCATGCTTGGGGCAAGGGAACAGTTAAAAAGGATTTTGATTCTGTGCATCCCTTCCCTCCAACAGCACCATTACTTCATACAACTTATTCCTTCCATTGAAACCTTCGAATAATTTCCCTTTATAATCAAACTTTTCTATCCCTAAATCAGTTTTATAACCACCTTATTATACCTTGAAACTCAAAATGAAAAATAACTGTTATAAATAATTGGGCTGTGCTGTGAATACTAAGCACACCCGTGGCTTCCAGAGGATGGGATAACAGGGACGTCCTCCGCCACCCACCCAGGGAAGGGCTTGCTGGCTTAGCTTGTCTTCTTCAGCTCCTAGTGCAGAGAGGAGAGGGGAGGTGGGGTTCAGTCATTGCCAGGCTCTGGACCTGCCCTGGAGTTAGCAGAGGCTCTGTGCCCCTGCTGTGGGTTGTGTTTGTGAAAATGCAGTGATCCTGGTGTTTGCTCCACCGGGAGCTGGGACTGGGCACCCCCATTTGCGCTCAGCTGCACCCAAAGTCCCCGGCCCTGAAAAGGGTCAGCCCTGAGCTGAGAGCATCCCTGGGTGCCTCCTCAGAGCCCCTGGACTGTCCCTGCCCACGGGATGGCTCCCGAGTGGGGCTGTGGCACTGCTGGGCTGCTGCCACCCCAGCTCAGCGGAGCCTTCTCCTGCACCAGGGCTATGAAACCTCCAGAGCCTGAGGATCACAGAATCCCACTCTGGTGTGGGCTGGAAGGAACTCACAACTCACCCAGTGCCACCCTGCCATGGCAGGGACACCTCCCACTGTCCCAGGCTGCTCCCAGCCCCCACGCCCAGCCTGGCCTTGGGCACTGCCAGGGATCCAGGGGCAGCCCCAGCTTTGATTCATCCATCTCAAACTGCACCAAGCTGCCACAAGGGAGACAAGAGCTTTTATCCCCCAGCCTCCCCTTTGGACATGGCAGGGATCTATCTCCAGAGTGGGATGTGCCTCCAGGAGAGCTCCAGCCATCTCCTCATCTTCAGGTGCGTGGCAAGAGAAGGAATTTGTTGCTGGCTTGCAGCTTGTGTGATGGTTTTATTGAGTGGATTGACAGAGACTAAAGCCAGACAGATGCATTAGATCATCCCACTTGATTTCCTGTAAATCACAGCCCATTACATTGCACTGTGTTCATCATGCAGTGCATCCAGTGACTTGGGTTTGACTGAAACACATCTTTCAGGAAGATCTCTTCAGGCTACTTTCAGTGGTGGATAAATGTTTTCCTTGCAGAAAGGTGTCTAATTTATAATTCAAATGTTTCTGGCTTCAGCTCCCAGCTCTTGTTTTGCCTTTCGCATGGCGGTCACAGAGTCTTTATTGCAAAATATTTTCTCCCCCTGAAGGAGTTTAGATGTGATGATGAAGTCACCTCTCAGTCTTCTTCTTTAACAGCTAACCAGCTTGAAGCCTTTAAATCTCTGCATGGAAGGTGTTCTTCCTGGCCTTTAAATCAACTTTGTAGCTTTTTTCTGCGTGTCTCTATTCCTCCAACTATTTTTTGGGATTTATTTAAGCAGAGACCTACAGAAATACTGCAATTTGGCAGAATGTGGTGTTGAACTGAAGAGTGGGGAACAGACCAATCCCAGGCTCTAGAGAATGGCCTGCATTTCTGCCACCCAAACAGGTAATTACAGAGCTGTAAATGAGGTGCAGGCAGCTCCTTTATCCCTGAGCTCCTTCAGCAGCTCCTGGCTGAGCAGGAAGGAGCCAAGGGAGACCAAAGGAACAAAATCCATGCTGGCACCCTCCTCTCTCCTCTTGGGCTCCAGCTGGGGGATGGAGGAGATGCTGCCCTGGGGTTCTGCTGTGATCTCTCTGCTGGAAACTCCCCATGAGGAGCCAGCATGTCCCTGTGAGACCTGGGCCAATACAGGTTTGGATTTTGATATTCTTTTATTACAAAATTGCATTTTTTTGTCATTTTCCAGGCACAACTGTCCCTTCTGACCCAGGCATCAAAGGCAGTATTCAAACTGAATTTTGCTGCTAGAGGCACTCCTGTATCTCCTGCTTTCCTCATGCTGCTGCTGAGGCTGGGCTGTTCCTGCAGGTCATGGGCCTCCTCAGGATCACCCTCAGGGATGCAGGTGACACACAGAGGAAGGCACCCCCCAGAAATGCTCACTCAGCATCACTGCCACACTCCAAAGCCCAGGTGGCTGCAGGTTGTGGGATCTCAGCACCTCAGGATGGAGGTGCAGAGTGGCCGAGACCACCCTTGGGGGGCTCGGGAGTCCTGGAATGTTGCCAGAAGTGTCTGGTGGCAGGATTTTGATCCTACACAGGAGACGAGACCTGTATGAGGACTGGGAGGAATTCACTGGGTGAATGGTGAAGGGATAAGTTAGTTAAAGTGTAAAACACAGGGTTTAGGATTTTGGTACAGGGGGGGTCTAAAGAAGTAAGATGGAGGAATTGGGGCGTGTCCTGTCCTTCTTCTTCTTCTTCTTGGCCTCCATCTTCTGTGGTGGTGGTGGCACTTTGGGATTGGTTATTACTAGAAGTGCACCGGTTAATAAGGGTAGAAGGTATTGGGGAGAAATGATAAATATTGTACACGTAACTTCGGGTATAAAGATAAGTGACCGCCCCGGGGGCTTGCGGAGTGTGCCCATGGCTGACTTGCTGTGCAGACCTCTGTCGGGCTGAAAGAAAATCTTTTAGATAAACAATTAATAAACACCGAGACCGAGACAAGATCAGAAGTCTCTCCTCGTCCTTTGAAGCGTCGGCTCTTCAAGGCCATCCCTGGGCCTTTCCAGGCCACCAGAACAGCAACACAGAAAACCCTGCAGCAGGTGATATGGGTGAAGTCAGACCCTGAAGGCTTCCCCTCCATCCCACAGGGAGGTGCTCTTAGGGCCACTGCCCTTAGCCCAGCTCTCATGGGGATCTCCTGAAAGGCTGGCAATAATTCTCTCTTAAAAAAGCACCAAAATTTAGCCAAGGGGCACCTGAATGCCCAGAGGCCAAGTGTTCCTCAGTGTCTGCTGACCCCTAGGCATTGAGTTGGTGTGTTATCCACCACAGCTGAGGCAGGTACCACAATCATAGTTAGTGAACATGACTTTTTAATTAATGAGGAAACGAGACAGAACAGGAATGGCAGACAGTGGCTGCAGCCATTAGCTGTGCTGGGAGCTGATAACTGAGATGTATGGGATAAGAGCATGTGTGCCTGGAGGGTCTTTGTCCTGGTCAGGGACAAAGCACATCCTTTCCTGAGTTGCTGGTGAGCTCCCACTTACTCACTTTAGACAATTAAAGGAGCTTAGAGATAGGCACGATAGCCAAATTCAAAGGCTGGAGAATCCTCTTTACATATCTCACATAATCTAAATAGTATCTGCATATGTAAAGCTGATTAATCTCAGTTAAATCCAATGCAACCAAAGAAAGCATTTAAATAAGTTATTTAAAAGAAGCCACTCAAAGGAGTAGTATTGAAACCCACCAAATATCTGGATACAGAGAGTCCTAAAACCAAATTAAATCCCACTATTTCTCTGTGTTTACCAAGATTAGCACATGTCTTTTCTCAAGGAACACATGGTCTAAGCAAGTTGGTATTTAACAGGAGAAGATGTTAATACCTTCAATTACAACAGCATTTCATTATCCCATTAAATTCATTATGAGAATACATTAACTCTGATTCCTTGCCAGAATGCTGACAGCCTCCTATTGCTCTCAGTGCTGAGGAAATAATGTGCAGTGTGGCATTAAAACCTGGGGGTGTCATGACTCCTTTCCATGTTCCCTGCTTGAGCTGTCTAGCCACTGCTTACCTGAAAAAATTTAACTGTGTGAGCCCAAAGGAACCCATGATTTCAGTCACCCTTTCCCTGGCTGGATGCTCTGACCTGCCCACGGCTACAGAGCAGCTCTGTGTGTGGAACAGCACCCTGATGGCTTCTGCTGCTGTGCTGGAGAACCTCAGAGTATCTGCAGTGTTCCCCTCCCTGCTTTGGCCCACTCTCTCAAATGCCCCTCGAGACCATCATGAACTCAAAGCAGTTGACACTTTGCTTTGCCCATGGACAAATCTGTTCTATGACACTTCAGCATGACTACTGTTCTTGAGAAATTGAAATTTTAGAGAGAATTTTGAAACAGAACAATCATCACTCATTGCAGACATCATTTGGATGTTAGGAAGTTCTTCACAGAAAGGCTGGGCAGGCATTGCAAGGGGCTCCCCAGGGAAGTGGTGGAGTCACCATCCCGGGAGGTGTTTGAGGAAGGATGGATGTGGCACTCAGTGCCATGGTCTGGTTGCTATGGTGGGGTTGGTCGCAGGTTGGGCTCAATCTCAAAGCTCTTTTCCAGCCTAATTTATTCTGTGATTATCTTAATGTAACTTCTGGGGAGTGAGTCCTGTCCTGCTGTGTTGGTGCTGGGCAGCATCACTGTCCCCCTTGGGAGAACCTGTGACCAGCAGGGGATGGTCACAGGGGGCTGAGGGGCTTTTGCCACCCAAAGGAGGCAGCCCAGGTACCACAGCTCTGCTTAGATCAGAGCTGGGCCCACTGCTGCTCCATTCTGTACTCTGACAGTGCCTGCTTTGAGATCCAGTTATGACATCAAATGGCCTTGCTACACTTTTACACCTCCATCTCCCACACAGAACAAAGCAACAGGAGTTATTATATGAGGCTTACATGTGGAAGCAGATAATTTGTAAACACCTCTGAAGGAGCTTATCAAGAAAAAAATACCCAGAAAAGCTTTGACCTTTATGCAGAAACATGAATTTAGATGTAAGGAAGGTGTTCAGAGATACATTCTCCAGTTCTAAATGTTCTACTTAACATTTAAGGAATAAAGATGTTAGCATGCTTATGAAATTGATTCATTTTAATAAGAGTCATTTTTAAGCTGCACAGAATATTCTTGAAAGGGAGGCTTTTTCTTTATTTTTGTGAGCTTGGGTAAAAGTTATTTCACTTTTATGATGTAGTTTACAGCTTCTGGTAAGGATCCCTGGGGTCATCCTTTTTGATCCAAAATAAAGCGCTTCTCTCTTAAAGATGGGCTCTTCTACTCCTGAATGACTGGGAAAGTTTTTCTCTTGCCAGTACAGTGCTACTCAGGTGTTTGAGAAGCATCTTGCTTTTAAGAGGCCAATCATGCAATTGTTTCTTTCTGACCCAAAATTCCTTGGGATATGATTAGTCCTGTGTGTACTTTCACAATGTGCAATTGCAGAGCCAGATAACAAATTCTGCAGCAGGCACAATCCGAGTGCCAGTGCTCCATGGTCTGCTTCACCATGGCACACAGGCAGTGGGATGAGGAGGGAGGGGAGCAGAGCTGAGCCCTGGCTGGGTGCAGAGGGAGCACAGAGAGCTGTAGAGCCCAAAGGTGAGCCAGGTGTGCTGGGCAGATCTGCAGCTTCACCCCTTGAAGAGCCTCAGCCCTGCCCTAGCCCCAGCAGAGTCTCACTGTGTGACAGTGCTGAGCCCACACTTCCCTCCAGAGGGTTCCTGTAAGGTTCATTTTTATGCCAGCCCTGCCACCACCCAGGCCGGTCTGAGCCCTTGTCACCTGTCCTGCCCACAGTCACTGATGCCCCAGGGGTCACACCAGTGGCTGTCCCCTCCTCTGGCTGTGGCTCTGGCTCCAGTGCCCTCCTGGGGCTGAAGGGATATTGAGCCCTCCAGGAGCTGCTGCATCACCCCCTTCTGACATGGGAGGAACAAGGGGGTGCCGCACCTTTGGCACTGTCCCCACATCCTGCCAGCTTGAGGCCTGGGCCCAGGATGGCCGTGCAGGGCCAGGGGCACAAGGACCATTCCACACGCTGGCCCTGGTGGATGGGGAGGGCACCACTCCAGCTGCAGGGCCCCCCAAACCGTGCTTTCCTCATGTGTCACCTCAGTTCCCTCCAGCACCATCCCCTCCCTGCGAGTGCAGCTGCACAGGGTGTGCTGCTCACCACTGACCATCCCAGCAGCCACAGGGGGGTTCAGGCTCTCAGCTCATTTCTGCACAGCCTGAGAAAGGCTCTTCTCCTTCCCACCACTCCTGGCAGGCTGTTCCTGCTGCCAGCAGGGAACAACACACCTGCAGATGTCACTTACAGACACGTGAAGCCACCAGCTGAGTTGAGACCAGCTGTGGGACCTCTTGGCTCTGCAGCCTTGGTCATCCTTGACAGGACACAAGGAATGGCTCCCACTGCCAGAGGGCAGGGATGGATGGGATATTGGGAATTGGGAATTGTTCCCTGGCAGGGTGGGCAGGCCCTGGCACAGGGTGCCCAGAGCAGCTGTGGCTGCCCCTGGATCCCTGGTAGTGCCCAAGGCCAGGCTGGACACTGGGGCTGGGAGCAGCCTGGGACAGTGGGAGGTGTCCCTGCCATGGCAGGGGTGGCACTGGGTGGGCTTTAAGGTCCATTCCAACCCAACCCAACCCAACCATTCTGGAATTCCACAATTCTGTGGTCCCTGAGCTCTGTCCTGCCCTGGTTGGTTGCTTCCTCCCTGCTTTAATTACCTGCAGTTCATCCCTTTCTCTGTGCACCCCAGCTCTGTCCTGCCCAGGCCTCCAGGTGTGAGTGAGAGCCTGGCATGAGGTGTGTGCTGCCAGCAGAGATGTGCTGCTCCTGAGGGCCTTGCCTTCGCTTCCCATGGGATCAGGAAAACCCAACACCCTGATGAAGCCAGTGGTATGAAAGATTCCAGAGACAAGCACGGATTTTCCCTGTTGCTCTTGGACTTCCCTGCTGTGCTCTCAACTTCTAGAGGGTGCTGTGGGGCATTTCTCATAACTTCACAGCTCATTGCTGCCGTGCCTGCCAAGGTGGTTGCTCCTTCGAGGTGTGACAACACTTCCATCTATTTCTCCCTGCAGGTCTCAGTTCCCTGCCTGGTGCCACCTGCCTGTCTGGGGCAATCTGGGCTGGCTCTTCAGGGACTGGGCTGAGCCAAAAGCTGCTGACCCAAAGTGAGCAGCCCGTGCAGAGACAGAGCTTCCCTCACCCTGGGACAAGTGAACAGGTGAATGGAAGGTGTATTTTCCATCAAAACCCCCAAAGGTAACACATGTGCCCAGCCCATTGGCCTGGCAGTGAGGCCGTACCCCTTTGCTGTGCTGGGGTAGCTGTGCTTGGTCAGCAGAGAGCTGAGGGGCCATGAGGTTTCCCACAGCCCCAGCTCACCAGGGAAAGCCCCACTGCATCCCCTGCCAGCACTGAGGGGCTCAGGCAGGATGGGACCCCCCCTTCCTGGATCTCCACTTCCCACACAGGCACTCGGAGCAGGCAGAGGGCTCTGAAGCAGCTGGGAGCAGTGCCAGGGCTGCCCCTGGTGCCCTCACTGGTGTCTGAGCTGAGGGGCAGAGCAGAGCAACCATGGCCATGGCAGTGTGGGGCCCCATGAGCCCGAGTGACCAAGGGCTGGGGGACACTGACCTGGCATGAGGCTGAGGGCACTGACCGGGATCAGCAGGAATGGCTGGGGGCACTGACTGGGACCAGCAGGAATGGCTGGGGGCACCTGACTGGGACCAGCAGGAATGGTTGGGATCAGCAGGAATGGCTGAGGGGACCAACTGGGATCAGCAGGAATGACTGGGGAAAGGTTTTTGTGAAGGCACCAGCACGTTGGGCTGTTGTATTCATATTGTTGCTATCATATTTCTAAAGCCCCGTACCTTCTGGGTGGTTTCTCACAAGCAGCTCTTCACAGCAGCAATACTCCTACTCCCTCATCAGAGCTCCCGCAAAGCTCTCCCTGACTGGCCAACGCACACCCTTTTATCCCAGTTATCTTCATTAGCCACAGCTGCCACCCAATTAAGGCCATCACAGCTGCAGCCCATTTAGAACAACTAGGACTGGGGCAAGGCCACCTATACAAAACATAGATTTTACTAGGACTCCTACTATAATGGGCTGGGCTGCAGAAGGTGAGGCAGGAGGAGATGAGCACTTGGATGAGCACAGGGGCAGGGGGCTGGGAAATGGGGTGCAGGGGGCAGCAGGGCTGTGCAGGAGGGACCTGATGGGAGAGGGCAGGTGTGGCCTTGGCTAACCCTGAGCGTGCTGCTCTCCACAGACCCTGTGCCCTCTGCCCATCCATCCCCCGGGCCATCTCTGCCCTGCAGAGCTCCCACCCTGGCTCTGCAGGCACACTCAGACCCTCTGCACCTCCCAAAGAAAGGTCCCTCACAGGTTCTGCCATGGCTCTTGTCCCCACAGCTCCTCTAAGCACTGACACTTGCTCATGCCTGGTGCCACAGAGGCGCTGTCTGTGCTGAGCCAAAACACCTGTGCCCCAAGGCTCTTGAGGGGACCAGGAGGTGACAACACCCATGTCCTGATGCGTGCCAAGTGCCTGAAATTAGGCAAAAGGTGGGATTTATGCTGCACAATCAGTAGAGTAGATAAAAACCTCTGACATTTTTTTAAATAGGGGTGCTAGGGACATCTCAGCAGCTCTAAGATGGTTCTGCAGTTTTGTGTAAATGCCTAATCAAAGTGGTAATGTATTCTAATTATTAGCAGAGCCCTGGCTGCCTCATGAACCCATAATATTTTGTGACATGTGACATTACAATGAAAATGTATGAATAACAATTTTTCATTTAAATTACCAGCTGTATGATCAAGTTTTTTGTAGTATTATGAGGTTTGGGGTAAATGCTCCATAAATATGTAAATAAATTTTGATGCTGCTGCATTGGGTAATTGCAGGAGGACACAGCTTGTGGTACAGATGAACCAAGAGTGGAGCACTCTGAGATTCTGTTTCTTTTGGGTACATGGCTGGGGCTGCCTGATTTTTGCATTTTTCCCCAGGGTGTGGGATCCTGTGGTATTTGCTGGGTCCCCAGGACAAAGGAGGAAATGATGAATCTGACTCCATGTTCTTAGAAAGCTAATTTATTATATATTATATTATATTATATTATATTATATTATATTATATTATATTATATTATATTACATTATATTATATTACATTATATTACATTATATTATATTATGTTACATTATTTTTAAAATACTATACTAAAACTGTACTAAAGAATAGAGAAAGGATACAGACAGAAGGCTTAACAAGATACTAATGAAAACTCGTGACTCTCTCCAGAGTTCCAGCCCAGATGGACTGTGATTTGTCATTAAGTTAAAACAATTCACATGTTGGATAAACAATCTCCAAACCACATTCCAAAGCAGCAAAACACAGGAGAAACAATCAGATAATTATTGTTTTCCTTTTTTTTTTTTTTTTTTTGAGGCTTCTCAGCTTCCCAGGAAAAGAAATCCTGGTGAAGGGATTTTTCCAGAAAATATGACAGTGACAGGGGATCTCTCTGTGCCACCTGGATTGCAGAGCTGTGCTGCCAGTTATGGGAATCTTCCTGGGGATTCATCACAGACTGGGGGTTACTGGCTCCATCCCTGCTGTTTTTGTGAGATGAAATCTTCTGAAGAAACTCTTCGTGCTCCTTCCCTAGTCAGCATGGCCTTGGGGCTGACTTCCCTCACCCAGAGGAGACCCACTGAGCCCAAAGGAAAGCTGTGAGCACAAATCCAAAATTTTTTTCACATCAGCTAAAAATCAAGATATTTTCTCTTGGGAAAAAGAAATAAATTTGATTTAGCTTTTTGCTTATTTGTTTTCCTAATTTGCTTTCTAATCTTTATCCAGTTTAAAATCAGGCAGAACAGGTAAGCAGGTGTGCAGATTCAAAAGCTCCTATTTCCACCACTTTTTCCCCCTGGGTTTGATCCTGGAAGCCTCCCTGCCCATGCTGTGCCACAGCCACTTTGGCCCTCCAAGCCCATGGGGTGGCAGGCAGGAATAGAAATGCTGGGCCAGCAAGCCTGGACATCATCCACATTTTCTGTGGCTCCAGCTGGTACTTCCATGGGGATAATGCATCACCTGGAGCTGCTGAGGTGCAGGGAGGAGCTACAGACACAGGGCTGGACATACTGACCCCCAATGGGCCATCCTCTGAGTGAGGACCCTCTCCACCCTTCACATGGCTCCTGATCCATCCACCCCTTCTTGGCCCACCCCTGGCTCTCCCTGCTTGGAGCAGGCGGTCTCTAGACACACATGCAGGGTGCCCTGGGACAGGGAGCTCCAGTCTTCTCCTTGCCTGGGAACAGGAGCAATGCTCCAGGTCTGCTGGAGAGCCTGGCCAGTGGCTCCTGGGATGTCCTTCCCCCCCACCTGGAGAGGGAAACTGCACTTGTGTGGACCTGTGGGAGGAGGTGAAATGTGCTGTTCTGAGTCAATTTTTACAGTGGAAATACTTGAGAGGAACTTGAGAATCAAAACATGAGAGAACAAAGTGTGTCTGCACCAGGGAGAGGTGAAAACAGTACCACTTTCATTATGAAAATGGTATTTCTGGAAGGAAACCAGCAGGGGTGCAATCTCCTGGAGTGTCTGGGGTCAGCGTGAGAGTGCTGAGAGACTTCCCAGAGCAGTGATGGGCCAGAGGGGGACAGGAGGGATTGAGAGCCGCCCAGCAGCATCAGCCTGCCCATCATCACCAGCAGACTGCTGGGAGCCCTCCCCAGCCCCCAGGGCTGAGCCAGCCTGGTGCCTGCTGTGCCGGCCTGGAGGAGAGCACATCCCCGGGCAGGAGCTGCTCAGGGCACCCAGAGCCCGTGCTGCACCCAGAGCAGTGGCCAGGGAGCTCCTGCACTGCTGAGCAGAGCCAGGGGCTCTTGGGGTGTACCTGTGTGTGCATCCGTGTCCCAGGCAGCTGGAGGACATTGCAGCACTGCCTGTGCTGCTGCAGGTCCAGCCGATGCTCTTGAGGTCACCTCACGCCCTTGCTGCTGTGGCCTCTGCTGCCTGCAGGACCTGGGGACACCCTGGGGCTGCTTCCCCACTCTGAACAAGGATGCTGGGATGTTCCCTGGTCCCCCAGCACCTTCCTGTGCCCGGGCTGTGACACCTGGCCACTCTTGTGCTGCATCCCCTCTGCTAGAGACACGGTCACTTTGGGACAGACACTCTTGTCTGGGCCCTGCCAGAGGTGCCCAAGGCACACTGGCCAGAGGGATGAGCTCCCAGGGCAGGGGCTACAGGACAGGAGCAGAATGCCCAGGGCTGTCCTCAGGCTCTCCTTGCGGGATGGGTGGCAATAGGGCATGAACTGGTGGCAATAGGGCATGAACTGGCCGGGTAATGGCAACGCCCTCAGGGCCCATGGCTGCCTGCAGAGGCTGAGGGACAGGGGATGGCTCCTCCCTGAGCCACAGCAAGTCATTGTCACCTGCCACAGGAGCAGATGTTGCTGAGCAGGTGTGGAGTGGGGGATCCGGGGGGTGGTGGGGAAAGTTGGGGAGCCCTCACCTCTGCCAGCCCCTGCTCCCTGGCATGAACCCACAAAACGAGGCACGGTGATCTGCGGGGCCTGGGAGCAGCTGGGCCTGGGGGACTGTTGCCACGTTTCTCCTCACAGAGAAAAGCAAGGCACAATTCTTCCCAAGAATATTTCTGGGTTTCACATTCTCTGAACCTCAGAGAAAGGAAAAACACAATTCTTATCATTTGCTGTGCCTGTGTTTGTGCTAAAGTAGAATGTAATATGGAGATTGTCTACCCAAAGTGATGGTGTTTAGTTTCCTTGGCCTGTCAGGGCCAGGTGTGTCTGTGTGTGTCTGTGTGTGTCTGTGTGTGTGTGTGTGTGTCTGTGTGTGTCTGTGTGTGTGTCTGTGTGTGTCTGTGTGTGTCTGTGTGTGTGTGTGTGTGTCTGTGTGTGTGTGTGTGTGTGTCTGTGTGTGTGTGTCTGTGTGTGTGTGTGTCTGTGTGTCTGTGTCTGTGTCTGTGTGTGTGTGTGTGTGTGTGTGTGTCTGTGTGTGTCTGTGTGTGTGTGTGTCAGGACTGTCACTGACAGCCACGAGAGTCAGAGCAGTTCAGTGCAGTGTGTGTGGGGCTGAGGGCTTGGCAGATTCAGTTTAGATGTAATGTAATATAGTGTAATATAATTTAGAATATTATAGTATAATAAAGTAATTAATTAGCCTTCTGATATCAATGGAGTCAGATGCATCATCTTCTCTCCCCCTTGTCGGGGCTCCCTGCAAATTCGACAGGGGACCCAGAGGTGACAGAGGGAACACAGGGGACAGGGGCTGTGGCAGAAATGCTGTGCCCGTGTCAGGGCCGGCAGGGGCAGGTGCTGCACAGGGAGTACAAACAGCTCCCAGCACTCCTGTCAAGTGAACAGACAACGACTCAGCACTGATTAATTATTTAGATTAGAGCAATTCAAAGGGGATTAAAATATGTCTGGAAAATGGTGATTTGACAAGTGTATGGGGGGGGTCACAGTGCTGCCACCAAGCTCCCTGTGTCTGGCTGGCCCAAGGGAGAGCTTCCTTGAGGCTGGGGAGGCTGAGGGGGGCCACAGCCCCTTCTTCTCACTGCAAGCAGCAAACAGAATAGATTTTCCTTTTTCTCTGCCTGAGCTCTGTAAGCAGCTCAGAGTGTGACTGGAAAAGCAATGGAGCTGGGAGAGGGAATCCCACCATTGCACAGCCTCAAGAGAGGGAATATTTGATGAAACTGAGTCCTGTGAAGAGAAAGCAGAGGCTGTTACCATCACAGACACTTCAGCACAGATGCCACAGAAGAAAGAAGCCGGGCTTTGTAAAGAGCCTTTGTATTATTTCCTGCCTCTCCAGCTTCACTGAAGTGAAAATGAGGCATTTTTTTTAAGAGCGAGGGAAAAAAAATGAAAAGAAAGACGGGAGAACAACTTTTTGTCTCTGCTGAAAGCTTGATGCTGTGCTTTAACTCTTCCCTGAGCTCGTCTGCCAAAGACAGACTCCTTGCAGGCTCTCTGGGCTTCAGCAGAAAATGGATTTTCTTTAGCAGGCCCTGGTGAGTCACTTCTCTGAGCAGATATATCTGCTGGGCTGGAGAGGGGACTGGAACCAGCAGAGAGGCCAAGTGCCATGGATCACTCGGTCCCTGCAGGCCAGGGAAGAGCAGCTGGCCGTTCTTCAGCCCCACCCGTGTGCTACCAGGTGTCCCCTCCTCCCCTCATTCCAGGCATCATTCCGACTCCCTTTCTCTGGCTATGGCTGCGTCCAAAGCCTCTGCCGTGCCAAGAGCTCAGCTCCTCTTGGCATTAAGAACTTTCTAAGTTTGAGCCAAGGGTTTTGCTCCCCTTGCAGCCATCAGGGATGCATGAAGAGCTCCATTCTCTCCTTTGTTCTACTTCCTCCAGAGCAGGAGCACACTGGCTTTGTGCAGGGCAGGGAAGAACAGGAGGAGGGAGCAGCCCAGCTGTGGGACACATCATGGGGAAGGCCATGTGCATCCACACTCCTGCCTCTGCTCCCAGGGAACTGCCTGCCCTGAAAGGGCTCAGATCTGCCCTGGTACCCCTGGATAAGCTGTACCTGCACATTGACACCAGTGAAAAAATCCCTAAAATATTGCTTTTTTACCTGGGTATTCTAATAGGAGCCACAGGAGGGATCAGATGCTGATAATTGCTGTGGTGGGTGAGGAAGATCACTGAAATCCTACTGGCACATTCTGGACTGGGGAAGTTGGGGAAGCCCCCACATTCTGGATCCATTCCGTTCTGGCTCATCCCCTGTGTGTGTAGGTTGTGGTGCTTCCCGTGGCAGGAGATGGCACATGCTCCCTGCTCTTGCAGGTTTGCCTGACCAGGCTGGCATCCCAGGATTTTCTCCTGTACCTCTGGTTGCTGAGAGACAGCCACAGCTATGGTATGGTGAGAAGGTGAGGCATAACTGCCTAAAGAATTCCACTCTGACCTACAAATAATGCAGGACACTCCAGGCTGGAACTGCTACAATTCATAGGGCCATGAGATTAAAGAATGTTTGAGAAGAAAACCCTGAAGTCCCACAAACTTCATACATTTCTATTTGTTGTACACTATTCTACAGTTTCTACATACATATTTCTCCATATCTACATACATATGGTACAAGGGGGAATGGCTTCACACTGACAGAGGAGAGATTTACTTTTGGTGTTAGGAGGAAATTCTTTACTAGGAGAGTGGTTGAGCCCTGGCAAAGGTTGCTAAGAGAAGCTGTGACTGCCCCATCCTGAAAGTGTCCAAGGCCAGGTGGGCTGGGGTTGGTTCCTCCAAGGGCAGGTGTCCCTGCCCATGGCGGGGGGCTGGAAGGTCCCTTCCAACCCGAACCATTCTATGATTCCATGACACCTACATGTATTCTACGCTTCCTCCTGAGGTCAAGCTGCTATGTGAGAGGAGAAGAAATGTATGGCTGGACATGTCCTCCCCATGTCAGCATTCAGGGAGCACTGAGGAGAGTCTGCAGCAGTCCACAGCTGCAAATTGCTCATAAAATCATGTTTAAACTGTCCAGCCAGCAACGCCCTGGCCAGAAGGCAGGAGGGCCTGTGAACCTGCTGAGAAGACTGTGCTGGGTGAGTTGGCCATACCAATTTTTTTCCCCTGAGATTGTTACTTTCTATGCTTGTAGCTTTCAAAAGCTTCCCTGGAAACCTCCAAGGCCAGGTCAGATGGGCTCTGAGTAACCTGGTCTAGCTGAAGATATCCTTGCTCATTGCAAGGGGGGTGCTCCAAGTGGCCTTTAAGGGTCCCTTCCAACCCAAAATATGATTTGACAAAGAGATCTTCAAATAAACCAGCGTGTGGAGCTCCCATTCCAGACACATCTGAATCTTAGGCAGTTCCCTGTGAATCTTCTAAATCATAAAAATTATACAGATGTAAATGAAACTGTCCTGAAGGCATCTGGCAGAATGCTAATGGGGGAACTGTTCTCCTTGCTTGCTTGTCAGTGACAGAGATGGACTGAAATTAACTGTTTTCAACCACCTTCCAGACAGGGAGAGGGAACAAGGTCACTGGGACCTTTGGGAGCTCAGAGGATGTGGTTCCTCCACCCCCTCAGTGCTTTTCTGTGGAGCAGAGCTCCTGCTGACCTCTCAGACCAACACTCACCATGGAAGGACAGACGTGACCCTGTAAGTGACACTGCAGGAGTCATTCAGTAGTGACCTCTGCTTTTTGCCCATCTCCCTCTCTCTAGCTGGAGTAGGACTGAAATTTATTGAAAACTGTCCTGGTTTCAGCCAGGACCCTCCTGTTGTTCGATACGATCTCAGGTCATTTCCAGGATGGAGCAAAGGACTCTCTTGGGCTCCTGAGAAGAAGGAAATGGCTTCCAGTCAAAAAACGTGGGAGGGGGGAAGCCTTTGGCCCTTGTTCACGGTCTCAGGGTCCGTGGTAAGCATTCTGACACGTGAATCACTCTCTCTTTTATACACTTTTTAAAAAATATTGTTCCTGTCACTGGGTTTTTTTTCCTTATCTCATTGCTGTTTCCAGTAAATTGTTCTTGTCTCAAACTGTGATCTTTGCCTTTTGTGCCTCCAATTTCCAGCTCCTTCCCCCTGCAGAGGAAAGGAGGGGAAATGGGAGGGGCAGTAAGTAAGCAGTGCATGGTGACTTGCTGAGGAGGCCCCACCCGTATAATCAGCTACCTGAAAATGAAAAGCAGTGTGCTCTATTCACTGACAGTTCCTGCCCTATTGCAGGGATACATGGAACATGGGAAGGTGCTGTATGGGGCCCTACACGGCACGTGGCAGAAGGTATTGAGGGACAAGGTGGATCAAGTCAGGTTGCAGAGTTGAAGAGGCTGGAACAGCCACCCCCTGCTCAGCTCTGTGTGGTTGAGACAGAGATTTTAGCAGAGTAATGGAATCACAGAATCACAGAATATCCTAAGCTGGAGGGACCCCCAGGACCATCCAGCCCAGCTCCTGTCCCTGCCCAGACCCCCAACAACCCCACCCTGTCCATCCCTGGCAGTGCTGCCCAAAGGCTCCTGGAGCTCTGGCAGCCTCGGGGCCGTGCCCATTCCCTGGGCAGCCTGGGCAGTGCCAGCACCCTCTGGGGGAAGAACCTTGCCCTGAGCTCAGCCTGAGCTGCCCTGGCCCAGCTCCAGCCATGGCCTGGGTGCTGTCCCTGTCCCAGAGCAGAGATTGGAGCTGTCCTCAGGAGGAGATGCAGATACCTGTGAGGTCTGAGCTCGATCCCTCTTCCTTCTCCAGCTGCACAAACCAAGCACTCCTCAGCTGCTCCTCCTATGGCTTCATCTTGGGATCCTTCACCAAAGAATAACCTGAGCTGGAAGGGACTCACAGGGTTCTCAGAGTCCAAGTCCATTCCAGCAGAGCTGGGTGAAGACTTGTCTCCTTGGCTCCTCTGTAACAGGATCTGCACTCATCCCTGCCCAGTGGAGCTGGTGTTACTCCCACAGACTTTGCTCTTTGTCACTTGGATCCCATGACCATTTATTTGACTGCAATTTCACAGCATATGGGCAAGCTCAGCTGCAGAACTAACATCTCCAGCACCAAGCTGCTGCCTGTGTGGGGACAGACAGCTACATTTATATGGAAGCTGACCCTGAGTGATGAACTGAGGGATGAAAATTGAATTAGAAAAAAAAAATCAGCTTTCACTGCTGTTGTGCAAAAACCAGAGGAGCAGCAGCAATCATGAGCAGCCACGTCAACCCTTCCACAAGCATCCCAAGGTACATTCCATTTCCAGAGCTCACTGTCAGCCCTGGTGTTTTGTGTCAATGAGACCTGAGCACTTCTCTGGGTTTAAGCACAGGCTGAAGAGCTGTGTGGAGTGGCACAGGCAGCCAGGGAGCTCAGATCCTGCCGCCTCATGTCACACACCCCGTTATGTGTTTTATGGACATGGACAGGCTCATGTTTCCTGTGCCTCTGCTCCATGCCAGAGCTGAGAAAACTGATCCTGTGGCAAGGATGCTCTTGGCCAGCCTTCAGAGACCACGAGGCAGCGTGGAAGTCGTATCTGCAGAGACAGATGGGGGTTTAAAATTGAACTGCAACATAAAATTCTGCTGCGAGCTATCATATCCATGGTCTTTTATCATGGCATCTCTCTGTCAAATGCATTGCTATTGTTTAATATCAATCACATCAATGAATACAAGTTTTATATACATTTATGCAAAATTTCAATTTCTGCTTACATTGCCTGGGTGTTAGAAATCACATTACTTACAATAGCAGTCTTGCTTTTTCCAGTAGGAGAACTATCAATAGTTTGATGTATTTTTATGTGGCTCACTTTCTCAGTGAAAACATTTGTAAATCTTTATTCCCATAGTCTATCCACCTCAGAGTGCTGCAGTCATAAACTACTGTGGTGAGGATGAACTTGGCTTGATCCTGCAGGGGCAAGCACGTGGCTGTAATCACCTCCCACCCTGCAAACCTCCTTAGGTCAGGAAGAGGAGAGCACCAATGGGGTGGGAGAAACGGTGAAAAAGTGGGAAATAAGGGGTTGCTTCTGTTTAAGTTGTTGTTGTTGTTCTTCTTCTTCCTCTTCTTCTTGACCATTGTTACTATTTTCAGTATTGGTTGTTTGCATTTTATGTTCCCCGGAATTGTTCTGGGTGCTTGTTCTGTGGACTTGATGCTAGACAGACATCCAGATCCTCTGTATACCTGTGGTCCTCCTCCAAGGATGGCCCAGTTTCCCCGTGCATGGATGGTCTGTCAAGAGTGAATTCTACTGAGTGCCCCAGAGGCTGCTCTATGTCAAATATGCCTTGTTGTCCTCCTGAAACAGCCTAACTGTGCCCAGAGCTCCAGGAGAGGGAGAGAAAAACATTTGGGATCCCCAGGAGCTGCAGTTCATGCCTATTCATCAGCAGGGCTCTTACCAGAATGGTGATCCTGGGTTTAGTCTGATTAGTGAGACATGCAGAGCCATTTGTTATCTGCTCCTCCAGCAATGTAGGCAGAGCACAGGCCATGTGAAATGTGCCTGGGCTCTGTAATGAGATGATAATTAAGCAATAATATGCAACCAGGGCTGTCAAAGGGTGAGACCAGAGCAAAACAAGGCAGCTGCTGCCAGGAGGCGAGTCTGGGCAAGGGAGAAGGATTTTCTCTCTCAGCAGCCTTTATTTCATGGATTTCAGCAGGATGGTGAACAAAGAGCAAAGCCAGGCCATGTGTTCACACAATCAACAGCTCCACTTCACCTGCTGATCCCTGAAAGAGAAACACAAAGACCATGAGCAGTAAACTATGGGGAAATGCAGGAAGACTTGGGGAAGGCAAAGCTCCTGCCTGTCCAGGGTTTTCTGCAGGCTGGGAGACAGAGGAGGGATTGCTGTACCTGGGCTGGGAGGCTGCAGCACTGGGAATTTGCTATAACTGCTGGTCTTTGTCCTCATGCTGGGTCTTATGACCTAGCTACATCAAAGTGTTGGGTTGCTCACACAGACCCAGCTGCTCAGAGTTGGACCTCTTCCCTTACTGCTTCATACTTGACATTGCTTGGCACCCTGCAAATTTTGTCTAACAGGCAAACTGTTCTCCTCCAACCCACCTTCATCTCTATCACCTCCATCTCCATCCCATTTCCATGTCCATGTCCATGTCCATGTCCATGTCCATGTCCATGTCCATCTCATCATCTTCCTTCCCCACAGTTCCAGTGTTTAAAGCTGTCCTTCACAGAACTCCCTCCATCACACTCTTATTTGATGAGAATTCCCTGCCTGTTTGGAGTCTGCTATTTCTGTCCAGCACTCAGCATATTTACAAATGGGCTTTACCAGCATTGGCTGGACCTGGTTTTAATCCAAGTCTGTAAAGCCTGATTGTGCCTGGGCTCTGTATCCTATCAGCCACATGGGTGCTCTCCCCTGCAAATGAGAACAGATTTTCTGGGCAGGGGCTGTGTTCCATAACATTGTTCTGACTGGCCTTGATAAAATTCCTAGCATTTAATTCTTCATTAATTCAATTCTGTATCAGCTTTGCTGCTTTTCTGCCAAGGACTGATATCACTGGAGAATGTTACCCTGCAAATTCAGCCTTGACACATTAATTTGCACTAAGAAACCTCATGTTTTTCTTCAGTTACCCAGTGACATACTGGATTTGACCCTTTTTCCCCTTTTTTGTCAGCAGCCAAGGGTGTAACTGCTCTTGTTCTTATGTTCTTGCTGGGATGTTAACCATTGTTCCTGGGAGTCTATCTCCCTTGAATGCTTTCTCTTGATGAATGGATTGTGGATATGCTACTGGATCTCAGCTTTCCTTGAGGAATGTTAGAGACAATTAGCAACACACTGTGTGTGTGTTTGTGTTTGTGTTCAACTGTGGATTGTACTTCAAGGCATAAGAGGCTGCCTCTCTCCTCATGTGCCCTCAGTGTGGGAGTGTGCCTGGCTGGAAGGGTGGCATTGTGGCATTGCCTGCACTTCTCCAGGTGCAGCTCCTCCCTCACTGCCCTGCCTGCATCCCTCCCCAAACTGCTGCCCTTGAGAAATGGTACACCTTCTCTTTCCTGATTCCTCCTCTTCCCATCACCATGGATTTTGTTATATTAATGCAACAGGGATTTTTTCTTCCATTTTAATCTTCCTGGACATCTGTGCTGTCCCTGCAGCCTCTCTCCATATTACAACGTTCACACCCTTGGTTTCTTTTTTCGCTTTGTCCTTGCAGGTGCTTAGGGAGCCCAGGTGGGACTGAGAGCACCCAGGCTGGCGGCGCTGAGCCCAGCAGTGAGCTGGGCTTAGCAAGTGGAGCTGATCCTCCTGGCACCATGATTACATTGTGAAGACACTTGAAAGTTTCTGTTGTTAAATATTTAATGCTGTAAGAGGAATAAGAGCCTGAATGTGAATTTTCTGGTGAATGTCTTACTCACCTGTGGATGTGCTTAGAGCCTCCCTTCTCCTTTCAGACACAGTGACCATGAATATTCATCCCATTCCCTCCAGGGCTTGCCTCCTTTGTGAGGCTGCCAGGAGCTACACGCTGGGAGCTCAGATAAGCAAGGAGACTGTGGGGCATTGAGCAGGACAGGAGATGTGCTGAGAATGGCTGTCACAGGGAGATGATGTGACAGTAACTGAGACCCCCTGTGTCAGTGTGTGCCTGCCAGGGACACCCCAGTGCCAATCTGGTTTGTTCACCTGGAGCAGGAGATGGGCTGGGTGGGCTCAGGGGGTGCAGGGGGGTCCACGCTCAGCCCACACTGAAGGCAATGATCATTTACAGTGCCTGCTCAGTCCTAGGGCAGCATCACCTCCACCTGCTGTGGTACTACAGATCCTTTGGGCTCTGCAGTGAGGAGAGAGAGGCATAAATAGGCAGGGCTGGGCAACCCCCTTCCATCTCTTCTGGTGCGTTTCTTGGCAAAGAAGTCAATGATTTTGTTGAATGGCAGCTCCAAAGACCGTGAAATTGGTTTGCACCAAATGGAAACAGAACCCTTGGGCTGTGTTTGCATGAGGAGTGGAACCTGGGGTTGGTGTGGAAGGACACTGCTTCAGGTGCTGGTGTGGTTCCATAGGGCCAGGGAAATGCCAAAGCTTTGTGAATTTTATTTATAACCCTGATTTTTGGCATTACTTTGGCATTACTCCTGCTTTGGCATTACTCCTGCTTCAGCCAGGGGACCACCCACAGGATGTTTCTGCTGTGAAAGGAAATGAGGAAGAGCTTTGCAGCCTGGCAGTGAATGAGACTGTGCTCAGCAGCTGTGGGCACTGGGCAGTTCCCACATCAGACTGGGTTCACCCTGCTCAACAGGAGAAATGAGGATCAGTCTCTGATGGTCCTCCAACAAACTGACAAGCACTCCACTTGCACCATGTCCCTGTCTACAGTGGAGAGGAGTCATTCCCAGCTGTAAAAATTGGGAGTGATGCCCTCTTGAAAAGAGCCATCACTGCATTGGCAGCTATCCCTTGAGAGAGTCCAGTAGGACAAATATCCACTGCTTCCTCTGTCATCAGTGGAGACAATGAGATGAATTTTTGAAATTACAAATTTTGTCCACAGTAGGAATTCCCCGATTCTCTGATTGCGAGATACAAAATCACCAGAAAACTTTCAGAAACCACTCAGCTTGTGATTTTCTTGAGTTTTCTCTTCACAGTGACAACATTTCAAGGAAACTGTAGGTTTCCTTCTTCTGGTTGTTTTTCTTGCAAAGATGTAGGTTTATTTCACCGAGAAAAGGTTTTGATAGCACAGCCTGAATCACCTTTAACTTATCACAGAGAGCAGCTTGTCCTAGCTGGGATGGCAGCTTTGACAGCCAGCCCTTACTGATACAATCAGCACTGCTCTACACAGTTTGTGACTGGGTAAGGGCAGATTTGGGATGAGAGCCACTATGCTGGCCAGCCCAGCTGCACTGATCTCTAGGCAGGTTTGCTCTTTTCTGCTCTTGATCACTGTGTTAAATCCTCCAGCACTGGCACCCAGACACGGGTACCTGGGGGCTAAAGGGTGCCTGGTTGGTCCTTCGGGTCAGCACTCTCACAGACAAAGGAATAGAAAGGGAAATAAAGGGATTTATCTTCCTGCTGGCCCAGCAGAAATGTGGAAAGCCTGTTGTCACCCCATCTGCCATCTCCTTGGGAAGTGACTGTGCCTGCTGGGGTGCTCTGCATCAGCTGGGGAAAGTGCTGTGCCTTGGGGCTCCCCCTCCTCCCTTCCACCATCCTGTGGCTTTAGGAACACTCCTGGTGTGGCTGTGTGACCTCTTGTACCCCATGGCCACCAGGTAGAGTGACACCCCTCCTGCAGCCTTTGCAGGGAGGGGCCCAGCACCACCACAGGGCAGCAGGGCCTTGCTCCAGGCACCTTTCTCCAGGCTCTCTTTGCACCAGTGATCCAAAGAGGGGCATCCCTGGCTCGGCTCACACCCAGGAAAACCATTTACACCCAGTTGCATTGGCAATGGACTGGGATATGTCCCTGCCCTTTGAGCAGAGCCCTGCCTGGGGCTCCCCACATCAGCACACAGCCTTCAGGTGAAGAGAACAGTTCCCTTCTGCTGACAGAGACTGCCAGAGCCGATGGATGGACAGACATAAAGAGCTCCACTGACCTGGAAAAGACAGAGGAATTAAGGTGTCTGAGGAGGGAGGGCCTCAGAGCCAGCAAGCAAAGGTCTGGTGACCTTTTGGGATGCAGTGTGGCAGTGACAGGTGGCCGGGGCTGTGTTTTCAGCAATTGCTTTTGTTTTCCTGTTCCTCAGGCACCACAGACCGGCCCTGCCTGGGGAGTGTGTGTGAGTGAAGCTGTCTGCACACACTGCAAACGGGCTGGGGGAGCTGCCCAGTGTGACAGTGGTCACAAGGGTCTTGAGGGTGAGAGAGAGGTGAGAATGTTGACTCCATGTTCAGAAGGCCTGATTTATTCGTTTATGATTATATATATTACATTATAACTATACTAAAAAGAAATAGAAAGGAAAGGTTCTCAGAAGGCTAGCTAAGAATAGAATAGAAAAGAATGAATAATAAAGGTCTGTGTCTCAGCAGAGAGCGAGACCCAGCCCTGCCGTGAGTGGTCAGTAAATCCAAACATCCACAGGAGACCAATCACAGACCTGTTGCATTCCACAGCAGCAGATAACCATTGTTTACACTTTGTTGCTGAGGCCACAGCTTCTCAGAAGGGAGAAAAATCCTAAAGAAAGGATTTTTATGAAAAGATGTCTGTGACAGCCCAGGGAGCAGAGCCTCAGGCGCCCGCTGTGGCTGCACGGAGGCGCTGCTTCCCGGGCAGGACAGCATTTCACCTGCAGCTGCACAGCTATGCCAGCAGTCTTTGGTTCTCAGGCCCTGGGTGACAAGTGTGCCCCAAGGACACGTCTGTCAGAGCTGGCAGGACCTTTTCACATGGGATGAAGGTGGAGAGGGTAGTTTCTGAGGCCACTCTCCAGGAGTCCAGCCATGCCCTGCTTTCATACAATCACAGAATATCTTGAGTTGGAAGAGACCCACAGGATCATCCAGCCCAGCTCCTGTCCCTGCCCAGACCCCCAACAATCCCACCCTGTCCATTCCTGGCAGTGCTGTCCAAAGGCTCCTGGAGCTCTGGCAGCCTCGGGGCCGTGCCCATTCCCTGGGGAGCCTCTGGCTTTGCTGGTGATGAATGGCACACACAGAGAGGGGAATCTCCCTGCACCAGCTTTGGGCAGACAGAGCTGTCTGGTGAATGGCGATGCTCTGGATGTGATGCTAGATGACTCCATCTGAGGGTGAATGCAGCAGAGATGACACTCTGACTCAAGGTTAGATTTGATTTATTATTCTCAGGATCCTTTAGCACAGCAGAGCTTTTTGAGTTCACTGCAACAAGCACTCTTTGTTTTACTACCTGTATAAATCACCTGAGTGTGCAGAAATGTAGGAACAGAAAACGTTAGTGTGGAATAAACAATCGCTAACCAGTGAGGCAAAAGAATCAATATTCATAAGATAAAGCACCAGTGTAAAGTGAACGATGATAATAAAGAGGAAATGAAACAAATCAAGGGGTGAGACTCCCAGAATCTTACTGCCTAAACAAACTGTCTCTGAAGAGTTGCTGTGGGCTGTGGATCTTACTGAAGGGCAATGGCCAATGCCCCTGGACACAGCCAGGGCTCAGGATGGCTCCTTGGCTCAATCTAATCCTTCTTGAGTGAACCTCAACTGCATGTAACTGGCAGGGTTGGAGTCATGGAGGGGAGATCAAGGGCATGAGGTGGGGATGGCGTGGGGAATAAGAGAAGGGATTTCAGCTTGGGAAGATACTCCTGGTGATGCAGTGCAGGATGAGCCTGATGGTGACAGCAGTGTCATCTGAGAAGGAGAGAGCAAGGGAAAGGGTCTGCAGAGTTTTTCAGCACATGAGCAGCTCCTATAATAGGCAGGAAGAGGGCAGAGGCAGTGCTGGTACCTCTCTGCCACTGGCACTCAGCTGCAGGGACACTGGGAGAAGGAGGGCAATTCCTCTGCCTGGCCTGGGACATGTTGCATGGCCAGGAGTCCTGGGCCCTCTTGGAATCTGCTTCTGGGACCCACCTGCAGCTGAGGCACCCTCTTGCACCTTCTCCAGAGCCTGGGGACTGGTCCTGGGCACCGCAGGGAGCTGGTGAACAGGGGACTTTGGGGAAGGCACAAAGCAAGGAGAAGTTCTCTGTGCACAAGGACTGTCTGGGAAACCATGGCTGTCAGCTAATTAGTTGGCTGGGAATCAGGCTGGGATAAATCTGGGCAGCATCATGCAAAGACCAGGATGCTGAGGGCTGGGTGTGTGTGTCTGAAGCCAATAGGTGCAGACTGACTGGAGTCATCCAGGGCCACCAGCCTCTGGGGTGAAAACATCTCCAAGTGGCATCAAGCCCCTCACTTGTGGCTGTTTCCTTTCCCAAGGGTGAAGTGTGAGACAATGAGAGGGAGCTGTTGCTGAAGGAGCATCAAGTTTCATGGAAAGACATCTCACAGGTCCCTCTGTGATGCCTGGTTTTTGAACTCTGGTGGCTGGAAACCCTTGGTGTGCTCTGAGAACCTCCTGCTGCCCAGGGAGCCTCAGGGTCAGGCCCTTCTCTCCCAAGGCAGTGCAGCATCCTTGCTGTCACCCCAAGCACTGCAGGGAGGGCAGCAGGGACAGGGGGCAAGGAATCTCACCCTCTGCAGACTCCCCAAACAGCCTCTGTTGCACCCCATGCCTGTGCCCCCCTGCCCTGCCCTCCCCACCACCCTTGCCAGCCCCACGCAGGGTTTGTGCAGCCTTTAGGCACATCCCAGAGCTTGTCTGTGACACTGGGGACAGTGCATTGCCACAGCAGGTGGCTCTGGTAAAGCTGGGTATCTCCGTACCTGGCAGAGGGGCTGGGGCGAGACAGGAGAAGAGGTGACCTGTCCAGGGAGCCACACAGAGAGCTGAGAAGGACAGTGGCCAAGAGAAATGGGCAGAGATGCTGAAGAGAGCAGCTGAGCTGCACAAACAAACATAGATAACTGACAAAGATTGTGCCAGATAAATCACTAGAAACCTCCTACCTGGCACACATGGAGATCTCTATAAACAACCTAACCCAGCAAACTCTTTTGAGGAACAACTCGAAAACTTTGATCATCGTTGCCATGGTGATGCAATTGGGAATAAGTGTGGCTGAGTATTTTTTATCATCAGCCTTTGTAATAAACAAATAACCTTCAGTATACTCCAAAAAAAAAGGGATAGAGCTGGGCTCGGGCCATCTAATCATCAGACCCAGAGGCTGCAACTAATACATCAAGGAAAGAGCAAGATTGTAAATTCCACCAGAGGTTACTTGGTTAAACCAAGTGCAGGCATGGGAGACAGCTGGAGCTGGTGGGGAGTGAATTAACACCAGCTCTGGTCGCTGTCAGTGCTCAGGCTCTGCTTTATGCTGACAGGCAGCTCATCTCCCCAAGCCTTCCAGGAAGCACAGCCAGCACACCAGGCATGGGATGGCTGCCTTGGGGAGTGCCTCCTCTGGGGAGGGGCTCCTCTGCCCTGGGTGACATCAGCCAAGGCTTTGACTCCAGCAGAAACACCAGCAGCCCCCTCCCTGTCCTGCCAGGGGTTACAATCACTGCACTGATGAAGTTTGCTACTGCCCATACATGGTGGAGCAGACTTAACCTCTTGTGTGTGTGCTGGCCCTGTGGTCCTTGTGCATCTCTGTGATCCCAGGCAATTAGAAAATTCTGGATTCTGCAAGTTGTGAATCCCAAACAGCAATTGCTCATGCAAAAAAAGTTGCACATCTGTCACAGACATCCTTTCACTAAAAATCCTTTCTTTAGGATTTTCCCTTCTGGGAAGCTGAGGCCCCAGAAAAAGAATGTAAACATTGATTATCTGCTGCAGTGGAATGCAACAGGTGCATCTGTGACTGGCCCATCCTGGATGTTTACAATTAATGGCCAATCAAGGACTGAGATCTCTTGGACAGTCGGAGAGAGCTCCTTTGTTATCATTCTTTTCTATTCTTAACTAGCCTTCTGAGAACTTTTCTTTCTATACTTTTTAGTATAGTTATATAATGTTATATATATATCATAAAATAATAAATCAAGCCTTCTGATCATAGAATCAACATTCTTGCCTCTCTCTTCACTGCAAACCCTTGTGACCACGGTCACACACATCTGCTAAAGAAGCCTCTCACTTATGTTTCTGCTCCATACTGCATTAAAAGCAAGGGGATGAACACAGAGCTTGCAACTCCCTCCCTGTGAGGCTGGTACTCCATAGTGATGGCACTCGGTGTCCATGGCTGCACTGTGGGGTTACCTGAGCTGCTTCCCTGCCAGGAGCTGATGGCTATCACTGCTGCTGAACAGATCCTCAGGAGAAAGGTGACAGGGCAACAGGAGTGTGGTGAGGAGCAGTTTCTTCACTCCATCCCAGGCTGTGGATGTCACCTGTACCTGGCACAGCAGTGTACTGCTGGAAGGAAGGCTGCCTTTCCATGTCCCTGGGGTCAGGGGTGAGGCAGCCCAAGGCTGCTCAGTGCTCTCAAGAATGAGATCAGACACAGAGCATATCCCAGAGAGAAAACAAAGCCCTGGTAAAGCTGGTAATCCAGCAGATTTGTGGGAACACTGTCTCCAGGGAGTGCTTGTGCCATGTGAGTCTCTGGATTTGTCTTGGAGACATGGTTCCTGTGGCCTCCATTTCTCAGATGTGCCTATGCTCCAGAGGGGCATCTGGACTGACAAGGAAGCAGAGCTGGGAGCTCACAGACAGAAGGATGTCCTGCTCTGAGTCACCTCTACCCCAAGTGCAGCCATCTCCTGCAGTTCTTCTGCCTCTGACTTCTGGCATGGACATAATGAATAATGCTCAGCACAATTTATCTGTGAACATGAAACACTTCCTAGCCCCCATCCTGTGAGTCCCATCTACTCTTCCAGCAAAGCCCTGTCCTCAGCAGTGCGATGTCTGATCCCACAGGTCACTGGTGTCACACAGGTGGTGACTGTACAGAACAGGCTGACACTCAATTTCCATCACAAAGCACCTACCCATGGCCCATGTTCCTCTTTAATTCACAACTCCTTTGGCTTTGAACAGCTCCAGAGCTGTGGTGCTTCCATCCTGCCAAAGCATCCCATCAGCTCAGGTTTATCCATAGGAAATTGTGCCTCTCTCAGCTTAATTCGTGGCTGTGAATGCAGAACTGCCCTGCCTGACTCTGTCTGGGGATGGTGCAGGGGATGATGCTCTGAGAGCCTCCCGTCCTCTCTCACCATGGTGCTACCAGCACAATGCTCTGCTCCAAAGCCAAACTGCATCCTTGCATCCTGTCGGTGTCATTCCACCATAGCCTGGCATTTATCCTGTCAAATGACTCCTGTTCCTTCACTGGCTCTCATGGCCTGTGCAGTGCCCTCAGCTCTGTCCTGCATCTTTGGAGAAGAGGGAACTCTGGTGTGGCAATTTCTGAGTGTGAAGCACAGCCCCCCTCCACATGCCCCATGTCTCCTGCTCAGTCATCTCACCAGGAGTTCCTGTCCCTACTCTCCCCAGGCTGGCACAGTCTGACATGGCTTTTGTGAAGGTTTGGCTGCTAATGAACAAGTGTCAGCATCTCCTGCTGGGCAGGAGCCTGTGCAAACACCATATGTGTGCGCTAGGGTTGCAATCTCAGAAAGCAGGAAATAAGACACAAACTCTTTGTGCTATGTCACCCCTCTGCTCTGCTCTGTGGAGGATTTAAAGTCCCTGCTCCTCACCAAGGGCAAGGGAGAAAGGAAGAGAGGTTACATTTTAGGTGTGGATTAAATAAAAATCACAGAGAGGTGGCTGCAAGAGACATCATAGTTTGAGCAGCAGGAGAACTCAACTTTACAGCTTGGAGCTCATTCTAAAAGTAATTATCTCCTGGGAGTTAATTGTCTGGAAGCTTGGGCTGAGTGGTGGTTTGAAATTCCTGTGTTTGAGTATCTCAGCTCTAGTCCTGGGGCAAATACAAAGGAAAAATGAAGTGTGTGTCACTCAGGGAAACATTCTGCCCACATAAGTAATCAAGTGTGAAAACTCCCAGAAAACTGCACCTGCTCAGCAAAGGTCACTCACTCTCCTATCTATTCCTTGTAACAGGGCAGAATTTCATGAGAATCAAGGACTCATTTAGGTTGGAAAAGCCCTGTAAGGCCACCAGCTAGCGTGGCAGAGCTCAGAAAATGCAAAAGGCTTAAATCCTTTAACTCGGAGGTTCAAATCCTCTCCCTAGCTTAACTCAAATCATCTATCATGACCACCTACCCTCTCTTAATCAACCTCATCATAGCTGTCTCCTATGCCCTCCCAATCTTAACTGCAGCAGCCTTCCTCACACTAGTAGAGTGCAAAATCCTAAGCTACATACAAAGCTGAAAGGGCCCAGACATTGTTGGCCCATTTGGGCTCCTACAACCTCTAGCAGATGGCGTAAAGCTATTTATCAAAGAACTCATTCGACCATCAACATCCTCTCCAATCTTATTTATCACAACCCCATTACTAGCTTTACTTCTAGCAATCTCACTCTGAACCCCACTGCCCCCTCCATTCTCCTTAGCAGACCTTAACCTAGGCCTCTCTTCCTATTAGACATGTTGAGCTTGGCAGAATATTCCATTCTGTGGTCATCCTGTAAGGCCGTTGAGCCCAACTGCTAATCCAACATTACCATGTTCACCACATGCTGTCCCTGGGCTGCCATCACTGAAATACAGAACAGGGCCATGGAATCTGCCATGTTTGGGACTCCAACACTGAAGCAAGAACCTCTGGCCACCAAGAAAGAGACAGGTAACAGAGAAGAGCCAATTCTCTGAGGGCCTGTTGCCATGAGCAGATCCTGCAGCTCAGGCCACCCAGAAATGCGGAACAGTGTGGGCACCACCAGAACAAACCATAATGGCCTTGGAAAGCCCCCTTGACAACTGCAGTGTGTGTGCAGGCACACAGGTGCATCCTTGGCATCTCCTGACATGGATTTAACCCCTGCTGGACAATTCCTGCAGTGCCCTCTCACCTGTGGGAAATAAATCCTCGCTTTTGCCTAAAAAAGCCTTACACGGACCAGATCACACCCATTGTGAGCTCAAGTGCAAGCCATCAAAGACCTGTTCCAAAGGGTAGATTTTCCTCAGTATCCAAACACCAAATCTCCCAATTCCCTCTTGTGCTTTCCAAAGCAGCTTCTCCTTATTAGAGTTGTGAAGAGGACTATCAATTTTTTTAATATTCCCTCTTATGGCAATGATTTTTTGCTCCTAGCAGTGATTCTAGATGAGCAATGCAACTTTTGTACCATTGCTCTCCAGGTTCATCAAACCTTTTTCTAACCTCTAGGACATTATATAGCTTTCCCTTTTGGAAGCATGCACCTGTTTCAATATAAGTAAGTTATCACTATGCTGTGGTTTGGCGCAGGACAAACACCAGGCACCCACAAAAGCTATTTGCTCAGCCTCTCTTGCTACAGCTGGGCAGAGGAGAGGGGAAAAAATTAACAAAGGGCTCGTGAGTTGAGATAAGGACTGAGAGACAAACACTCTAAGGGCAAAGTATGTTCAAATTTAAAGATATAAAGTAAATTTATTATTAACAGAGCCAGAGGAGGATAATGAGAAGTAAAATAAGCCTTTAAAACAACTTTTTGCCCCCCAGCCTCTCCCTCTTCCCCACTGGCAGTGGAGGGAGACAAGGCATGGGGGTTTTGGTCAGTTCATCACTGGAGATCTTGTGCTCACACAGGGAGAGGAGTCTTTCCTCTGCTGTGCCATGGGGTCGTTCCCAGAGGAGTCAGTTCTCTGTGAACTTCTCCAGCGTGGCTCCAATCTCAGCAGCAGCAGCCTTGCCAAACTTGCTGCAAAGTGAGTCCCTGCCACGGGCTAACAGTCTTCCCAAAGCTGCTGTGCTGTGGGTCACTGACCCACGGGGTGCAGTCCTCTAAGGATGGGCTGCTCCAGTTTGGAAGCAAGGGCTCTCTCTGTCTCTCTGGGAGCAGGGGCCTCTCTGCATTTGGGTCTCCCACTGGATCCCAGCTTTCTCTGGCATCCACCTGCTGCGGTGTGAACCCTTCTCTCGCAGGCTGTGAGTGCATTTCTGCATCCCCGTGGAGCTCGTGCATGGCAAGGGAGAGAGCCTGCTTCACCCCAGTGCTCACCAGGGCCTGCAGAGGAATCTCGGCTCCGGCCCTTGGAGCTCTTCCTGCCCCTCTTGTTCCACGGCCCTTGGTGCTGCCATGTCGTTCTCCCTCACGGCTCCTCACCTCCTCCTCTTGTCTGACTAGAAAAACCTGCTGCCCACAGGCCCCATTGCCAACAAGCTGCACCAATTCAAAGCTTCCTGCAGGATCCGTGGCTCCGAGGGGCCGATGCTGTCCGGGTTCAGCTCGGGGAATCGCTGTCCCGTTCCCGCTGCCATGGCCCGGGCAGGGCCGGCCCCGCGGCCCCGGCGCCGTTCAGCTCCCGTGCTCGGGCAGGGCCGGGCCGGAGGAGCCGCCCGGGCCCGGCCCTGCTGCCGCAGCCCGGCGGGCAGGGGGGCCCGGGCCGGCGGGGCGAGCCTGGGGCTCTGCTGGGTGCCGGGGCTGTGCTGAGACGGCCCCGGTGGCGGAGCCACCCTGCCCCTGCGCTGCTTTGATTGTCTCAGCAATGCCATCCCGCAGGCGTCACCAGCCTCTCTAATTGTTCCAGCAGCATGTCCATCCTCTCCAGAGCCAGCAGAGGTTGGCTCTGTTGGACATGGTGGGAGCTTCCAGCAGCTTCTCACAGAAGCCACGTCTGTGGCCCTCCTCCGCTGTGAAAAACCAGCCTGTGCCAAACCAACACAACTATAATGTGAAATTAATATCTGGATAACCTCTGACCCAGTTGGTCACGGCATGGTGCCAGTAATGCCAAAGGTGTGGCGCCCCATCCCTTTAAGAGTTGGATTTAGTGATTTTTGCGTGTCCATTCTAACTCAGTCCTCTGTGATTCTGTGATTCCCCTGCAGGAATTGTTTATTGAAGGGGAGCAGAACAGAAAGCACTTCCCAAGGTGGAAAGGGATCTCAGGACCTGCAGGCTGGGAGAGGTTGCATGTCCAGGCCATACCTCAGCTCCCCTATATCCCTCCCTCTCTCTCTCTCCCTGCGAGGGTGAGCCCCAGCACAAATTCTGGGCCATAATTCACAATCCCAGACTGGGCAACTCAGTCAGTCCCCCCAAAATGCTTTGCTGGCCAAGTTTGCTCAGTTCCTGTGTCAGATTCCGTCTTCCTCTGAGGTGAAGAGAGCCTGCTGAGCAGAAAAATGCTAAAATCGCCTGCTCTCAGCATCTACACCAAAGTCCCCCTGTGTTCATCCCTGCATTCATCTCTCTGTTCATCTCTGTTTTTCTTTCCAACCATCACTGAGCCCTTTGGGAAGGATGAAGGAGCAAACCCCTGTGAGTTAAATGATAACATGCACATTCTGAACCCCATTGGTGAGAGCAGTGGGCAACCAGCTGAACTCTTCTGAATGACTCATGAAAACCAGTCAAAAACCCTTTTAGGAAATGACCCATTTAAAGAAATCAGAATCTGCTCACAGACAATTTGCAAACCAAAGAATGAGTCCATGGAACCTGTTTCTCAGGGCCTGACTCATCCTCTCTAGTATCCTTTTTTTCCTTTGAGCAGTTAAAAAAATTTGTATGAAATTGCTAGAGTATTTTATAGCTATTACTCACCAGCTCAGCATGATTAAATGCAACCTATAATACACATAAAGAGGGCAAAATTTCCAAAAAATGTCAGACTGGCTCAGGTACTAAATTTCCCAGGAGCCTGAAGTGTTGGAAATGCTGAGGACTGCAACACATCATTTTGAGGCTCTGTGCCACCTTGGAGTGCTTCTCCTCATCTCTCAGGGCTGCCGAGGCAATCACAGGGTTGCTTACACTCCCCAGCCCTCTTCAGGTTTTGCCAACTACAAAGAGGAGTCTCTTTTAACCTAAAATTCTCTTTTAGGATGAAACCTTTAAATTCAGGTAGCCTCAGTGGATAGACTTATCCTTTAGCTGGCTCCAGTGATGACAGAAGGACTCATCAGATGCTTGATGTTGAAGGACTGCTCTGCCCCAGGATAAGTTTATCCTGGAGGAGGCTCCTACCTCCAAGGCAGGACCTGCTTGGAGGCAAAAGTTACAGAATCACACAATGTCCTGAGTTGAAAGGGTCCCACCAGCATCATCCAGTCCCATCCCTCTCCCTGCCCAGATCCCCCACAACCCCACCCTGTCCATCCCTGGCAGTGCTGCCCAAAGGCTCCTGGAGCTCTGGCAGCCTCGGGGCCGTGCCCATTCCCTGGGCAGCCTGGGCAGTGCCAGCACCCTCTGGGGGAAGAACCTTGCCCTGAGCTCAGCCTGAGCTGCCCTGGCCCAGCTCCAGCCATGGCCTGGGTGCTGTCCCTGTCCCAGAGCAGAGATTGGAGCTGCCCTTCCTCTTCCCCTCACAAGGAAGTTGCAGCCTCTGATGAGGTCTGACCTCAGTCTTCTCCAGCTCAGCTGCTTCTCATATGGTTCCCCTCAAGGTTCTCTGCCATTCTCCTGTCCCTCCTTTGGACACTGTCTAATAGCTTCATGTCTTCTATTGCAGAGCAGAGCAGGACAGTTATACTCTCATGAGATCTTGTTTTTCCTCCCAAAACCAAGTGTTCTGGTTTGGGCTGTGGTACAGCTGATTTTCTTCCCAGTGGCTGGAATGGGACTGTGTTTTGGGCTTGTGCTGAACACAGGGTGGATCATATAGATATGTTTTTGTTATTGCTGAGCTTACCCAGAGCTGAGGCCTTTTCTGCTTTTTCTATGGCCACACTGGGGAGAGGCAGGCAGCAGAGAAGGCTTGAGCAGGGCCACACCTATGGGAGGCTGGCTGTGAGAGTCTGTCCAAATTTTCCCTCATCTGCCTCATGATTGTCATTGGGGGACCACTGAAGAGAAGATCCCCCCTGTCTGGCTTTGTAGGAGAAAGTTACACACGCCAAAGGCCCTGAGACCTGAAAGCACAGTGTTAATTTATTGTTTTCACAGGTATGTTTGCTGTATGCTAAGAATGGGGCACCGTGCCCCGTTTGCAACAACAGCCTTGGGAGCTGTCCCACCTCTCGTCCTGCCTGGACTTCTCCTGAGTTTCAGGTGGTCTCCCACAGAAGACCCTCACCTGTTTTACAGCCACCATGACAGACAGACTGAGATGTAAGGAGCCTCTCCATCAAGGACTGAGACATGGAACCCCCATGTGCAAAGGCCCCTCTGCTCCTCCCAAGGACTGGGACTGAAACCTCCAGCCTGGGGCAGGTGTGTGGGGGAGGCAAGCTGACCAAAGCGAGATGTTTGCCTGCAGGTTGTGACCACTGGAGCAAGAACACAGTGGATCTCATTTACTGCTGAGAACATGGACTACCTGTTACATCTATTCCTTATTGTATCTGTTTCACCCCCCCCCTCACAATTTTCAATAGAGTTATCACAATAAAAACCTCTGAGTTGGCGAGAGATTCTGAGATCTCCCCCACATAACAGGCGGATCCTTGACTGGACTGGACCAAAGGACTTCGTCTCTACGTTTGGTAGCTCTATCCCCCTCTTTCTCTCTCTTTTCTCTCTCTTTCTCTATTTTTTTCTCTCCCTTAATCCCTCTATCGCATTTTGCTGTGATCATTCAATAAAGGTATATTTGTTTTGATTATCACTGCAAACCCCCTGTGCTGTGTCGGTTCATTTGCACCCTGAGATCACCCCACGAACCATCACAACATCTGTTCACTAGGACGGATCGTGACACTGGGAAGGGACACAGCTGGGGCAGGTGACCCCAAGGGACCACAGGGATATTCCAGACCATGGGACAGCATGCTCAGCATTAGAGTATGAGGAAAAAGCAGGAAGGTGGAGACATGCAGAGCATTTCTCTTTCTAAGTAACCGTTGCACATCATGAAATCCTGCTATCCCAGAAGTGCCTGAGCACCTGCCTGCATGTGGAAAACAGGGAATTAAATCCTTGTCTTGCTTTTTGTTTCTTCTGTGGCTTTTGCTTTCCCTATTAAAATGTCTTTACCCCAAGCCTTGAGTTTTCTTTCACCCTTCCAATGTTCTGCTCCGTGTTCCTGATGGCTGCCTGGGGCTCAGTGGCTGGCTGGGGTTAAACCTTGACACAAGGCTCAGGAATTCCATCTCTGGGAAGAGAAGGTGACTGGGAAGGCATGAACCCCATCACAGTCTCAGAAGAGCCTCTTGGAGGTGAACCAGTAGATCAAAGCCAATGAATCTGAGCCAGAGCTCAGGGCATGGGACAAACACAGCTCTGCTGAACTGCTTCTTCCTGGGCAGATCCAGCTTCTGGCCTCCTGAAGGATCAGCAGCTTTGAGGTTTTATCCCTGTATGTGCCAGGATAGGCTGTAAGAGGTGTGATGGAGACAAAGAGAGCCCTTACATCCTGTTGGTCCTGCTGTGGCACATGAGGCTGCATCCAGGCTGCTTCTTTCCATGTGTCCAGCACAGGGAAATCCAACCTTTCAGCCAGAGCAAATCTTTACCTGGTTTGTAAAATAGAGCAAAATTAAAGATAGAACAATCTGCCTCTGAGAAATTTCTAAGCAACACATCGTACCAAAGGAAAGCAAACCAAGGAAAGAACTGGGGAGGGAAAGGATTTCTGATCCCCTTCAGGGCTGGACCTCAGGGAGCTTGAGCAGCCAGCAGGAAAGACTTGAACAGGGCTTCACCCTGGCCCTGAAGCCGGGGGTGTTTGCAAAGAAGGGGTGAGTCAGCAGCTCCTGTTCCCTCAGCAAGAGTCATCCTGGCTTTTAATAGCTCCCCATTAGCTCAGGGAGATGGAGCAGCTGACCATGAAACAGCAGCAAGGACATCTGAGGTGGCCTAAAAATGTAATGTGTGAATGATATGTTTTTATATAGAGTACACAAAGGGAAAGAGGCAACTTGGGATAAATCCAGAGCTGAAAATCAACTTTGGGGGAGTGAGTGAGTGTGAGGTGAAGACCGAATTATCACGTTGCTCTCAAGTGAGAGGCAAGGGTTGAGCTGTCAGACCTAGAGCCGTTCGTGGGAAAGGAGTGAAAAATTTCCAAATAAAAGACATTTTGAGTGGGAAAGGCTCATGATTCTCTGTACACACCAGGGTTTCATCTGTGGGAATGTTCTGGGCTCTCAGCTGTCCACCTGTATCAAACCCCAATGTGTTACAAGAAAAATCACAAATCCTTTCCAAAGTAGATGTCACATTTAGTACTTCTCGTCTCTCATGATGTCAGCTGCCACAGCAAAGGAATGAGCCTAGCCTGAGATGATTTCTTCCTCAGAAATCCACACCTGGCATTTTTATTACCTTACCTCTTTGGTGGCAATAACCTAATTGCTTAATATTGCTTTCCTGAAAAAACCTCCATGGTCTGGGTTTAAGCTATAATTTGGAGATGACTATAATTTCCACCCTCTTCCTTCCTCTTCTGAAAAACAGATATTATACCCCTGCCTCAGCTCCTTCTCACCCTCCCATGTTTCTACAGGTCCCTCAGAGTGATGCAAAGAGTTCAGAAGCAACTTCAGCTGGATCCATGAGTACTCTGGGGGGGGTCTGCAGGTGCTGGGATCTGAGTACCTTGTTCTGGTTCAGCCATCTCTAACTCATCCCTTCTCACACCTGGCCTGTCTCATCTCTTTGTAGAATGTAGCCTCACACAGCTTGTTGCAATTATTTCTTTATTCTGAGCGCTGAAGGATGCGCTCAATGCTTCAGCCTCATCTGTGTCATCTGTTATTTGCTGTCACGGTCCCACTGGGCCAGGCTTCCCTTTGTCATCCTCAGCTTTGAAGGTATTTCTGGAGCTTTTTTCCCTGTGCCCTTTCTGCTCCTTGCCAGGCTGGTGTGTGCTGGGAGTGCTGTTTCTGTTCCAGAGTGATTGTGCTGCTGCTCTCCACTCTCCGCACTCACGTGTCCTCACTCCCATTCACTTCATTCTCAAGCCCTGAAGAGCTTGTAAAGCAGCTGCAATGGTTTTTATTCTTCTTCCTTTCCTCTGCATCAGAATTATTTGCTCTTAAAGGAAGATATTTTGCCCTGCAAACAAGGGACAGAGACCTAGGGAGATGCCACTGCTGTGGGACACCCTCGAGGAGTCCCTGGGTGCTGGAAGGACAGGGCCTCTGTTGGAGCCTTCCAGAGACAGGGGGTAAGGGAGCAGGCAAAATCCGAATTGCACCGTGGTCTTCTCTCATCTGCACTCCCTTCCATGCCTTTTGTTTTGATAGTCTCACCTCTTGTCTGTAGCCATGTGGGAATGGATTTCCTGTCAGGGTAATTAACTCCTGTGGCACTAGTCTCTTTTCCCACACCGTTTTTTGGCTGTGTTTCAGCCTGGTACAGACACTGATGGTAGGTGCTGTTAAGGAGAGGAATGGCAGGCTGGCAGGACGCGATGGCTCTGGTGGCAGTGAAGCAGCACTGAGGGTCCTGTGGCCTCGTGTCTGTGTCAGTCCCACAGAGATCAGGGGACTGCAGGCCTCACAGGAAACACGGGTTGATCTCACCTGGATGGGGGATGAGCACAGCAGCAGCTCCTTGGATTGCAGTTCAGGGTATTTGTACAGGACAGTTTTATTTATCTATTATGTGTTTAATTGGTTCCTCAGTCCATGACAAAACTTGTTTGGAAGGCACCAGGGTTGGCATCCCTGAAGTGATATTGAAAACATACTGAGAGGTGTGTGTGAAGGTCAGCTAAGATTGTGGGATCTTAGATTGAGAGAGGGGCTGGACACATGCCAGCTTCAAAGGAACGTGGATAGTGAGGAACCATTAGAAATTTTGTTTCATGCCAAAATGCTGCTTAATAGAAGAGTAGGAGAGAGCTCCAGGAGAGCTGGGGAACTGCTGGGTACCTGCTTTCCTGGTGTGCCCAACATCTGGTAAAAGCTGAGGTGTCTTAACTGAGCTGTCCAGGTCAGATGTGGAGCCAGAGGTTCAAGACCTTTAAAAGAGGAACGTAAACCCATTTCTACCTTAAAAAGAGTCTTCAGCTGGGTTCTCCTGACTTGGACTCAGGTCAGGCTTGGCATAGGAACGCACTGAAATAATTCAGTTGCTTTGTGTCCTTGGACAGAAGAAGTTATTTTTCCTGGGCCAAGTTTGAATCCAAAATCTGCTTGGCCAGGAATCTTTAATAGCTGGTGATCTTTCAGCTGCTCTGCCAAAGAAGAGACACAGGAAATAGGTGTTGGTTTTCAGGGGCTGAAGATACAATACAAGGTTGCTTTTTGATTGCCTGCCTAAGCCCAGTATGGGGGTCAGTGGGCTAATTTCTGACTTGTAGCAATTTAAATGTTGATAATCTAGCCCTCAGTGAACAGATTCAAATTTTGTTCTCATGTTTAGAAGCTATCCAGCTCCTGCTTTGAGACCATGGTGATGCTTTTGGCACACTTCTGCCTGGCTACTATATAAAAACAGAGGAGGTGTTTATAGAGCAGCATCATTCATTCCTTTGGAAGTAGCTTCCGTGTCCTGAGTTGTCCTAAATAACTCCTTGTGAAGAAAAAGTGACATAAATTCAGTGCATCAAACTGACTCAGGACATAGATTTGGTTCTTCAAAGACAAAATCCTGTTCTAGAGCTGGAATCTGGTGCAGTGTGAGAGGTGGTGGCGGGTAGGCACCTCTGGAGAGCTCTGGTCCAACATCTGTTGTGACAGGATGACTGTCACCAGCACTAGGACAAGCCAGCTGTGCCTTTCAACAGCCAAACATGAAAAGCTTCAAGGAGGCAGAACTCCCACCTCTCTGTGACCTGTTCCCAGGCTGCACCACCATCCAGGCACACATTTTGATTCCTTGTGGAATTTGAACTTCTCAAGCCATTACATGTGGGTATTGCCCCATTTCCTCACTGCCCCTTGTTGTGCTGGCTGTTCTGGCTGGGAAGGTTGTCTCTGTGACCTTCAGGACTCCTAGAAGCTGCAGGTTCCTCTTACATCTCCACGGATCCACCTTTCCCCCTGGTTAGACAAGCCTGGCTCCTTCAACCCTCTCCACAAGACTTGTGACTCTGACCACCATGGCACCTACAGCTGGACTTTCTCAGGTTTCTCCGAATTCCTTTAGGACCAAGGATCTGAGCTGCCCCATGTTGGGCACCAAAATATTGGAATTAAACACCAATATTGCTGGAAGGAACGTGTGCCTGGGCTCGTCTGGGCCTTGCTGCTTGGCCAGAGGCGGCAGCTGTGGTGGTTTCACCTCAGAGACACCTTTGGCTGGCTGGATGCTGTAGCTGGGCGCCTGGGACAAGTTCAGGCTTGCAGGAGCTCAGGTTTCCCTCTGTGGAGAAGCTTTAAGGTGATGGTGAAGGAAAAAGGAGTCGGTTCTGATGGAGGGTTTCGATCCAGAGCTTTATTCCTGGCCTCAGGCCTCTGAATGCAGCACCAGCTCCAACAGAACTCCCTGAGCCCGTGGTTGCTGCTCCTTTAACCCCAGGGAGAGGGGAGGGAAGGGGTAGGGAGCCACCAACCAGGGACAGGAGGGGAGGGACAAAGGGACAAAGGACACCTGGATGGCCCAATGTCCCCCAGGGCTGAGAGGCATCTTTTGAATCTGCCAATCATACAGTGCCCTTGCTGGAATGCCAAGATTGATGGGCAGCTCTCAGCAAGGGGGCAAGGGGAGGGGAAGGAAGAGGTGATTGGCACACCTGGGGAAAGAACCGGAATGACTAAAACAGGCTGTTACATCGCACTGCAACATCAGGGGAGGGTGGAATCATAGAACCACAGCACCCTCAAGGTTGGAAAAGTCCTCTGAGATTACTGATTCCAGCCATTCCCCCAGAACTGCCAAAGCCACCACTAACTCATGTCCCCCAGTGCTACATCCACATGTTTTATTAACACTTCCAAAGTAGCTTCCCTCAGCCTTCTGGCCATGCTTCTCCTAAAGTGCACCAGTTGGGGGTTGTGCTGGTTGTATCACTGGAACCACGACAGAAGCGAGGTGTTTTTTGAGAGGGGCTGCTGAGAGCTTCCTCTGTGCCCGACAAAACCAATCCATGGGTTGTTTTGGATATCGACACTTTGTTAAACCACTAGAAAGCTGAACACACCACTGTGAACACACTTCGTTAAACATTTTTGTTAAAACTGAAAAATCCCGGGAGTTCTCTGTTTCCCTTCTGACCTGAAATAAGACCTTACAAACCTTCAGTCCTCCCTTGGATGAGAGAAGAGGAGAAAGTAAGAACGCATAAAAGAACAACATAAAAACACCAAGGTCAGTAACAAAAGAGTCAAGTCCCAGATGGGAGGGATGAAGAGATGCCTTAATCTTAAGGCTAAAATCCTCTTACATAGCTATAGAGAAGAATGTAATTAATATACCAAACTCTTTTTCCCTATAACTCATGAAAGTATAAAGAGATTAAGAGTTCAAATTGTAGATATGAGCAAAAGCCTCCATGCTAAAGTAAGCAAATGTTGAAGTAGCTGTGATCCCATAAGAAGTTTAAACAAAAAGAGAGGAAAGAGTAATAAAGACCCTCTGCCCCAAAGAAAGAAAAAAAAAGACCTCTGTTCTCAGAAATTATGATCTCAGGGATAGATGAAGAGAACCTTTGCTCTTAAACAGCTCATCTTTAAAATAGTACCCCATAAATTAACATGGCCCATAAACACAGCTGTAAAAAAAGCTCTGAAAAATGGGAGGGACTTCATGATCACAGATTTTCCAGGCAACTACTATTCGTGGAAATTAAAAGCCATGAAAGAATCATTTTATCATAGAAAAGTCTCCATAAATTAACAAAAAAGACTCCTCTCCCTAAGTAAACTAAAGAAAGACTATTCTAAAAGTGATAAACGGGCTGAATTGTTTCTGTTCTTTGTGAGTGGGAAAGAGAAGATTGTAGAGGGGAAAAGGGTTTTATTCTAATTCTGACTATTCTGTCTTTTAGTTACTGTTAATAAAGCTTTCTTTATACCCTTTTAAAATTTTGAGCCTACTTTGCCTTCCTCCTAATCCTGTCTCACAGCAAGAAATAAATCAATATATTCTAGTAAGTGCACTAGCGTTCAGCCAGCGCTAAACCCACCACGTTAATTTGTACATTAGCTGAGAAATCTCAAATTAGCAAACCTAAACCACTAGGAGTTTATATTTTTTGCAGTTAGAGCTCACTGTTACCTTAATATTCAACCTTGTGTCTGCTGTAACCCCAGAGTCCTCTCCAACACTGGCAGGCTTGATTTTGATGGAAAATGAATGGATTGGTTGGACCTGATATGAAATATTAAGTCTCCATTCAAGGTGACATTTCATAAATTACATTCCAACCAAATCAAGGAGCACTGAAATGTTTTGGATTTTTTTTCAGTAAAGTTGTTTACTCCTATCAGGAAACACAACTGGGATTGGCATTCTTGGAGTAAAAGCCAGGAAGACCGAGGAGCACAGTGAGGCTGTGATTTTGGCTCCATAAATGCACAAGAGCCTGGAAGCTGTGTTTGCTGGGTGTGCAGCGCAGGTGCTTTCACCTGGGCCCAGTGTCTGCACAGCCCAAATGTGGCTCCACACGACCCCTAGCAGGACACACACTTGTAGGACATTTGGTTATGGGCTCAGGCCTAGCTAAGGAATGAAAACAGGGGACATGTCCCTGTGCTCTCAGGGGTGTTTCTGTTCAGCTCTCCAGCATTTCCTGGGCTCTTGGCTGTTGTGGGCTGGTCTTGGCCTGGCAGGCTGTGAGCCTGGATCCCATGGTGCCAGCCCACAAGCACTCACACTGACCCCAACATCCATTTGGCCCATTATTACTCTTTACTGTTCCTACCAGACTGGTATTTTCTTTTCTGAAAAAACATAACTTGATAGTGTTGTCATTAAATCAATTTTGGAAATTAAATAAATAAATTTAAAAAGGACGAAACAACAGCACACAGACTTGTCCTTCCCATCACCCTGCAATCCAGCTCAGAAATGCTCTGGATGCATCTGTCTGCTGACGGTGTCCCCTGAGTGCTCCTCTGCCTCACCTTTTCTCCTGCAGCGTCCCCCAGGCTGCCTGAATGTGAACATGAATGTGGCTGTGGTTTTTGTGGCAACAGCTTTTGTGCAGTTCAGGTCTCCCAGCTGTCCTTCCTAGTTCTGTTTTACTTCTCATGGTCAGAGAACCCTGAGTGCCTCTGCAGCTCAGCCAGGGGGTCAGCCTGGCACTGCAGCCCCTCCCCTGCCCTGGGCCACAGAGTGGGCAGGGTGTGCTGGTTATGGGGCTGTGCAGGGTGTGCTGGTTGTGGGGCTGTGCAGGGTGTGCTGGTTATGGGGCTGTGCAGGATGTGCTGGTTGTGGGGCTGTGCAGGGTGTGCTGGTTATGGGGCTGTGCAGGATGTGCTGGTTATGGGGCTGTGCAGGATGTGCTGGTTGTGGGGCTGTGCAGGATGTGCTGGTTATGGGGCTGTGCAGGATGTGCTGGTTATGGGGCTGTGCAGGGTGTGCTGGTTGTGGGGCTGTGCAGGATGTGCTGGTTATGGGGCTGTTGGCCCAGTGCTGGCGCTGCTTGTGGTGCTCTCCTGCTTTGAAGTCCTTTGTCACACAGGTTCAATTTGGGCACAGGGTGGGCACAGAGCTTTTGAAAAGGTTTTGTGAAGACTGAGCACTGCAGAGTCCTGAACACTCTCTGGTCTGATAGCTAATTAATATGCATCAAAAACTGTGTCACACTTCAGTTGGCCTGGGCTGGTTCCAGGGTCACCCCACAGGGTCCTATGTGTGTGTGCCTTTCAAACTGAAGAGCCCTTTGCTCTCAGAAGTACCTTCACCCTTTACCTGATGAGCTCAGTGTCCTCAGCTGCTCTAGTTTTAATTTCCCAGCACTTCAAAATTGACCTGAGCTTTCCTATGGACACTTGCAATTTTTTTAATCAATCTTTTGAAAGCGTGGGGTGTGGACCTGAGCATGGGCTGTCCTTTTGCCTCAATAGGGTTGGCTGCACAGCCTCAGCAGGGTGCTTGTGCCAGTGCTCATCAGGCCAAGCTGCTGGGCAGTCCCTGCTTCTCAGCATTGGGAGATCTCTGGATCACCCCTGGTGTACCTGGCATAATTTAAAACAGGGATCCTTGGGGCCTCTTCACCTTCCAACGCTGACACCCCTTCTAAGCTGGCCTGTAATCAGAGTGCACCTGCCTGGAAAACCTGGAGCCCCCAGCACACATCTCATAAGCAGTGGCATGTAGCCTTTGCTCAACCTCACAGGACCCCTCACATTCACCAACTCCCACCCAAAAAACTGCAAGCAAGGGCAATACAAGCAGAGTCTCATTTGTAATGGTGTTATCACAGCGCCCAGAGGTGTCTTCAACGCACCTGGTCACCCTGATACCTGTCCTTAAAGCCAATGTCTTCAGAAGGGGAAGGTACCAGCCCACTTCTTGTAAAGAGCCCTGAGGTGAGAAATGTGGGTGGAGGGACATGGAGGACATCTCAGGCACCCAGAAGTTCAACAACCAAATGAGCAAAATGAGCAGATTAGCTAAGTGCACATGCTTGGCAGGGAGCTGTGGTGATGTTGTCCCTGATGGGGACAGGAATGTGGCACACCCACCCTGAGGGGCAGCAGCAGCAGCCAGTGCTTATTGATGTGTGCCCTTATACAGGGGCTTTGAATTTCCTGCTCTTACAAAGGTGATTGGGCAAAGATCTGAGCTCTGCCCAGCTCCCTGGCCGTGCTATGGGTGCATTCCCGGTTCCAAGGGATTGGCTGGGGTCCCCTTGTCAGAGCTGGAATCTAGCCTGTCTCTAACACACCCAGGACTTGTTTACTTCAATCCCCTAACAAACTCAGCCCATTGAGTTGATATTTGCTATGTCAAATTATTTGTGTAGCTACAGACCAGCTATAGCTGTCACAAGCTATTAACAATTGCTTTAAGCAAGGCTATTAATGAGGCCTAGGACAGGAGCCAAGAACACGAGCCAGCAATGGGTTTGATTACCCTGACTCAAACACTGGGCTGATGTCTGACACTCCTGGGCAGCTGGGTTATCCTGATCCTGAGATCCACCTCTGCCTCCTGAGCAGAGACTGCAGATTTCTCCCACCTGCAGGAGCCTGCACCAGGCAACTTTGCTGTGCAGTTCTCCCAGCAAGAACTGTTGTGTTCACGTCTTGGTTCTCCATCCGTCCTCATCCTTCAGCCAGGGCATCATCAAAGACTGTCAGGGTGGAGCTACCTTAACATATTTGAGCAGGTCACTTGAGTCACCTGAGAGTGTCACCTCCAGGCCCAGAGCTCTTTGTTAAGCACCCAGTTCTCACTGCTGTCAGTGCATGGTGTGCAGGGCTGGAGGAACCTGCTCCTGGGGAAACACAATCCATATTGGATCGTCCATTCCAGTGTGGTTTGCACAGGCCCTTGCTGCCCCGGCTGAAGTGGTGCTGTGTGTCATAGCTGCTGCTGGGGCTGCAGATCCTGTGTGAGGAGTGACAGTGTGCCTGAGGGAGGCCTTGTCTCTCCTAAACCCCTTCAACCAGGCATGTATTGCCAGCAGGGCAGCCTTGGATCAACCACCTTCAAACTCAGCTCTCTGTCCTGAGATCTGGGGGGTGGTGGTGGAGATGCCCATTGAAGGAAACCTGGAAGGTTCTACAGACACTCCTTCATGTGTCTGTCACACAGTGAAGGTACAGAGAGAGTCAGGGAGGCTGTAGAACAAGGTGGTCCTTGTCTCTCTGGTTTCTCAGATCTGGGATATTGGCTTTGTTCTATTGGGCCTTCTGGCTTTTTCTTTTCCTGGTGACCCTGACCAGAGGTCAGAAGCTTTTGATTAGGGGCATACTTTGTTAAAGCAGGACTTGGAGCTCTCTCTAAGCTCTGCTCAGGCAATGAGATAGTCTACATAAGGGCAGAGGGAAGAGTAGACATCAGCACATCTGCTGTCATTGCTGCTGTCAGCAGCACAGCCCCCTCCCCAAGTGCTGTGTGTGACATCAGGGCTGGGATGGCAGCTGCCACTCCAGTGCTGTGCTGGAACTCTCCAGGCCCAGCTGAGAGAGCTTCTCTGGTCCAGGTGAATGGTGGCTGTGAGGGTGAGGATGGTACCTCCCCCCTTGACATCAGGAGATAAGGAGATCTTTGATTAAGGAGCTGCAATTCTCTCTAATCCAGGTCACCCTGGGCCATCACAGCAGTCAATGAAGTGAAATACAAAGTACATAGCTGAGAGTGAGGGCTGGGAGGTGATGGGAGAGGCTGTGAGCCACAATCCAAATGTAGAAAGGGCTGAGTAACCACACCAGGCTGAATCCCAACTCTGTTCAGGCTCTCCTCTACCAAAACCAGGGAGCAGAGTATGGAAGTAATCCCTAAACACAAACACACACACCTACACACACACTCACACACACCTTCTCCACCAGGGACTGTGGCAGGGCACAGGGGAAAGATGGGGTGTCCTCTCTCTGGCATCTGCCACCTGGGCATAACTGAGGGTGAGAAATGTCAGACTGGATTTATCTCACTTAACATTAGACTCTTCCTCTTAATGTCTGCAAGTGAGCTGGCTCTGGCAGGGCATGTTTCACTTGATATTAAAAGTCTCCTTTAGAATGAGAAACACATTTCTTTCTCTCTACCCACTACAAAGGAAACTGTGGCTCAGTTTTACATGTTTATATTCAGTAGATGAATTAATCAAGTCTGAGAACAAAAAGGGTAGATAAACTATTTGCATAGCTGAGGAAGTATAAAAGCTTACTTACAGCAAGTGAACGGCTTTGATTCACTGCAGGACATTGCTGAGACCTGGGACAAGGACAAGGATGTTCTCTGACAGGATTTCAAGTCCCATCCACTTTGTATCCATCTGCTGCTATCCCATCTCCAATGCCAATGATTAACACAGCAGAATGATTTTCAGTACTTTCAGAGAACAGAACGTATTTTAAGAAAAACACCAACCAGAACAGCATCTTCAGAGTTTCCTCTGGTACCTGGACAGAAATATCACCACCTGGAGATCTCCCCTCAGGGAGGAGCCCCTTTAAAGTTGCTGATCCCTCCTCTGGAGGGGCAGTGGGGTTGGGATGACAGGAAATCTCAGTTCCAGTCCAACAGTGTCAATGCAACTGCTTGAATTCAGGCTTGGTGAGGAAGTTCTGTGAGGGGTCAGGGGAGATCCCAAAGGATTTGAGCAGAGTGTAATGGGACACGTTGTCAGGAAAGACAAGGATGCATGTATCGTGTTAAGCTCAGTTGTGCTTGGTACAAGTCCAAGGATGACCTTGGGGCTGTGCCAAGTTTAGCTGACCATAAACTGGTTTGAAAATAGCACAGCAAGGGAGAGCAGAGTGGAAGTGGTAGAAAGATCCTCTGAATATTGAAACCTGTCATGGCTTGACACAGGCCAAGTGTCAGGCACCCATGAAAGCCATTCACTCACCCTCTCCTATACAGCTGGAGAGGGGAAAAAAATTAACAAAGGGCTCATAAGTTGAGATAAAGGCTGGGAGAAAACACTATGAGGGCAAAGTATGTTCAAATTTAAAGATACAAAGTAAATTTATTATAAATAGAGTCAGAGAAGGATAATGAGAAGTAAAATAAGCCTTTAAAACAACTTTTCCCCCCAAACCCCTCCCTCTTCCCCACTGGCAGTGCAGGGAGACAAGGCATGGGGGTTTTGGTCAGTTCATCACTGGAGATCTTGTGCTCACACAGGGAGAGGAGTCTTTCCTCTGCTGTGCCATGGGGTCGTTCCCAGAGGAGTCAGTTCTCTGTGAACTTCTCCAGCGTGGCTCCAATCTCAGCAGCAGCAGCCTTGCCAAACTTGCTGCAAAGTGAGTCTCTGCCACGGGCTAACAGTCTTCCCAAAGCTGCTGTGCTGTGGGTCACTGACCCACGGGGTGCAGTCCTCTAAGGATGGGCTGCTCCAGTTTGGAAGCAAGGGCTCTCTCTGTCTCTCTGGGAGCAGGGGCCTCACTGCATTTGGGTCTCCCACTGGATCCCAGCTTTCTCTGGCATCCACCTGCTGCGGTGTGAACCCTTCTCTCGCAGGCTGTGAGTGCATTTCTGCATCCCCGTGGAGCTCGTGCATGGCAAGGGAGAGAGCCTGCTTCACCCCAGTGCTCACCAGGGCCTGCAGAGGAATCTCGGCTCCGGCCCTTGGAGCTCTTCCTGCCCCTCTTGTTCCACGGCCCTTGGTGCTGCCATGTCGTTCTCCCTCACGGCTCCTCACCTCCTCCTCTTGTCTGACTAGAAAAACCTGCTGCCCACAGGCCCCATTGCCAACAAGCTGCACCAATTCAAAGCTTCCTGCAGGATCCGTGGCTCCGAGAGTTCAATTTCCTTTAGGTTCTGTGCCAGGGAATTGCTTGCCACGTTTTTGCTATTGGCCATGTGGCCAATGGCGCTGGCATTATTTGGTGCCTCTGTTCATGCGGGGCACTGGGAGGGTGAAGCCACTGTCACCACCCCTGTGCCCTTCTGCCCCCAGCATGGTTGGCTAGGGGTGACCAGGCAGGCAAGGCTCGCCTCAGGCTTTGCTGAGATGGCTCCAGCAGTGGTGCCATGCTAGCCCTGGAAAAAAAACTGCATGCCCACTGTTTTGATTGTCTGAGCAATGCCATCCTGCAGGCGTCACCAGCCTCTCTAATTGTTCCAGCAGCATGTCCATCTTCAGAGCATTCAGAGGTTGGCTCTGTTGGACATGGTGGAAGCTTCCAGCAGCTTCTCACAGAAGCCACTTCTGTGGTCCTCCCCCACTACCAAAAAACCAGACTGTGCCAAATCAGCACAAAAGCAAAACTGACCAGATTGGAGCCCTCAGCTGAGAATCCTGGGCTGTATAAATGCAGCTGAGAATGAGCCCTCGGAACAATGAAATCAGAAAACTATTGCTGGGGGATTGTGGCGTGGCAATATGAGGTGTTTGCACAGGTACGGGAAGAGAACAATGCTGGGAGGGAATCCAATGCTGGGATCCTTGACAGATTGCAGGGCAGATGGAGATGCTGATGGCTTCAGCTAGCTGAGGCAGCTGCTGTTCTTGTAACTTTTCCTGTACAGAGAAAATGGAGTAAGCTCAGAGAACAAAGAAAGTACAGCAGATTTACAAAGCAGTTTGTTGGAAACGCAGGTTTGGAGATTCTGGAGCAGTGCACAGAGGAAATGTCAGAGTGAACAGGTTTGGGATAAGGTAAAGGAAATAACTGATGGACTTTCAGGCTGCAGAGTGTGTGAAGTGTGTATGTGTGGGTATTTTTGACTTTTAAGCTAAAATGAATCTTTATTATCCTAGATTAGACTTCAGGAACACGGCATGAAATAACTTGCAAGACTGTTGAGCAAAAAGGATGGGGCAGGTTCTAGGAGGTTCTTGGAGGATCAGGAACTGCTCCTGGGGTGGAGGGGACACAAATGACATGGTGTAGCTGGTGCATGTGGCTGAGCAGTGTTCTTCCTGTGCAGGAGGCTGTGCCCAAATCTCTGGGAGCACTCCCAGTCTTCATGTGTGGTATTGAGTCCTGCAGGTTCCGTAGCACAGTACAGCAGGAAAAATACTGCATTATTCCCATGTGGAAGTGGTACATGGCAATAACTCTTCTCTGTTAGTGTCACACCACAGTCTAAAGAGGCTCGGTGACATCAGCACAAACCTGGGGACTAAACTCCCTAAAATATTGACTCCAAGGCCACAGCACTGGGACAGACAGCAGATGTGAACTGGGAGAGTGGAAGATCAGTACAGAGTTCCTGCATCCTGTACTGGAAGAAACAACAAAGACCAGCAAGAAAAGAAATTTGCATGCAGGAATGAGGATGGGTTTGTGAGGGACTTTCCTGTCCAATGACCCAAGAGAGGTGGAGCAGCTGCAGCTTCTTGTTCCCAGGTGCCAAGTGAGTGCGACCAGCATGAAACAGCAACAGTGGAGAATTTACAAACTTGCATATATCCTGTAGAGATCCCTGCAGCAGCTGTGCTTAGACAGTTTCCCAGTAGCTGTCCTTGGATCTCGGGTCTCCCTAGTTTCTGACACTGAGAAATAGGAGCTCCTGAGTTCCATCCCCCTGCTCCTGTTGCTCCGAACCCTTCACACAAAAGGGGTACTGAGTTCTTATGCACTGCCTTCCATTCCCTGCCTTTTGTTCCTCCTCTAAATGTCCCCAAATCATGCACAGACAGAATCACTGGGTTGGAGGAGACCTTCAAGATCATCAAGTCCAACCCAGCCCTAACACCTCAACTAAACCCTGGCACTGAGTGTCACATCCAGGTTTTTTTTTTTAAACACATCCAGGGATGGCTACTTGACCACCTCCCTTGGCAGATGCTTCCAGTATTTTATTACCCTTTCTGTAAAAACTTTTTCCTAACATCCAACCTATATGTCCTCTCGTTCTGTCAGCTGTTGCCTGGAGAAAGAGACCAACCCCACCTGACTACAGCCACCTTTCAGGGAGCTGTAGAGAGTGATAAGGTCACCTGTGTCTCCTTTTCTCCAGGCTAAACAATCCCAGCTCCCTCAGTTGTTCCTCACAGGGTTTGTGTTCCCAGCCCCTCTCCAGCCTCGTTGCCTCCTCTGGATGCGCTCCAGCATCTCCACGTCCTTCCCAAGCTGAGGGCCCAGCACTGGGCACAGCACTCGAGGTGCAGCCTCAGCAGTGCCCAGGGCAGGGGCAGAATGAGCTCCCTGGTCCTGACACCATTCCTGACACAGGCCAGAGCCTTTGGCCTTCTCGGCCCCCAGGGCACTCTGCTGGCTCGCGTTCAGCCGGCTGTCACCAGCACCCCCAGGGCCCTTTGTGCCTGGGCCCTGTCCAGCCACTCTGTCCCCAGCCTGGAACGCTGCAGGGGTTATTGTGGCCAAAATGCAGGACTGGGCACTTGGACTCATTAAACTTCATCTTATTGGACTCTGCCCATCCCTCCAACCATTCCAGGTCTCCCTGCAGAGCCCTCCTGCCTTCCAAGAGATGGACACATGCTCCCGGCTTAGTGACATCTGCAGATTTACTAATGAAAGACTCAATCCCTTCATCCATGTGGTCAATAAAAAGATTGAACAGAGCTGGTCCCAGCTCAGAGCCCTGGGGACACCCCTGGTGCCTGGCTGCCAGGTGGATGCAGCACTGCTCACCACCACTCTCTGGGCCATCCAGCCAGGTCTGAGCCCAGCACAGAGTGCTCCTGTCCCAGCCCTGGGCTGCAGCTTTTCCAGGAGTGTGCTGTGGGAGACAGTGCCAAAGGCCTGGCTGGAGCCCAAACAGACACATCCACAGCCTTTCCCTCACCCACCAGGGGGGTCACCTGGAGACCATAAAAGGAGACCAGGTTGGCCAAACATGACCCAACCCTCCTAAACCCCTGCTGGCTGGGTCTCATGGCCTGGCCATCCTCTAAGTGCTGGGTGATGACACTCAGTCTAAACTGTTCCATTACCTTACCAGGTACCAAGGTTACACTGACTGGCCTAGAATCACCAGGATCCTCCTTCCCACCCTTGTTGTGAATGGGTGTCACACTGGGCAGTTTCCAGTCATCTGGAACCTCACCAGTGAGCCAGGACTGCTGGCAAATGATGGAGAGCAGATTGGCAAGCTCTTCTGCCAGCTTCTCATCACCCTGGGGTGGATCCCATCTGGGCCCATAGATTTATGAACATCCAAGTGGCTCAGCAGTTCTCTGACAGCCTCCTCCTGGATAACAGGGGGATCATTCTGCTCCCTGGCACCATCTACCAGGCCAGAGCACAGCTGTCCTGAGGAAAAGGCATTTTCTCACCAAAGACTGAGGCACAGAAGGTGTTAAGCTCCTCTGCCTTCTCACCATCAGCAGTTACCATAACACTCCCAGTGGGATGTCAGCCTTGTTGGCCTTCCCCTTAATTCTTACCCATAGGCATTCAACTTCATCGTCATTGGTTTCAATACCCATGGCATCAAGTGCCTTGTGCAATCCCCAGATGCCTTTCTGGAATCTCACTGCTCTCAGGCAGGAACCCTTCTCAGCCTGGGAGTCTGTCGGGAGTGTTGCTCCTGCCTGCATTGTGAGACAGCTGCACCAGGATGGACCAGGATGGCCCAGGATGGATCAGGATGGCCCAGGATGGCCCATGATGGACCAGGATGGCCCAGGATAGACCAGGATGGACCAGGATGGCTGCCAGCTGTGCTCAGCTGTGCCTGGGAGGAGCTGGGTTGGGTGCTGTGTTCACTCTCTGCATTACTTGGGCTCCATCCCCATTTCTTTGTTTGTGGAGATGAGCCAACAAGAACTGCAGAAATACAATTCCTGGGGAAAGGTGGCCTGGAACACAGCGTCTCTTAGGGAACAGCAACAATGAGGAGGACCTTGAAGAGTTATTGGATGAGAAAATTAGACATGGTGAAGAAGAAAAGGTTAAAAGCTGCAAATAATCAGTGCAGACAATATTAGTGAAAACATGTCAACATAACTGCATTTCCCTTTGTTTCAGAGACAAAGAGCCTGGGATGTTGGAGCACTTGGCAACAGCTTCTCTGGGGCTGGGCTAAAAGCACCTCCTTGATGGGAGCTGCTGAGAACGAAGGCAAAAATTGATTTTTCCTCAGGGGAAGGTTTGCAAGCAGGAGAAATTCAGAGAGAAGTCCAGACAAACATGTTTTGCTGAGCTCTGGCTAAGGACCATCTTCCCAAACTGGAATTATTCCAGCTCATGAGAACAATGACAAAGGTTTCTGAGACTTCACAAGTGCACTGAACATTGTCTGGCAAGTTGATGAAGATGTAGAAGAGGAGTGACATGAGTGTTTGTCCTCATTAGGGACAGGTCTTTCTGTCTTTGACTGAAAATGCTTTGCAGCCAACATCCTTCTTTCCTAAACATTAAGCACCTCCTCTTGAAAAATGGGCTGTTACTTTGACAATGGAAAAAATATATTTAGGAGTTTCTCTGGAATAATATTTGTTCTTTCACTGTCCCATAAATAATTCCAACCAAAACCACTGCTGGGTTTTTAGACCAACCTGTCCATTTTCTGAAATGCCTCCTGTTCTGTGCTCTGGGATGATGTTAGGGAATGCCTTCACCTGGACAGCTGGCAGGGTTGGATGGAGCCCTTTGGAATGACACTCCTGGGTGATGCTCAGCAGTACAGACCCTGCTTTGTGTGCATCTGCCTTCAGAGCTCAGCATCTCCCTTGGAACCTGGGCAAGAACTTGTCAAGCTCTTGCTTCCCAGGAGCCTGCAGAGGTACTTGACCATAATCTTGGGGTACATGACCACCTCTTCTCTTGATCCAGGTCAATGGAGCCAGGCTGGGAGAGCTGGGGGTGCTCACCTGGAGAGGAGAAGGCTCCAGGGAGAGCTCAGAGCCCCTTGCAGGGCCTGAAGGGGCTCCAGGAGAGCTGGAGAGGGACTGGGGACAAGGGATGGAGGGACAGGACACAGGGAATGGCTCCCAGTGCCAGAGGGCAGGGCTGGATGGGATATTGGGAATTGGGAATTGTTCCCTGTGAGGGTGGGCAGGCCCTGGCACAGGGTGCCCAGAGCAGCTGGGGCTGCCCCTGGATCCCTGGCAGTGCCCAAGGCCAGGCTGGACATTGGGGCTGGAGCAGCCTGGGAGAGTGGGAGGTGTCCCTGCCATGGCAGGGGTGGGAATGAGATGGGGTTTAAGGTCCTTTCCAACCCAAACCATTCTGTGACTCTGTGATTCTGGGCTAAATTGAAGTCATGCAAGTGAAAAGTTCCCACAAGAGACAAGTTCTGCTGGTGCAGCAAAGGAAGCAAACTCCAGCAGGCCACTAATGTGACAATGAACAGCAAAAAACCTTCCAGAATTGCTTGAGTTCTTTTCCTTGCTGTCACAGGCTGCACTGGATGTTTGGTTAAAAGGTCTCCAGGGAACCCTGTGCACCACAGGATATGTCCAAGGGATTGAAAATCTTCCCTGGACATCATGAGGGAGGAGATATCCCAAGGCTCGTGGAGTCTTGTTCCTGTGCCAGAATCAGAAATTCTTACTGCTGCCAGTGCCCCTCGGGTGCCCAGACCTCAGCACTGGAAGGGCCTCTCCCAGTGCTGGAAGTTGCTGTCCCAGTGCTGGAAGGTGCTGTCCCAGTGCTGGAAGGTGCTGTCCCAGTGCTGGAAGTTGCTGTCCCAGTGCTGGAGGGGCCTCTCCCAGTGGTGGAAGGATCTCTCCCAGTTGGAACAGTTGCCACACTGCAAAGTGACTGCCTTGGCTACAGCCTGAGTCCAGTGCCCTGTGACTGCTGCAATATTGGGTGGATGGGAACTCAGGGTTTCTGATCTGAGTTTTATTGCCTTTTATTTCAATGTTCTGTGTTCCAAATAAGAGCTCTGAGGAGAAATTGAGCTCCAGGCTGTTATTTTTGTAAACTATTAGAACTTTCTGTCCATTAGCCATTCTGACATCTTCCAGCTCCCTTTCATGTCCCTCCCTGTGTTCCTTGCAGTCTTTGTCAGCTTTCCTTTCCTCACCAAAATGTTACCTACAGCCCAAGGTTGAGGATGACCCCACTCTTGATAATCTCTCTGACACATCCAAATTTATTCCCTCCCTCCTGGCCTCAGGACTTCCTCCCGCTGAAGCTGATGATGCCACAGGGTTTAAGAAACCAAACATCTTTAATGCAGACAAATAGGAAAAGGAACAGAACAGTACAAAATACGTTTCTTCAAACTGTGCTCTCAACTTTCAGCTACCTCAGGGTTTCATGGCTTATACCTTCCAAAGTGAGACATTTCACACTCCATAGAGATTGAAACACTTTAAATGAGACTTCCCAGGCTTGTAACCCCTGGTGCACTCAATGCACCCAGATTCCAGCCCCTGGCATTTCTCTCCCCACCTCACAGCAGCTGCTCCCCTTCAAGCCTGCACAGGCAAGCACTGACTTCTGTCCTCACTTCAACCCCAGACTAAGAGCTGGAAACCCAGAACTTGCACTCCTGGGAGCAGTGTGGCCAAAGTGCCTTTAAACCCATGTACTTGTGTGAGCTGAGAGCTGTAAAAGCACACAGCTCCTCGTTGGGGTTTATGTTCCAATGCAAAGCTAATTTTGCTGTCTTCAATTGAGATTTTTATTATTTTTACCATTTGAGGTTCATCAAGGGTTTTACTGACAAAGTTTCAACTAAAGTTAATAATTTGCACAAAATAAAACCAACTTTCATAAAAGCTCTGCCAAAAGCCTGGGGAATGTTCCTGCAGCTGTTCCTGTCAGAAGCCAACAGCTCTGTTTGGGATTTGCAGTGCTTTGGGGGAGAACTCTCTGCTTGCACTGAAGGTCTTGTAGGAGGCAGGGAGTGCTCCTGCCACCACCTCCATCTCCACTCTGCTCTCCCTGTGCCTCAGGGCTCAGCTGGAGCTCCTCAGGATATTCCAGGTTTGCTCTTCCCTCCTGCCTCAGTGCCAGGCAAAAACTTCATCAGCCAGACACAGAGTGCAATTTCTCCTAAAAGCCATGAATTTCTGTCTTGATTGTGAACATTTCTGATCAGGGAAGCTGCAGCTATTTCTTAATATCTGAATACTGTCCCATCCAAAAGTGCATCATAAGAGTGCTGGGGATTCTCTAGCCTTGGAGTAGCATGTTTGAATGCTGCTTACACTGTCTGCTGCTTAAGAAGGAACAAATGTATAAATCAGATCCTCTAGTAAGAGGGAGATGCAACAGAAACGCAAATATATTGAGAACCACTTGTTTTTCCCAGGCTCTGTGTCCCACTGTTTTAAAGACAGGAGGGATGAGGCCCTCTCCTGGGAACAGGAGTCGTGTTCCTTTGGCTGGAGGAGTCCCCTCAGCCACAGCAGCAGGGACAGGGCTGGGAGGGCTGCATGGCCCCTCTCTCTGCTGTGCTGTGGTTGATGGCTCAGAAAGACTCCAGAGGGAATTTTGTTTTGTATGTTTAAGGACTCGTTACATTAAACATTTCTTTCATCCACAAATTTCTTCCTTTCAGTCTGAAATGGTTTCTCCCCTGAAATTTCAGTTCTGACCCTAAAGGTTTCTCTATGGCGAGACCCAGGGCATGAGGGTTGGGTTTTACAGTGCATTTATCATGACCCAAAATCCTCAGGGAAGAGGGCTTACCCTGTAAATCCATCCTTCAGTGTCCTGCTTGTCACTCACACTCCAAGGCACCACGGGGGCAGGCAGGACTCCTCTGCTTGTTTGGACAAGTGCTTGTTAAACTCCTGGAGCTGCAACTCCTCTTTGGGCTGCTGGGGAAAGTGAGGGCTGACATCCACCCATGTATTAACAACCACACCAGCACAGCCATGGGCAGACCCTTCTGTCACCTGTCATGGTGCTCAGTGGTGCCAGGAGGACACAGAGATCACGGGGATCACCGGTGCCATTTCCAGCAGTTACTGCTCTCAACATGCAGGCAGCCTCGTGGGGCTCCTGGAGTTTGTGCTAAATCAGCACATAAAAACTCATCCTGCTCCTTCCTGGTGATTTGAATTCTGTACATTTGTAGAAGGAAAGACTCTTCCAACACTTCATCGAAATCGTTATTCATGCTCAGTTTACTGTTTGTCTGGTTTTTTAAAGCACAGCTGAAATTCATCATAAATGTCTCATGAGTAAACAAAGGTGTTAATCTATTTGCTAAGCACGGCTGCTGTTTGCTGTGCTGCAGAGAACATGATACAAAACCAGCCCTTCTCTGACAGGCATGCCTAAAGAATGCCCTCCATCTGCCTCTGGGGGCATGGAAACATCAGGGACGTGGCCTGGACTTATGCACTTGATGATCTTGGAGGTCTTTTCCAACCCTAATGATTCTGTGATACGAAAAGAGCACAAAAGGGAACTAGATTTGATGTAGGACATTGTTGTCACCAGAGCCCCAAGACACCCAGCTCTGGGTTTCCATGCCAGGGCAGAGCTGTCCCACACAGGGCAGGGAAACACGTGTCCTGCAGACCCCTCTGTCAGATGTCCTGCAGGACACCACCTGTCTGTGGTCCCAAGCAATGTCCTGTGATGTGGGGACAAGGAAATCTCCTCCTTGGCCACCCAGGGCTTGGCCAGGGTTGTCCATGGGTGAGAACCTGGCCAGGCTCAGCGTGCAGAGATCAACAGCCTCAGGGCACCTGGCCTCCAGCCTGGCCTCAAATATCCTTCAGGTGAGAGGACAGTGACCTGCTGCTCCCTCCTGCCAACACCCAGGGCTGAGCAGCACCAGCTGAGCTGGCTGGGGTGCCATCATTATCCTTCAGCTGGTCTTGTGCCCTTTCCAGGGGGCTCCCCAGTGCCAGGGTGTCTGAGAAGAATGATCCTTGTTGGTCCTCAAGACAGAAATTCATGGCTTTTAGGAGAAATTGCACTCTGTGTCTGGCTGATGAAGTTTTTGCCTGGCACTGAGGCAGGAGGGAAGAGCAAACCTGGAATATCCTGAGGAGCTCCAGCTGAGCCCTGAGGCACAGGGAGAGCAGAGTGGAGATGGAGGTGGTGGCAGGAGCACTCCCTGCCTCCTGCGAGACCTTCAGTGCAAGCAGAGAGTTCTCCCCCAAAGCACTGCAAATCCCAAACAGAGCTGTTGGCTTCTGACAGGAAGAGCTGCAGGAACATTCCTCAAGCTTTGGACAGAGCTTTTATAAAAGTGCGTTTTATTGGTGTAACTTATAAACTTTTATTGAAACCTTGTTAGTGAAACCCTTAATGAACATTAAATAGTGAAAACAATAAAAATATGAATTGAAGACAACACCAGCTCCACGTCCTGCCAGACACTCCTGTCACCTAAGGCTGAGAGTGTCCCTGGGGCATGGCCAGGCCCCAGGCTGTCTGGAGCAGTGTCCCCTGCCTGGCAGAGCAGCCCTGCAGAGCATCTCTAGGACTCTTCCCACCTCAGTCTCCAGCAGTTACAAACTGGCTCAGCCCTGTGGTAGGAGGTGCAGTAATGTCCTTTCCCAAATATGTCAGTGTTAACACTGCTAATTGGATAGTGTCATTTTGCCTATAAATTCCACTCCCAGGGGGGTTGTGCACTATAGATGTGCAAATCCAGCCTTACCATCCATTGCTTCAGCATTTCTGGGTTGTGCTCAGCATGATTTAAGTGAAGAACAGTGGTGGCTGATGGCTGCAGAGGCATCTGAGTATGCTGGGGATTTAAGCTGAACCACTCAGACACATCACTTTGAAAAGTGGCTTCTCTGGGAAAAAAAAGGGCTTTTTGGAAGGAGTTTTGCTGAGTGAATATAAAATCAGTTTGGCCATAGCTCCTTGGGAGGGAGGATATCTGTTCCTCATGGTTGTGCCTGGATCCAATCAGCACAGACCAGCATAGCCACTTATAGGGCTTGTGAGTGCTGCTAATTGAACACTCCCTCCCTGCTCATTTCCTAGGAATTGCTTCAAGAGCCCAATCATTCCTCCCTTGGCCAGCTGATGGATGAAGGTACCTCCTCACATTTGCTTTTGGATGTGAATCAGCCCCTGAGGTACCTTATTTTTGAATGGGAAAGCTTTTGGATCTTCTCTGTGTTGTCAGAAAAAGCCAAGAAATGAGAAGCTGACAGAAGCAGGAGCTGGAAGACTCGACAGGGCTCAGTTGCTGCCTCTGTGTTGGCAGATAGAAGGGAAGGGGCAGTGACACTCCAAGTGAGATCAGAGTATCCTGGATCTGCTTTTCACAAAAAAAGTTATTTTTCCTTCATAAACATAAAAATCTTCCAAATATCCAGGTGCCCATCAGTGTGGCTGGAGATTTCTCACATGCAGGTATTTGTTTGCTATAAGAAAATTATCATCAGCCATGAAAAAGGGGAAGAAAAGAGAAAGAGAAAGAGAGATCATAGGGCTTTTTCTCGTCTAATTTTTGAATCAGCTCCAGAAAGCATGTCTTCACTAAAACAAATTGATGCAGGATATGTTTGTGTGGCTATTGTGATACATCTGTAATTTCCCACCTCCTGTTTATAAAAGCTTCAGAACATGATCACGGAATAAAACCAATAAAGAGCAATTCCAGCCAGTTCCCTCATTTATGGGATGAATCTCACACTGTGAATAATGAAGAGTGAATGGCTGAAGTAAATAGTTGACAATCAATCTGCCTGGCTGGGCTCGGGACATGCAATCAGACAAGGTGCAGCGCAATCCTGCTGGATGCAAGGTCACTGTCTGGAAACAAAAATGCACGTTGCAATTACCCAGTGGGGGATTGCACCCTGAGGAGAGAGTGGGGCCATGCTGGAAAATGAGGAATTGTAGGGGTTAAGATGTCCATGATCCAGGAGAGATAAACTGCACACCAACAAATCTGAGGGACACACAACCAGGGGACATCAGGGCTGCTACAAAAAAATTACTGAAAATATGAAGATTTGAGATTCAAAGCCAAGGCATTGCCACCTGCAGTGGGTGAGCTCATGGGACACCTCAGGTAGTGGAAGGCATTGGTTCTCATGTGGGCAACAAGAGCAAACCTTGGTCTCTGATGTGCCAAGGAGCCCCATGCTAGGGGGAAGGTGAGTTTGATCTCTTGGGAGTTCCCTGGAAAATCAAGAGCTTTGCAAAGAAACAGAAACCCACTGAAACCATCTGAATGCTCCTGAGAAGCTTTTTCCTGCCTGGAAGTAAGATTTCCAGTGTTCAGGCAGAAAGAGGAGATGGAATGGACCAAGCTGGGGTGATGGGAGTGCCTTCCTTCAGCAGAGGTGGTGTTGCAGCCAGGCCACCTTGTTCCCACCCTGCCTCTCTGGTGATCCCCCAAGACTTGGAGCTGCTGGACACCTCAGAGGAGATACCATGGAGGTCTGGGAACAAGCCCTGGAAGTGTCCTGGGTGAAGCCAGAGAACCTGGTGGAGCCTTTCAGGGGCCTTTGTGTGGCTGGGTGGGTGGGCAGGAGCCATGGCAGGACACACTGCACTCCTGCCACTGCATTCCCATCCAATCCAAGAACTCCTCCCCACATCACTGCCCCTCTGAGCAGGGAAGCAGGGACCTGGCTGCTGGGGCTGACACACAGGGTGGGAGGGTGAGGAGCTGGTGGTGCTGTGTGCCAGGAGGCTGATGAGGACAGGGATAGGAAAGGAGGAGAATCACTGTTTTTGGGAAGGATAGAGGGAAGCAGGCCAGGAAGGCACAGTGGGCAGGGCCACAGTTGTTGAAGGGTTGGGAATGGGCAGGACAGGGCTCCTGGCAGATCCATTCACAGCCCAGTGCATCCAGAGGTTCCTTTGGACCAGGAAAAGGAGCAAAGGGAAAGGTCTGGAGAGAAAATGGCTGGGGACAATCAGTCACCAGACACCAGCCAGTGCTCCCAGGATCCCTCTGTGGAGCTGCAGCCCATCTGAGAAAGCAGAACATGGGGACAAGGATTTTACTGGAAATGTGGAATGTGGCTACTCACAGGTCTTTATAAAGTGAGTATTGGCAGAGCAGTCAGCTTGGGATATGCACAGCCTTGAAGGGAAATGGAAAGCCCAAATCTGAGGTGAACATTTTTCTTGCTGTCCAGGAAAGCCAGCAGAGCTGTGTCTGACACGCTGAGCTCGGGTGCTGATGGTTTGTGTGTAACCTGTGCTCAGCAGTGCCACAGAGCCAGCCCTGGCTCTCGGGGTGCTCACACTGCACAGCACCAAGGGTTCAGCCCTGCAGGGCTCACATCGAGCAGCATCTGCCTGGTATTGCCTTTCCTGGGAAAATTATGGATTCTTGGCAGCAAGCTAATAAACCAATCGGGAGTAAATAGCTTCTTTTGAGAAATGAACTGTTGGGTGGCATTCAAGGAGCAGAACATCTTGCCTGAGTGAAGTAAAGAGTGCAGGAGCCCTGGGTGAGGTGGGGCTGTTCTGTGGGGTTCTCTCTGGAGCACTGTCCCCAAACCTGCAGCAGAGGAGGGCAGCACTGACATTGCAGATTCACACAGCACTTCTGGAGCAAGCTGGCTCCTCTGCCTTCCTCTCCAGGGGTTTTTCCTGCAATCTGGAGCCCTGCCTTGAACAAGGAACATGCTCCCAATGGGCACATTGGGTCATGGGGCTGGCCCACATTTTGATTTATTACTAAAATGGTGCTTTTTGCTTTGTGGAATACCTAAATTTTTAATAGAAACACTTCAATCAAAATGCAAAATCACCAGACCCAGAACTGCCCATTGACACCCTCATTTTCCTGCCATCACACTGAATTCTGCACTTTCTGTGTTCCCACATCCCAGTGGGATGGAAGCTCCTCTCCAGCACACACCACGAAACATCAGAAAAATGATGCTGTCCTACCTTCAGATTTGGGCTAAAAGATTTTCATGAGAATGAAACATTCCAGAGAAGTTTAAATGTTTTCCCTGTCAATTGAAAAAAAAACAAAACTGAGAATTTGCAGTCCACAGAACCAACACACCATCCCTCATCCTTCCATCCTGGTGACTTGCCATGCCCTGCACATGCTGAGAAAGGGAAGACAGGACACCTTGGCAAGGTCTCTGCTGGCTGTGCACCAGCACTGCTCCCTCCAGAGCCCCAAATCCCGCTGGAAATGCAACTGTGCTCCTCTGTGTGCCGAGCTGCTCCCCTGTGCTGCTGCCAGCAGAGCAGGGCTGGTCAGAGCTGTGATAAGTGGGTGAGAAGAGGCCCCTGAGGATGGTGATGGGAACCATCTGGCACATGTGTGGTGACATATTGCTGCCAGACCTGCACTTCCAGCTCCATTAGCCTCAATTAGAGTGCATTGGAATATTTAGCACAGGTTCAAGTGAGAGTGGCTGGGAATGGTGTGCTGGGCTCCTCAGTGGGGCTGCTGGCTCGGCTCAGCAGGAGCCATGGGAAATGCTGGGTGAGCACAAACACAAACCCCCGTGGCTGGGGGAGGAGAGTGATGCTCTCAGGGCACCCTTGAGCTCATCATGCTGCTGTGTCTGCTGTGCATCAGCCTCTGGAGGCTTTAGGGAGAACTTAGAGCCCCTTGCAGTGCCTGAAGGGGGGCCTGAAGAGGCTGGACAGGGACTGGCTGGAAAGGCCTGCAGAGACAGCACAAGGGGGAGTGGGTTTAAGCTGAGGACAGTGGACTTAATTTGGATATTAAGAAGAATTTGCTCCCCCTGGGAGGGTGGGCAGGCCCTGGCACAGGTGCCCAGAGCAGCTGTGGCTGCCCCTGGATCCCTGGCAGTGCCCAAGGCCAGGCTGGACACTGGGGCTGGAGCAGCCTGGGACAGTGGAAGGGTCCCTGGCCATGGCAGGGGTGGCACTGGATGGGCTTTAGGGTCCCTTCCCACCTAGATCATTCCATAACTCTGTGATTCTATGACATGCTGTGCTTGAGGCCCACAAAGAGCACAGGGAAGGCCACTGAGGGTTGGGGCTGAGGGAAGGTACTGCCCAGCCTTGGCAATGGCAGCACTGCTGGAGACAACCAGATGGCAACGGGCAACCTCTGACTCCTGCATGTTGGAAATAAATGCCAGATATTTCATCCCACGTTGCCCTGGCATGCAGGCAGCAAGCTCTGCTCACCCTGGAGCCACGTTCCGCCCCTGGCTGGAACTGCCACATTTCCTCTCTCCACAGCACTGACCTGTGTGTACCCACGGCTTAGAGCCCTGCAGAGCTCCCAGAGGAAATGGGACCCAGGGACAGGAGTGACTCTGCTCCCACGGCCTGGGAAGATGGGACTGTGCTGTGCCTTGCCAAGGACATGCAGAGGAGTCTCCACCAAAGGTCTCATCAAGGAAACCCTCATTAAGAATGTCCTCGTGGAAATGCAGACCTGCTGCGAGCCCTGCTTAATTCCTGCTCTGTTTAATTGCCTCTGTGGGACACTGGGAGGGAAAGCAAAGCAAACATTAAAATACTCAGTGGGATGAAGATGACAGTTGCTACCTCTGCTGTGATTCTGCAGAGAGAAAGAGATCAGAGGCTGTGTATATCCCTACCCCAGTGGAGAAGTGTGGCTACAGGCTCGGCCCTCTTCAAATCCAACTACAAAGTTCATCTCTTGAACTGTATTTTCCCTCACTGCATTATTTCTCTGAACAAACACAAACAGGCACAGACCTGTGGAGAAGGGCAGGAGTGAGTAGGCAGACATGTGCAAAAAATTAGAACTAATCAAACTTTCCCTCTAAAAACTGGAAAGAGAAAGAAAGTTATTGTGATGTTATTTTCAAATTCTTCATGAGCATCTGGAGATGCAGGAGGTGGAAATCAAGTCCTCCCTCCCTCCCTCCCTCCCTCCCTCCATCCCTTCCTCCCTTCCTCCCTCCCTCCCTTCCTCCCTTCCTCCCTTCCTCTGGATGCTCAGTGAGGATCCTTAGAACACCAAGGATTTGTTTCTCCAAAGCCCACAAAGAGGTGTCCAAAGCAGCTGTGGCTGCCCCTGGATCCCTTGCAGTGCCCAAGGCCAGGCTGGATGGAATTTGGAATAATCTGGGATAGTGGGAGGTGTCCCTGCCATAGCAGATGGTGGGAATGAAGCTTTAATATCCCTTCCAACCCAAACCATTCTATAATTTAATGATTCTAAATTTCTGATGAACTGAAGACTTGAGTCCAGCCCTTCCCAGCACTTCTAGCTGAGTTGCTTCCTGGGAATTGCTTTTGTTTCTGCATCAAAATGTTCTGAGGGATCCTCTCACACCTCAGACATTGTCTCAGTCACAGGTTTAGCCCCTGGAAATTTCAAGGAGAAATAGAGTAACTGGTAGCTTTGGTGGTCTTCATGTCCCCAGTGGGGCTCCTTGCTGTGGGGATCCAGGAGGAGGTGGCAGGAGCTGCTGCGCAGGAGAAGCTTTTGGAAGTTGCTGGTGTGTGACACAGCAGCCACCACGGTGTGCACACCTGTGCAACACTGAGAAGAAATGGTCTCTACTGGAGGGGAAATGTCCTCTGAGCTCCCTGAAACCATTCATGGTGGTGCTGGGCTTGGGGATGGTGGCTTATGTGCTCTCCATGTGCCGCCACTTTCTTTAATAGCAAAATAAAGGAGTGAAGCTATCATATTTGATACAGCTAAAACAGAAGGGCCTTGGCTTTCATCTTTGCCAACCAAAATGATTCCATGACCAAATGTCCGTTTGTGGTGTGCAGATGCTGCAGACAAACTTCTCATTGGGTTTGGATTAATGTGGTGCTGATGGAACATGAAGGTTGCTGTTCAAAACATATTTTAAGATCAGGTGCTCAGAGACCAGCAAGCACTTGTGTGGAACCTTAAACTCTCCCGAGATCCTTTATTGAAAGAAGAGTGTCTGGAGCCCCGTTAAATCCATGGAGACATTGATGTCTCCAAAATCAAAACTATTTTGACGTTTTCCAGCCTGTTGGGCTTAAGGAACAGCTTTTATGGACACATTTATCTGTCATGGCCCTGTCTGGATGGCACATCCCCACAGGGTGGTCACTCTGCTGTGACCTGTCCTGATGTGGCTGTGCCCAGAGCAAGTGACTGTTGTGGTGTTGTGGGTGCCAGGACGAAGTGAGAGATGAGAATCTGACTCCAGGTTCTCAGAAGGCTGTTATATATTATATTATATTATATTATATTATATTATATTATATTATATTATATTATATTATATTATATTATATTATATTATATTATATTATATTATATTATATTATATTATATCATATCATATCATATCATATCATATCATATCATATCATATCATACTATTATATTATATTATATTATATTATATTATATTATATTATATTATATTATATTATATTATATTATATTATATTATATTATATTATATTATATTATATTATAATAATGCTATACTAAAACTATACTAAAGAAAGAGAAAGGAGACATCAGAAGGCTGGACAAGAATGAATAATAAAAAACTTGTGACTGACCAGAGTCCCAACACAGCTGGACTGGGATAGGTCATTAAGTTAAAACAATTCACATGCTGGGTAAACAATTCCCCAAATCACATTCTAAAGTAGCAAAACAAGGAGAAGCTGAGGCTGCTCATCTTGCCAGGAGAAGAAATCCTGGCGAAGGGATTTTTCAGAAAATATCACAGTGACAAGTGATGGGCTCAGCCAGGGGCACAGCACCCTCACCCCCCTCCTGCAGCCTCACAGACCCTGCAGGGGCCCCCAGCCTGCCCAAGCTGCAAACGTGTGACTGTTCTTCATCTTCCTCTCCAATGACAGCCCCAAAAGCCCTGACATCACGGCTGGGTTTCACTCACTGCACCCATGACCAGAGTTCATGGTTTTTGGTGCTGACAGAGGGAAACTGAGCACGTTGTGAAGATCCTTTGTTGTGCTAAAACTTGAAATAATGAACGTGAGGAAGGGGGAAGAACAAATGTCCTGAGCCAGCAGCATTTGATGTGTGTGGAGGTGCTGCAGAGTTACCAGCTGGAGAGAGGGATCCAAAGGATTTCCAGCCCTCATGGGCGGCTCCTCAGAGACATTTGGGCCTTTGCTACTGCTGGAGTGTGGAAAGCTGAGTGAATAATGGCTTGCTTAGATTTTTGCTCTTTTTAAAGAGAGTTTCTGATAAGCCCATCCTAAAAAGTCCTCCACAGATCTTCTCTGCAAGCAGTCAGGCATCCTGGATTTGCATAAAATGGGGAAAAAATGGTGTTCCTGAATAAATATGTGAGACAAAGCCCTGAAAGTGGTTCACTCCTGTTCACAGATGTTTGATAGTCTGCACAAGAAGTTGGGCATCCAAACATTTATTTATTTTTTAAACATTCTGGTACTTACAAAGCAGTTTGAGTGATTATTCCACAAAGCCTCTCTGTACATGCCTTGGTGGCTATCTGTGACAATCCTGATTAAGAAATGCAAGTTATGTAAGTAAAAAAAAAAAAGTTAATTCAGCTGGCAACCCAAGACATAGCGCACATGGTTAAACACTTTGAATGTTAACAACAAAAATATGCCTGAAGGGGTCTGGCACATTTACCAGCCATTCACCAGCTCACAGAAATGTGAATTACTAAAAGATTATTGTTGTAATTGCTAAATCAAACCTTGCTGGTTGTAAAAACATGTTCTTAGCCCAGCTGCTGCAGTGCTCACTAGACCTTACCCTGTGCTCTAAAGCACTCAGCATTGCAATCACAAATCAGCAGATTTGGGCAAAGACTCACCCAGGGGGGCTGCACGGAAGGTGCCAGGCTCTGAGTTTCCAGCCATGGCACATTACCAGCCCAGCCCTGGGGTCCAGCCCCACGAGCCCCAGCAGGAGCTGCCAGCTTTGTTCTCCTCCCCACGAGGACAACCTGTCACCTCCTGGGTACCCACCCCACCCAGGCAGGTGTCCTGGGGAGGAGTTTCCAGAGGAGTTTGAATGTGATAATCAGCATGAGTGATGCCAGGTCATCCCTCAGGAAACACTAAAGGATGAGATAAAATGTTTGCTGGAGATGAAAAGGAGCTGTTCAGGGCAGGTATCTGAGTCCACTCTGTGTGTGGCTGCAGGGGAGGTGTGGAGGGAGCAGGAACCAGGAGAAGAGCCATGGGGCACTCCAGAAAGGAATAGAAAAGATCCTCCAAAGGAAACACCATGGGAGCCATCAACAGAGCAGAATGGAGCTGGCAGAGGGCAGGCCTGGCACAAAGCTGTGCAGGGGAAGGAGGAAGGGAAGTGGTGGGAGAGGAAAGAGCATTTTGTCAGTGTCTCCCAGGAACAGAAGAGGGCTCTGTGAAGCTGCTTAATCCTGTGGTAACTACAGAGCACAAACTCGGCCAGCTCAGGCAGAGCGGGGCAGAGCAGGGCAGGGCTGGGCAGGGCAGAGCAGGGCAGGGCAGGGCAGAGCAGGGCAGGGCAGGGCAGGGCAGGGCAGGGCAGGGCAGGGCAGAGCAGGGCAGAGCAGGGCAGGGCTGGGCAGGGCAGAGCAGGGCAGGGCAGAGCAGGGCTGGGCAGGGCAGGGCAGGGCAGAGCAGGGCTGGGCAGGGCAGAGCAGAGCAGGGCAGGGCAGGGCAGAGCAGGGCAGGGCAGAGCAGGGCTGGGCAGGGCAGAGCAGAGCAGGGCAGGGCAGAGCAGGGCAGGGCAGAGCAGGGCAGGGCAGAGCAGAGCAGGGCAGAGCAGGGCAGAGCAGGGCAGGGCAGGGCAGAGCAGGGCAGGGCAGAGCAGGGCAGGGCAGAGCAGGGCAGGGCAGAGCAGGGCAGAGCAGGGCAGGGCAGGGCAGAGCAGAGCAGGGCAGAGCAGAGCAGGGCAGGGCAGAGCAGAGCAGGGCAGAGCAGGGCAGGGCAGAGCAGAGCAGGGCAGGGCAGGGCAGGGCAGGGCAGGGCAGAGCAGAGCAGGGCAGAGCAGAGCAGGGCAGGGCAGAGCAGGGCAGAGCAGAGCAGGGCAGAGCAGAGCAGGGCAGAGCAGAGCAGGGCAGGGCAGAGCAGGCTGCTGGAGCCTCCTGAACCGACTGAGCCCAGAGCTGTGGGCTGGCAGGGAAGGGACAGGGCTGAGCAAGGGTAGTAATGCTGCAAGAGCAGAGCACAGCAGCACAGTCAGGGACAAAGAGGATTGAGCAGCTCTTTTGGTGAAGCCAGGACTGTGAATCAGGCCAAGAGGCACGGGAGAGCAGCAGGCTGCCAGGGCCCTGCTGTGTCCCTGGGGGGGGACACTGGAGTCTGAGGATGACAAAGAGACACCCGAGTCCACAGCAGGCAGGAGCAGAAGGGAGCACAGGGAGACTGAGCAGAGAGCTAGAGAAGAAAGGGCAGGAAGAATAAGAAAATACTGAAATCAAGAAAGGTCAATTGACAGCAGGGGAAAATGTGCTTTCATCCTGCAATGTACTGTGGGGTAGTGGAGATCCTGCTCCTTCAAGCCCTGCTGCTCTGTGCTGCAGAGTAGGGCCATGCTGGTGAGGAAGGAGGGATGTATTCAGGATCTAACACCTTCTGTGCCCCATTGCATGGTCAGAAATGGTCCCAGGGAGCCCATTTGGGCTGTGGAGTACAAATGTATCATTCTCTCTTTGAGCTGTGGAAGGAGAGAATTAAACAATATCAAGAGGACGTGGGTTCCCAGGAGCCCTGAGCACGTCCCTGGGCCCGGCACCTCTGACAGACCCTGGCTGCCAGAACTTCTCAGACAGCTGAGCTGCTTCTGTATCTTCAATTGTCCTCCCAGGCGGCAGCCAAAGCAGCCTGTGTGCAGCAATCCCCCTCTAGTCAGCCTCAGGAACCACAGAGCTAACAGGAGTGGAGGGGAACATGAAGGCTCTGACCATGCTCAGGGGATGGCTGAGGGTTCCTGGAGTGTCTTGTGAAGAGAGGCTCTCCTGTGCTCTTCAAAAAGGTTTCTTTCCTATAGTTTTTTTTTCCCCATCTTCCTTTTATTTATCACTTCATCCTCCTCCCAGGGTGCTCCAGCAGGACCACACAGCTCTGCATGCAGCCCTGCCCTAGCACTCCATCCATCCAGCCCAGCTGATCCATCCAGCTCTGAGCTCTGCTGTGATAAATGGGGCAGCCAGGGAATTGATTTTCTCCCCTGCCTGCAAGGCCTGAGAGCACTGCTGTCACCAGGAGGCCTCCTCTCTGCCTGAGTGCTCAGATTAACTTATTAGGAGTTAATTAATCAGGCCCATTGATTGACTGTCACATTGCTGATGGTTAGCCCTGCTCTTGGCTGGGGAGCCTGGACTGCAGTAGCTCTCCTGGGCTGTGTGATGCCTGCCACCTCCAAGCAGCTAAGAGGAGCAGAAGAGGAAGAAGATGAAGGCTGGCCCGTTTTCCAAACAACACAACACCACAGGAGTGGAATCAGAGCTCTGGTCCCCTTTGGATGCTGTGTGTGCATGCTGTGGGAGGGATGGGAACAGCTTCAACAGCTCCTCTCCTCCAAGGAAGAGCTGCAACATGAGGCAGGGCAGAGTCAGAAGGAGCCTGGGAATATTTCTGACCCAGCAGAATTGCCCTCAGTACTGCCTCTGGGTCTCTGGTGCTGTTCTTGGCACAGGAAGGTGCTGTGGCCCAGGTGGGATGCTGCCCACAATGGGTCATTGGCTTGAACAAATGTCCCCAAGGCCGTGACAGCGGGACTTTGGGGGGCAGAGATTTCAGGGAACCAACATTGCATGTATCCATCCATCAAAATTCAGGGAAAAGCTACATAAAAGGAAAGGGAACAGCCTCAGTGAGCCGGAATGAGATTTTGAGGTCAAAACTGGTGGATGTTTTAATGGCCTTAAGTGCCATAGGTGATCTGCACTTCAAATTTGGTCTTCAAAGTTTGGAGAAAAATTCTAGGAGAAAAATGCTCTAAAATGAGTGTTTTTCTCTAAAAAGAGAGGGCTAATAACTCCCTTATACCAATGGGACAAATTGATACCAGGGGATAAAAGGGGAAAAAACCCCAAAACTGTTTATTAACAAAGCAAGATACCCACAAAGCGCAGGAGAAAAAAGAAAATTGAACCTTACACCCCAACCTCACCTCACCATGTGCTGAGAGGCAAAGATGGTGCCTGCCCTCCTCTGTGTATGTGAGAGGAGAAGAGCAGAGTGCCCAGCATGGGAACCTGTTGGATTTCTGGCGTGACGAGGTTGGCAGAGTTTGGTGTCCCTTCTTTTGCTGGCTCAGTCCTTCCAGGGTTTGGAGCACCTGGAGCCACCTGCACCTCCCTGGGCTGCAGAGAGAAAAACCAACAAAAAACATGCCAGAACCATTTGCAGGTGAAAAGCCTCCAGGCCAAGGGAAGGAAAAAACCCCAAAACTCCCAGAAGGTGCCTGCCTAAACTGGGGAGGATGAATCCAGCAAAGCCACCAAGTTCCAGTCTGTGTAGGCACTGACCACGGCAGAGGGAGGGAGAGGGAAGAGAGCCCAGCTGGGGCTGCCAGGCGCCAGCCTCACCCCCTGGGCCACCTTGCCCACACCATAGACACCTCTGGGCACAGAGCAGGTGATCAGGGAATGAGGGATCACCACAGAGTCACCCCATCCTTATTAAACTGCAGTGCTATCCGAGAGCTGCCTTCCAGCTGAGCACGGAGCTGCTGCTGCCCCCTGTTCCCGTGCCAAGGAGGGCACCAGGCCATGGCTGGCAGGGGTTCACAGCCTCTGTAGGGCAGGAGGTTTCTGACAGGCCAGGGCTCCTCAACTGCATGGCACAAGGGCTGATTCAGTGTCCAAGGCTGTGAAGCCAGGCTAGAAGGAAGTGCAATATTGGAATATGATGCCAATATTTCCAGGTAGGTTGTGCCTGGGCTCGTCTGACCCTTGCTGCTGGGACAAAGGTGGCAACTGTGGTGTATCACCCCAGAGACACCTTTGGCTGGCTGGATGCTGCAGCTGACCACTGGAAAGAAGCCAGGCTTGTAGAAACTCAGTTTACCTCAGGTGGGAAGGCTTCAGGCTAAGGTGAGGAGAAAAAGGAGACGGATTCTGTCGGAGGGTTAATATCCAGAGTTTATTCCATGGTCACAGATGTCTGAGTCTTGGTAACAGCTCCAACAGAATGCTGAGCACATGGTCCTGGCCCAATTTAAGCCCAGGGACAGGGGAGGGGAAGGGACAGGTGAGCACCAACCAGGTGGGAGGGGCAGGGTCTCAGGGGACGAGGGACACACACGCAGGCCAATGACCCCAGGGCTGAAGGGCATCCTTTGAAAGTGGCAAACCACACCAGGCCTTGCTGGAATGTTAAGCCTGATTGACAGAACTCACTCAGCAAGGGGGCGAGGGGGAGAAGAGAGAGGTATTGCCACACCTGGGAAGGGACTGGGGAGTAAAACAGGAAATTGCAACAGACTGCAACAGTGCAATGTTTAATAAGTGAGGGTTTACCCTGCCTTGAGAAGTGGCCAGCTCCTCCCTGTGAGTGTTCCTTGGAAAGAGGAGGTGAGTGGGGGACAGGGACTGAATGAAGGCCATTCCCTCAGTCCCAGCTCTCTGGCTGTGCCCCTGTGGATCTGTGGGCCTGAGCTGGGCTGGAGACTCATCCCAGAGGTCTGCAGGACCTGCCAAGCCTTCAGTGCCGCTGCCCTTGTCACAGCCGGCATCTTTCACCTGCTGAGTGATCCAGAACTGCAGTCCCTGGCAGCCTCCTTCATCCTGCTGGGAAAGTAAGTGGGCACAGCCAGGATCTGCTGATCCCACACTGCTGTCAGATCCCAATGGGAATCTGGTTTCTAACTCCCAGGAGTCTCAGCTCAGTCCTACAAAGCATTGGCCCCAACAGGTCTTGCCACAGGGAATGATCACACTCCTCTGCCTACAGACCTTCTCTGAAGGTGCTTACAGGACACCACCAGCTGTGGTGTGACATTTTAGTTAAATGTATGCTCTGTGTCACCCCTGGAAAATGTACCAACTGCATCCACCAGCCACACCTGGCAAGGGATGGTGAGACTTGGCTGCCCAAGGCACAGGGGAATACTGGCATTTACAGAATGTGTGAAGCAGAGGAGATTTATTTCACAGATAAGAGTATTTGCTCATTTCTATATTAAGACAGACATTATCTGAAGGGTTCCACTTCCTCTAATGCCCTAAAACTGAGTGTGCATCTGGGGCATCTACTGGGAAATCAGCCAGAGAGCTGAGATGATTTCGGCTTCCCTTCTCCCAGTCCCTGTGCCAGCCACAGCCTTTCTGTGAATGCTGCAGTTATTCCTGATGCCCACTGTTAGCTCAGGCTCTGCTCCCTTTGTCTCTTTGGAACTCCTGTCCCCTCACCCTGACTGCAGGCACTGCCAGGGGCACTCGGGGCTGTGATCCAGCACTCCTGTGCTCTGCTCCCTGGGCATCTCCTCTGCAGACAGAGGGTAAGGGACACTCCTGAAGCAAAGTGAAAATTTTCCAGGATAGAAATCCATTTTAATGTAGGTGAAATGTACATTTTTGAGTTGAGTCTGTGGTTAGAAGCCGTAGTTATTTAGCCAGAGTGCAAGGCCTAAGCTCAGTGAAGCTACTTCAGCGAAGGACAGAGATAAAGGGGAGGAGACAGAAGATGATAGAGAGAGGCAGGGACTGCTGTAAGGGCAAGTCAACCTGACCTCGGAATTCTTTCTGATAAAAAGGAACTAGTGGTAAATGTCACACGAAACCCAGAAAAATGAATATGTATGAACCTATTGTGAAACTGCATGGATATGTATTTGGGAGAGAGATAAAAAGAGACCTGAAGTTCTCAGAGGTACACATGCCTTTTGAGGAGAGCAATCTCCGCACGCGTCCAGCGCTGTGATAAACATACCGGCTTTGCGACTTTTACAAAGTTGTGGGGATTTCTTCTTTTCTTCGCAAAACATTCCCTGGGACACTCAGCACTCACTGGGTGCAGATTTTCACCATTTATGCCATGGGAATCTCAGAGGAGTCTCCCATGCTCCTGGTCTCCTTTTGGCAGCAGTGCCTCTCCTTGGCTGTGGCTGCTGGGATGGGAGACATTGCCTCTCACAGGGAGCAGGGACAGAGGCACTGGGGAGTTTTCTAGATGGGAGAGGAAGGAAGCAGCCCCACCTCTCAAGGTGCAGCATGGAAAGCTCCATGTGGAGATACTGAGTTCTCAGGTTTTGGTAGAAAACACACATTTTCTTCAGCAGGCACAGACATGTACAGAGCACCACAACAGCCCTGTTTAGCTTCAAAGGAGAAATCCCAACCCTGAGCTTTGTTTCAAATGCACTTGACTGCAAATGCTCTAATCAGATTTGTGCCGCACTCTCAGGGTGGGAGGGTGCCTGTGGGGAATCATATTTTACCTCATTATGTTTTCACATGTCCAGGTATGATGAAGGCTTGCTGCTGAGCTGCTCTGGGGCTGAGTTCTCTCCCTACTACCCCTCAGTGCCTCCTGTTAGCACTGGAGGAGACCAGACCTGCTCAGAATTGCCAAGGAAGCACTGATGAGGCTCTGGGCCAAGGATGCACGTTTTACAAATCCTCCCTGACAGACTGCTGACCATGACAAGAGCAAGAGTCTTCTCAGTGCACAGTAAACAAACGCCCAAGCATGCTTTTGGGAAAAAAATCACCCTAAAATCAATCAGAGGGACCTGCCACATGACAGGAGAAGAAAGCAGAGGCAGCCTGAGAGGGCCTGGGCTCCATCTAGCAAGGCCTGAGATTTGCTGTGCTCCAGGGTCTCCCCATGCCCCATCAGAGCTCCCTGCTGGCTCCAGCAGTGGGGAATGTCTTCTCAGTGCAGTTCTCGTTCATCCCAGTGCTCTTTTCATGTTTCCTGTGCTTCCCCAGCACTGCTAGCTGGGCAGCAGGGAACAAGAACTGTTGGAATTCAGGTCTAGTGTCAGCACATCCTTTTGGAAAAAAGGCCATTTCCAGTTGAACCTGCCATGGGTGTATCTTATGGGTGCACCCACATCCTTGCCTTCAGTGAGCCACAGCCCTCTCACCATTCATTCCATGTGCTCAGAGGAGTGCGTCCCACCCAGCAGCTCCCTGGCAAACTGCCTGCTCCCCTTGGGATCCCATCTCTCCTCACAGGATTGGCCTCAAGACAGCTGCAAGAAAGAAACCAGAGAATGCCAGAATGGTTTGGGTTGAGAAGAACCTCAAAGCCCATCCAGCTCCACCCCTGCCATGGCAGGGACACCTCCCACTGTCCCAGGCTGCTCCAAGCCCTGTCCAACCTGGCCCTGGGCACTGCCAGGAATCCTGCTCTGCTCTGCATTGGCAGCCCAAGTGCAGCCAAATCCCGCTGTGCTTATCCTGGAAAGCAGCCCTGGATATATCACACATGCAGGAGGTGTCAGGAGCTCTATTTGTTGTCTCTCCAGCTGTGGTTTGCTCAGCTGGGGATGCCTCAGGCTTTACCTGGATCCTGAGCTGTGCTGGTTCTGCCCAGGACCATTTCCAGCATAATGAAACCTGAACACCCCTGAGCTGTTCTGGATCCTGAGCTGTCCCTGCACATCCCCAAGGGCCTTGTAGCCCATTTTCCTTTGGACACAGCAGCAGCTGGGCTGGGCGAGTACCTTTGGCAGAGCTGCTGCTGGAGGTCTGCACTTTGTCCAGGTGCATTCACGGGGCTGTTTAGGCAGAGATGCTGCCATGCCTGCTCCAGGTGCTGCTTCAGTCTCATCTCCATGTGTTTCCCTCCCTGCTGCACACAGGATCAGCAGCTTGTGGCAGCCAGCTGTTTCCAGCCTGTGGAGCAAAGGAGGCCTTGGTGTGTGCCTGGCATTGGTCCCTCCACCCAGCAGAGGCTGGGGTAGCCTGCCTGACACCCAGAGAACTGTGATCCTGAAATCCCTGAATGACCTGCTCTGGAGGTGACCACAGGAGGGCTGTGGTGCAGCTGCCTGCAGACACCAGCAATGAAATCAGACTGCTGAGGGCTTCCCCAGGTGAGTCTTTAACACCTCCAGGAACAGAGATGCTGCAGCCCATTTCTGTGCTGCACTGGGAGAAAACTCCCCTCACAGCCATTCTGAACCTCTCTGTTCCAGTCTGTATCCAGTCTCTCTGCTGTGGCCTGGCTCTGTCTCCCCAGGGAGAAGGCACCATCCAGGTGTCCCCAGAGCCTTCCCTTCTCCAGGCTGAACCATTCCTTGCTCTCTCCTCACCGTGCTCCAGCCCCAGGACTGTCCTGATCACCCTCTCCTGAACCCCCAGTTCATCAATACCCACTGCTGGGGGGGTTAACTGGGCACAGAGCTGCAGGTGTGGTCTCAGAGGGGCTGGGTACAAAGCCCTTGCAGGGTTTGCTGCAGGAGAGCCCAGGGTGCTGCTGCCTTCTCTGCCACACCACTGAGGAGAGCAGGGGGAACACAGGAACGGGGTCAGCCCAGACTCAGTGCAAACATCAACACCTCAGCCTGTCAGGGAATTTGACCGCTCTGGCTTTTGTCTCTGCCCGGACACGCGTAGGATGGCCCTGGGACAGCCCGCGCTCCAAAGGACGAGTCTGGACTCTTCAGATTTTCAGTCTTCAATATTGTTTATTATTTCTTATCTATAAATTTTTCTTCCAGCCTGACAGAGCTCTGACCAGCAAGGCAGCCAAGGGCACTCTGACCTCCCACTGGGCAGTTGTCTATTTTTATACTATAAACTATGTACATCATATTTACCTTTATTTCCCAATACCTTTCACCCATATTAGAAAGTGCACCTTCACCAAGGACCAATCCCAAAGTGCCAACATCACCACAGAAAATGGATGACAAGAAGAAGAAAGAAGAAGGACAAGACACACCCTGATCCCTCCATCTTGTCTCCATAACCCCCCTATACCAAAACCCTAAAATCTGTATTTTCACCCTGTGAATACTTAATTCCTACACCATTTATCCCCAAGTGATTCTCTTGTCCTCAAACAGGTGGCACATCCCGTGCAGGGTCAAAATCCAACCACCAAGCACTCCTGGCAACATTCCAGGATCTCCGAGGCCCCAAGGGTTGTCTCAGTAACTCTGGACATCCGGAGTGATGTGCTGAGTTCCCACAGAAATTCTCTGGGATGAGGACTGGACCCTTCCTGCCCAGACAGTCCATAAACCTCCCCAGAAGGCAGGGAGATGGAATGGGTCACACTGTGCTTTCCTGCAGGGAATTCTGCTTTGCAGTCCGTGCCACAGCACCTGGTTATTGCCAGCACATAAATCTGACTGCACAGCTTGGTGAGGCTCTGCCACAGAGATGGGGAATTGTTCCTGTGACAGATGGACTGACAACTCCACTCCTGGAGAAAAAACTTTGTGCAGCTTGGAGCTAAGGCTGTAAACACATAAACCTTACCTAAAAGGAGAGTGATTAGAACAGTGTGGAGAAGGAGGATGAGGATGCCATGGAGAGAGTGCTGGGAGGAGGAACATGGGGGGAGCTGAAGGGAGGCAGGGTGAGAAACTGGGCTGTTCTCTCCCTCTCTGGTTCCTGTTGTCACACAGGGAGTATGGCCAGGTTAGAGAAGATGCTCAATCACCCCATGGTCTTCCTTGTCTGTGTAGGAACAGCCAGCCAAGCTTTGATTCCCTTTGGATAACTCATGGAATCTGGTGGGAAGCAGTTCATGTGCCCCAGGTGGGAGCTCTCCCCGGTCACCTGAAAGTGAGAGAAAGCAGGGCCCAGATGGAAAGGGGACAAGGCAGGAAAGTGTTTCCAGGAGACTCTCAGGGTGATGTCCTTCCCTCCAAAGAAGATCAAGGATTAATTCTCCATTTCCCTGAGTTTTGGAGCTTGTTTTATTGCCAGCAAGGGGAGGGCAGCCCAGCTGAGCCCTGCTGAGTGTGGCCAGGGCGGTCCCAGGCTTGGACCCTGCAGACAGCAAAGCAAGAGCTCCATGGGCGTGGGCTGGGGCACAGCAAAGCACCTGAGGGGAGATGCCAGCTCTGGTCCCTGTCACTGTCCCAAAGCATGGCTGGGCCATTCTCAGAATGCACAGAATCACAAACCCATGGAATGGTTTGGGTTGGCAGGGACGTCACAGCTCACCCAGTGCCACCCCTGCCATGGCAGGGACACCTCCCACTGTCCCAGGCTGCTCCCAGCCCCAGTGTCCAGCCTGGCCTTGGGCACTGCCAGGGATCCAGGGGCAGCCACAGCTGCTCTGGGCACCCTGTGCCAGGGCCTGCCCACCCTGCCAGGGAACAATTCCCAATTCCCAATATCCCATCCAGCCCTGCCCTCTGGCACTGGGAGCCATTCCCTGTGTCCTGTCCCTCCATCCCTTGTCCCCAGTCCCTCTCCAGCTCTCCTGGAGCCCCTTCAGGCCCTGCAAGGGGCTCTGAGCTCTGCCTGGAGCCTTCTCCTCTGCAGGTGAGCACCCCCAGCTCTCCCAGCCTGGCTCCAGCCCTGGGAGCAGCTTTGAGCTCCCCACAAAGCAGAGCTGCCCTCTGGGTGCTCACACCAGGCAGAAATTTCCTGTTAAAACAGCATTTTAACAGAAAACAAGGTGCTAACTCCAGACACTGACTATGGACGCATCTGCTGAGCTTGGGAACTTTGGACTTTCTATAGGAGAAATAAAAATATGGGCATTTTAAGCCAAAAGCCTAAGGGAATATCACTTTCCCAGAGGGACAGCTCTGCACGGATGACATCCAGGGCAAGGATATGAGATCTCAAGATCCCCTGGCTTTCTGCAATGCTTTTCTCTTGGGACAATGAGGTAACTATGCCTCCTGGGCGAGCCATTATTCCCCCAGTAGCTGCTTCTCCAGGGCTGCCCAACCAGCCCCTTTCCTGGCACATCTCCAGGGATGTGGCCTCTTCCACCTCTCCTCGCAATAGGGCTCAAATTAAAACACCAGGGGCACAAAGCAGAGGCTTGGTGGGAAGGATGACCAGATGGACCACGTGGCTGTGCCCAGATCTGCCAGGGCATCTTGTCATCCTGTCAGCTCTTCAGGGATACCTGAATCCACCCTTCCCCCTTTGGACAGAGCCCTTTCCCTGCAGACTCAGCTGGTGGTGATTTGAACAGGGCCAGGGAAGCAGCCTGAGCACCCCAGAGCGATGGGCCCGTGTCCTCCAGACTTCTCCTGGCACCTCCTGCAGAGCAGGAGCTCTCTGCAGTTCACTGAGCCTCTTGCTAAACATCTTTGACATTTGATTTGAGGAATAAAGGTCAGGCTCCTCAGAGAATGGTAATGAGAGTTTAGTGAACAAAACCTGCCAGAGTCTGAACTGCTGTACTCCTTTTTGAGGGTGGTGGAGGCTGGGAAGCTGTGGGAGCTGTGCTCCCTGATCCCATGGAGCTGTGCTGCCCTGATCCCATGGAGCTGTGCTCCCTGATCCCATGGAGCTGTGCTGCCCTGATCCCATGGAGCTGTGCTCCCTGATCCCATGGAGCTGTGCTGCCCTGATCTCATGGAGCTGTGCTGTCTGATCCCATGGAGCTGTGCTGTCCTGATCCCATGGAGCTGTGCTGCCCTGATCCCATGGAGCTGTGCTGTCTGATCCCATGGAGCTGTGCTCACTGATCCCATGGAGCTGTGCTGCCCTGATCTCATGGAGCTGTGCTCACTGATCCCATGGAGCTGTGCTCACTGATCCCATGGAGCTGTGCTGTCTGATCCCATGGAGCTGTGCTCACTGATCCCATGGAGCTGTGCTCCCTGATCCCATGGAGCTGTGCTGCCCTGATCTCATGGAGCTGTGCTGTCCTGATCCCATGGAGCTGTGCTGTCTGATCCCATGGAGCTGTGCTCACTGATCCCATGGAGCTGTGCTCCCTGATCCCATGGAGCTGTGCTGCCCTGATCTCATGGAGCTGTGCTCCCTGATCCCATGGAGCTGTGCTCCCTGATCCCATGGAGCTGTGCTCACTGATCCCATGGAGCTGTGCTCCCTGATCCCATGGAGCTGTGCTGTCTGATCCCATGGAGCTGTGCTGTCTGATCCCATGGAGCTGTGCTGCCCTGATCTCATGGAGCTGTGCTCACTGATCCCATGGAGCTGTGCTGTCCTGATCCCATGGAGCTGTGCTCACTGATCCCATGGAGCTGTGCTGTCCTGATCCCATGGAGCTGTGCTCCCTGATCCCATGGAGCTGTGCTGTCTGATCCCATGGAGCTGTGCTGTCTGATCCCATGGAGCTGTGCTGCCCTGATCCCATGGAGCTGTGCTCCCTGATCCCATGGAGCTGTGCTGTCTGATCCCATGGAGCTGTGCTGCCCTGATCTCATGGAGCTGTGCTGCCCTGATCCCATGGAGCTGTGCTCCCTGATCTCATGGAGCTGTGCTCACTGATCCCATGGAGCTGTGCTGCCTGATCCCATGGAGCTGTGCTGTCTGATCCCATGGAGCTGTGCTGCCCTGATCTCATGGAGCTGTGCTCACTGATCCCATGGAGCTGTGCTGCCCTGATCTCATGGAGCTGTGCTGCCCTGATCCCATGGAGCTGTGCTCCCTGATCCCATGGAGCTGTGCTCCCTGATCCCATGGAGCTGTGCTGCCCTGATCCCATGGAGCTGTGCTGCCCTGATCTCATGGAGCTGTGCTGCCCTGATCCCATGGAGCTGTGCTCACTGATCCCATGGAGCTGTGCTGCCTGATCCCATGGAGCTGTGCTGTCTGATCCCATGGAGCTGTGCTCCCTGATCCCATGGAGCTGTGCTGCCCTGATCCCATGGAGCTGTGCTGCCCTGATCCCATGGAGCTGTGCTCACTGATCCCATGGAGCTGTGCTCCCTGATCCCATGGAGCTGTGCTGCCCTGATCCCATGGAGCTGTGCTGCCCTGATCTCATGGAGCTGTGCTGCCCTGATCCCATGGAGCTGTGCTCACTGATCCCATGGAGCTGTGCTGCCCTGATCCCATGGAGCTGTGCTGTCTGATCCCATGGAGCTGTGCTGTCTGATCCCATGGAGCTGTGCTGTCCTGATCCCATGGAGCTGTGCTCACTGATCCCATGGAGCTGTGCTGTCCTGATCCCATGGAGCTGTGCTGCCCTGATCCCAGAGCTGTGCTCCCTGATCCTGGCACATTCCCCTGCAGGGATCACTTCTCTGGGTGGTGGGGACAGGACTGAGGTGTGGCAGAGTGACCTGGACAGGGCCTGGCCCAGCTCCTGCAGCTCCCTCTGTGGAGGTGAGCAGCTTCCCTTTGCTCCTTCATTAAGGTTTACTCCTCTTCCTGAGTGATCCAGAGGAACTTTTTCCTGGAGCTCATGGCACAGCCATCAGCAGGCTGGGGACAGCCCAGCCCTGGCTACCTGGACTCTCCTGCCCCAGCAGGGCTTATTTTCTTTCCATGGCAGCATCCCTGACTGCTCCTGTCTTTCATGTCAGGGTACCTCAGTCCTGCAAGATGCTCTTGCACCCCAATTTCTTGTGTAATATGGGGCAGTTCAGCTCTGAAGGGTTGTTTTTTTTGGTATCATACAAAGAAAAAAGATTATTTCAAAGTAGGACATATCCAAACAAATGACTCTAGCATTTCCAAAATGAGAAATGCAGTTAAATTTGTCCACTTTTTGTCAAATTCAGCACAAATTCCAGGATTGTCTTGCCTCTTTTCAGACCCTTTTCCTCCTCTTAGCTGGGAGTGCTTTGTCAGCTCTGCAGATCCTCTTCCCCCTGTGAATCCATCTCCTGTCCCATTCTTGGTTTGTCTCCCTCTCCTATGGACACAAGCCTTGCTTTTGTGTGCAATAAAGTTCATCCCACTGCAATTTCATGCTTTTACACTCACAGCACACCCTGAGAACACAGCTCTTCCCACATGAGAAACCACAAACACCTGTGAACCACGACAAGTTCCATATTTGCAATGCAATAATCTCATTTATAGATGTGAATGTTTCTGGCCACAAAATCCTTAAACATTCAATGCCTCTTGAAATGAAACAATTTCTGTTGAGCTCATTTAGGAGCCATCAGAACTCTCAGCTTTCCAAAGCTGGAAATAACTGCTGATGCATATTCCCTCCTCTGCTTTGCTTTCTTTAATAAGGGTAAGTTCTTCTGTGTAAGTTTACATCTGCAAGACAGCAGTCAGTCAGCTCTCTGTGGCCTGAACATTCAGTTTTCTTCTCTTTATTTGTGGGATCACATTTAGAACTCTGCTCTGGAAGCACCCTGACACAAAGTCAAGTGCTTCCAATGCTGCAAGCATCAAAACTAAGGCTGTGCTCAGCTCCAGCCTCTTGAGCAGGATCATTACAATGCAGTATTTAATTACAATGATCATATACTGTTTTTTCCACAGAATCCCTAGCTCATTCCATGCCTGGGTAGTCATTCAATATTTTCCTTAATCCTCCCCATCCAATGTGTGCCGCAGGCTTTATTTGCTGTGCACCATCCAAAGCCTCTGTTGACTACAAAATTATTTATTTCCTCTGGGGGTTCCTCTCTCTTTCCTCGGGGCTCTGGATGCTTCTTAAGTGTGAACAAATTTATTTCCACAAAGCACTTGTGTGACAACCTTGCACTCTCTCCCTCGAGAGCTGAGGCAGAGAGAGGAGCACCAGAGTGTGTGAGCCTGGGTTTGGATGCTCTCATCCCATCCCACGCCATTCCTGGAGCTTGATTTTCCATGGATTTTGCATTTCTTTACATTTCTCCTGTTCACAGCACAGCTCCTGTTGGCTTCTTTTCCAAGTGCTCAGCACTGCTGCAAACCCGACCCCAGGAGCTCCCACTGGGACCTGGCAAGGAGAAAGGCACAATTAAGCTCAGCTCTGCATTCTGGTGGAAATGTAAGGGTAGGAAGGAGCCCACATGAGAGGGCACTTTTCTCTCATGCAATCCCTCACTTTGTTCCATAAAGGTTCCAGATCTTCCCAGGGAATGAGGGATCCTGGTTGGTTACACAGCCCCTGGGGCGAGCCCAGCCCAGGCTCTGCACAGAGCCTGAAGGAGGACATGCCATCCCTGTGCAATTAGCACCAGTGACAGCCTCACAGCATCCCCTGCTCCATCCCCTCACCATCCTGCCCTCATCCCCTCTCCACCTTCAGATACTTCCTCAGCCCCCTTGGGAATGGCTTTGTCCTTGTGCCAGTTCCTGTGCACCTCTCCCACCGGACCTCTCAATCCAAAGCCTTCCCTCTCCCTTCCTCACACACAGGAGCACTTTCCTGGCCTGTAGAGTCTCCTCAAGCTGTGGCTGTCAGCTGGAACAGGGCTCTGGCATCACGGATCAATTTTATCCTGATGGAGAGAAGGAAATCATGGGATGTGGGAACTGGCTTCCCATTGCTCCTCTTTGGCTCCTTCCTCTGGGGACAGGGGGTCCAGCCTTGGATCAGAGCTCTCACATCACACCAGAGACCTACAGGACAGCAGCAGCATCTGTCTCCAAAGAGCACTTGAGTGTCCCAGGCCCTTGCTCTGCCCAAGCAGAGACTGAGCAGCTCTGTGCAGCACACAGATCAGGAATGAGCTCCAGAACACAGGGAAAAGGCAGAAAGATGCTAGAGCCCATGGCTGGTGTGCAGTGACGCAGTCCTGGCTGTCCTTTTGACACCTGCGATCCCAAAGCTGCCATCGTGGAGGAAACTTGATCCCATGCCCATGTTGTGGGGAAACCCTCCCAGCTCTGCCCTAGCTCCTGCTTTTCCCAGCAGGGTTCACTGTGCCCTTTCCATACTCTGGAATTCCCAGCCCTGGTCAGACGTGGGTGCTGGAGGAGCTGGGATAGCAGCTGCCTGTCCAGCACTGGCCATCCAGCTGAGGGAGGGCTGCAGCAGTTACTGGAGCCACTCCCTTTAACCCAGGTGTCTCCATCACCATGGCATGAAGCATTTCCCAGCTCTATCTCCAAGCCACTAACAGCACTTGGCATCTGTAGAAGTTTGTATTGCCAAGGGTCAGGGTTTTGGCATGAAACCAGAAAGATATTTGAGAGCTCTGCACTGAAAGCCTGCTGTGCGCCCAGGGGTGGGGGCTGTGTGGGGCTGGGGCTGTGCTCAGGGAGCTGACACCCACCCCACAGACAGGAGCAGCAGCTGCTCTCCCACCCCAGATCCTGCTCTTCCCCAGGGGATGGGATCTCCAGGGGATGGGAGATGGGATCTCCAGGGGATGGGATCTCCAGGGGATGGGATCCCCAGAGACAGGTGAGCAGCTGTCTGTCCCTGTCACCGAAGAAGCCTGAATCTGCTTCTCTGTTTGTTTAGGAAGGGTTTCCTGCTCACCTTCCCAAACTCACAGACAACTGCTCTGACATATTTTCCCTGTCAATGCAAAGACAACACAGTCTGTTGAAACAGCTGCCTGAGCCTGCCAGGTTCTTGGTATTACAGAGCCATTTCCAAGGGACTGGCAGGGCAGTTATGAATCCTGTGTGGTCCAGACCAGACCTGCAACTTGCCCCTGGAGAAGCACAGTGTGTTCCCACTTTCAAACCTCTTACTGAGCTAATTCTCTGCAGACAACGTGGATAAGCCCCTGGTATGGCAGTGAACCTTCTGCTTTTCCAAGGGGGTACCAGGGCTGCACCACTCTGTTCTCACACTGGTCTCACCTTCCCTGGCTTTTCTGGACACAACCCCAGGCTAACGAATGACACATCTCCTGGTGCCAGGGCAGGCCAGAGCAGGGTCCGAAGGGACTCTGAGCCACGTGCAACAGGCGCTGCAGGAGCTGCACAGCCCCTCACACAGCACAGAGGCTGGGGCTGCACTGCAGGAGCTGCACTGTGCTGGCCACAGCTCCCCTGCTGCTGTGCCTGCCCTGTCCACACCTCCAGAATCCCGGTCAGGAGGCTTTTAACTGAACCTTGCGGAGGAAAAGAGAAGCTTTGGGTTGATCTAATTGAAGCCTTCCAGTAGCTGAAGGGAGTCTACAAGGAGGAAGGAGACTTTATTGGAGGGACAGGACACAGGGAATGGCCCCCACTGCCAGAGGGCAGGGATGGATGGGATATTGGGAATTAGGAATTGTTCCCTGGCAGGGTGGGCAGACCCTGGCACAGGGAATTAGGAATTGTTCCCTGGCAGGGTGGGCAGACCCTGGCACAGGGAATTAGGAATTGTTCCCTGGCAGGGTGGGCAGACCCTGGCACAGGGAATTAGGAATTGTTCCCTGGCAGGCCCTGGCAGCTGTGGCTGCCCCTGGATCCCTGGCAGTGCCCAAGGCCAGGCTGGACATTGGGGCTGGGAGCAGCCTGGGACAGTGGGAGGTGTCCCTGCCCATGACAGGGAGTAGAATGAGATGAGTTTTCAGGTCTCTTCCAACCCAAACCAGTCTGGGATTCCATTTTATGAGTGTCACAAAAAACGACCCCTGATGCTCACTGTGCAGTGTCACAACTTGCACCCAACTTTCTCTGGAGACCAAGAGGCTCAGGAAGGACCTCAGTGCCCTCTGCAACTCCCTGAAAGGTGAGGTGGGGCTCTTCTGCCATGCCTCAAGTGAAAGGATAAGAGGAGGTGGCCTTAAATTGTACCAGGGGAGGTGCAGATTAAATTTAAGAAAACATTTTTTCCCTGACAAAGTGGTCAGATATTGGAATAAGTTGCCCAGGGTGGTGGTGGAGTCACCACCTCTGGAAGTGTTCAAGAGGTGTCTGGATGTGGCACCTGGGGCTGTGATTATGGTGGGGCTCAGGTGATGGTTGGATGAGGTGATTTTGAAGGTCTCTTCCAGCCTCATTGGTTCTGTGATTCTGTGCTTCAAACAAACCATTTGCAAAGAGTCTCTTCCCCACCTGCGAAAGACCATTTTCAGTGTCAAAGATTTCTTGAAACAAAACGAAACAGCTGAATTAGAAAATCACTATAATTTTGTAGAGAGGTTAAGTGATTCATTAAGGGATTTGTTACTGCAGGGTGGCAGAGCAAAGCTGAGCAGGAGTGATGGCTGAGGTGGGCTGGACCCCTGAGCAGGCCCAGGAAATTGCTGGGTCTGTGGCACGCAGCTGCAGGTGCTGGGGAGCTGCAGCCACGTTCTGTGCTCTGGGCAGCAAATCAAGGAATGCTCCAGCACAGTGACACAGCACAGGACACGTGTCTGACCGGCTGTTTGTCTCTGCCCGGACACGCGTAGGATGGCCCTGGGACAGCCCGCGCTCCAAAGGACGAGTCTGGACTCTTCAGATTTTCAGTCTTCAGATTGCTTATTATTTCTTATCTACAGAATTTTCTTCCTGCCCAACAGAGGTCTGACCGGCAAGGCAGCCAAGGGCACTCTGACCTCCCACTGGGTGGTCGTCTCTTTTTATACTAAAAACTACGTACATCATATTTACCTTTATTTCCCAATACCTTTCACCCGTATTAGCAAGTGCACCTTCACCATGGACCAATCCCAAAGTGCCAACATCACCACAGAGAATGGATGACAGGAAGAAGAAAGAAGAAAGACAAGACACGCCCTGATCCCTCCATCTTGTCTCCATAATGCCCCTGTACCAAACCCCTAAAATCTATATTTTACCCTGTAAATACTTCATTCTTACACCATTCATCCCCAAGTGACTCTCATGTCCTCAAACAGATGGCACATCCCTTGAAGAGTCAAAGTCAAGCCACCCGGTACTTCTGGCAACATTCCAGGATCTCCGAGCCCCCCAAGGGTTCTCTTGGTAACTCTGGACATCTGGAGTGATGTGCTGAGTTCCCACAGAAATGCTCCCAGGCTCTGTGCTTAATCCTTGCAAGAGGAAATGATCCTCAGCTCAAGAATGTTCTCAGCTTAGGAACCAATCCTACAGCGAGGGCAAGAGATTGGGGTTAGTGCAGAGCTCATGTGCTCGTCAGAGGAAAAGCAAAGCTTGCCTTCACAGCTGCAGATAAAAAGATAGAGCCTGCTGAGAAGGCAGCAGCACCTTTGAAACCCATTTAATTAGGTTAAAGGAAACAAAGGGTGTCCTTCCCAAGGAGTAAGTGAAAGATTTCGTACGTGGGCTGCAGGGTCTCTCCCTCCCCAGCAGGGTCCAGGAGCTGCTCAGAGAGCTGAAACACTGGCAAGTTCCTGATTGTAAAATAGACATGTGCAAGTGTGCAAGGCTGTGCAGAGCCAGGTCCTTCCAGAACACTTGACAGGGTGCTGGACACCAGTCTGGGAACAGCAGCTCTCCCTGGGGTGTAACAGAAGTTTAGTCAAGAGGGCAACAAGGTCTCGGTGCTCAGGTCTCCAGTGAGTCTGGGTATCAGATTCAGTGAATCTGGGTATCAGGAAGGTGTCTGAGCCCTGAATCATAACCAGAGCATTGGGTGGGATTGGTTGTTCCAATGTAGTTCTGGCCATCAAGACATCTTCACCTGAGCAGCTGTCCAGGTGCCCTGGAAGCCAAGGCAGGGACGTGGTCCTGGAGCAAACCCAGCTGCACTGGAAGCACCACCTGGCCCAGGAGCCTGAGCAGAGAGCTCAGCTCAGGCTTTGGCAGCACATATGTGCATCACACGAGAATAGTTCATTTCTGGGCCTTGGGATAGGAATGAACCCTTGGTTTTGTGCAGTTCATGCAGGATGTGCTGCACTGCAAGGCAGAGGGAGCCTGGGATCTTGGAATGACAGAATCCCAGGATAGTTTGTGTTGGAAGGGACCTTAAAGCTCATCCAGTGCCACCCCTGCTATGGGCAGGCACACCTTCCACTATTCTAGGCTGCCACCAGCCCCATCCAACCTGGCCTTGGACACTGCCAGGGATCCAAGGGCCTGCCCACCCTCATGGAGAACAATTCCTGCCCAATATCGAATCCAAATCCACCCTCCTTCAGCTTAAAGCCATTCTCCCCTTATCCAATCACTACATGGCTCTGCAGCCCTCTTTAGGAGCAGGAATGTTGCTGCTGTCTCCAGGTCCTGTTCCACTTTGGGCACAGGGAGGCTGCTGAGGGCTGGCTTGCAGGGCTGGCTGATTGCCAAGGCCAGCTACAGGCACAGGGAAAAGAAATATGGAGCTTTCCGAACCCTTGATAAATTCAAAGGAAGAATCAAACAATGCTAGCAAATGTTCAGTAGCTAAAGCCAGGTCAGGCTCTTTGCCCAGGAGAGTAGATGTGTTGGTCCTGCTTGCTGATGGACTGGTTTGATAATGCTGGAATTAGTCAAATGCTGCTAATAGAGAATGGAAGCAGCACAGAAGGGGCTTCAGAACCAGCACACCATGGTCACCAAAGTGTCACAGGGCAGCATCTGGCAGAGCATCCTCCTGAGGGACCAGCCATGCTCCTGGGCCAAGTGTAATGTGCAGGCTGTTGGTGTCACATGGAGGCTGCAGTGACAGGTCAGAGCTGGACCCTGAGCAGGCTGGACCTGCCCCCTGGGATGGCAGCACTGCAGGGCAGGCACTGCAGCCCCTCAGGACAGCTCTCAAAGCACCCAGCAAAATGATGTCCAGTGTTGGTGGTGTCACAGCTTTTAGGATGTCACAGAGTCACAGGATCACCAGGGTTGGAAGAGAACTTCAAGATGACCAAGTCCAAGCATCAACCCAGAACTACCATAATCACTCCCAAACCATGTTCCCAGGAGCCACATTGTGACACCTCTTGAACACTTCCAAAGATGGTGACTCCACCACCTCCCTGAGTGACTTTTTCTAGTTCCCTATAACAAATCTGAACATCCACAGCTTCAGCTAAGGCCATATCCTCTTGCCCTTCCACTTGAAGCATGTCAGAAGAGACTGATCCCAGAAGAGGATGGTTCCCAAAGCCCCTGGTATCTCGGCATGCTTTAAAACAAACTGTTAATGACGACTTGTAACACCCTGATTATGAAGATACAAATCTGGGAACCACATGGAGAACATCAATGTGTGTGAGATGCTGGACACCAGCCCAGAGCAGCAGTGCTCCCTGATGACCTGGAGCAAGGATGCACTCCTGCTGCTTGGACTCTGCACTGCTATTCCCAGCCATGCTCCTTCTCACAAAGATGGACAGTCAAGGTGGAGAATTTAGGACCTATAGCCCAAAAAGAAGCTGGACAAAATGGGTGTGGGAAGCTGGGACAACCTAAGCAGTGATCCTCAGGATAAGAAATGGGAGCAAAAATTGGCTCTTCAGGCTTTCCCTCTTTCCCCCAAATTGCCAGGATCTGCAGCTGTCAGATGTCTGCTTCAGGCAGGGAGTGCTAAATAAGGGGTGGGAGCCATCTCCAGAAGTGTGGGAAGTTACTCAGAATGAACCATTTGCTGCAGAGGGCCCCCAGGACCCTGAGAACACCCCTGGCCCTTGAGTCATTCACTCTCATGATGCTGGGGGAACCTTCCAGGAGCTTCCCAGGATGAGGTCAGGAGCTTCCCCTCCACAGCCTGCACACCTTGGCTGACTCTCCTGTGGGCTGGTCGAGTGTCCCCATGGTACTCCACCCGAGTGATGCTCTGCAGGTGGGACTGCAGGCTGGCTGCCCAGGTGTGCGGAGCTCCTCCACCTGCTGTGCTCCCTGCTTCAGTGGGGCTGCACCCACAGCTGCCTGGGTTTGTCACTAGTGGGGTTCTGTGGTTACATCACTCTTTTTGTGCTTTACGGCTGGTTTTCTCTTTTTAAACATTGTATAACTGAAGGGCTGACAATGCCAAGAGCATTGCTGGTGGATGAAGGAGACAGCAGGAATTCTGCAAGGCAGTGAGGTGGCACCATCAGTGAAACTCACCCACGGCAGAGCCTCCTCGGAGCCCTGCGCTCCCAGCACGGTGACAAGGTGCCACACGTGCCTGCTGCCACAGCCCACTCTCCATGCCAGCCGTGTCCATGGGAGCACAGCTCCCTCAGCGCTGCCAGCCCCGGGCACAGACCCTGCCAGGGGCAGCTGCCGCTCCCATGGGATTGCCCGGGAGCCCTGGCACCCCGGGATGCCAGGAAACAACCGGCAGTGAAGGGCAGGGCTGGCAGGGCCGTGCAGCATCTGCCATGTGCAGTGTGGGCCCTGCCCGCCCCCGCGCTCCTCACGGGCTGCACTCCAAGGCAGGGAGGGCTGGGCATGAATCAGTCACTGCTGCTCCGGGGGTGGGCTGGGGAACGAGGCAGCAGCACCCACTCGCCCGGGCTGGGCACGGCCTCAGGGGGCTGCTGTCCCATCCCTGTGCTTTAATACAGGGTCCTGCTGTGCACCCCTAAGCTGGGGCTTTGCGCTGCTGAGGGACCACTGAGCATCAGAGATGCTGCCAGACCTGCCCAGGGCTTTGGTTTTGGTGCAGGACACCAACAGGGAGCACTGTGAGGCCAGGCTTGGCTCGGGGACCTTGGGAATGTGTGCCCACCAGGGAACAACTTGGAGAGCATTGGGAGGTGTGAATGGCATTTAGGAATAAAACAATTACTGGATTAAAAAAATCAAGGAAATGGGCTGAAATGAGCTTTAAAAAGCTGAAGTGTTGGCAAATTCCCTGCAGAGCTGGAGGGTGGTGGTGCCTCCTTTCATGCTCTGCCTCCACTAAGCACAGAATGGGCAGAGGCTGTTTTGTCCTGCTGGCCACGAAGTGCTGAAGAATTCCCCTCCTCTCCCATCATAGTGGCCAGGCTGAGTCTGCAGTAAACCAGACAAACATGAGATTGAAATGTTCTTTAGAAGCACCTGAATCCCCAACAGCTTTGTCAGAGTGGGTTTAGCAGCTCAGAGAGAAGTGTTGTGGAGTGAAGCTGATTGCAGAGTTTAACTCCTGCAGTGTTAGGGGTTTCCTCAAAGCTTCCCCCAGTCCTAGCTCCAGCCCAGGACATTGTCCTGCTTTGGGTTGCGAAGAAAATTGCCACAGCATCCGCAGAGAGCTGCATATCCTTCTGCTGCAGGGACACAGGGCAAGCAGAGGGGTGCAGGGACACCTCTGGACAGCTGTGCCCAGGTGAGGCCTTTGGAACGTGTCCTGTCCTTGGGGCAAGCCCAGCAAAGCCACTTTAGGGTGTGGTGGGACATCTGAGGGACATGCCAGCAGCCATGCACCACATCCTGAGTGTTTGCCCAGGGTTTGTCCTATCCCAGGAGGGGACACAGGGCTGCCTGCCGTGCTCCCTGGAGCCCCCCACACCCTGGGGACAGGCCTGGCACTGAGGGCTGTCACCAGGACAGTGCCAGTGGGGACTGCCTGGACAAATGTCCTGGACAAATGGCTGGGAGAGGGCAAAGGGAGCAGGTGAGGACCCTGGGGACCATGAGGGGCTGCCAGCAGCCCTGGGAAGGACAGTGAGGAGAGCAGGAGGGAAAGGCAGGGGAGCTGGGTCACTGCAGGAGCTGAGGAGGGACAGGGGCCGAGTCAGGAGGAGACCATTTGTGATGCTGTCATGGTAGGGATGGGAAGGAGGTGGTGGGGAGATGACTCAAGAGATGTGGGAGGTGGGAGAGCTGAGATAAAGTCGGTTTGTGACCCATCTGGCTGGCAGAAAGGGGCAGAGACTGATTTCTCCTGAGAGGTTCTCACTGAAACTTGCTTAGCTCTGACTGAAACCCCCAGTTCAAAATGCAGGAGATAACTTTTCCTTCCTTAGCTCTTGAGAGTGAAGCAAACCCTCCAGTGATGGATGGTGCCTGCCGGGCCTGTTTGCTGGTTTGTTTCTACACTGCCTATCCCAAGTCCTGGCTAGGGCATCACCAAGATGGGAATTTTTGACTGTGCCATCTCCTTCGTGTAGGCAAAGGTGGAGGCTTTGGGAGCAGAGCTTTGGAGATGGGGGCAGGGATGAAGAGCAAGGCTGGCTGAGAGCCTGCAGCTCCACAAAGCGTGGGAAAAGCAGTAAAATGAACTTAAGGGTTCTGTGGGGTTGGGTGCTCTGCAGAGGAGCCCCGTGCAGGGCTGGGAGCACCTGCAAGGCAGGGGGAGGTCTCACTGCTGAGCACTCACTGGGTTTCCTTGGATTGCAAACAATTCCTGATGCAGGGTAGTGGTGCAGGAATCCCCTTCCCTGCTCTGAAGCAGCATCTTCTGCCATCAGGTGGGCACTGAGGTGGCTCATGCTCCACATCCATCCAGCTCAATCCCCCTGGGGGCCAGGCCTGGGGGCACAGACAGCTCTGGCTTGGCAGGGCCAAGCAAACAGGAGGGCTAGGGGTCTGCCAGCACAGCCTGGCACTCATGGGGTACCCAGGGATGTGGGGTGCACTGGGCCATCCTGCAAAAATTGTGACAAGTTCCAAGTGTCCCCATGGCTGCTCACATCCATTTTAATGGCTTTCTTAGTGCCTGGGATTCCCAAGGTGCATAAGCCAGTCAAGAATTTCCTGCCAAAACATCCTTCATTAGAAAAGTGCTGGCTGGGAACCAGAATGTGTCATCATAGTTTTAACAAATTAATGATAATGATTAAAAAATCCTCATAATCATGGTGTGTCTTGGGTCGAGGGTGGGAGTACTCATGCAGGCTCATCAGGACAGCTGTGCTGAAGAGAAATGTTTTAAAATATGTGAGATCTTAGATCTGAGTCTCCCTTGCATCAGAGGCAGCTTTTTGAAGAATACCATCTGGAATTCCTATTGGGAAACTGCCTGGTTTTAAGGTTTTTGCTTTTTTATTAAATTTTTACTCAAAAACTTCCCACAGGCCCCTTCTGCTTTTTGGAGTGATTCCCAAACAGCACTTTTGGGGGTTGCAGAGTCTTCTGGACAGTCCTTCCCCTGGGGCATCCCCATGTGCTGCTGGGGCTGTGCCAGGGTCCTGGCCCAGCTGGGGCGACACCCTTGGGACAGAGACAGCAGGAGAGGCTGGCACGTGGAGCAGCTGAGTGTGAAGGTGTGGAGGGCAGGGCTGAGTGTTCATTTTCTAAAGTGTTCATTTTCTAAAGTGTTCATTTTGAGGTAGGGCATGGTTCTGGGACGGGTCAGTCCTCGGAGCCTCCTCCAGCTGCTGCTCCACTGGGGTCACAGACTGAGCTGGGGGACAGTGGTGCCTCTGGCTGTCCCTGTGTTATCATCTCCACCTGGATGAGAGTAGAAGATGGATCAGTTTCCATTGCTTCTGCCATGTGGAAGGGCTGCTGAGGACCATGGATGTGGGTGTTTGAGGCACAGCAGGAAACCCCTGGGGTGGGGTCATGCTTACACAATGTACAAATTTAGCTTTTCCCTTCAGTCTGTCCATAACTCTCTCTTCTGGGATGGTCTTGGTTGGACTCGATGATCCTGGAGGCTTTTTCCAGCTTTAATGGTTGTATGATTCAAGGGGAGTGAGAAATCCTTCAATTTTGCTCTCAGCTGAGGTGTAGCAGGAAATTTCCCCCATTTGGGATCCCTGGAGTCAGAGATCAGAAGGATTTTGTGAGATCTTCCCACCTTTCCCTGATGAGGAGTGTCATGGTTTGATACTGACCAAATGCCAGACAACCACAGAAGTCATTCCCTAATTGTTCCAGCAGCATGTCCATCCTCTCCAGAGCCAGCAGAGGTTGGCTCTGTTGGACATGGTGGAAGCGTCCGGCAGCTTCTCACAGAAGCCACGTCTGTGGCCCTCCCCAGATGTGAAAAACCAGCCTGTGCCAAAGCACCACAAGGAGACCCTGCAGCCTGGGCTGGGCAGGACCTGCCCCAGGTGACACTAATGTGCTCTCTGCTCACGACAAACACCTGGGCTGGTGGAGGCCTGTCACTGCTCCATCCCAGGGGTTTGGATTGGCTCTGGGTGCTGCACATCCCACTGGATCATGTTCCCTCCTGGATGTTCACCAAAGCCAGCTTCTTTGTCCACTGTCAGCCCCAACAAGTTGCTGCCAGGGCAGGCAGACACTCGAGGCCCCAGCAAACCCCCAGCAGCTGCTTTGCTGGGACACCAGTTCAGACACTGGTCCATCTGTGATTCTGCAAACCCTCCCAGCCTCCGTCACACCAAGGCAGAGCTGACTGGAAACCTCCAAGCTTTTGGAGGGATCCCTGGCATGGGGTGTGGCAGCTGTTGCAAATCCTGATTCTGAGTCCTGCTCTCCACATCGATTTGTTGTGTATCCTGAGGAGCCTGCCAATAACAGCAATTTGTCAGAAACAAGTGATTTACTGCCACTCAAAGAATCACCATCCAAGGTAGTAGTAAAAGTGGCTTTAAAATGAATTTGTAAAAGTTTGATTTAACAAAGTTCCGTGACAAGGTTCACCCTATTACTCCATGGGTGAAACACACAGGAAAATTGAGTTAGAATCAAGCTGGAATGATTGACACAGCAATTGAGCACCTGGCTGACTCCTAACCAGACTGCATAACATGGGAAAAGGATGTGTGAGACTCTTTGTACCCACAATTTCCTTTGCTCCTTGATGTGAATCAGAAAAGCCATGGCTGTCCATGTGTGATCAGTGTTCCAAGCTCACACGACGGAATCTCAGTGGGTCACTCCGTTCCTTTGTGGGTTTCCTAAAGGAGTTCTTGGCCCAGCTCAGGCCATTTTCTCCTCTGGAGCCTGCTCCAAACTCTGCAGGTTGAGCTGAGGAGGCTGAGTGCACCCTCCCATCTGTGCTAGAGCTGCTGGAATTGCACAAGGACACTGGTTAAACTGGGATCCCTCTGGGGAAAGCTTCAGCAGGAAATTCTTCTCTGAGCTCTGAACCTTTCCCTGTCCAGCTCCATCTCTGGAGACCCAGGCTCTGCAGAGCATAATTCCTGAGAGGATGCAAATCCTCAGGTGTTTACCCTCATCCTCTGGCTCTCCCTTTGGTGTCTGTTCTGCTGCTGAGATTTAGAGCCCCTCTCTCCATCCCAGCAATCCGTGCTGGCTGCAGCTCCTCCCTGGCTGCTTCCCCCCTCAGCTCCTGTGTGCAGCTCACGTCCCTGGTTTAAATCTCCCTTTAAGCACACACCTGTTTTCTATTGCTGTTGCGGCAGGATTTTAACTATGTATGTATTACATGTCTTTAAAATTTATGCAACTCATTTTTTTATGTGCACAGCTCTGCGATAAGCCGTGAAAGGTACACTATAAAAATGTGTAATTGCACTGTAATTTTTTTTCCCCCCCAACACATGGCGAAAACGTATTTTTTTTTCAAGGGAAATATGTGCTGGGGGAAGGGAGGAAGAAGAGGGGGAAGGAGCACCAATCGATTTGGCAGAGGCAGAGCGCAGGGCTGTCCTGCTCTGCATTCAGCCGGGTGCTGCAGGAGGAGGGAGAGCTGGAGGCTCTTGGATATGTGGAGCAGCTCCAGGAGCTGACACTCAAACCTGCTGAGCCCCTTGTTAGTGCCCTGCTGCTGGGAGAAAACCACTGACCCACCTTGCCCGTGGAGCAGGTACAGACAAGCACTTGTGCAGGGGTTAATTGGGACACAGAGCAGCAGCTCCACATGCTGCTGTTCCCCTGCCTGGAGGGTGAGGGTTCAGGAGTGCTGGGCTGGGGCTCTTCAGGCACACTCCAACCTGCCATGGAGCATGGAGTGTCTGCTGGAGGAGTATTTGTTGTTGTGGGCTGCAGAGGCCATGGGAAGCTCCCTTTTCATCTCCCCTGACCAGTCCATGAAGTGTTCAGCTCCATCAGGAGGAGTCCATGATGGTGGGAAAGGCCATTCTAGGTGAGGATGCTGCTGAAGAACAACATCAACGGTTGTTCTCCCAGGCAACAAGGGAAAATGGCCTCAACATACGTCAGGGAATGTTCAGGCTGGATATTAGAGAATATTTCTCCCCTGAAAGAGTGGCCAGGCACTGGCATAGGCTGCCCAGGGCAGAGGTGGAGTCACCATCCCTGTAGGTGTTCGTAAAAGGAGATGTGGCATTTCCCAGTCTGGTTTAGTGGCCATGGTGGGATCTGGTCAAAGGTTTGACTTAATGATCTTGGAGGTCTTTTCCAGCCTTAATGATTGCATGATTCTATGAGATTGGCAGGATCAGCCTGGCTGATCTTCATTCCCGTGTCCCCATGGGAAAGCAGGGGGTCCCATCACAGGGTGGGCAGCACTCAGCACAGCAGGCAGGTCACATCCTTGTCCTGCTTTGGACTGGGGGAACAAAATCTCCATAGCAGAATTACAAATTTCTCATGTGAAATGCAGCTCCAAGCAGAGCTGGGCGAACTGACATCTCTTCCTTCCCTGTGTGCCCCAAGCACAGAATTCCCTGCGGGCTGTCAGATTCATGGGCATCTTTCAGCAGGGCAGGGGGAGGTCAATCATTAACGGTGCATTTTGCTGACTGCTCCCAGCAGATGGCCCCGGCAATTTGCACTTCTCTGCCTGCTTTAACACATTGAATTACAAACCAAACACAACCCCTCTAAACAAACAAACGCCAGCAGCCAAACAGCCTCTGAGGAAAGGCTGAAATGGCCCTGCAAGGGGCACCTGCTGGGCCCATCTCAGCGAGGGGCTTGAGCTCCCTGCTGCTGCTCCTCCTCCACAGCGCCAGGGCCGTGTGCTGGCTGGGCCAGTCTGGGCTCCCAGCGCAGGGAAAACTGAGCAGCTTTCCAGGGATTTACAACTTTTGGGAGGGAGACTGTCACTCACAGATGCTGCAGTCGCTGAAGCTCCCATGTGCAGTCACAGAAGCTCCAGTGTTGGCGTTTTAGGAGTTCTCCCTTTGTTTTTTTTTTTTTTCTCCTAAGGAATTTTCCCCCATATGTGTAGCTAGGAGACAATAATGACTGGATATTTCAGAGAGGCAAAAGAAGTTGTCACAGATCAGGGAAGGGGTGCAGCTGGTTACTCTCTCTTTACCTGGGGTTTCCTGTGGAAGGCAGAGATACCGTGAGATTTTTGGACTGGGAAAACAGGCCCCTGGCGCTCTTGTGCTCTTGGTATTAGGAGGGAACAGAGGCTGCAGTCGCTGTGGGAAGAACTGGTCACCACTGCAGGGCTCTGTCTCCTATTGCCTCCTACCGTGAGTGGAGCCCCGCTTGCAAGAGTGGCCATTGCACTGGGACCTTATTAGCACCCTACTTAATTAAAAAAAGGGACTTTTCACCATCTGCTCAGGTGCCTCAGGGGAAGAACCCCAGGACCCGGAGCCCACCTTTCCCTGCCCTGCTGGGAGCCAGTCTGCCGCTGCCCCACAGCTGCCGCTTCTTCAGCACTGCTCCGAGTTTTCAGTGCACTGTAGCCCTGCACCTCCACCCTGCCGGGACACCCCACCGTTCCAGCCACAGCTGCGGGGTTCAGTACACACCGTCTGCTCCCTGCGGATGTTTTTGCTCCCTCCTGCCGTTCAGCTCGCTCGTCCCAGTCCTGCCGGGCCCCGGCAGCGGCCGCCCCTTTGCCCGTCCCCTCCCGGCCCGGCCCAGCCACAGCGCCCCCTGCAGGCGCGGGGGAATCATCGCCCCCGCCCTGCCCGGAGCCAGCAGCGCCCCTGGCGGCTGCGCCCGGAACGGCACCAGAGGGGAAATGGCGGGACTGAGTCTCTGCCTCTGGGTGTTGGGAATGCCGCAGTTGGTGTCTGTTTGCCTTGGGATGCATACTAGGAAAGAGCTGCTATTCCTTTTCCCAAATCTTGGCCCAAAAGCCCCTTAATTTCAAAGTCAAAATAATTCTGAGGGAAGGCGGTGATAGTCTCCATTCCAAGGGATGTTCCTGCCTTCCTTGGCAGACACCTGTCTTTCAAACCAAGACCTCCCAATATGCCTGAAGATGGATGAGGAACCTGTTGGCCCTTCAGAGATTCTGTCCTGCTCTGTGATCCCAGGGATGTTCCCAGCTGGGAGTCACCCACCCCACACAGTCCCCCCATTACCCCATCTGTTTAGGCAGGTAAAAGATAAGTCACCAAAGGGACCTGCTGAGCATCCATCTCCATGGTTATCACCTTCCAAGGCCTGCCCACAGGGGGCTGCTCTTGTGACCCCTGCCCACCTCTGGCCCAGAGCTGGGCTGCATCACTTCCCCAGTGTGTCCCAGTGTGCCTTGGACACTTCCAGGGATCCAGGAGCAGCCACAGGTGCTCTGGGCACTCTGTGCCAGGGATCCCCAGCCTCACAACCTCCTCCCAATATCCAGACTATAACTATTCTCTTTCTTTTAAAGCCATTCCCCATTGTCCTATCACTAGTGTTATCCCTTCTGCATGCAGAACACCACAGACATCTCCCCTTCTTTTGTCCGAACTAACTCACATAAACCAACCAGCAGCTCTTTTCCTGCCTCACTGTTCCCCTAAGCCATCCTCACATTTCACAGGAGCTGTGTAGTGAGCAGAAAAACTCCTCATGCCCTTCCAGGAAGATTTCCTTGATGATGTGCATCCCTTGAGAGAGGTTGTAAAAACTTCTGAAGAGGCAAGGCCAGCCCGGAGACAGAGATGTTTTATTTTCTCCCTGCTCCAGTCCCTAGCAGGGACTTCCCTGCTTCTCACTCGTGTTTCACTCTCTGCTATAAAATTTCCACTAGCAAGATGCAGCTTGAGAGGGACGGTCCCTGTATGGTTTGTACCTACAATAAACGAGCTGTGTCTTCCCTATTTGTGGAATAAACACAACCCAACAAACACCTTCTGGAAGCAGGAATTTCCTCCAAGTAATTGCAGCAATATGGTGAGCAATAACATGCCTCAGTTAAAAAAAAAGAAAAAGAAAAGCAACCAACCTTGAAGCTATTAGTCAATTTTAGCTGCATGAAATTTTGGTCATACAGCCCTTCACTGCTGGTAATAGAGCTGTGATTGCCTGCTACTGTCTCCATGTGCAGCAGATTGCTTCTTCAGGAAGAGGTGTAATGGACATTTTAATATCTATTGTGTGGCACAGGCAAATAACTTGCAGAGGCTGGAACTGTCCTGACAGCTGTGATCAACAACAAAAGGCAGTGCTTGCCCTGACCAAATATCCGCACTGCTGCTGTAACATCTCTGTTAATATTCCTCTCCTGATTTCTCATGGGATCCAGGCCGCACCCTGGGACATGGTGGTCGCACACCAACAGGCAATTCCTGCTTGTTTCCACACTGGAAACTGAACCCTCCCATAAAATGCAAAGGAAGAACATCCTCTGTGAGCTGCCACAGCCATGGGACGTGCAAGTCAGGGCTGGCTCCGAGTGAAGGAGCTGGGGTGGGTGTGGGAAAGGTTTAGGCGCTGCCATCCAGGCCTGGCTCGGTGTCTCTGAGCTCCTGCACCCACGGGTGTGTCTGGGCTGTGGGAGCAGCCCCACCTCGGGGTCTGTGTCACATGAAACCTCAGCCAGAACCTGCTGCAGGCCCATCCTGCTGACAAAGGCCCCCAGGACATATCCCTGGAACCAGAGCCCCTCCTCTCACCCAGCTGCTCTCCTGCAGTGATTTTGGGAAGCAGAGCCCTTGCTCAGCTCTTGGGGTGGCCTTGGTGGAGCCAGCCCTGGGTGGTGTCACATCCATCCCCTGGTGGTGGTGTGAGGAGCTGGGCAAACCCCTCGGGGTCTGTCTGCCTGGACACTGGACAAAGTTAAGGAAAACAATCGGAGACATGCAGCAAAGTGCATGGCTGGGCATTTGATTTCCAAACTGGAGTGACAGAGAGCCAAGGCTCATGGCTCCCAGCTTGCCTCTGCTGCTAGCTCCTGCCCAGGGACTGAGGGCAAAGCCGCATCCCCTGCTCAGACTGCAGCCCACCAAAGAGCCAGGAGTCTGGGTTCAGCTGGGAGTTGTTTGCATCCTTTTTATGCAACAGCAGCACAGACCCTGATTAGTGACACGAGCGAAGGTCTGAGGGCACCCTCAGCAGGTTTGCAGGTGACAGCAGCTGAGTGGTGCAGTGACACACCTGGGGCCACCCAGAGGGATCCCGATGAGCTCAGGGAGTGCCCCATGGGAAGCTCATGTGGTTTAACAAGACCAGGTGTCAGTGTTTGTTAAGATTCAATTATTAAAATCACAAGGGAGATGCCTCTGCCTGAGTTAGGGTGCAAATAAGACTGCATGCCAAAGCCAATAGTATGGATTTCTTTTTGAACAGTAAATGTGAGGTAGAGGGACAGAAAGGGAAAAAAGAGGAGGCAGGAGAGAGAGAGTGACAGAGAAGGAGAAAAAATATCCCTCTATAGATTCTGATAATGTCCTGTTGGTCTTCCTCCAGTCTTCTCAGTGCTAGCAGACTGTATCCATTGAGAGATGAGGGGAGAAAGTCTCACAAACAAAAAATCTGTTTGGTTTATATTCACTCAGGTTCGAGAAGAAATCACAGGTTCCTCCCCTGGGGCAGGGAGTTTCACCCTGGGTGATGTCATGCTATGGATCACGGGACACATGGGTGATGTCATGTTATGGATCACAGACACCGGGGTGATGTCATGTTATGGATCATGGGACACCTGGGTGATGTCATGTTATGGATCACAGACACCAGGGTGATGTACTGTGCTGGATCATGGGACACCTGGGTGATGCAATGGAGTGGGTCCCTCTTCAGGAGTCTTTGAAGCCCTCTGAGATGTTGCAGCTGTCTCTCAGGTCAGTGTGGTTGGATCCATCATGGCCAGCAGAGGTGAGAACCTTCATCCCACCTGTGAATGTCCCAGCACTCCGGAGGGCAGTGCTCACAGCTGAGTTTCCTCCTATAGGAAGGACTCATCCCACCTCGCAGGCTTTGCCTCTTATCAGCCACTTGCCTTATCTGGGAGCCCAGTTTGTGGCTCAGGTGTGCCTGCCCTCTGCAGCTGTGGGCTGCTCTGCATCACGAGCAGAGCCCCGGGGATGGTTTGAGCCCTTGCACCGACAGCCTGGCTTTGAGTGCTCCAGCTGCTGCAATTGGACAGCCTCGAGTCATCAATCACAGCCCAGCAGTCCTGGTTTGGGGCAAATTTGGGAGAAAACCGCCAAAGGATTCCTCTGGAAAGCACATTCAAGCAGCTCCTCACCCACCTGGTTCAGGAAAAGATTTCCTTGGAGAAAAGTGGAAAAAACCTGTTTATTTAACAAGCAAAGCATTCACCAGCACAAAAAAAATGGACAATATTACACAATAAAACTTCTTGCTGCTCTGAAGATACGACAAACTCACAAAGTCCCTCCGTGGGCTGTAGCTCACTCAGTCTCTTATCAGTCCCTCCACTGCTGGAAATGCTGCAGGCCAGGCCCGGCCTGGTGGGCTACAGGTGTGAGCTGCTGGTGCCCTCTGGGTATTCAGGCCAGAGCAGGTTTAAATAACTGTAAGGAAAAAGAAAAACCACAGACCAGAGAACTTCTCTGCCTCAGTGAGCTAAAAACTCAGTAAAAGCAAAGGAGAGCTCTGTCCTGCTGTCTCTTGGTGCTGCAGACAACACAGTCCCAGAGCAGGAATGGGGAGGAGTGAGTGCAGTGTCTGAAAACAAACATGGCTCTTCTTCTCTCCCCCCTTCACTCTCGGAACCAATCTTAAAGGCGCAGAACTTATTTCTGGGCTAAAGAGACAAATTCAGTGTGATGAAGTCACCCCAGGAGAGCAGCCCAGTCTGTCTCAGTGCTGCAGCTGGGTGGGGTAGCCCCCAGGATCAATACAAGCTGGGGATGAAGGGATGGAGCCCTGCCTGGAGGGACTTGGAGGGAGGTGGATGAGAGGCTGGACATGCCTGCCTGTGTGTGCTGGGACCCCAGATCCCTGTGCCCTGGGCTCAGCCCCCAGCATGGGCAGCAGGGCAGGGGGCACAGGGGGCACTCTGCCCTGTGCCCTGCCCAGGTGAGACCCCACCTGCAGAGCTGCCCCAGCCCTAAGGCCCTGCACAGGAAAGAGCTGGAGGTGCTGGAGAGAGTCCAGGGGAGGCACCAGGATGAGCAGAGGGAAGGAGCAGCTCTGCTGGGAGGAGGCTGAGAGAGTTGGGATAGCTTAGCATGGAAAAGAGAAGCTTTGGGATCACCTAATTGTGGCCTTCCAGTGCCTAAAGGGGCTAAAAGGAAATGTGGAGAGGGACTATTTACAAAAGCATGGAGGGACAGGACAAGGGGGAATGGCTTCAAACTGGAAGGGAGGAGGGTTGGATCAGATATTGGGCAGGAATTCCTCCCTGGCAGGGTGGGCAGGCCCTGGCACAGGTGCCCTGGATCCCTGGCAGTGCCCAAGGCCAGGCTGGACATTGGGGCTGGGAGCAGCCTCGGACAGTGGGAGGTGTCCCTGCCATGGCAGGGGGTAGAATGAGGTGGGCTTTGGGGTCCCTTCCCACCCAAACCATTCCATGAGTCTATGATTCTGATCTCTGGATTTTCTCATAATTCCTGCCTTGTCTCACTCTTTGTTTAAGAAAATACTGTGGCACTCATTATCGTCTGCTGGAAATATTGCAGCCTTCACTGGACACCTGTCCTCCAGAAATGCCTCATTCATTGTAACTGAGCCCTTCCCATACAAAATGCACCTGAGATTTTTGTTACCGAAGGCTCCCTGTGGCAGTGGGGCTGGGGCTGCCTGGCACCACCAGGGACACCCCATTTACAGCAGGACTGACATGGGAACAGGCACTGGGGCAGGGAACACTTCCACCCAGCTGTGTAAACAGGGCTCCTCTGGGAAATGTCACCTCTGCTATTTAAGGCTTTTTTTGGATCACTGCATTATTCTCAAGCCTGTCACCACACTTTATAAATCACGTAAGAGGAATTTCTTACACAAACATCCCCCTGTGCTTCCAACTTTGCTGTTTCCAGATCACCCCTGTCATTCTGTACACAGGACACACTCCAGGATGGCACAGAGATGGGAACAGTGTGCATGGCCTCTGCAGCCACCCCGTCCTGCCCAGGCTGCTGTCACTTGGGGTCCCTTGTCACCATATGTTAGGGACAGTGAAAATGAAGGTGACATGGCTCCATGCATTTCAGAAGGCATAGAAGGGAGATTTATTAGAAACTTCACACTTTTTATAGACAGGATCGTTCAGCTAAGACCTGATTGGTCTTCAGCAACACCTCTCACACCATTGGTTAATTAGGAGCAACACCTTTTTGCAAACATCTCACCATAAACATCACATTTCACACGCAGCATGTTCTCAAACAACAGGTGCAGAGAGTGAGACAAGAATTGTTTTAATTCTTTCTCTGAGCTTTCTCACAGCTTCCCCAGGATGATGCCTGGAAAAGCCATCTGCTTCCCTCTGTGACCAGACGGCCAGCACCGCACAGTCTGTCTCAGGGTGTCTCTGAGGACACTGGTGATGCTGGGCCAGCCCCTCCTGCACCCCCTGGCTGTGCTGGCTGGCAGGGCTGGGCACACAGGTGCCAGGGTCCCTTGCTGCTGTGTGTGTCTGATGGCCCCATTCTGCTGGACCTTGTGTCACCCTGGGTCACCATCCACACCTGTCTGGTCCAGTTCTGTTTCCTTCTGGAGGAATCTCCAGGAAGACTCATGAAGCTCACCCAGATCTGCTCCTGTCCAAGTGTTTGGTCCATCTTTGTCAGAAATTTGCTCCCATGGAGCACAAACTTCTGCTGAGGGTCATCCCCCAGTCTTCAGGCTCTCCTCTGGAGCTGCCAGGGCAGCCTGTCCTGCTCTCTGCACTGCAGTGCCGCTGAGGAACCTCACACTCACAGCTCCTCTCCATCAGCCCTGCACAGCGAGACAGCCACAGGCTCCTCACTGCCACGTCTGGCCCTCTGGGACACTCCAGAGTCTGAGGCAGGGCTTTTCATAGCTGGAAGAGAATCTCTCTGGGAACTTTAGGGTGATGAGAACTGATTTGTGTGGGATTGCTAATGAGGGTTAGGATGCAAGTAACCATTCAGCAGCGCTGAGGACAACTTTGTACACTGTGCTGGAGCTCAGCTCCTGTGTTCCATCACCTTCTGAGAGCCTGTGGTGGCTTCCTCTTGTGTGAGTTGCACAAGGAAAGCAGAATTATAAATGAACCCGTGAATCATAAAACCACAGAATGGTTTGGGTTGGAAGGACCCTAAAGCCCATCCCGTGCCACCCCTGCCACGGCAGGGACACCTCCCACTGTCCCAGGTGCTCCCAGCCCCAATGTCCAGCCTGGCCTTGGGCACTGCCAGGGATCCAGGGGCAGCCCCAGCTGCTCTGGGCACCCTGTGCCAGGGCCTGCCCACCCTGCCAGGGAGGAATTTCTGTTTTCACAACCATTACAGCAGGAGCTGATAAGAATTATTTTGAAATGTCTGTCTCCAAGGACCACAAATTCAATCCCAGGTGCAGTAAATATTCATCTTGTGCTTGTGCTCCGTGCCATTAAGCAATGAAAAAAACAACAGAAGCTGATATGGAAATGTGGCAATGGTGCATTAGTACAACATTTCAGGACTGTGGAGAAAATAACACGTTTCTCAAAGAGCCGGTTGAGTTTTATATACTTTCCACTGAAATCAGTCTGGTTTACAAATAAACATTTTGAGAAAACAGTGTTGTGTTTTTTACTAACAGATGTGAAAAATTACATTCTCTGCTGCTCAAAATGATGCCCTGCTCTCCAGAGAGAGGCATCCTGAGCTGCTCCAAGTGGAGGTGCAGATGCCAGGCCACAGACTCCATGGGGTGCCTGGGGCTCTGTAGGATGTGTGAGGCTTGCTGGAGATGTTCACTCATCATGGCAAAGCTTGTGCCATGATGCTCTATTGCCTTATCCCTCCTCAGTCAAACAGGCACATTCCCAGGAGAATCCACTACACACTCTCTAATTCACCACTCAGGTGCTTCAAACTGAAAGGGAGTAAGTTTAAATTGGATATTGGGCAGGAATTCCTCCCTGGCAGGGTGGGCAGGCCCTGGCACAGGGTGCCCAGAGCAGCTGTGGCTGCCCCTGGATCCCTGGCAGTGCCCAAGGCCAGGCTGGACATTGGGGCTGGGAGCAGCCTGGGACAGTGGGAGGTGTCCCTGCCATGGCAGGGGGTGGGATGGGATGAGCTTTAACACCCCTTCCAACCCAAACCATCCTGGGATTCTGCAGTTCTATGAATGCTCTGTTTCCTCATAGGATTTGGGGCTGGGAATATAACACTTGTGGCCTACCTGTGTCTCAGGCAAGATCAGCTCCGCTTGGGCCATTCCTAACAGGCCTTTTCCTGCTGCGATCTTAAAACCGATCAGGGAAAGCGCTGTTCTGACCTTTCCAAACACTCTGTGTCCATTCCGTGCCTTCCAGACAGCTGGATTTTCCTGACATCTGATCTGCAAAGGTACTTTTAACCCCATGGCTTCTGGTCCCACCTGCTGTGGGCAACAAATTTTGCTTTCCTTTCCTTCACAAAGATTTCTTCATCTCCTCCTTGGCTTGTGCTCCATCCTACCTAAACCCTCCAGTCTTGCCTGTTGGGACCAGTTTCTTCCCCCTCTCTTTTGAGCACCCTCCATATGACCCTTTGCTTCCTCAAAACAAGGAAAATTTATTCCAGCTGCTTCCTTAGCAGTGGAGAGCAGGAGGAAGAGTGTATTTCTTTACAAGTGATAGCCCTGTATGTGACCCCATGAGGAAATGGGCTTTTGTTTTTGTCTCTGCTTTGTCCTGTTGACTGATTTTCTCCCAGAGGGACCTCCAAGCAACCTTCCTGTCACCAGTGGAACCCTCACTCTTCTTCCTCACCCCATCCTGCTTTTTTAAAATCAAATTTTCTTTAATTCATGGAGAGATGTGGAATTTGAATCCTGTCCTTCTGCCTGCACTTGATATCTCAAAACTTGGTGCTACCTAATAAATGAAATATGCCCGCTATTTTCTCCATCATCTGGGCCATTAATGAGAACTTGTAATAGGGCTGGAGTCAGGAGAGACCCCCAAGGAACTCTTTCCTTCCCTGGAATTAATGAAACTTTTAATTGGAAATGGTGGCCAGGGTGGAAAGTTTCCAACTTCCTGGTGGTTTGAGAAACAGGAGCCCCTTTTTTAGCTGTTTTTCAAACCCATGGAGTTCATCCTGAGGGTGCCTGAATGATGGATTGATGGTGAGGAGGAAGGACCAGAGGCACTCGCCGTGAACAAGGCACAGGTAATTTAAAAAGCTGCATTAATTATGCATTATCCCTGAAGAGACCTGGGCCCTGCCAGCCTTTTGGGAACTACCTGCAGATTTTGCATAAACTGCCATTCCTGAATTTTGGGTGTAACGAGTATGTCTAGGATAGAGTTTTCCTTTTTTCCTCCCTTTTCCCTACTTTTTTCCTCCCCTTTTTTCTTCCCTTTTTCTCCCTTCCCCTTCCCCTCATTTTCTTTTTCTTTTCTTTTTTCCCTGACTGTTCCTGTGCTTTGGACCCCATGTTCTCATGAAAGGCGGTGCCGTGCTTTTTTGTGTCCATTAACACCAATTTGAAAATACCCCTCTGGCTGCAGGTCAGTGTCTGTTTTGTGCCACCAGTGCAGAGGTGCCCTCCTGCCTTCCCAGCAACTTCTTCACCATCCTGAGTGAGGACACTGCCCTTGGCTCTGTGTTTGGGAGGCACCTCCAGGCTCAGCTGGTGCATTAAGCTGGATGCATTTATTTGGGAGTCTTTCTCAAGGGCCCTCATTGTCTGCAGTGGGTGGAGGAGCTCTGGCTGCTCTCACAGGGGCAGGGGGAGCTCTGGCCACTCTGGATAATGAGCCTTAATTGGTCTTATCCTAAGGCAAGCTATGAGAGCTCTAGAGCTCAGCCCCCAAGGGAACTGAGTGCCAGAGGCCAGCTCGCTCAGACCAAGGCCGTGGGTCAGCCCCTAGCAAGCAGGGGGATATTCAGCTCTTAGTGATTAGGCAGCTCTTATGATTTCAGCTTTGCTTGCTAGGTAGCTTGCCCTTGGCTTGAGGCTCCAGCAGACGGATAGAGAGAGGAGAAGGAGAAGACGCCGGCTGTTCCACAAATGTGGCTTTATTGGAGGGGTCCGTGAAGGGTCTCAGCTCTTCCTCGTCTAAGTTAGTAGGGGTACAGTATGCTACTTTTATAGCCTTGGCCCGGTTCAAATCTTGACCAATGGCAAGGGTTAGAGGGACCATAAGTGACCAATAGTAGGGTTAACAAGATATTGCCTTACATGGTTAGAGGGATAGGTTATACGGCGGATGGCCCTGGAGTCGGGGAGCTTCTTTGCTGCTGTGTCAGCATTTCTATTATTCAGATTCACTACGGGGCCCTTGCTAAAGCGTGGGTTTTACTACACCTGGAGGCAGTGATGACCACGGGGTGATGGAGAATCATCCCTGCATCCCCCCTCTGGAGCCAGGACATGTACCTGCCCCAGGCACTCTGCCAGTCACCTAGGCTGGGCAGAGGGGGAAGATCACCAGCCTCACCCCAAGCTCCAGCCTTGGGAAAGCTTTCCCTGGCAGTGCCTGGAATTTGCTCTCTTGACTTTGTCCCCAGCACGGACAAGGGCAGAAGAGAGCCTGCCTGGCTTAAGCCTGTGTCTCCTAGGAACAAACTAATTTCCCTGCAGTTTTTCTGAGATAAGGCAGCAACGTTGATTGTAATAAGGTGATGGTTCCCAGCATTAATCCTGTGAGAGTGTGTCACTGTCCAGGGCGAAAACCCACTGAGCCTGGAAAAGGGTGCAGCCACTGTCTGAGAGGAGCTGCTCCAGGTGATGCTGCTAACGAGGAATGTCAGGCTCGGGGCACTGGCAGAACGTGGCTTTTGTGGACCCTGTCAAATTCTAATTGTACCAGTTAATTACTGGGTGTAGCCTTGTGTAAGGTTAAAGCAGACAGCAGGTGATGAACATCAGGGGTTTGTGCTGGGTCACAGCCATGCAGATGTGTCTGCAAATTCACAGCAGCTCCTTGCTGTAAATTATACAACACTGCACAGGCAATGAAATCTGATCACAGCCCCAAGCAGCAGGGGCATATGAATGGGCTTATCCATGGGGAAAATCCTGTTAGTGTGGGACAAGTGCCCAGGTCAACTTAGTGAAACAATTCAAAGGGCAAAAAGCTGAGTTTTCAGTGAATCCAGTCTAGGTGTGTATTTCCAGCAGTGAACAGCCAGTAATGCACAGGTAACCTCTGGGACTCAACAGTGACACTTCCAAATGTTTGAGCAGGCAGTGGGCAGCAGGCACAGGGTGTCTCCACAGGTGGCTCCAGGGTGCCTGGGACCCGACACATTCCCAGCCAAGGGCTGCTCTCACAGGTGAGGATGGTTTTGGTGTCCAGCTCTAAAGAGCTGGGCAGGGCTCTGAAAGGCTGCGGCAAAGCTCACAACAGGGGGAAAGTGGCACCAGAGCTTCACCCTTGAGCAGAGAGCAGCAGGCACCCCACTCTGCATTTGGCCTGGACGTAAGAGCTGGCTTTGGTCCCAATGGAGCCTCTGGGAGCTGAAACACCTCCTGCTCCCCAGGGCTGCCTGGTGCCAGCTCCAGCTCCCTTCCCTCCCAGGACACAGGAGAGCCATGGAATGGCATTTCGGATTTTTCAGTGTGAAGTTTCAGAATATAAGATTTTTTTTTTTTTTATGTCATACTGGTGCACAGAAGGCAATGGCAATGGGAATGGCCATGGGCAGGGCCAGCCCAGTCAGTACAGTCATGCACCCCAGGACAGATGGGCTTTGTCAGGCTGGGAGCTCTTGGTGCCATCCCCCTGAAGCACCTTGAAATAACACACCCGGAGGGTCAGCCCCAGAGCAGGGAGCAGCAAAATGAGGGAAGGTGAGCTCAGGAGAGGAGAGCCAGTCTGCAGCCCAGCTCCAGCATAGATACAAAGACTCTTGTGCCCCACAGCAGGCTGTCACAGAACCATAAAACCAGAATGGTTTGGGCTGGGAGTGATCTTAGATCCCATCCAGTGCCACCCCTGCCATGGCAGGGACACCTCCCACTGTCCCAGGTGCTCCCAGCCCCAATGTCCAGCCTGGCCTTGGGCACTGCCAGGGATCCAGGGGCAGCCACAGCTGCTCTGGGCACCCTGTGCCAGGGCCTGCCCACCCTGCCAGGGAACAATTCCTGATCCAAACCCTCCTCTCTTGTCAGGACCCGAGGGTGCTCTGCTCACTTCTCCCCTCGGGCTTTCAGGACTTCCCCCTGGCATTTGTGTCCCATCGTTCAGCAGCCCCTGCCCAGAGCTGTCCCGGGACACTCGGTGGGACTCGGCCTCTGCTCCCCGGGGGCCACCGGGGCATGGACACTGGCTGGGCTGCTCCAGGGATGGACACCCCTTCCCCACAGCCTGGGACAAACACCAGCTCTGCTCCAGGGATGGACACCCCTTCCCCACAGCCTGGGACAAACACCAGCTCTGCTCCAGGGATGGACACCCCTTCCCCACAGCCTGCAGCAATCACCAGCGCTGCTCTGGGGCAGCACAGGACACAGGGGAAGGCAGCAAGGGCTGGCTGCTCCCAGCACACACCACGTCCTGCCGGGCAGGATCCGGAGCAGGCTCCAGGCTCTGCAGAGCATCACTGCCGGGTGCTCTGCTATCCCTCCTCTATCCCTGCTAATTGGCTTCTGCCAGCCCTCTCCAGCCCCTTTCTTCCCAGTGCTCGTCACGGAACGGAAAGGCAAAGCTGACTGAAGCTGACAAGACTTCTTCTTGAAAAAAAAAAGGTATTGGCTCCATCAAAGCCTTTTATTAAAGCCACATGGGGAAAGAGCTGCCCTGTCAGACAGCTTTCAGTATTGAGAAAACATGAAAGAAACCAACAGCTATAATCAGCTCAAGAAATTTATTGCATTTTTGACCCTGATATGGTCGCACACTGCTCGAGATTTCTTTGAAGGTGTTGCAGATTTATTGATTATGAAAAATGTCAATGTGTCACATGCCCAATTAACTTGGCACTTCTTGCAATCAATACCCTAATTGCTTCTCTTTAGAGAGGCCATTAATTTAATTAACCCTCTCCCTCCCCTGACTTGTTTTCCAGTTTAAATATTTTAATAAACAGATGATCCAAGGCCAGTGTTCCTTTTGTGATGGGAGAGATGAAGGAGAGCAGAGATTTCTTAGAGATTCAACATCATTTCCAAGGGCCTCTGGAGCTCTGTATCAGCTTAGTGGGAACAAGAGAGCAGCAGAGGCTGAAGGTGCCTTTTTCCCTTGCCTGCCTTATCCCAGCCTCTTCTCCGGCGTTGGGAGACAAATCCTCTTTAGCAGAAAAAAAGAGAGTGAGAGACCTGACCTCCCCAGGGCTGTGAATGGAGCTGAGACCAACAGCCTGTGAAGGTCATATTGGGAGTGAAACAGTCGCTGTCACTTCTGTGGTTTATTTTTTACCCCGTGCACTGAAGTTTCACGGAGCTTGGTGTGCTGAGGTTGTCAGGAGTTAATCTGGGCAGTCTTGCTGTGGTTTTGTTTTTATAAGTACTTAACAAATGGCTCTGGCATGATTAGGCTGGGTTTAAGAACTGGCTAACTGCTAGCTCTGGGATGGAATCGTTGGCTCTCCATCAGCCTTTAGCACAGTCACTCCTAATTGGGTCCCACAGGTACCTCCCCAGGCTGCTGAGCTGCTTGGCATCTTTAGCAGTGATCTGGAAGAAAACAGAAAATCATTACTGATAAAGTTTGAAGATGACACTGAGAGACTCCTGGAGCAGTAAATAATGGCAAGAGCGGAGTAATCAGGTGGTGGTGTTTATATCACTTAGCAAATTGGAGGTGATAAAAAAGCCCCTGGTTGAGCGCAGCTAAATGCCAGGCCGTAAACGTGGGGAACCAGAAATACTCGTTGTGCTTGTGGGGTGGGGGAGAGGAGGTGGTGGGAGCGATGTCTCTGGAAAGAGCACGAGTTTGTGGGGGAAATCCATCAGGATTACGAGCTTCTCCTTTGCTGCCATGATTAAAAGTGGAGGTACAATATGCAGAGGTAGACCAGCTTGAAGTTTAGTTTCAAACAATGGTATAAAAAAGAAGCAGTGAAAAATAACCTGGGGGTAATTGTTCTTGAGCATTTATTTTCCTCCTTTATTCCCCCCCACCATTTATCTTTGACTAGCCAAGGCAATGATTAGTTTTCCAAAATCTGATACTTTGATAGTATTATTTGGGAGGACGGAGAGACTGGAAATCAAACCTCATCTGGGAACCATTCCCATTGCCTTTATGGGCAGCTGTGTTTAAATCTGAGATCAAAGATATGAAGTGCAAGGCAGCAGAGCTGTTTCAGCGGGGGCTGCTGTCCTTGGGGAGCAGAGGCGTGGGCAGAGGCATCCACGAACCCCTTGATCTCAGCCTGTGCAGGGGAAACCCTCAGAAAGGGGGATTAGGAGGGAGCAAACAACCCCCTACCCCTCCTGTCAGCCACGGAGCCCTGGAGAGGGATGCTGCAGGGAGATGCCATCTCCTCTCTGCCCAACAGACATGAATCACTTTATCCAGTGAATCCCAGCCAGCAGGAGCTGCTGTATTTATGTTGATGCTGGAGACCCTCACCCAGCAGACCTGGGCTCACCCTTTGCCACCTCTCTGGCTCTGGTGTGTCCTTGTCCAGCTCGGGCTCTTCCCTCCAGGGTGGTGTGAGCTCTGCCAAAGCTGCTGGATGCCCTTCACCTTCCCATCAGTGCTGGGAGCTTCCTGGGCTCTCTGATTTTCCTGTACCTTGCACATCTCAGCCCCATCCTGGGAGGCCTCTGCTACCCATGGGACAGGACACTTGAGTGAGGCTGGTGCTGCCAATGTGCTGCTCTGGCTTTGTCTGTCCCCCTCCTGCCAAAGTGCCCTGGGAAGCCAGGGATGCTCTGCAGGTGCCAGAGCTGAGGAATTCGGGCATTCGGGGCTTTGCACTCCTGGACCATGGCAAAAGTGATCTGCTCAATCACATGTCCTGCTCTAAACCACTCCCAGCTGGCACTGTGGGCCCAAACAGTGGCTCCCCATCACTGTGTGACTGTCCCTATGATGGCAGGACAATCCCATGGCACTGCTCAAACTCAAGGCTGGGGACTCTGTTCATTTGCAGCCCCTGCTTGGAGGGAAACACCAGCAAGGGTGGGGACAGGGGCAAGGCTGTGGGGCTGCAGCATCCCCTGGCTCCAGGGTGTTCATGGACTTGCTCCTGGCCGCAGCAGAAGGCATGAGCTGGCTCTCACAGGAGCTGTGTGCAAAGGGAGGAGCAGGAGAGGGTGGTGGAGCATCATCCTGGCAAGGCATGGGATGTGTGGATGAAAACATGGGAGAAGCAGCTGAAGGAGGCTCCTGAAGCATGTGGCTGAGGATGACTTCATCAGCAGATGGAGGAAAGACGGGAGCAGAGCAGCTGAGAAGCAATTAATGCTTCATCATTCCCAAGGCTTCCCCTAAACTAACAGGCCGTGAACAAATGGCACCTTTTATAAGCAACCTCGTGCCTGTAGGGACTGTCCCCAAGCCACCAAAGGCTCCCACCTGCCTGATCTGTCTCAAACAGATGCAATTATCTTGCTGGTCCCTTGAGTGGTCTCTTAGGACAGATTTCTTTGGGCTGGCAAAGGCAAAACTGTAAAGACTTTACTGCCAGTCCTTGCACCTGCTCGTAAGAAACTCACAGCACATCTCGAGGAGCTGCTGCTGTCTGGGCTCTGCTCTCACACGTGCACTGAGCTCAAAGGCAGCTCTGGGCCCTGGCATGGCTCCTTCCTGGGAGGGAGGGAGGGAGGGGTTCTCTCCCCTCTGTGTGCCTCAGCCACGCCATGCAGAGCCCAGCACGAGAACACAACAGGGCAGATGCTGGAAGGAGACCTTCAGCTGTGCCCCAGCCAACCCCTGTGACTGTCTGTGCTCCCCCAGGTCAGTGCTGACTGTGCAGACCCCAAAGCCAGGGGTTTTGGGGGTCTCAGCCCAGGCTCACCAGAGCTGGCATCTCCCCTGTGCTGCTGCAGGGGCAGGGGCACCAGGAGCCCTGGAGAGGATGGCACTGCCAGAAGGGAAGCAGTCAGGGGAACCTGTCTGCACCCATCAAGAGGAGAAGGCTTGGCCATGGTGCAGAAACCTGATGTGGTTTCTTGGTGTGGAGAAGAGCTTTGTGAACACCCACAGCATGTAGAGAAGCTGGGGCTGGGCAGAGCTGATGTGACCTTTCAGATGCAGAGAGAGTTAATGAGCTGCAGAAGTCTCTGCCTCCATGCAGGTTTGGGGATGACACATCAGCAGCAGTGGGGGAAATCCTAACTCCTGAGGAGGAGCCTGGCTTCCCAGGCCTTCCCTCCTGCCTTCCACAGGAACTGGGCTTTCTCAGAAGACACCAGCTCTCTGATTTCCAAGGATTAACACTCCTGAAGCTTCTGCAGAGCTAGCAGGCATCATGTGTTCTGTGCCAGGCTGCTCCCAGCACTGACTCATCGTCCCTGCCCACCTGGGGCTGCTGGAAAACCTCACAGAAAGGTCTGGGGAGGCTTTTGGAGCCAAAGTTAGCTCTGAGCGTGTGTGCGTGTGTGTGGAGCAGCAGCTCCTCTGGCCATATGGTGCCAGATCTGCTCAATGGACAGACCCAGCACATGCCCCTGAGAGCAGGGAAGGAGAGTGATCTGAGCTGAGGTGGTCAGTCACCTCCAGAAATCCCCCTCAGTGTTTGCTCTGTGGGAGCCACGTTGTTTTTCTCCTCCTGCTGGGGGAAGGGCTTTGTCCTGTCCATTGCTGGGTTGTTGCTGTGGCAGGGAGGGCTCTGTGCTGGCACATGGGGACAGCAGGGCTGGCAGAGTGCCCGACCCTTGGAGCGTCCAAACCACTTGGTCTGCCAAAGTACCAGACTAAAGAAATGAAGTATGCCCCCGGTGGGTCAGTTTGGGTCCCCAGGAGGGAGGAGAAGTGTGGAGGGAGGACAGCAAGGGCTGTTCTACCCCATCCCTTGGCACAGAGATGTGCCTGTCACTGCCCAGCCCCTGCCTCAGCCCAGTCCTACTCAAACACTTCAGGGAATTCCCCACCTGGCAGGGGCTGAGCAGGGCTGTGGGAGGGGGTACTGGTGTGAATAGAGGTTGTTGACATTTTGAACAGGCCCTGAGTGCCCCTGGAGAAGGGCAGGATGTGAGGAGCACTGCAGACTAACCTGCCCATGGGGATGGACACATCGGCCATCCCTAGATGAGCTCTTCAGTCTGGTTTCCAGAAAACAGCTTGTTACCTTCAAGCAGGTCCTTGCTTCAAATCAGCATCTCTTAGGCAGAAGGCTTTAATTGACCTGGTGTGGTGTGGGTGAATCCCACCCAATCTTCAGTAAATGAGTTCCAAATCTCCCTGTTAAGACCTCGGTGCCCTCTGCTCGGCGCAGGGTGGCACCGCTTTGTATCTCCTTAGATCTGGGCTGGTTTGAAGAGCTCAGGGCTATTGGATTTCTGCTCCCTGAGCACAGCTGCAGATAATGATCCAGTGACTCTTGACCTTCTCCCTGATAAATGAAGCAGAGTGAGAGTCTGCCACCCGTTTTCCTGATTCCCTCCCACACCTTCTCAGGTTTATTGGTGTGATCCTGGCTCGGGACTCGCTATTTCCGTAGTGATGAACTCAGAGCCCCAGACTCTGCCCTTTTGTCAAGAATTTGGAGTAGTTATTTTATCTCTTTGACTTGATGTGCTGAAATCACTCTGAGTTTGTTGCTTGCCTCATCTTCTCCCTAACGTGTGGCTCCCAAAGATTGAACCCCCCACTCCTACAGGCCCTGATATTCTCAGTTGGAGTTGTTAATTCCTAGGTGGGTCCTTTCACATCTGACCACTTTCACAGGCTCACTACAAAACTTTTGGAGTTGCTGTGTTATCCAGCCCTTCTGCTCAGTGTGCTGGCTGTGTACTTTGGCAAGGATGGAGTCCAAGGCCGGCTTGGATAAGACTTGGAGCAATCTGGTCTGGTGGAAGGTGCTCCTGCCCATAGCAGGGGGTGGAATGAGATTTTTAAGGTCCTTTCTGACCCAGACCATCCTGTCATTCTAGCATTCTATGGTACTCTCTTTTTCAGATTTACTGTAAAAGGTTAAGCTGTAGGGCTAAGAGGCACTCTCATTTTCAGCCCTTAAGAATCCCCCCTGCCCTGTGATGCCTTTTGTGCACATTTACATTTTGAGACCTCACTCAGGAGTCAGGGTGATGATCAGTGTGTTCTTCCTTCGTTCATTTCAGGAATGTGGAGCAGCTGTGGCTCCAAGGCATCTTCTGGTAACATTGTGGGGCATGAAGGAACAACCTGAGCCCATCATGCTCTGACAGCATCTTCTGCTCTGTGCTGGACTCCTGTCCCCTGTGTCTGCTGAGGGGGAAAAGTCATTCGGGAGCACAAGGCAGTGGGGGAAGCGTTTGATCATCAATGCTCAGTCTGTGTCTGAACATGTGCTTCTGCTTCCAAACAAACAAGTGGGAGAAAAACCTCCTCATGAAATATTCAGATCCCTTCTGGGCTGAGAGCGGGGAGGGCTTTCGCCCCAGTTCCCTGCTCCTCTCAGGAGCTCCCCATCCAAGGTTTCTCCCCCATCAGGTGATGAGGAAGGGTGGGTGTGATCCCTCCCTCTCCGAGGCCGCTGGGTGTGTCCTGGTTTGGGGATGCCCGTGGCCACAGGAGAATTGCCTTTGGCTCCGAGCTGCTAGCCAGGATTAGGTGAAGATTCAGAAACTGCAACAGGGGAGATGCAAACCCCTCTGCTGTTCCCAAAGGCAGCCTCCTTCTGCAAACAGCAGGAAATCCTTGCTCTGTCTCACCAGAGTACCCCAGCTGTGTCAAGAGGCAAGGGGGGAACATCAGCCTGGGTGACTCTTCTGGGCCAGGTTCCACAGGGCTTGGAGCAGCCTGGTCTGGTGGAAAATATCTCTGCCCATGGCAAGGGGTGGAATGGGAGCAGCTCTGAGGCCCCTGCCAACCCATCCCACTCTGGGATTCTCCTGGCCCTGCCACAGCCCTGCTCCCCAGCCCCACTGCTGGCAGTGCCACATCTCATGGCCAAGGTTCTGGCAGCCCGGCACTGCCTGCACAGCCAGCAGTGCAAACACAGAGTGCACTGAGCTCAGAGGGACAAGAGCACCCAGCACAGCCCTGCACCAGGGAGCTGCACAGGGCTCTGTGCTTGGCCAGCCTGTCTGAGCATCCCTGAGGCAGGATGCCCCAGAGCAGACAGATCAAACCTGAGCAGGCCCCAGAGGGACACTCCAGGACACGGACACACCTCAGGGCACAGCCAGCTCTCCACTCCTGGAAAAAACCCTGCCGGAAGCAGGGCACTCAGCTGAGCCTGCAGCCCTTTACCCTCAAACACGTGCCTTGGGAACATCTTCCTGCAGGTGATCTGCATGGAGCTGCTCAGCATTCCCACGATGGGGAAAAATTCCAAGGGAGGGTACAATGACAGGTCTGCAAGGTGTGCAAGTGATGACACCACAAGGATCCACCTCCTTTCCCTGGGATTGCCTTGATTTTTGATGGTTGAACTTGATGATCTTTGAGGTGTTTTCCAGCCTTAATGATTCTGTTGATTCTGTGTTTCTGTGATCTGATGACACATCCCAGTTATGACCCAGCTCCAGGTGAGGTGCTGCTTCTACACCCCTTCCTGAGGTACCTGTGGCTCAATAGGGAGCTGTTTTGGGGTAATATCTTGGGTTTTTCCTTCATTTTGACTATCCCAGGGTCTGAATTACATGTACTTCCCTGCATCTTGGTTTGAACCTCAGTACTTGTTTTCCTTCAGGAAATGCAGGCAGACAAGTTCCCTCATGGCCAGGCTTCAGATCTCCTATCCCGAAGCTCCCAAAATGTGTGAAAATTTGCCCAAAAGGGTTGCAGAGAGCACTTCAAGCATCCAAATGGATTTTCTTGTTCAGCCTGAACGCTGGAAGAGCTTCCCCAGCAAACATGAAGGGATCAGCTGTTTGCGGCAGCTGAGTTTGATCACAGAACCACAGAGTCACAGAATCAGCTGAGCTGGCGATGAGAGGAAACCCATCCCTGGCCAGGGCTGACCGCTCCTGCAGGTGGAGGAGGAGGAGGATCTGGTGTTCCATGAGCTCAGCCTTCAGCTCAGGAAGAAGCTGAGAAGTTTGAAGCTTTTTGCGAGAGGAGGAGGAGGGTTTCAGCAGAGTGTCAAGAGAACATGAGCTCATATCACTGCGCGTATTTATAGCCCCAAGCCGGCATCTGTTGCGCCCAAGCTCGCTGCAGTCCTCAGCATTAAACATTTCATTAGCCCACAGCCCCTCTGGCAGTGCTCACACCCTCACACAGGCTGTTTAGCAGCCAATCCATCCATTTAATTTCTCATTAAACTTTAGATGTAATGAATTTTTTAGTGGTCAAGTGAATAAAGCAGTTAAAATAAAAAATGGCTGGATAGCAAAGGTTTGGCCTTTGCTATTTTCAGCCTTTAATGATGCTGTGGTGAAGCCAAGAAGTGCCTGTGCTTCTTTGCTGGGTGAGCAGGTCCCTTCTGGGGGAGGTTCTTTGGAAATACCATCCTTCCAGCATGAGCTGAAGGCTTTGATCCGAGGAGGGGAAGCCAGGGAATAGTCAGACCCATCAGCATACATTTGGAGGAGGAAAATGTTTGGAATCTTTAAAGGGCCAGCCTTCCTTTTGTTTTTGGTTGTTTTTTTTCAAGTGACTGCAGTTTTTTTAAGAAATTATGCTGAAAATAAATAGCCACCATCCACCTTCAGCAGGGCTGACAGATCTTCAGATGATCAACAGCTGCTGCCTTTAATGAGCTGAAAGGAATGTTTCTGTGAGAGGAGGCAGGAGGGAGGTTTGGAGCTGTGCACAGAAGCCGTGGGGTGCCCAGGGGCTCTCACAGGGCCCCTCTGGGGTGACCCTGCCTTGGGGCCACCTGTGGGGGTGTCACTGCTGCTTCCACAGCGGCTGTGATGGGAACGAGGGGCCCCTGCCATGGCCACCCTTTGCTTTCGGCAGATGGCTCTGCCTGGAGCCCATCTGGGAAGCTCTCCAAGCAGGCTGCAGCTGGGCCTGGAAGTGGCTCTGCCCTTCTTGGACCAGGAGGGGCAGCTTTGGGGATTGCTCAGCACCTGGGGCCATGAACCTCCTGTGCTGCACGGCCTGCTCCAGTGCTGATGTCTTTGGGGCCCAGGGCCAGAGGGAATCACATTTTTGCAGGTTCTCCCAGAGAGTGGCTCTGTGGGAGGGGGTGTCTGAATGCCCCTGTGCCCAGAGGGGCAGCTCAGAGCTGCTCTGCTCCCCCTGAGTGCAGCTCCTGCTCCAGGCCCAGCTCCAGCCTGGCACTGCTGACACAATAGGACCAAGGATATTCCCAGGCAGCCAAAAGCAGGAGGCAGCAGGAGGAAGAAGAGGCCTGGAGTTTTGGCCGTAAGAAGGTGGGAGCAGATCAAGGTGTGCCAGGAACCTGGGCTAGGGCAGAGAAACACTCTGCAGAGGACCTTGACGGGCTGCTAGAGCTTGGAAAGGCTGGGGAGAAAGATGAAGGACCAGCAAAAAGAGTGGAAAACATCCCTCCTCTGGGAAAGAGCAGGCAATTGTTGGAGAAGGCAAACAAACAGGGAAGGGGGAGAGAGGAAGGTCCTGCCAGAGAGGATGGGAGATGGGAGCACATGTGGAGGCAGGAGCTGGAAATCTGCAGGAGGAGTCAGGATGAAGGAGGAGTGGCCCTGCACAGGAGCACTGGGAGCTTGTGAGAGCAAATGAGGTGCAGGGAACACCTCCAAGAATCTCTCTTTTTGTTGTACTCCCTCAGCTGCTCTTTACATTTGCCTTTGATGAGTCCTTTTTTATGAATAAGAACACGGCCTGAAGTTGTACTACCAAGGAAGAGGGAAAAAAGTGTGTTAGCAAGTTTCCAGCTCCAGAGTAGAGTTTCACACCTCCTCAGCTTGGTCAGGAAGGAATCAGTGTCCTGAGGATCCAGGTGTGCACATCCAGCCCTGGATGGGAGTGACTCCGTGCTGGGAGCCAGGTCTGTGGGACTGGGTTCCTGGAAATCCCAGAGTTATTGTATTTATTATCATCCCTTCCATGCTTTCCCTTCAGGAGCCAGGCTAGAGGGGCACAGGCAGCAGCTCTGGGCTCCCAGAGGAGCAGTGGAACACAGAGCGGGCCTCCAGAGCCAGATCCCAGCCCCTGGAATGTGGCCACTTCCAGCACTGCCACTGGTAATTCACAGCTCCTCACTCCTGTGAGCCAGGCTCTGATGAATAAATCACTAGAGGTGGGTGAGGAATGAATTACCCATGGGCTCTGAGCAGCTGTGGAATGGAGAGGGGCACTCTCCTCACCCTGCCAGGCTGGGCCAGCCCAGGGCAGCCTCCCCCAGTGCCCCCAGCACTGGGATGCACACGGGGACTCCCCTGCTTCAATCACCGAGCTCCAGCCCAGCGTGCACGAGAGAGAAAATATCAAAAGGACACTTTGACACATACTTAACATTTTATACATTTTGTATAAAATAGAAAAAAGGAGTGTGGTAAAATATTCATCTCCTGGGAAGGCAGCTGGGTGGATAAAAGGCTCCCAGTCTGCAGGGAAAGCAGGGGGAGATGGGGCTGATGTCTGTGTGCTTTGGCTGGTGAAGGAGAGAGCAGGAGATTCCTGAGAGTGCCCAGGGTGACCTGCAGGTGCTGAGGGTGAGTGGAACAGGGCAGGGGCCCCAGGCTCTCCCTACCAAGGCCAGGCACATTTGGTAGCTCAGAGGTGCCAGTGCCATCTCCCAGGATTCTGGCACAAGTCTCATCGTGGGTGAGATTCTTGTCAGGGTGCCAGGGCCTGGCAATTCAATTCACAATTCCTGCTGGGAATTGTGGTTCTCAGCTTGGATTTCACAGAGGAACATTTACATCCTCTGGCCTTGGAGAGTTTTGGAATTGCTGTCACAGCACATCTCAAAGGTTTGGACACGGGGGGACAAACAATTGGTTTTTGGGTCTGTTTGTTTGCTTGCTGTATTTTTAGCATTCTGTTGCAAAGCCAGCCCCAAAACTGAGGGCAGGGGGAAGGACTGAATGTTTGAGTTTTCATATTGGCTCCAGTGGTGCAGATACCGAGAGGGTGGAGGGACTGCACCACAGATCCTCAGAGAGAGCACAGCTGAGAGCAAGTGAATGGGATATGAGAAATGGATATGGAAAATGGGATATGGGAAATGGGATATGGGATCAGCCCCCATGCATCAGCCTGTATCTTTTTTTCCTCCATCTGCAGCAGCACCTGGCACACAGCAGAGCAGAACAAACTCTATTCATAAGCCCCAAATTCTTCCTCTCATTCTGCCCTTTAATATCCACTTTTGACCACAGAGATGATCCAGTTCCTCCTGGATTATGTATGTATGTATGTATGTATGTATGTATGTATGTATCTCTCTATCTCTCTATCTCTCTATCTATATCTATATCTATATCTATATCTATATCTATATCTATATCTATACTTGTCTATCTATTTCTATACCTATTTCTGTATCTCAACTGTCTGTATCTGTAAATCTGCAGGGCTTGCTGTACTCCCTGTTCCAGAGCAGGCCCAAGGGTTTTCCCTCCCCATTCTGCTTCCTTCTCTCAAAGGGCCAAACAGGGCCCTGGGCTGTGAAAGGTGATGAGCTGGAAAGGTCTGGACTGGCTTTTCTTTCCCCTGTTCTCCCATTTAGTCCTAAATGTGTCCATGGATGGTAAAAACCTCCTTTTCTCTGGGCAGAATGCTGCAGGATTATTGTAAATCAAAGGCAACTCCAACGAAGGGGAGAGAGAATGATGCATCTGACTCCATCATCAGAAGGCTAATGAATTACTTTATTATACTATACTATGTACATTTCATCTAAACTAAATCTGCCATGCACTCAGTCTTGCTCACAACTGCACAGAGCTGCACTCATCTCTGATTCTCTTGTGACTGTCCCGTGACAGTCTGACACACACACACACTTCTTGGCCCTGACAGGCCAAGGGAACAAAACATCTTCACTTTGGGTAAACAATCTCCATATTGCATTCTACTTTAGCAAAACACAGGCACAGCAAGCCAGATAAGAATTGTGTTTTCCTTCTTCTCTGCTTGTCTGACAGCTTCTCTCTGTTCAGAGGCCATGTGAATACCACACAGGGTGGGCAGCGGTTCACATGTGCCCGCTCCTGGCACGGACACCTGGGTTGCCTGCTCTTCTCTTTCCTTTGCTGACCAGGAACTCCAAATCCCATTCCCTTGCTGGCTTCAGTGACATCCCACCCCTTTCAGTCCCTGTCATGTGTCCATGGAGGGTCACAGTGGGGACAAGGACAGAGCCTGGGGCAGCTGCCAGGCACCAGGATAGCTAAACAGCCCCCTTAGTTAGTCAGAAGAATAACATCTCATTTTTCAAACCATTCCCATTTCCATTCCCTATATTGTTTTCCATGAAAAATGTGAAAGCAAAAATAGAAAACTTCCCACTGAGGTTTCTTGTTTTGACAAAAGATCAATTTTCCATTGAGCAGATATTTTAAACCAATATTTCTGTCTGCTGTACGAGGCATCAGTCACACTGTGGGGAGGGAGGGGTGTGCTGTGGTGCAGTGACTGTCAGAGATGCTCGGGCTGGTGACAGAAAACATCTGGGACAAATCACTCTGCTTTTGTGGCCAGCCCTTTTCCTTCATGGAGAGATGAGTTTAATAGGGCTGATTCACCCAGGAGAGGTGCCCTGAGCAGGGTGGATGCCCTGGGATGCCTTGGTTGGACTTGATGACCTTAGAGGTCTTTTCCAGCCTCAAAGATGCTGTGATTCTGTGCTAAGGAACAGCAGCACTGCCAGGTTCCAGTGAGTGCTGCCAGCTCAGCTAGATGAGGTGCATCCCCTCTCCATCCCCTCCCCATGGGCAGCTGTCGGAACCCCTGGGAAGGAAAGAAATGATGAATCTGACTCCATGTTCTTAGAAGGCTAATTTATTATTATCTATATTATATTAAATAATACTATACTAAACTGTACTAAAGAATAGAGAGAGGATACAGACAGAAGGCTAAAAGATACTAAAGAAAATCTCGTGACTCTCTCTCCTCAGAGTCCAACACCATAGTAGAGGTGGCCTTTGAGTCACAGTGAAGGATATGTATTGTAGAATATGTAAATATGTTTGTGTAAAATCTGTTTCTGTAAGTAAACGAAAAGGGGGACGAAGAAGCAGGAACAGCACTGCTGTGAAGAGCTGCTTGTGAGAAAACCACCCAGAAGGGATAGGACTCTAGAAATAGGATAACAACAAGTGGTGACCCCAACATGATAGAAGATAGGACAGCCGAGAGCTGTGGCAGCCTGAGCTGGGACTCTAGAAATATAACAACAACATGACACAGCTTGGCTGTCATTGGCCAATAAGTCAAAACAATTCACATGTTGGATAAACAATCTCCAAACCACATTCCAAAGCAGCAAAACACAGGAGAAGCAAATGAGATAATTATTGTTTTTCTTTTTCTCTGAGGCTTCTCAGCCTCCCAGGAGCAAAATTCTGGGCAAGGGGATTTTTCAGAAAATATGACGGTGACAGACAGCAGCAGCAGGGCTGAACCATCCCCTCCTGGGACAGCAGAGCTCAGCCATCCCCTCCTGGGGCACAGGGCTCACCTGCTGGGCTTGTTCCCTCTGTGTCATGCTCCTCTGCAGGAAGGATGCAGTCAGACAATGTCTTTTTCCTCACCCAGAGATGGGGCAACTGAGAGGCGTTTTCAAAGCTTTTATTGCATTTTCAGTCTCATGTGAAGGGTGGGACAATACAGATGTTATAATTCACCCCATCACAATCAGAAGCCAACTATTTCCTAACTACAATACACTGTAAGTGTTTCTTGGCCTATCAGCTTTTGCCACACCATGCTGTAAATCCTTAAAGCCAATCTAAAACTGCCCCTCGTGGGTCCCACTACAATGCATTTTTCATAGTTCTGTTTCTCCAAAGTACCCAGTCTTATTTGCCAGGCCATCCTTTGAACCTTGTTTCTAGCTCCATTTCTCTCCCAGCAATGCCTGTCCCATTCCATGGCATTCCTAAGTCAGCATTTCTTATCTCCAGGTTTGCATACAGAAGCACACTGTGTGAGCCTTCTCTCAGGCTTTGAGAATTTCCTACAAATCCATTCCCCACAGGATGCAAGGGTTAAATGGACCCCACAGGAGCCAGGAAATCACTGCTGTCCCACGAGCAGCTTGGGCAGAGGCATTTCTGACCTGCAAGGCAGAAGGAAGAGCACAAGGAAGCCCCAAAAGAGCCCCGGAATTAACAGCCAGACATCCAGAGAGCCAGGACCTGAATTACCTGCAGATAAAAGTTCCAGCAATTAAACTTCCCAGGACTGTGCAGAGTCTGCTGCTGCTCAGGAAGCCTGAATTGGCTGAAAGGGAGCTGGACCCACTTGCAAGGTCTCTGTAGGCGGGGGAGAGTTGTTAATGAGCCTTTTCATGTCTGTTCTATCTGATCTAATTCTATTCTGTCACTTTGATTTTTCTTTCTGTGTAAAGTTAATGCAGGTTATAAATAATACCTGTCTCTAGAACTGACTGATCTTCTTTGGGGAGCTCATTTGGGGAAAAGGCAAGGCAGAGACACCTCAAAGCTGTGTCTAAATTGGGGTCCCACAACTGCACAGGGTGCATCACACACGGCCTGGTGCTGCTTTCCAGGCTGGGGAGAAGAAAGGGTTGAGAAGGGATTTGCAAAGGCACAGGAAACCTGTGCAGCATGGGAGGTTAGAGGCCATTTTGTCTACTCTGTATTTTAGAGCATCCTGAGGTACAGCTTGAGCTGCTCTTTCAGACCTTGTGTAGGAGAAGGTTTCTAACACTGTAAAGATTTTCCAGTCTCTTGGACATGGGCAGGATATTGCTGAGGAAAAGCAGTCAATGAAATCAAAATGTAGAGGAGCTCTCAGAGAGGGAGACACTGGTGGCAGGTGGAAAGCTCTAAAAACCTTTAGAAACCTCTCAGGCTGAAGCTGGTGCCCAGATGAGTCTGTTCCCTCTAACTGTGCCATTCTCCACCAAATTGAACTGCGCAGTGGTGAGGAATCACAGACCCACAAAGCAGCCCTGGGGCCAGCAGAGCCCTCAGGGCTGTGTGCCTGCCAGGTGCTGCTCCACCTCAGCCATCTTCACTCCTGAACCTTGCCTCCCCTGGCACTTCTGATCCTTTCCTGCCCAGACTCTGCCCAATTTGGACACTCTGACAGCCCCAGGCTGAGCCACAGCTGGAGCTCCAGCCCAGCCAAGCCCACAGAGCAGGTTGGGCCTGTGGGTCACACACCATGGCCCCACCGAGCAAACTCTGACAAGAAGCTGAGGGTGAGGATGGCAGAAAAAGAAATGAGAGGGAATCTTGTTTTGCAAAGTCTTGCTCTGTGCACTGACTGCATGGCTGAGGTTTTGCTTCTGCAGAGGAAAGCTGGAGAGCATCTGCCTACATGTTCATGGGATCACAGATCCATGGAATGGTTTGGGAAAGGACCTCAAAGCCCATCCAGTGCCACCCCAGCCATGGCGGGGACACCTCCCACTGTCCCAGGCTGCTCCCAGCCCCAGTGTCCAGCCTGGCCTTGGGCACTGCCAGGGATCCAGGGGCAGCCCCAGCTGCTCTGGGCACCCTGTGCCACGGCCTGCCCACCCTGCCAGGGAACAATTCCTTCTCCATATCTAATCAAAATCTACTCTCCTCCAGCTGTTGTCTCCTTTTCTGCTTCCATTGGCAGTTAAGGAGCACAAATCCATAAAAGTATTTTGCTGATCAACCAGCTACTGCAAGGTCTGGGAAGAAGAGATGTAAGCAGGGAAGGAGGTGCCAGCCAGGGAAGGGCTCCTGTGCACCTCTGGCTCAGTACAGACCGTGCTGGGCTGGAAAGCAGCACATGGGGAGTGCTCCTGGAGCCTTCTCCTGTGGGAGCCTCCTGTGGGAGCTGCTGGGCACACGGACAGAGCTGTCTGAGTGGCTGCTGGGGTGGGGTTGGTGCTAATTGAGAGCATTAATCAGCTTATGGGGGGTTCCCTGCAGGTTCCCCTCTGTTGTCCAAAGCAGGCTGTTGGAATGGAGCCAGTTGGGGTGGGCAGGAGCCCCCAGGGAAGGGCCTGGCAGAGAGGGTGCAGCCCAAAATGCAGAGTTTGTGCAGGGGGGCAGCACACGGCTGGGCTGCAAATGCTGGCAGAGGGCGTCAAAACAGGGCCTGGTCTCACTGCTGACAGGCCAGGAGCATCCAGAGAAAGGGGAGACCTTGGATGGGTGACCCTGGAGAATTCCACCTCACTGAGGGAACAGGTTGCTTTTTAACCTGGAGGCCTCGGTGCCTGGGCACACCACGAGGGCCAGGGCTTGGGAGTTTTACTTGACAAGACACACATTAAGTCCTTGATGTTTAATGATCTGCTAAATTAGCCTGTGGGTTCTCACAGAATGACAGAATAGTTATGGTTGGAAAAGCCCTCTAAGATCACCAAGTCCAGTGTCAGTCCAGCACCACCCCAGTGTTCAGCACTGAACTGTGTCCCCAGGTGCCACATCCATGTGGCTTTTGAACACTTCTAGGGATGGTGACAGCCCACTGCCCTGGGGAGCCTGTCACAACACTTGCCAACCATTTCAGAGAAGAAATCTTGTTTAATATACAGTCTAGAGCTCCCCTGGTGTGACTTGAGGCCATTTCATCTTATCCTTGCAAGGGAGAAGGGATTGAGGCCCACCTGACTTTTGGGGTAGGCAGCCATGCATGGGGTTAGCAGTCACTGGGACAGGACCATCCCCAGGGCTTGTTCGAGGTCTCAATCAGCTGATGGAAAAATAAAAATAAAGCTGGGGCTGTGGTTCCTGAAGAGCTAAGAAGTCACTGAGAACAGTAGCTACAGCCCAGGTGTCACCTGAGCTTCTCAGGTCTGAGTTAAACCCGGAGCTGTGCCGGGAGCCCTGGCAGTGTGTGGGCACTGCTGGAGCAGAGTCAGGCAGGGCACCCAACCCTCTGAGGTGCCTTGGCAAGGAGCAGTGCACCCAGAGCCTTGGGCAGATTGAGGGTGTGTGATGGGCTGGGAGGGACATGGGGACAGCTCTGCTGTGTCACTGGGTGTCATCCTGGGAGCTGGCTCTGCCTTAGACCCCACTTCAAACCTGTGGGCTCAGGTATGTTTTGTGGAGAAAAGTACCCCACAACTTTGTGGAAATTGTAAAGCCGGTATGTTTATTACAGCATTGGATGCATGTGGAGATTGCTCTCCTCAAAAGGCATGTGTACCTCTGAGAACTTCAGGTCTCTTTTTATCTCTCTCCCAAATACATATGCATACAGTTTCACAACAGGTTCATACATATTCATTTTTCTGGGTTTCGTGTGACATTTACCACTAGTTCCTTTTTATCAGAAAGAATTCCGAGGTCAGGTTGACTTGCCCTTACAGCAGTCTCTGTCTCCTTCTATCATCTTCTGTCTCCCCCCCTTTATCTCTGTCCTTCGCTGAAGTAACTTCACTGAGCTTAGGCTTTGCAGTCTGGCCAAATAACTATGGTTTCCAACCGCAGACTCAACTCAAAAATGTACATTTCACTTAAATTAAAATAGATTTCTATCCTGTAAAATTTTCACTTTGCTTCAGGTATCCCACAGGTTCTCCTCTGCCCTCCCAGCACTGCTTCTTTTCCAGAGGAAATGCAGGGAGCCAGTGGAACCTCTTGGAAAGCCACACAATGCCCTCAGTGCTCTGCCTTGGCTCTGGGCAGCTGAAGGAGCTCTGTGGTCTCTGCCTCGCTGTGCAGCTCTGTCCCTCCCTGCAGCTCCCTGCACTTCCTCAGGGCTCATGTGCAGCTCCCCTGGCAGTGGTGCTCAAGTGCTGTCTCTGCTGCCCTGGCACTCCTGAGCTCCCAGGGACCTGCCGCCTGAGGACTTTGCTCCTTCTCTGCATTCTCATCAGCTGGGAAGTTTAATTTGCTGCCCTGAAGTTCTTGCAGCCTCTTCCCTTCCCTGCTTGGTTGCCTTTCCCTCCTCTTGGCTGTCTGCTGGGTTGGATGTTTTTTTTTTCCCCAACTGTCCTCGCTTTTATTTATGGGGCAATTTGCATTTTATTATTTCCTGCACACACTTCAGAGCTTTCTCTTGCATTTATCTTTCCTCTCTGGGGTTCCTCGCTTCCTTCTGTTCATCATCCACAGGGCTCTATCCTTGCAGCCCTGCTTCAGCTCATTTCCTAACACTTTTCTGTCTCCCTGCCTGTGTCTGAAGTCTGGACCACCTGGAGGCTCTCAGCAGGTGCCCTGATTTACTGCCTCAGACCTTTCCACTATTTAAATCCACACACAGCAGCTGCTCCTATTCTTAGCTCTGACCTGTGCTCCTTTATCCAGCCCTGCCACAAAAGTGGTTCGTGGTTGCATTTTATTTTTTTCCCCTTTGTTTTTATTTATTTATACATTTTTAAAATTATTTTTCCACGTGGGTGAAAGAAGAACTGCTGTTCCCACTGGATTCCTGCTCTGACCATAAAGAGAGCCTGTCTAGAAGGATGCCCAAACACTTCTGGCTTTTTGGGTTTGAAGCCTTTGACAGATTCTCCTTTCCACATTTTCCTTAAATCTGTAAAGCAAAACGCTCTGCTCTGCTGCCTCCTGAGCTGTGGGGAGTGTGTCTTCCCCAGCTCCTGCCTGTCAGAATTCCTGCTCCATCCCCTGGCCCATCTGAAGGGCAGTTCCCAGCTGGTTCCTGGGGCTGGCAGGAGAGAGCAGAGGGTGCAGTGCCAGGGTGCCAGGGCTGGCACTGGGGCCAGGGAGGGTTTGGGACCCTGGGCAGCTCCAACCTGTGCTTCCCTGGCAGATAGGCACAATCCTGACTCAGAAAGGAGCTTTTAAAGCAAACTTCCCACCACTGAATTTCCCTGCCTTGGAGAGGACTATGGTCCCTGGGATTCCTCTTGGGCAGCAGCAAAGAGGCAAATTTGGGAGCAGATTTCTCCTGCTCCAGCCCAAGGACTTGGAGCTGGGTTCAGGTAACCCTGTGTGAGTCCTGTGCCTCTGGGCCTCCATCACCATCAGCTGCACTCACTGCAGGGGAGGGAACAGCTCAGCCCCTCCAAACCCCCTCCAGTGCTGAAATCTGTGATAATAACAACAACAACAATACTACTACTACTACTAGTAATAATACTAATAATAACAATGGATTTAACTCAAGATAGAAGCATATGTGTGACTGCCCACTGACACTGAAATGTCCCAGATCCAGACTGGTCCATATTCTGTGTTTCAAACAAAAGGATATATATTTTTTTGGCTATAAATGCTTCTTATTAGAAAACTAAAGTTTTTTTTCAGCACCTTTCCTACCCCTCCCATTCCTCTCTCCCCATCCCTTCCCCCTCAGTTCCCAATACTATTTTACAATATTGTCATAAGTTGAAGGGACCCACAAGGACAATCCAGTCCAGCTCCTGGCCCAATATGAGCTCCTTTTTCAGCAGTAGGTTTAAACCTAAAATTCTGCTATAGATTCAAGTGTGTAATTTTTATCTTTTAATATTCTTTTCTTATTTGATTTTTGTATAATTTTTAAATAAAATCTTTAAACTTATGGGCTTTAATTATTTTTCCTCCCTTTCCAGCCTGTCTCCTAATGACAGGACATTTCTTTTATCAGCCTTTCCCAGACTGTCCATCTGCCTATTTCTCTGCTATTAACTTCTCACTCCCTCCTACTTTGACACCATTCCTCCAAAACCCCCACCCTTTTCAAACTGTTTCACCGACTTCAAAGCATTTGAGGCAGGACAGGATCTGAAAGTTCAGTTCTTGATTAAAAAGCTGCAGCGTGCACTCGGTTATTGTTCCCTCCTTTGTCCTCATGCTGTGTTCCTGCATGGATGGGTTTGGGAGGGGTCCTGGCTGTGGAGGGATTTGGAAGCTCTGTCAGAGGAGAAATGTGAGGGGAACATGAGGAAGATCCAGTGAGATGCAGATAAGGAGGGATTAGAAGCTGTCTATAAAAATAGATTTTATTTTTGATATTTACTGAACAACTTTTTGCTTCCTGCCCTTTTATTTTCACTGAAAAGGGAAGCAGGCAGGCCCTATATCAGTAATTTTTTTTCTCCTGTATGAAAGGATGCAGAAATGAATCCTGAGCAAAATGATGGGGAGAAAAGTTTATTCCTTCTGTTCTAATTGGTCAGTGAAAGGTGTTTAGTTTGATTTTTCTTTCTAATAAAAAAACGTGCTATTTGTAACAGTGATACAATGAAGAGTATAAAAACTTGCAGATCTAGCACTTGTCTTAAATTCAATCCAAGTTTAAACCATCTTTCCATGGTATTATTAAAATTCCAGGTATGAACAATCCATTGATTCATTCCCATTAGAAGAAGCATTTGCATTACACATTTTTTCCATTTCCCAGGTGAATAAGTAAGCAACCCTTAGAACAAATCACTGTTATTGAGCAATATATTCCATGGTCAGAAAGGAGGCAAAAGAGACAAAAATGGGTAATTCTTTAAATGGCAAAAGGAACGAAATCAGAGCCAAAATATTGCCCTGGCTAGATTTCCAATTACTTTATCTCTTGATCCTGAAAATCTCTTTCAAAGAAGAAGAAAAAAACCCTCCTCAAACAAACAAAAAACAAACACAAAAACCCAAAACCAAACTGAAAAACCCCAATTCAAAGAAACAAAACGCACCAAGAAACAAAAACAAGATACCCCAAAACAACAACAAAAACATAAAAAAACATCCCAAACCAACCAATCAACCAAGCAACCAAGCAACCAAGCAACCAACCGACCAAGCAACCAACAGAAAAACCTCTGCAAAGAAACCCAACCCTAAAATCTGTAGGGACTCATTTTAACTGTGCATTACTCCCAGTTCTCAGATATGTCTCAGATTCAGGAAGGTTTTGAATAAAGACTCACCCGTGGATACATCTTGATTGATTTCAATTCCATCCCATCCACTCATTTTAAATATATTTTCAATCACAGGGGATTTTTTTCCCCAACGTGAAATTTTGGCCAGTTCAGTTTTTAAAACCACTGGGGATTTTAGGGAATGGAGACAGAAAGAGTTTAAACATTAAAGCCTCTGCTCCAGGCAGCTGGTGTGTGCTCTGGGTTTGGAAGGGGAGAGCAGGGGCCCTGTGGAGCAGGAATTACAGTTCAGGTGAGACAAAGTGAAGGGGGTGATGCATTTTCTGTAGTTACCTGTGCAAAGCCTCTGATTCCTCGGCCCTGCTTGGATGGGGGCAATGCACTGAGCCCACACCAGGCCTGAGCTGCTCAGCCTCTCCCTGCCCTCCATCCACCCTGCCAGACCAGGCTGGGATGGGAAAGGGGGCTTGGATCCACCCTGGGGCTGGATCATCTCCCTCCTGCCCCCCTGCCCCCAGCTGGCTCCTGGTGCCACTGTTGGCCGTGTCTGTGGCTGCCTTTGTCACCAGGTCTGGATGTGGCACTGCCACTGCAGCGGTGGCCCTGGTGGGACTGGGGCATCCTGGAACCAGAGAGGTCACACAAAATGGGCAGATGAACTGAACTTGATGATCTTAGAGGTCTTTTCCAACCTTAATAATTCTATTATTGTGTGAGATTGCATTTCCAGTTCCTTTTCAGAATCCCTGGATTCCCTGGAGGACCCTCAGCTCCTGGTCAATGCCCTTGGGCTTGTCTGAAAACATGACTCACAAAATCTCCTGAGCTGAAGGGACCCACAGGACCCTCCAGCCCAGCTCCTGTCCCTGCCCAGACCCCCAACAACCCCACCCTGGGTATCCAAAGGCTCCTGGAGCTCTGGCAGCCTCGGGGCCGTGCCCATTCCCTGGGCAGCCTGGGCAGTGCCAGCACCCTCTGGGGGAAGAACCTTGCCCTGAGCTCAGCCTGAGCTGCCCTGGTCGAGCTCCAGCCAGGGACCCTGTGAGCTGCTGCATGGCCAGGCTGGACCTGTGTTATCAGCTGTGTTATCAGCTGTGTTATCAGCTGTGTTATCAGCTGTGTTATCAGTCAGCCTTGGCTGTTCTGCGCAGGCCAGGGCTGAGCTGTCCCTGCCTTTCCCACAGGGAAGAGCCACCAGAATGGAGTTCCCTTCCTCCACTGCAGGTTTTTGTGACACCTCCCGTCTGTGAAGCCTCTCCCCCCTCCCAACGTACCTGCAGCTCACTCAGGCAGAGGAGCCTGTGGGATCACAGCACTTTTTGTTCTTCATGAACTCAGGCTAAAAATGAGTTTTGCTCAGTGCAGGCAAGTTCACATTCTTTCTAAGAGTTCTTTGATGATCAAATGTTTTCTTATTTTATGGAGTTTTACACTCCCTTCCCAAAACAAAGGATTTCCTAATGGAATCAGCCAGGTTATTATTTCTGACAGCCTCTGCCATAACCCAACAGTGTTTGTTCTCAGTCTGGCTTCTCAGATTTGACCAGACTTATCCTTGCACAAGGCAGGAGAAGCTCAGGATCCTTAGTGGCCAAATCCACCACAGAATCACAGAACCTCTCAGGCTGAAGCCACGTTTGGAGGTGCTCTGGTGCAAGCCGTGCTCAAGTAGGTTGCCCTGAGCAGGTTTTGGATATCTACAAGCTGGAGAGTCCACAGCCTCTCTGGGTGACCCAGAATGAAAAAAAGAGTATTTTAATCAACTTAATGGACTTCTGCTGGACTCATTCCTATAAATTTGTGCTTTTCTTGTTCTGGGGGTACAGAACTGGGCCCAGAACTCCAAATGTGGCTTCTGCAGTGCTCAGCAGCAGACAGGAGGACAGTCTCCCCTGAGCTGTTGGCCATGCTCTGTCCAACACAGCCCAAGGACAGCCTTTGGCCTCCAGCACTGTGAGGTGCCTGCCCAGCCCAGGGGGAGCCTGAGATCCACCAGAGCCCTTCCCTGCAGAGGTCCCAGCCTGTTATTAGGAGTTATTCCTGCCCAGGAGCAGGGGTTTGCATCCCCCTTGAGATTCCTCCATGAGATTCCTCTCTGCTCAGTTCTCCAGGCTGCTGAGGGCCCTTGGATGTCCCACAGGCATCCACACCACTGTCTGGGGTGTCACCTCTGCTCCCAGCTGCACCCTGGCCCCTGCCCCTGTACCCTGTCCCAGGCCATTAATGAAGTTATTAACTAGGATTGACAACAGCAGTGACCAGGGTGCACCTTTAGTGATTGATCCTCAACAGGACCTCGTGCTGCTGACCTTGTGCTGCTCCAGGCCCTGCTCCTGAGCTGATGACACACTGGTATAAATTTCATATTGGTTCTGAATCAGTCTCTTCTCCCAGGCAACAAGCAACAGCATGAGAGGAAATGGCCTCAAGTTGCAGTGGGAGAGGTTTAGACTGGGTATCAGGGAATTTTTTTCACAGAAACTGTTGTAAAGTATTGGCACAGGTGTGTGCCAGGGCAATCTGTATGTTCTATCCCCATCTGTCAGAGCTGGGGCAGTTCTCTGCTGTTCATGGGCAGTTTTTTCTTTATCTCTCCCACAGCCAACCCTCCCTCCAGGAGATCTCTGCTGTCCATGGCCACTGAGTGTCCCTGCAGGGCTGATCCAGTCCCAGCATCCCATGGGGAGATGCTGTGCCCAGGGGAGGAGCCAAGCATTCCTACCTGGATCCAATCTGAGCCTGGCACAGCACAGCAGCCTTTGCCCCCTGCATTGCCAGAGGAGCAGCTTTCTGCTGCCCTGCATGGCCAGAGGGAGCCCAGGCCCATCTGCAGCAGCCCTGGAGCTGCAGAGGAAAACTCCCCCCTTGTGCAGGATCCCTGCTGCAGCAGAGCCACAGCTGGCACTGCAGGAGGGCTGAGCCCCCATGGGATGGGGCTGGACACCGCCCTGACACACAGGGGGCAGGGACTGCTCTGACTCTGGCAGTGGTTTGTTTTCTTTTTGTACTGTTGCATTTGTATTTTTAATTTCCCTATTAAAGAACTGTTATTCCAGCTCCCATAGTTTTGCCTGAGAGCCTCTTAATTTCAAAATTACAATAATTCAGAGGGAGGGGGTTTGCATTTTCCATTTCAGGAGAGGCTCCTGCCTTCCTCAGCAGACACCTGTCTGTTCAAACTGAGACACACAGGCTGCCCAGGGCAGGGGTGGAGTCCCCAGTCCTGGAAGTGTTCAAAAATGTGTGGATCTGGAGTTGGGGCTTGGGTTAGTGGTGAATGTCGTGGTGCTGGGTTGATGTTGGACTAGATGAACTTAAAAGTATTTTCCAACCTTAACAACTCCATGATTCTGTGATTTAAATGCTCATTTTTTTATTCTGTTTCATATTTTATCCACTTTCCAGTCATACTTCAGGAATTCAAGTCCATTAGTCTATTTTACCTCTTTTATTAAATAAAAGAAAAGAGGTGTGAGTAGTGACCAGTGAGAGCAGTGTGAGGCAGTGGATGCAGCAGGGTGAGCTGCACTCCTGCTCCTTTGGGCAGGGATCAGTGCTGCAGAACAGCCCTGGGCTCTGCCAAGCAGCAGCTCCTGCCAGGAGCCCTCAGAGTTGGCAGCTGTTCGACACTGAGGGCATTTCCTGGTGCCTGGATAAGAATTTATGGGAATTTGATGAGTGCAGGATGCAGCCTGCCATTAAAGCTCCCCGAAGAACGAGGTTAGCTGACAATTACTGCTCCGTAAGCAAGTCAATGAAACACTCGCTTTCTGTCCAGAGAGACTAATTATAAAATGAAAGCCAATAGGGAAAACAAACATTCAGGGCTGATAAAAAGGAAATTGTTTGGGGAAAAATAATCCACAATGCCTCAACATGTAGGTTTCCTAATATTGGCTTGATAACTCTGATGTTTAATTTGTTGGAGAGCAAGAGGGACATCTCTCTTGTGGGTTTGACCTTCTTCTTGCTCTTTTAAAAAGATGTTTCAAATACTGAAAGTTAATATTTCTTGGAGAAACATGATGTCTAATCAAAATCCAGAGGTTTTTAGCCACATAATGTGGGATGTGGAAGTGTTCAGTAGTATCAGTAGTTATTCTGCTCCGTCTCTCATGTGCCTTTCTCTTCTGTGGAAAGGCATCCTTGAAAAAAGCTCTGCTTGAATTTCTCAAGGTCCTGCTTCCCCAGACTTGGAGAATTTCACATTTGAGTTGGTTAGCACAATTTGCATTAAGTAAGAAGGCTTAAATTTGGGTCATTTTGTTTTACCAGATAACACGTGGGACTTCTCAACATTTACCTGGACAGCCTTGTGCATTTAATGTAAAGAGGAGCGTATTTATTTATCCTCATCAATATATTTATTTATCCTCACAAATATTTATCCTCACTGAGTGTTCCCAGCTGTTTCCTCCAACCTCTACCCTTAGGGATTGGTCCCAGTGTGGGTGACACAAAACCCCCAGGATTTCTCCTCCCAGGGCCATGGGTGCCTTTGTGCATGTGGAAGCATTGTCCCAAGGGTAAGGTGAGGTGCAGGAGGGACCTGCCAAGGTCACCTGGAGTAGGAGCAGCCCCTGTGCTCCTATGGCATCCTGCAGGGGTGCTCCTCCCACACTGCTGGGACAGGGGTCCCTCCTGGGCAGGAGGGCTGGGGCTGCTTTCCCTTGGTGACAAAGGAGAATGGCACCCACCTGAGCCAGTGCCAGCTGTTCTCCCCTGGGCCACCACTCCCCTACACTCCCATCCATCTCAAGCAGCACAATTGGCATTTCTCTCTCTGTGTGACGCTTTGCTGAAGCCCAAGGGCCCCCTCCTGCTCTCACCTGTGTATGGGAGGTGGGGATGTGGCTGGGCCCATGTGCTGTGTCTGAGAGGAGCAGCAGAGCCCACTTACTCTCCAGCTTCACCATGCAGTTTGGTTTTTGTTTTGTTTTGGTTTGCTCATAGGTGCACAGCCATCTGCCCCTCTACTACAGAGCTGTCTGCCATCTGTCCTCGCAAAATAAAATAACTGTAAACTCCAAATGCTCTTGAGCTGCAGATTTAACAGCTGAGATGTTGCTGAGCCTGTGAACAGGAGGCAGCAGAGCCATCATCTGCTCCAGCAGCTTTCACTGAGGGTTTGTGTGTGACCCTGGGTGTGTGGGCACACCCGGCCAAGGCAGGGTTTAAAGAATGGAACAGCAGAACTGCAGCTCTGGGCTGTGCTCATGGCACAGGCTCTGCCTGGAGAGAGCCCTGCTGCCCTCAGGGAAGGGCCCCAGGGGCTTCAGTGGCAGGGAACTGCTGCTGGCACCCAGGAGCTGCTGCTCAGACAGAAAGCACCACTGAATCATGGAACTATTAAGGTTGGAAAAGCCAGCCCAGACCATGGAGTCCCAGCTGTGCCTGATCCCCACCTTGTCACCAGCACAGAGCTCTGAGTGTCCTGTCCAGGGACCCCTCCAGGGATGGGCACTCCGAACCCCCCTGGGCAGCCCCTGCCAGGGCGTGATCCCCCTTTGTAGGGAGGAATTTCCCCAAAATCCCCCCTGCCCTGCCCTGGCCCAGCCTGAGGCCGTTCCCTCTGCTCCTGTCCCTGTTCCCTGGAGCACAGCCCGACCCCCCCGGCTGTCCCCTCCTGTCAGGAGCTGTGCAGAGCCACAAGGGCCCCCTGAGCCTCCTTTGCTCCAGGCTGAGCCCCTGCCCAGCTCCCTCAGCCTCTCCTGGGGCTCCAGCCCCTTCCCAGCTCCGTTCCCTGCCCTGGACACGCTCCAGCCCCTCCAGGTCTCTCCTGTCAGGAGGGTCCCAGAGCTGTCCCAGCCCTGGAGGTGCCCCAGCAGTGCCAGCTCAGGGCACGGGCACTGCCCTGCTCCTGCTGCCACCCCAGGGTGACACAGCCCAGCTGTCCTTGGCCTTTGGGCACACCTGGGCACACCTGGGCTCGTGTCCAGCCGCTGTCACAGCACCCCCAGGGCCTTTCCTGCTGGGCAGCTTTCTAGAAAGTTGGATTTGAGGGCAGCAAACAAGTCCGTGTCCAAGTGCCATGCTAGACTCTGCTTGGGCAGTGCTGCAGGTGCCCACGGCCATCCAGCACGTGCAGAGGGGCTCTCTCAGGAGGGTTGAAGCCCCAGGCAAAGTCCTCTTTCCTCTGAGGTCTTCCTTCTCCTGGGTGTTCTCAGCTGCCCCAGGACACAGCACAGACACCCCCCAGGAGAGGCTGCTGACAGTGCTGGCAATGCTGCTGGGAGCAGCCTCCTGCACCCTCAGGACATGGAGAGGGGTGGCAGCTCTGGCTCAGCTGAAGAGGTGGCTGGAAAGAGGCAATGAGCGCTCCCCAACAACCCAAAGGTGCAGGGAGAGGAGCTGAGCATGACCCAGGGTCCTGCTGGGTGTCCCCTCTGTCCTGCCAGGCTGTGCTGCAGGAGAGCAGCAGGACAAGCCCAAGTTTGGAGGTGTGGGACAGCCTGTGGTGGTCACTGGAGCTGCTGCTGAGGGAGCTCTGACCCCCTGGAATGTCAACCATGAGGCTGCAAGGACAATTCCCTTGACTCAACAGGCAAAGCAGTTTCTTCCCATCATGTTTTCTCTCTGACTTTCCATTTACCATTCTCCCTTCTTTTTGTTTTGTCTTCAAATCAGCACAAAGAACTCCCTGACAGTGTGTGTGCCCTCATCCTGTGTGGCACAGGGGCTGCCATGAGGCTCCTGGCCCCACTTTGAGAGTGACCCATGACTCTGCTCAGAACAAACTCTGTAGGGAAAGGAGTCCATGAGGAGCTTCCCTGTGCAGGGACTTCTCATCCAAAAGTATCAAAATGCTGAAACAAAACGTTAATCTACCAAAGAATTTTAATGAGAGGTAAAACAAGATAGACTCTTAAGGCAGAGAGATTCAGGATTGTTCAGCCTGGATGTAAGAAGGCTCCAGGAAGAGCTCAGAGCCCCTTGCAGGGCCTGAAAGGGCTCCAGGAGAGCTGCAGAGGGACTGGGGACAAGGGATGGAGGGACAGGACACAGGGAATGGCTCCCACTGCCAGAGGGCAGGGCTGGGTGGGATATTGGGAATTGGGAATTGTTCCCTGGCAGGGTGGGCAGGCCCTGGCACAGGGTGCCCAGAGCAGCTGTGGCTGCCCCTGGATCCCTGGCAGTGCCCAAGGCCAGGCTGGACACTGGGGCTGGGAGCAGCCTGGGACAGTGGGAGGTGTCCCTGCCATGGCTGGGGTGGCACTGGATGGGCTTTGAGGTCCTTTCCCAAACCTTTCCATGGTTCTGTGTTTCCATTGCTCAGACACTCTCTCCCTGCAATCACCAGCCACCCCTCAGGCTCTGACCATTCACACAGCACTGGGATTTTTTCCAGTTTTTCTCCATCTCCTGTTTGTGGGCAAGGGGCAGCCAGCAGCAGCTCCTGTCCTGCTCCCCACACCCTCGGGGTGCCAGGGGCTCTGTGTGCACCACAGCATTTCCAGAAATGAAAAACTGGCCCTCAAGGCCCTCAGCTGCCTGCTGGGAGTACAGGTTTGGAACACGGATGAGAGCTCTGTGGGCCTGAAATACTCAGGGCAAATTCCTGCTTTAATTTCACTGCACCAAGGACTCCTTTTCACTTCCTTTCACTCCCAAGGTTTTTAATAGCTCTGCCCTTGATCTCTTCACCAGCACATGAATGACAGCTGCAGGAGAACTATAACATTTTAACTGACATTTGTGTTTAGAAGCTCATCTATAATTAGAGACAAGTGAATCATCTGCACGAAATAATTAATGCAGGCCATGCTGCCTTTCTTTCTCTCCGTGAATTTTCCAGGAACAGGTTCCTGCAGCCTCAGACCCACTCTCCATTCAGAGCTGGGGTTTCCTCAGGCAGATTTCCCTCACTCTGCTGCCTCAGCACCAGGCTGGGGCTGCCCTGTGAGCTGCTCCCTGCCATGGGGACAGGCTGCCACCCCAGCCCTGGGCATCGATGGCATGGATGGGAATGGATGGCATGGTTGGGAATGGATGGGGATGGATGGCATGGATGGGAATGGATGGCATGGTTGCGAATGGATGGGGATGGATGGCATGGATGGGAATGGATGGGGATGGATGGGCAGGGATGGGAATGGATGGGGATGGATGGGAATGGATGGGCATGGATGGGAATGGATGGGGATGGATGGGGATGGATGGGGATGGATGGGAATGGATGGGGATGGATGGGGATGGATGGGGATGGATGGCATGGATGGGAATGGATGGGAATGGATGGGGATGGATGGGAATATATGAGGATGGATGGCATGGATGGGAGATAATGGGGATGGATGGGAATGGATGGGGACGGATGGGGATGGATGGGGATGGATGGCATGGATGGCATGGATGGGGATGGATGGGGATGGATGGGAATGGATGGGAATTCCATACCTGAGTGCAGGAGCTGTGCTTTGAGGAGGCTGTGCTGAAGCAGAGAGGGGAGGGCTGGTGCTGAGAGCTGAGGGCTGGGCCAGCCTCTCTGGGCTGTTTTGGCTTCACACCTGCTTGGACCATCAGAACCCCTCTGAATCAGAATGCTGCAGGTGGCTGTCCCACCTCCTGCACTGCTGCAGACATGAGTGCTGTGCAGCCCCACAGCTCTGCTCACCACCATCTCCCCACAAGGAGGCTCAGGGGGCCCTTGTGGCTCTGCACAGCTCCTGCCAGGAGGGGACAGCTGGGGGGGTCGGGCTGTGCTCCAGGGAACAGGGACAGGAGCAGAGGGAACGGCCTCAGGCTGGGCCAGGGCAGGCTCAGGGTGGATTTTGGGAAAATTCTTCCTGGAAAGGGGGCCAGGGGCTGCCCAGGGAGGTTTAGAGTGCCCATCCCTGGAGGTGTCCAAGGGCCAAGTGGCTGTGGCACTTGGTTCTCTGGTTGAGTTGAGCAGGTGTTCAGCCCCAGGCTAGAGTCAATGGTCTAGGAGGCCTTTCCAGCTTTACTGGGTCTGTGCTTCCTGCACTGCACTGGGATTTGGGGTCACCCTGGGCATCTTCACTGGCTGGGTGGTGCTGCTGTGGCCTTGCCTTGGCTGCAATGCCTGGGATGGACCCCCCAAGCTCCTGGAAGCCCTGCAGAACTGGGTGGTCCAAGAAGCTCTGGTGTGGAGCCACATTTCAGCCTGCAGCTCTGGGGAAATGTGGGGTGACCAGTCCCTGTGCAGAGATGGGAGCTGGTTCCTGAGCACCTCTATGGTGCTGTGCCCTGCCCTGTGCTCTGCACCCAGCTTCTTGTACAGTGAATTTCACAAAGAATTCCTCTTTCTTATCTAGACTTCAGCACTTTATATGTACATTTCTCTGCTCCCTAACATTTCAGGTTTATGTCGTTTTTTTTGCTGTTTTGCAGTGAAGTTTATTTCTTCACAAGAGCCTGACACAAAGTCCAATGAAGCCAAATTTGCCCTGAGTAATTCTTATGTCTTTAACAATCTTAATACAGCTTTTTAACCAGGTCCTGTGGTTTTCATCTGGGACCATCAATAAGCGAGTGCTGACAACTCTTTCAATTTTTATGAACTTGCTATTAGTGGCCCATACAAAGAACCTGCAGTTTGTGCAGAGCTGTGGAGCCTCCTCTAATCCAGCCTCTCTGCTCCACTTGCCTGGGCAATCAGCCACAGCCTGCGAGCTGGGGGGATGAACTTCATCTGCCAAAGAGCTGAAATGACAGAAAACGACAGAAGCTGCAAAGCAATTATTAATTGATGTGGTTTTGATGGAAGTTCTCTTGTGTTGATCATCATTTGCTGCAATGAATGAGGCTCGTAACACTGAGCATCGACACCCCTGCTCCTCCCCATTGATCCCATGTACACAGCAGAGTTATTTACATTCCATCCCTGGAAATCGATGAGCAGATCAGATTGCACAGCCTGAGTCCAACTGTGGCACTTGTATTAAGACCTGCAGCATGCTGCCACCACCCCAGAGGGACCTCCCCCCTGTGGCATACACAGGTGTCTGTGTGGGTACATAAGTATAAAAGCAGGAGCTGCCACTCTGAAATCCTGATCTATGGATTGGATTGTGAAGCCAATGGGGGCTTTGATAAGATATTTTCTATTAAAATCTGCTGAAATGCTTTTCTAAATCCTTCCCCGTTTTCTGTGTGAAGTTGCTGTAATTCATCCTATGGAGGTTTTTATACTGTACCATATGCTTTCCAACCAGAGCTGTTTCACACAGTTAACAAAACCAGGCGATAAAATTAAAGCAAGGTCTTGCTACACTGTCCTGTTATGGTGCTTTGCCAGCTGACAGCCAAGCTTGGAATCAGCTGTGGGTGGGCTGGTGCACGCACCACCCAAATTCAGAGCAGGCCTGTGAGGAGCAGCTCTGCTGGGCTGGCACTACCCCGAGCTGTGGCACTGCCTGAGCAAAGCTCCTGACCAGCAACAACTGGGAAAAACCCCTGCCTGAAGATGGGAACTGTGATGGATATTGCTGGCAGGGTGGGCAGGCCCTGGCACAGGGTGCCCAGAGCAGCTGTGGCTGCCCCTGGATCCCTGGCAGTGCCCAAGGCCAGGCTGGACATTGGGGCTGGGAGCAGCCTGGGACAGTGGGAGGTGTCCCTGCCATGGCAGGGGTGGAGTGGATGAATTTGGAGGTCTGGCATTGCACGAATACATTGTCTGGCACAGCCATGGTCCAAGCTGCTGATCTCCCTTTTAGAAGGACAGTTGTCACTTCCCAGGTCCCACTGGATTTTCTGTCCATTCCACCATTTACTGTGTCCTTCAGGTGCAATGAGGGAGCAGCTCTTCCTCTTTCTTCCACCTCCCTGCCCGTCTTCCCAAATTCCTCTTGATTACAGTTCAGAAATTTGTTCCATGTAAATCTGCTTGGAAAGGGTCATCCCTGCACTGTCAACATCTTTCTGTGAACTTCTTTGCAAGGTTTCTAAACCAATCAAATTATTTCCTGGATAATTTCTCAAATTCTGATGAAGTACCCCCACTCCATATGTCACTGGTTTGTGGATAATAAATTTTGAGGCTACAAGAGGCACATATTGGCTTTCTGCAGTGATGTTTGATTTGCTGAGCCACTTGTTGCTCCTTTAATGGGAGCATTTTTTGTTGGCAATGAAGGTTGTCTGACAGTTTCCTAGTTGGGATGAGCCCACTTTTGTGCTAAGTTGCAAGTGGAGCAGTTTGAGGCCTTCAAAGTAAGTTTTAATTTGAACGAGAGAAGAAAGATGTGTTTGTGTCTGCTGCAAATGCCTCATTCTGTTAGAGCACCTCACTCCAGGACAGCCCTGGCTAGGATTTTTCACCTTTGTAATTGGTTCAATTACCCAATGAAACTGCTGAATATAATGCTGCATTTTTGTATTGTACAAGTCTCTAAAAGTCCTTGGTAAAAAATCACTTAAAAGAAAGACAGATATTGGATTGGGTATCTTCTTGCCTGTGTGTGCCTGTACATCCATCCGTCATCCATCCATCCATCCATCCATCCATCCATCCATCCATCCATCCATCCATCCATCATCCATCCATCCATCCATCCATCATCCATCCATCCATCCATCCATCCATCCATCCATCATCCATCCATCCATCCATCCATCCATCCATCCATCCATCCATCCATCATCCATCCCTCATCCATGCATCCATCCATCCATCCATCCATCCATCCATCCATCCATCCATCCCTCATCCATCCATCCATCCATCCATCCATCATCCATCCCTCATCCATGCATCCATCCATCCATCCATCCATCCATCCATCCATCCATCCATCCCTCATCCATCCATCCATCCATCCATCCATCATCCATCCCTCATCCATGCATCCATCCATCCATCCATCCATCCATCCATCCCTCATCCATCCATCCATCCATCCATCCATCCATCCATCCATCCATCCCTCATCCATCCATCCATCCATCCATCCATCCATCCATCCATCCATCCATCCATCCATCTCTCTCCCATCTCTGTGGTTCCATTCCAAGGTAAATCCCATCAGAATTCCAATGGAAGCTCCCCCACTCACACAGCCAAGCCCATGCAGAGCAGATCCTTGCTGTAGATTTGCTGCTGGGGGTGAATTCCCAGCTCCTGTAGACATTGTGCCTGTGATGTGATTTATCCTCATTTGGCTCCTTTGCCGTCCTGTGCTGTCTCTGAGCGAGGCAATCCCGGGCATGGCGCTGCATGCGGAATGTTGGCAGGGCTGTGTTTGCAACTCTGCTTCTCTACCTGGTGACACTTCACAGAACTGTTTTGTACTGTCATGTTCTCACTAAATAAGGGTTTCATGTTTGGGTTTTGTTTTTTTTTAATATATTTTAGCAAATAAAAGTTAACAGTACTGCACTATTTTCTAGCTGTGGACAGCTATTAATTTGGGGCAATTTTTAGAAGCCCTGATTAGGTTGTTCTGACATTGACTTTCCACATCACACCCACTCCTCAAATGTGGGCCACTCCTCCCTGCACAGGCCTGGGGCCCTGAGGAGTAGCATCCATCCCTGCAGGTACCTGCAGAGGCTGGAATTCCAGGCAGGAGCCCCTTGGGAATACATTAGTCAGCATAACTGTCCTGCTTCTTTCCCCTGGAAGGGGACACCACCTTTAATGCCTCATTAGCCATTGGCACGGCCTTGGGAGCTGGAGTTTAACCCAGTGAGCTGCCTGTGCCCAGAGTGGGTGCTGAAAACAGCCAGTTCCCATGGGAGCCCCATCCTTAGGTCAAAAACTGCTTGGGAATGTCTCACAGCACTGGAAGCAGTGACAGAATTGCAGCTGCACAAGCCAGAACTGCAGTGTCTCCCTGCTGCAGGATGGGACAGGGAGAGGAGGCTGGAGTGTCACTGGTCTGAAATGGTGACAGCTCCTCTTTGGGAAACATGAGAAGGGCTAGTGTGGGAATCAGGCTCCTCCATCTGTGGCTCAGCTGGACGCTCCTGAAGCTCCCAGGAGTCCCAGGAGGTATTCCAGGAAGTTGGACAGTGATAGGAACAACTTCCTGTGAGGTTCTGGGGATGACCCCGAGTTCTGTGGGTGCTGGGTTGGACTTGTTGCACTCATTGGGGATAAACCTTGGCATGGGACCCCGGTGCTGCTGTGCCACCACAGGGGGTGGGTGGGTACCCTCCTGCAAGGAAACAGCTGGGAGGTCTCACTCCTGGGCTGAAGAGCCATCCCTCTGGTCCTAGCTCTTCCTCTTCCTGCCATGGCCACACCCATGGAATCATATCATGGACTCAGGGAGTGCTTTGTGTTGGAAGGGACTTTAGAGCTCATCTTGAAGCCTCCCCACCCTGTCAGGGAACAATTCCCAATTCCCAATATCCCATCCAGCCCTGCCCTCTGGCAGTGGGAGCCATTCCCTGTGTCCTGTCCCTCCATCCCTTGTCCCCAGTCCCTCTCCAGCTCTCCTGGAGCCCTTTCAGGCCCTGCAAGGGGCTCTGAGCTCTCCCTGGAGCCCAGCCTGGCTCCAGAGCAGAGGGGTTCCAGCCCTTGGAGCATCTCTGGTGCCTCCTCTGGACTGGCTCCAGCAGGTTCCATCCTTCCTGTGCTGGGCCCAGGGCTGGATTCAGTGCTCCAGGGGGGTCCCACACTGGTACCAGACAGGCAGGGAAAGGAGGTCCTGGGCTATGCTGAACTCTGGGATGCCATGTGTGAGTGTCACACTCCAGTGTGACACCAGCCATCAGCAGCATATGAGCACTGCCCGCAGGGTCCCAGCAGTGGGAGCTGCACCAGCCCTGGCTGTGATCCTGATTCTCTCCTGCACCAACTGCAAGGGAGCATCCCCAGTGTCCCCAGGGCCCTCAGAGCCCCTGTGATGATGAAGGCAGCCCCAAGGGAGCTGCTGGCACACTGGAAATTACTTCCCCGGGTGGATAAGCCCCCCTGCCCAGACTCTTTGTACTCCTCACCTTCCTCACTCGGCAGTGCCTCACCAGACTGGAGCTGCATGCTCCACTCTTCCTGGGCTCCTGCTGAGCTCCCTGTGGTTTTCCTTCACTACAGCTCCTGCCTGGAGGCTGCAAGTTTGGCTCTGCCTCGGCTGACCGGGCTCAAGTGCTGCTTAAACTGCCGGCAGTGACTGGGAACTCCCACCGCTGGTTATTTCCAGGTCTTTGCTCCCGGGTATCGCCCCTGCTCCAGCCGCACAGGAGGTGACAATTAGGAAAGAAATAGTAATAATACACGCAATTTGCTCCAGGTTTAACAGCCCGGGGCGATGGGTTGGGCTGGGGTTCTCCCTTCTCCCTTCCGGGCAGGGTCTGCTGCAGGGTTGTGGCTCTCAGGCAAAGAGATGCAGAGATCTGCACTGACACAGCGCTCCTGCTGCCAGCATTCCTCGTTTTGGCTGCCACAGGTGATCCACAGCCAGGGCGATCTGGGAATGCTGAGCAAGGAGTGTTATCCTGGAGGATGTGTGTGTGTGGGAGCTGAGTGAACCCAGCACGGCTCAGCATCTGCACAGCCAGGGCAGGGAACGGAGCTGGGAAGGGGCTGGAGCCCCAGGAGAGGCTGAGGGAGCTGGGCAGGGGCTCAGCCTGGAGCAAAGGAGGCTCAGGGGGCCCTTGTGGCTCTGCACAGCTCCTGACAGGAGGGGACAGCCGGGGGGGTCGGGCTGTGCTCCAGGGAACAGGGACAGGAGCAGAGGGAACGGCCTCAGGCTGGCCCAGGGGAGCCTCAGGGTGGACATCAGGAGGAATTTCTGCATGGAAAGGGGGGGTCAGGCCTTGGCACAGCTGCCAGGACATTGCTGGGGTCCCTCCCTGGCCTGGCATGGTAGACATTGGCCAGTGAAGGAGAACAGCTCAGCTCTGCTCTGGGGTTTTGTGGCTGCTGTGGCAGCACAGAGCTGTGAGCTGCGGCCGCAGGGGCAGCAGGGTGTGGGGTGTTCAGTGTCCAGAGGATCTGTGGGCTCTTTGGATGGCTGCTCTGCATTCATCCCTGAGGCTCTGGTGTGGTGCTCCTGCCTGATGGGCAGCAGGGTTGTGACAGAATTGTCATCTCATCCCAAGAGAGGAGAGCTCCCTGGATTGCTGCACTTCTGAGAGTGGGCAGAGCCTTCAGCACTTGTTTGGGAGAGAACCAGAACATTTATTAAATCAGAAGCAGTTGCTTGTGCCTGGCAGGGCAGTGGGGGCAGGACAGTTCTCAATGGGTGTGACAGTGACAGGGCTGCGCTGTGGTGAAGGACCTGTCTTAGCTCCCAGCCACTGAAGGACTTTAGGGGCCCTCTCTCCTCCCTAAAGCTTAGCTCAGCCATTTGAGCCAGACTAAAACCTTTGTCAGGAGAAAAAATGTCAGTTTATAGGTTGGTAATGTTCATACCACCCTGGCAGGGATAGTTTGGTGTGAGGGTGAACACAGAATGGTAACACTGCATGGAATCACAGGAGATCCTGAGCTGAAAGGGGCCCACAAGTGGCACTGAGTCCAACTCCTACACAGGAACTGAGGACATTCCCAGGAGCAGTGTAAGAACTCTCCCAAACCAGCCTCATCACCATGGACAGCAGCTTCCAGCTGGGAAGGGTCCCAGCCCATCCCGTGTGTCCGTCTCGAGGAGAGCTCAGCTGAGGGAGCTCCTGGGTGCCACCTGCCAAGGCAGTCCATGTCCTCATCCTGGGAACAGCCAGCTCCCAGCCTGCCCTCTGCCTGCCTGCCAGTGCATTCCCATCCCTCTGCCTTTGGCTCTTCCTCAGAAGCTTTCTCTAACAGAGGGAATTCGGGAAGAGGCATTGGAATTTCCCTGTGCTGGAGTTACCTCCAGGGAAAAGAGCCTTTTCACTAGTCTTCTCCATTGCTGGGACCTCTGGGTTTGTTCTGGTTTGGATGGAGCAAACAGGGCTCATCCTCAGCTGTAGGTGCCATCTCCAGGGAAGCTTTCAAACCTCCAGGAACTCTTTATACCAAATATGTTGCTACTTTTATCTGACGTTTTTCTGATCTGCTGATAGCAAGGAATCCTACACGTATCATTTCCTAGCTCTGGTTGCTCTAATATGCCCAAAAAAGAAAGCAGAAGGCATTAAAGCAGTTCTGATACTTGACAAACCGATGTGATTCTTTATTTACGTGAGGCTGGAGCTTTTGGCTGACATTTTTCACAATAAAATATGATAGAAAATATTCATCTGCATGCCATGTTCCATTTTTAAACAGGAGATTCTAAAGAAAGTCCTTAATTTCAGCTCAGAAGTTTGCTGTAATCACACACCCCGACTGCAAAAATGGGAACAGAGCCTGCAAAGGAGAACAGAGCTTTTTTATAACCTCCCTCATTTCTGCTAGGGCGGAAAACTTGTGACAATCTTCCTTAGACTCATTCTCCTGCACGGCTTGAGCGATGGTCCCCCATGAGCCCAGAGTTTGTGCCTGTGTGAAAACAGCTCACAATGATTAATTTTTGTTGTATTTCTCAGTGCTCCTTGGTTGAGGTTTCATTCATGAACTGATGCTCAGTCCTGCAAATGGATTCATTATTCATATGGATGCTGGAGGTGCAGGGAAATAATTTTTGCTCTCCAGTGTTACCAAAGGCTGTTTGTTGTGAGGACTGACTGCTAATTAACCCTGAATGTGCTGGGCCAGGTGGGACAACTTCTGCACCTTTGTTGGGGTACTGAGACATTTTACCAGGACAGCAGCAATTAAAGATGAATGAAAACCATCATGATTCTCTTCAGCATCCAAAAGTAGAGACCTGCACACTGAGAAAGTACTGGGAAAACATCAAAAACCACAGGGAAATCAGCAGAAAATCATCAATAGTTACCCAGTGCATGTGTCTCAATGGGCACTAAAGTGTTTCTGCAATATTCCATGTTTTTTTCAGAGAAAGGAAAGGTTGGAAATCTACTTTTGATATTCTGAGGAGACAACACAGATTCAGCAGCTGGGGCTTGACGAGAAAACATGAGGTATCAGCTGACTTGAGAGGGAAGTTGTGAGAGTTACAGACAGCACGCATTCCCAGGCAGGCAGGCAGCAAACACAGCAGCTGTGAAATCCCTGACACTTCCCAAAGCTGCCTCCTTTGCACAGATACTGATGGCACGGAGAACAAAGAGCTCTCCAGGCTCAGGGTGGGTTTCACTGGCACTCGGTGGCTTCACAGGAGGCACTCCTGCCTGACAGAGTGAGGGAAGAGCTGCCCGTATTGTGCACAAAGCACGGTTCATTTGGGTAGAAATGAGCTCTGTGCCACAGATAACGGGTTATTATTGCACTCCCTGCATCTCCATTCATCCCCAGCCCATGTGACTCCAGCTACAGCCAAGTCAGTTTGAATTAATTTTTCAAGTGTGGCTTTGTGAGACAATGCATCAGATGTTTTAATAAAACTCAGACGGGCTGCTGCTATCACGGGCCTTTCATGCACTAATTAGGGGCTTCTATTATTAAAAAAACACAGCAATCAATGCTTCCAGTAATGCCTTTTTGCAATTGTGATACTCAGAGTTCCATCCTCCTGCACGTTTAGAGATCCCTGCCTTTAATATTTAACATGGTTAGCCCAGGATGGGGATGCACCCCTTGGTTAGCCCAGGATGGGGTGCAGCCCTGGTTAGCCCAGGATGGGGTGCAGCCCTGGTTAGCCCAGGATGGGGTGCAGCCCTTGGTTAGCCCAGGATGGGGTGCACCCCTTGGTTAGCCCAGGATGGGGTGCAGCCCTGGTTAGCCCAGGATGGGGGTGCAGCCCTGGCCCAGCCCTACTCAGCCCAGCTCTGTCAGACTGGGCTCTCTTTGGGCTCTGCTTTGCTTCCCCCACTCCTGCCTCGCCTCTGCTCCCTAACAGACCAGGAGGAAATGTCAGTGGGTTTGTTCATTCCTGAAATACACTCTGTGCCCTTCTGCCTCTGTCAGCTGCGTCCCATGATTTGCTGGAGCTCTGCTTTTGCCTTAGATGCTGTTCATTAATTTCTGGTTTTTCTTCTTCTCATTCTCATTCCCATTATTTTATACTCATTATTTTATATATTCATTGTCAGTGTTTTCCCAACATTACAGCCCAGCTTCCATGGGGGTTAAAGCATCCCCGGCATTCCCAGTCACTGGCATGGCTCCACAATCCACCTGACCTGTCCAAATCTCCTGAACATGAGGCTCTCAGTGACCCCTGGCTCTCCCTGTTTGCTCAGGCTTGGGCAGATGAAGGAGGCTTCATTTTGCCTTGTCCTGTGGACAAACCATGATCCTAAATGTGTGGGGATGGCAGAGCTCACTGCCAGGCCCTGCTGAGCTGCCCTGAGCTGCTCTGCTGGGCTGGGTGCAGAGCTCTGCCCAGCACCAAACTGCAAACAACAGGCCTGGCACCTGTTCCCACTGTGCTGGGAAAGGTTCCTCACTGGGGCACGAGCTCTGGGATATTCAGGGAAAATGTTTCACTAGGGAGGGAAGAGTCTGGGCTGGACAAGAAGAGGCAGAAATGGATGCTCTGGGTCTTGTCAGACGCATTTTCTAATCTGTGATGGGCTTAATCCTCACCTGGCCCAGGACATGGACCTGACCTGGGCAAGCAGCAGCAGTGCTGTGAGGGACCCCCAGCCTGGGACAGACAACAGACAAGTCCCAGGTGACATTTGTGGTCTGTCCTCACCGCTGGACATGCTGAGGGCAGGAAAGGCTGTGACCCAGAGGAACTGAGGCCCACAGAACCTCCCAGGCCAACCACGTTCTCCAGAGCTGTGGGGAGCACAAGGCTGCTTTGGACACTCACACCAGGTCCATCTCACTCTCACCTGGGGTGTGTTCAGCAGCTTTTCATGTCCTTGTCCAAGGGGCTGGAATGCTCGCTGGGCACTGCCTCTTTCCTGCACATCTTTCTTAAGAGCAAAATGTTTCCTTTACATTCTTGCCAAGGATGGGTGTGTCTGCTCCAGCTTGGCTGCAGCCCATGGGCTTCCTACAGGAGTTTTGGATACACAGTCCTGGCCTGATCCCGGCACCCTCGAAGCTCTCAGACACATCAGTCTGGTCGTGGATCACAGCAATTTCCTGTGAACAATGACCCATGGAACCACGGAATCAAAAAATCAGGGAATCGCAGGCTGGTATGGGTTGGAAGGGACCTTAAATTCCATCCCATTCTATCCCTGCCATGGCAGGGACACCTCCCACTGTCCCAGGCTGCTCCCAGCCCCAATGTCCAGCCTGGCCTTGGGCATTGCCAGGGATCCAGGGGCAGCCACAGCTGCTCTGGGCACCCTGTGCCAGGGCCTGCCCACCCTGCCAGGGAACAATTCCCAATTCCCAATATCCCATCCAGCCCTGCCCTCTGGCAGTGGGAGCCATTCCCTGTGTCCTGTCCCTCCATCCCTTGTCCCCAGTCCTTCTCCAGCTCTCCTGGAGCTGCCCTTCAAGAAGACAAATGTGACAGAACCAGGACAACTGCTGTGCCAGGGTGACAAGAGGGGACACCTGTGCAGCTGGGAGACCTCCCGTGGCAGATGCTGTGAGAGCACAGTCACAGCTGCTTCCACCAGGCAGAACTGGGTTATTTGGGAAAATGTCAGTGTGAGCAAATGAATGACTCAGCATTATTCCAGCGAGCAGCAGAACAGCTCCGTCTCTAATAGAAACAACTCAAATCAATTAACAAATGCAACCCTGAGTAGCTCACTTGCAGGTATTTAATATGAATTGCTCCATGGAACTGATAAATCTTTAGAGAAGAGGCAATTAGCTCTACTGCAGCTCAGTAATTACTGACTGTAACGCTCTCCACGATAGATTCTGGAGAACAGAACTGCCACAACTGGCAGCAGTGAAGGCAGCAGGACCTGCAAAAGCAGCTCAGCCCCAAGAACAAAACCACCCAGCACTAAATGTGTGTCCATGTGCTAGGACCTGCACTATCTCCTTGGATGCATTTTGACCTGCAGGAATCAGGAACACATCCCCTGACACAGGATTTTGCCACCAAATACAGCTTTTTAAAAGTTGCCAGACCGAATTTTCCTACCAGTTTTTTCTCCCACTGGGAAAATAAAATTAACTACCCAGAGCTGGTGATGGCATCTACCACCCAGATGAGAGCTTTCCCTTGGGTCTGTGTGAGGAGGCTTGTTCTGGCAGCTTGGTGGCCAGGATTTGGGTGTGAGCAGAAGTGCCAGTGTGGAGCTTTGCTCACTCATAATCCTGTGCCACGAGCTCTAGAATGAGCAGGGAGGTTGGAGCAGATGATCCTTGCAGCCTGACCCATCCTGGAATTCTCTGAGAATGAAGAAGGTGCTTGAAGCTCAGCCCTTTGGTCATGAAGAGCTGTCTGAGCTGGCCAGTGGAAATGCAGGAGAGCCTCCAGTGCTGGCAAACTGCACAGGATTTTCCCTTTTCGGCCCATCTGGAATGGACAGCCAGGGCTGGGGTTACTGGCAGAAAATGCTGCATCCAGCTGCAGCCTGAGTATACCATGCTCCTGGATGGAAGATTCAACTGCTCTGCTTGGAAGCACCCTTTATCCTCAGGCAGCTGTGTGCTCCTGGCCCTGCTCTGGAGGCACAGGCTGCCCCTGGATCGTGGGTTGTAGTTCTCCCTCAAAGAGGACCTTTGCCCAGCCCACACGGTAGGAAAGGGCCCAGATGAAGCACTGGTTGTGTTCCAATGTTTTATTTGTGGTTGCCCATCTTCTGAAGGGTCTTTTTGAAACTGCCCTACCAGTTTTGCCTTGCTCCTGTGAAGTCTCCCCTCCCAGTCCAGGTGAGTGCATCCAGCCCTGTGTTTGCAGGGGACCTATGACACTGCAAGAGAACACGTCCTGGAGGCCAGCTTGGCCTAGCCTGGGCTGTTGCAAGGTGCATCCAGGATGGTCCATGAGATCCTTTTCCCAGGAATCAGTGTCACCTGAAGGACTTGTCTTCTGAGAGCAGTGTCTTTGGCAGACCTGTGAACCAGCCTGAAGCTGAGCAGGCTGCCAGGATGATCTTGGTAAGAAATACAACAATCACTTCCCTGAGGGCAAAGGGGTCCTGCTGCTGCTGCAGACACCCCTGGGGAGTGTCCCCTGTGCCAGGTGTCCCTGTGAGCCTGGCCCTGCCTCTACCCACCCCCCTTGGACAGCATTCCCAACGCTGCTGGGGAATGGGGATGGCTGCAGGGAGGGTGAAGCAGCAGGGCCCTGTTTGCACCGCATCCTGCACATGCCAGAGCCATTCCCAGGGCTGAGGAGAGCTCTGCTCAGTCTTGACCTTGCTGTTCCAGCCCTGGCTCATTGGTATGCTGCGAGCTGGGCACAGAAATGAGTGGCTTAAATGCAGCACCATGCAAGGAATACATTAGAGAGCGTCACCATGGAACAACGTCCCCATAACTGGGCACCACAGAGCACAGAGCTCACCCTGCCTGCTGCACTGACTGCTGAAAACCTGCCTGAGCTGGGCAGAGTCTGCTCCATAGAATCTCTGGATTGCAGAGGCTGAGAGACCTCCGTGATGGGCACAGAGAGCACCAGGTGTACCCTGGCTACCCCTGGGCACCAGGATTAGGTGCAGTGTTGGTGCCAGCACTCTGGCAAGGCACAGCCTGCAGTGAGAGAGCTCTCCACACTCAGCAGGCTCTGGGTGGGTGCTGTGTGTCTGTGAGCTGGACAGTCTGGGCACAATTTCCTTCTCACAGAGAACCTGAGCTCACAGAGCTGTGCTTTGGGCACACCTCCAGTGCTGTCCCTTCTCCAGGGAATGGGAAGGGCTCCTCCTGGCCTTTGGCCCTGGGAACAGTACCAGGTCCAGGCCCTGTTTGACCAAGTGGAGTTTGCTGAATTCTGTGGAGGAGACCCCTGCAACCCCAGGCTGAGGAGGGAAATGCTGCCTGCACAGAGGGAGCAGGGCTGGGTGTGCTGGGGAAGGTGTCAGGGAGGCAGGGGAGGGAGCTGGGGGCGCTGCTGTCAGGGTTTGTGCAGGGGGCTGGCTTGTGCTGATGTGGAGTGCCAGGTCTTGGTGACAGTGACAGTTCCAGCATGGGACAGGGGCAGGGATGCACAGGTGTGTGCAGCCAAGATCCTGCAGGAGGAAACAGAGGGTCTCAGGAGCAGAGGCAGGGCAGGAGCCATGGAGTGAGCTTGGAGGGCAGGGGGGAAGTACACCCATGCTGTGGCTGTGAGCAAGGGAGGCAGGGGCTGCAGGGACAGGGTGATGGGTGTGCTGTGCCTCAGCCAAAGCACACGAGGGGTACAGGACCTGCTTTCCACATCTGGTTTTCTCTGGTTGTGCTTATTAAGAAAGCAGAAAGTAATTTTTTTCCTTTTTCATTCCCCCACTTGCACTCTAAGCAGCTTCCCCCAGCTGAGGCACTTCTGACATCGTCACACACAAGAGGTGCTCCTCAGAGAGCTGGGACGCACTGCAGGAGTCTGGAGCTGCAGGTCCTGTGGATGCCAGGGGTGTGGGTCCAGCTGGCTGTGCCCACCACGGGGAGCTGGGATGTGGGCCACGCTCTGGGGGTGACTCCTGTAGGGATGGGGTGATCCATCTGAAATGCATTGTTCGTCCCTGGAGGGCTCCTAGGAGGAAGATGCAAAATTGAATTGACTGAGGTCCTTTAGAAAAAAATGTGCCAGTTTTCCCTCTCACAGCAGCTGGGCCTGTCCTGATTTGCCTCACCTGTCCCAAACTCTGCTGGTGCAGCTGGGGAAGGTCTGATGAGGGTCACTGCCCTGAGCACACAGGTGACAGATGGCAGAAGCATTGTGGGCCTGCCTCTTACTGTTCCTTACCAGCCACTCTATCTTCTCCCAGCTGAGGAGCAGCTAAGGGCCCTTGGACACTGAGCTCAGAGCTCACCAGGGGCTGCAGCTCCTCCTGAGGGCAGCTCCAATCTCTGCTCTGGGACAGGGACAGCACCCAGGGCATGGCTGGAGCTGGGCCAGGGCAGCTCAGGCTGAGCTCAGGGCAAGGTTCTTCCCCCAGAGGGTGCTGGCACTGCCCAGGCTGCCCAGGGAATGGGCACGGCCCCGAGGCTGCCAGAGCTCCAGGAGCCTTTGGGCAGCACTGCCAGGGATGGACAGGGTGGGGTTGTTGGGGGTCTGGGCAGGGACAGGGGCTGGATCAGTGATCCCTGGGGTCCCTCCAGCTGAGGGTGTTCCACAACTCTGGGTCTCACCCGGAGCTGTCCTGAGCAGTTTTGTGTTCCCTGCTCCAGGAAAAGGGATTCGTGTCATTGACTGGCATGAGAAGCCATTACCGGCTTCAGCGTGGGCTCCCCTCTCGGTGTGAGGAGACACAGAATGAGGTGCTGAAGGCCATCCCGGGCAGGTGACACATCCCTGCCGCTGTCACATCCCTGCTGCCATGTCCCACCCCTGGCAGCGGGTGCACTGCGCTGCAATGAACGCCCCGACCAGCCCCGGGGGTCCGGGGGGCTTTGGGGCTGAGGATGCTCCTTCAGACCGAGTCTGACCCTCTGGCAGGGATCCCCCGGCTGCCCCTGCCGCCGGCAGGGCGCTCTACCGGGCCAGCCCGCAGCCCCTGCGGGGAGCCATGAAAACGAGATGGCAGCCTGGGCCGGGCCAGGGCAGGCTCGGATGGGCCAGGGGAGGTTCGGATGAGGCCGCGGGCCGGCTCGGATGGGCCAGGGGAGGCTCGGATGGGCCAGGGGAGGTTCGGATGAGGCCGCGGGCCGGCTCGGATGGGCCAGGGGAGGCTCGGATGAGGCCGCGGGCCGGCTCGGATGAACCAGGGGCAGGCTCCAGCCGGGTGAGCGCTGCTGCGCCAGCGCCGGTGATTGCTGGGACAGGCCAGAGCTCATTGCTGCAACAGGCCAGAAGATGTAGCTCTCTGGCACCTTTTGTGACTCCAGATGGCTTTGAAGCCCTCCCTCCCTCTCTCCCTCCCACTGCTGCAGCGCTCCCTGATCAGAGCCAGGCAGCAGAGACAAAAATAGGCTGGGATCGTGAACCTGGCAAAAGTTTCCAGGCGAGTTTTACTCCAGTTTGAGAGGAGATCTGGGGCTGGGCACTGAGAGGTTTCTTTTCCTATCAGAGGGGATTTAAACTGATCGCATCAAGCCCTCCCATTAGCCACCGAGGTGATTCATGTCTCCTGTATTGTTACAAAGTGATTCCACACTGTAGATCTTTCTGAATGCCCCCTGAATTTATTATTTCCTTGTCCCAGTTGCTATTGGTGACGGCCTTGGTAAAATCCCTAGCAACATATAGAATGCAACATACATGGAAATTAGTTGAATACTTATCAGTATTATAGTCATAAAAGGACCTATTTATTAAATATATGGCTTAAGTGACACCTTAACAGCCAGAGGTACTAAATGACATGGGTAACATTCATTTGTATGTTGGTACATTGGTATGATAGTGCTCCAGCTACACTGAACTTTATTACCAACATCAAATTAAGATATATTGTGGGTAACATCATTAGGGCTGCTTGGACTGAACTGAATTTAAATAATGTCTTTAAGATGCAGATTTTTTCCATGGCTTCAAAACGCTCCCCAGCTAATCCCCTGTGGCCCAGAAGTGCCAGCCATGAGCATGAGCCTCCACTCAGAGGAGTGCCCTGATTTAATGATGTCCTTCTGCTGAGATGAGCTACGGGTCCTCAGCAGCACCTGGAAGATGATGCTGCACTGAATAAAAATTCATGTGGTGCAAGATCAGTGTTTTTGTGGAGATGAATGGAGATCTCACTGCTCAACTCATCACAGGGAAGGCACCAAGATCACAGGGAGAACATCTCTGATTTGGGCAGCTCTTTAATGCCACAGCCAGAGAGAGAACATTGGGACTGGAATTAGGGAAGGCACTTGTAGCAGGCAGTGGAGAGAGCTGTTGGAAGCCAGGAAGGCTTTTCAGCACTCAAGCAGCAATCAGGTGGTTTTTCTACAAGAACCACTGTAACTGAGCCAGGAGTTATGGAGTGTGAGGCAGGAGTCACAGGGTGAGATCCTTCAGCTGAACTTATGGGCTTAATTTTAAAATTTTAGACTGCTCATAGCAGACACCAGCTCATGACAGATGTGCTGCAGCCATGTGAGATGTCTGGACCCTGATCTTCTCTGTCCCCATGGAGAAAGAAATCAGCATCTTCTCACAGGATCTGGCAGGGGAAAGAACAGGAATGTCCTCATGTAAACCTGGCACCCCTGAAGCTACTCCAAAATCCTCTTGATCTCTGCATACTTCCAGGGATGGTGACTCCACCATTGCCCTGCAGCCTATGCCAGTGTCTGACCACACTTTCTGTGAAGAAAATTTCCCTCCTAGCCAGCTTGAGCCTCCCCTGGCACAACTTGAGGCTGCTTCTTGCAATTGTCTCAGGCGTTACCAGGGAGGAGAGAGGGACACCAAACGAAACCCCTCAAGGGTGGAGAGCAGGAAGGCTGTGGAGAGCAATAAAGGCAATAAAGGGTGGCATTCTGGGTTTCTGTTGGCACTGTGCAGTGGCACAGAAATGGGACAAGAACAGCAAACACACTGTCTCTGCTTGCTGGGATGTGTCTGCATACCAAAACTTAGAAACCCCAGTAAAGCTGAACTGTCATCTCTTTAAACATTAAGATCCTCTTCCAATTGCTTTTCACAGCTAGTTTTGGCCTGGCCTCCTGAAACCTGGCAGAAATTCCTTGGAGAGCTGGAGGTTGAGGAGGGCCTCAAGCCCTGACTGTCCCAGCAACATCCAAATCTTAGAGACCCAAAATTCAACAAATTAAATCAAACAGAGACCAGATATTCAAGAATTCTAGTTTCTCTTCTGGAAAAGCTGCCTTTGGCTTGGGTTTGTACACAACCCTTCTCCAGATCCTGGGCCATGACTTGGTAGTGTCTATAAAGGTTCAATACTTTAGGTCACAGAAATGGTCCTGCTCATCCTGACCCTCTCCAGAGGAAAGGAGCAGGATCAGAGTCTTCCCCTGCTTGACAGCTTTTGAAATCCATCTGGCTGAGAAAGGTCAGTTTGAAGCCACCCATGTTGCACGTGGTTAACATTGCTTGGGATTTTCTGTACCCAGAACCAGAGTGTCAACACACCGAGCCTCATCACAGCCCACCTACCTTTGCCTTCAGCTGCAGCAGGAGCCTTGGAACCTCCCAACTTCCACATGGGCTGGTAAGAGACTCCTTTAGCTTTGGGAAGGGATCTACCCTAGCCCTACATCTGGCTTCTCACAAGTATCCCCAAAGAATGGGAAGGGTCTGGGCAGGGGCTGACAACTCATCTCACCTGTGTCCTGACACAGTGCTGTGGGTCCCATGGCACGGGACTGTCTGTTGTTTGTTCAGGACTGCAGAGGCCCTGGAGCAGAGCTGCTGCATGTCTGGGGCACTGTTGTTCTGAGAGGTTCTGCACTGAAACAAGCTCACCTTGCTGCCCCTTGATGTGAGAGAGCTGCCAGAGAGATTGTGTTACCCACAGGAGCAAGGAATTCACAAGGAGAAAAATATTTGTAATCCTTCTAAAAGCAGGCTTTGCACTTTGGGGCTGGGTCCAGGGTTTTCAAGGTCCAGCCTCTCTCTCTCAGCAGTGATTTTGCATTCCACAGCTGGGGTTTCTGATAACATCTCACAGTTGTTGTTGAACTCCTGCTCCCCATCATGTTCTGCAGCCACAAGGGCACTGACCTGAGGATCACAGAATCAATAATGTTGGAAAAGACCTCAACAACCATCGAGTCCAACTGTCAGCCCTCCCAGCTCCTCTGCTTGGTGCAAGGGGGAGCTCTGTGAGCCATGTGGGATCGCTAATAGGGCTCCTGAGGACTTCCTGCAGCAATACCTGGGCCTGTTGTATCAATGTTTACAGGAAATCAGCTTTAAAATGCCTGTCCCTTTCTCTCAGTGCCTGGCTGCCAAGCAGCAGGGCTGGGGCAGGCTCCCCAGCTGGCCCCACACACGGACGTGGCATGGGGCTGGTGCTGCTCATTCTGCTTCAGGGTGATTATTTGTGTTCCTTATGCCAGACCTCATTGCCTCCACGAGCTGCTTTGCCTCTGTTTATTACATGGCCATTTGCACTTTCTGTTAATGTGCATTTGTGATGCAAGAGGCGTCCCTGCCCAAATCCGAGGCTCCTGCTGGCGCCTCCGTGTGCGGGGCTGGGGACGTGTGGAGTGTGTGCAGAAGCTGCTTTGCCTGGCAATTTGCACTAATTGCAGGGGCCTGAAAGCACAGTGAGCTGTGCAGTCCTGCACGTCTGCCTTACCAAGGGCAGGACAGCAAAATGTTGGCAATGTGTGGTGTGGAGATATTCACCTGTAAAAGTCCAAGGATCTGCAGGGTCCTGCCCCAAGGAGCTGATGGAAAACCCCATTGCTGGGTCTGGCAGCCTGCAGGGAGTTAGAGAGTGGCTGTGCCTCAAACACCGGTGGCCAGGGAGGTTACAACAGATGTGCCTGGAAAGGGGCTGGAAAGGGGCTGTACAGAGGTGGGGCTGCTCCTTTCTGCTCCATTTTCCTGCTCAGGTCCATGGGGACCACACAATGCACAGTGCTAGTGCAGAAGTGGGGTCAAGGAGTGGGCAAGATCAAAAGAGGGGCATGGAGACCAGCAAAAGACCCTCAAAGCCACCTAATTCATTTCCAGACAGGTGCAGAAGAACAGGATGTTCATGTTCACCATTTACACGATGAGTGAGAAACCTAATCCCAGGATGGGCAAGTCTGTCCCTATAAAATATGCTGCACAGAGCCCAGGTGGTGCCCCTGGACTCCCAGTGGGCTGGATTGATGCTGGACCCAGGGCTGGTGATCTCCTTTCCTCTCCTCTCTGCTCTCTTTCACTCTCTCCTTCCCTTTTTTCCTTTATTCTTTCATTTCTCCTCCTACTAGAAGACAGGGGCACAACACATCAGTTTCTATGTCTTATTTGCTAATAAAGCTATAAAACTTTGTAAGCTTTTTTTTTTTTTTTTAACCCCTTCTGGCTTTTGCCATTCTTTTTCAACCATGGGCATCTCTGAATCTTGGGTCCTCCCTTCCTTGTAGAAGTGGGATGTGGGCTGTGACATAGGAGTGTCACAGGGTGACACAAACACAGAATGAGGGTTGTTCTAGGAGAGGTGGCAGCTTGGTCTCCCTGTTCTAATGTTGGCTTTTCTCCCTTACTCTGAAAATACACATCCCTGACCCTAGGCACTGCCTAGGCCTAGGCCCTGCCTGCTGTCCCACCATTTTTCACACATTTCAGTTCTCAGGAGTTCTGCCCAAATTAAAGCAGCTTGGTTATCTCACAGGGGAAGAGGCAGAAATTGCTGACTCTGGTTTTGTCCCTGTGAAGGTGGTGAGGTCTGTGCCCAGCAGTGCATGGACAGAGCTCCAGACATCCCTGGCAGCTGTCCCCAGGAGCTGCAGCTCTGGCAGTGAATGTGGGACTGTGGAACACAGTTCTGGGAACAGAGCTCTGGGTGCTGGATATTCACCTGACACCACCAAGGTCATCCCACCCCACTGATGCTGGGAGGCCCCAAGAACTGGAGCTGCTCCTACAATGGCCTGGAAGGAGGCTGGAACCAGGCTCTGCTCCCAGGGAACAGACAAGGAAAGGCCTAATGTTGTGCCAGGGGAGGTTGGGCACCAGGAAAACTTTCCTCACTGAAAGGGTGGTTAAGCCTTGGCACAGGCCTGTGCTGGAGTCACCATCCCTGGAAGTGTTCAAACAACAAGCAGATGTGGCTCTTTGCATTGTGGCTTGGTGGGCCTGAGCTCTTTGGTCAAAGGTTGGACTTGATGATTTTGGAGGTCTTTTCTGGCCTGAATGATGCCATGATTCCCACAGGCAGGAATACACGCAGGGAAGGGTACTGTGTTATTCCAGAGCCCTGGAATGGCTCAGCCACAGAACTCCCCATGGCTGTATGATTATATGAATATAAACAACATCCACAAACTTGTGCTCATTAATGAACAAGATCTTAGAGAGGGGCCATTCAATGCACAGAGCAATTAACTCAGCAGTTGATTAAGGCAGCTTGAGGATAGGTTCTATGAAGAATTCAATATCACTGCACTGCTTCACGTAAGGGCTTGGCAGAGGCATCAAATCATGACAAATGTGACCTGTTAGCACCAGGAATTCAGGGCCCCTGGACAGGCAGGAATTACTCCATCCCTTTGGCTTCCCTGGTCTCCATTTAATCACTGCTAGGCAGAAAGGCCAAGTGCTGCCCTGCCTGCAGGTTCACAGCAGTTTAAACTTGTCCCCCCAGCCCTGTCAGGTATCCAGGAGTTGCTGTCTGTGGGGAGGCAATTTCTGCTAGGATGCAGCTGCCCATGGAATTGGGGATGTTTCCCAGAGAACATGGAACCACCACCAGACCCAGCCATGGTCTGTCACTGCTGGGATGTGCAGCCACCCACAGAGCAGGAGGAAGGCTCTGCACACCCCCTGTCCTGGGAAAAATAAAGGGATAGAAGGAATGAGTGACCTCTGTGAGGCTGAGCAGAGAGGCACTGCCAGGCCTCAGCATCTCACACAGCCTGGGCTTTCACCCCAGATTAAAGCAGCCAAAAATGTGGGGTGGTGCTTGGGAAGGAGGGTCATGCCTGCCTCAGGTCAGAGCATCCAAGAAGAGAGTGAGAGAAGGAGTCACAGAAACATTGAATGGTTTGAGTTGGGAGGTATCCCACAGCTGATCCAGTTCCAGCAAGGCTGGAACAGGATAAGCTTTAATGCCATTTTCAACCCAAACCATTCCATGATTCTGTGGTTCCCTGTGTCCCCAGGAGTGCTGCAGGGTTCCATGTCATCTCTGCCTCACACACCAGCTCAGCACAGCCACATCTTTGGGAATGTGACAGGGATGCTCTCCGTGTGTAGGGTGAGCCTGTTCCAGCAATCACAGGCTCTGCAGCCTTGTTGGGCAGGACAGGCACAGCAGCTGCAGGGCCTCAGTTTCCCCTTCCAGAGGATGGAGGTGGCATCTGCTCCCTGCCCTTTGCTGAGTGCTCTGGATCCCACAGAGGCTCTCACCTGCCCTAAGCTTTGCTGCTACTATGATTGCTAGAAAGGAGAGGAGCCTCATTGTCCTAGGAAAATACTGCTTTCATTCAGAGCCTGGAGCATTTTCCAAAAGTAATTAACTGGAAGAAGCTGCTAATTAAAAGATCTGGTGCCTACAGAAGTGTTTGGCAGAGATGGGTGTCACCTTGCTGAGTCTGCCATGCTGAGATACAGCACTTGAACTCTCAGCTTCCACCAAGCCTGGCCTCTGCTGCTGCCCAATCCATCCCAGCAAGGTCTGAGCTGCACAGCTGGGCCTGGGACAGCACCTCAGGAGCTCGGTCAGCCCTGCCCTGTCTGGGAACAGGCTGATGTCAGGCTGCTGAGGCTTGCACATTCCAAATTTGTCACCTGGCAGGAGGTGGCACCATGTTCCTCTTGGTCCTGGGGAGCTAGTCACCCATCCCTCAGCCCCAGTACTTGTGTTCCCACACTTCTGGGCAGGACCAGGAACAACACAGTGTAGAAAAGCCTCTTCCTCACCCCAGGTGTGTCCTGCTGAGCAGCAGCTGCTCTGGGGCAGGAAACTGCAGCTCTGAGCTGGGCCTGACCAAAGCTCAGGGAAGGAAATTGCAACTCTGAGCTGGGCCTGACCAAAGCTCAGGGAAGGAAATTGCAGCTCTGAGCTGGGCCTGGCCAAAGCTCAGGGAAGGAAATTGCAGCTCTGAGCTGGGCCTGGCCAAAGCTAGGGAAGGAAATTGCAACTCTGAGCTGGGCCTGACCAAAGCTCAGGGAAGGAAATTGCAGCTCTGAGCTGGGCCTGGCCAAAGCGGGGCTCAGTGACCAGCAGGTCCCTCTAAGCAGGCATTTTTGAGGACATGGTGTGAGAGCTGGGTCAAGTTCAGGTGTGGCACTGCTCCTCCCCACTGCGGGTACCTGCTGCTGCCCAGGCTTTCAGCTTCACAGCAGCTTTCCAAAGAGGTTTGGTGTGTTCCACCTCCCAGAATGGAGAGCCAGGGATGCCTTCTGCCCCATGAGGGGATCCATCCTGGCCCTCTGGCTGTGGGCAGCCCTGTCTCTGCTCTGGGTGGGTCGGTGCTCTGGGCTCAGCACGGACATGTTCACCCCCAGCTCCCCTTGGCTTTCCTCAGCACCAGCCTGCTGGGCTCAGACCTGGCAAACATGAAGGAAGCAGTGCTCCCCTCTGAGGTGGCAGCACAGCTTCAGGGGGTGTCCAGGGAAGCAGAGGTTATGTCTGGCAAAGCCAGGGAGCTTCCACAGAACTCACCCAGGAGATCCCTCAGGTGCCTGGCTCAGCTCAGCTGCTCACAAATAATCCAGGAGAGAGGGAGGGAGGAGCCTGAGGATCTCTGGGATCACACAGAACTACATTCTGCTGCTCTGGTGGGAGCAGTAGGAGGTGCTCTTCGCAATCAATAAAGTGTTAATGTGCATTGTCTTTAGTGTGATTGCGGGTGGGCTCATTGTCACCCACCGATGCAATCAATTGCTGAGCTCCAGAACCCGAGACAGAGTGGGGCTGCTTGTGTTTGGTTTGTTTTGTTAAAACTGCTTTTTACAGCTCCTGAGGTGAGAACTGTGCCAGGGAAGGGGCCCGCGGGTGTCGGAAGGTGGGCAGGGGTGGCCCTGGAGGGGATCTGCCAACGCTTCCCAGAGCAGCTGTGATGCCACAGGCACAGAGCCCGGAGCCAGGCACGGGTGCCAGCCCAGGGCAGGAGGGCCCTGCCAGCACAGGGGCTAGCCCAGCGCCCCGTGTGCCCCTTGGAGGAGCTGCAGCCCCGCTGAGCTCCGAGCTCAGCCCTCAGAACAAACCCAGTGCCCTCCGCTGCTCCTTTCCAGCTCTCCTGGAGCCCCTGGGCTGGGGTCACGCTCTCCCCGTGCCCCTCACTGCCCTCGACGTGGCTCTGCTGCCACATTCCTGCTTTTCCTGCCTGTGCACGGGTCACTGCCAGGCACGAGGGGCATTAGCCACTGTGCCACGTCCAGCAGCTCTGTGACACCAGCCACCAGCTCTGGGACCAGTGTGAGCCCTTGGGGATGCAGGCAAGGCTGCTGGGGTGCAGGAGGGGCAGCTGGGGTGTCTGAGGGGCTGCTGGGGTGTCTGAGAAGCTGCTGGGGTGCAGGAGGACCTACTGGGGTGTCTGAGGAGCTGCTGGGGTGTCTGAGGGGCTGCTGGGCTGCCTGAGGGGCTGCTGGGGTGCAGGAGGAGCTGCTGGGGTGCAGGAGGAGCTGCTGGGGTGTCTGAGGAGCTGCTGGGCTGTCTGAGGGGCTGCTGGGGAGCAGGAGGGGCTGCTGGGGTGTCTGAGGAGCTGCTGGGGTGCAGGAGGGGCTGCTGGGGTGCAGGAGGGGCTGCTGGGCTGTCTGAGGAGCTGCTGAGGTGCAGGAGGGGCTGCTGGGGTGCAGGAGGAGCTGCTGGGCTGTCTGAGGGGCTGCTGGGCTGTCTGAGGGGCTGCTGGGCTGTCTGAGGAGTTGCTGGGGTGTCTGAGGAGCTGCTGGGGTGCAGGAGGGGCTGCTGGGGTGCAGGAGGGGCTGCTGGGCTGTCTGAGGAGTTGCTGGGCTGTCTGAGGACCTGCTCCCCTCTGCCGTGCTGGGGCTGAGGGAAGCCCCTGCCTTCCTTGGCTCTCCCTCTGCAGCTGTTCCAGGCACTGTGTGTGCAATCCTCGCCCCTGAAAGCTCTTGCCAAGGCTCTGCCAGGGCTGTCCTGGCTCCTAGGGAGGAGCTGGCTCACCCAGTCCCTGCCAGGGCTCGGGCTGGGGCTGCACCACAGGAATTGTCCCATGGAGGACTCCCAGCATGAGGGGGGAGCATACTGGGGCTGGGCAGAGCTCGGTCCCTTTGCACACTTGTGGAATAACCTCATGGCTGAAGTCCCAGAGAACTCTTCTCCACTGATATTTTCTTTGCCTGATGTTTTTTCCTGCCCAGGGCTGAGGGATGCTGTGTGCCTGCAGAGGCAGGAATCCAAGCAAGGAGCACCAGAGGCTCTGGGGGTCCTGGGCAGGGAAGTGTTCCCTGAGAAACCCTCATGGAGCTGTTCTGGGCACGGGCTAAGCAGCAGAAAGGCTCCCCATGGCAGTCACCAGCCTGATTGTCCTCTCTGTGTGACAGAGTTGGGAGCAGGGACTGTTTCCTGGGACATGGCAGTGTTCTCTTCAGGGCGGCATCTCCAGGGATCCTGACTCTCCAAAGCAGTTCTGAAATAAAATGAGGATCATTTCAATTGAACCTTGATCACTGGATTACTGTGAGCAGGTTTTGTGTGCAAGCACAGCTGACCCAGCCCTCCACACCGAGCTGTGTGCACACACCTCTCTCCTGCTCCTGCCTCCTCCTCTCTCCTGTGCCCTGCCTCCCCCTCACACACCCCCTGGAGCCCTTCTCAGTTCTCAGACACATCACCTGGATCTCTCAGTCTAGCCTAAGCTTCACAAGAGGATAGAGCAGGGAAAGGCCTCAGTGAATTCCTGCCTCCAGGAGCAGAAATCAGCATCATCCTTGGGCCTTTGCAGGGTGATGTGGGGGTGCCACGTTCTCCCCTCCAGGGCATCTCCCTGCTCTGCTGGGGCAGGGCTGGGCTCCAGACACGCTGGGGATCAGGATTGTTCCTTCCTCTGCCTCGGCATTAATGCCTCCCAAATGGCTCAGGTGATAAGGGGGATATCTCTGTGATCAGGTGCTGGGAAGCTGGAGTGTGGGAACAGCAGAGGAGCTGCTCAGGGCTCAGGAGCATGGCTGGAGACTCTCTGTGCCTGCCCTTGGATGGTTCTGTGTTCTGCCAGTGCTGCAGTTCCTGTCCCAGAGCTGCCCAGGTGAGGCTGCTCAGCACGGGCAGCAGGAGCTGCTGGCACCTTTGGGCTGGAGCTGTGCCCAGCCAGGGCTAATCAGGTGTCAGGAGGGATTGTTTGGCCTTCCTGTGCTCTCATTCTCTCTGTGTGTCACTGCAGATTCCACTGAAGTGACTCCAATTTACTCCTCACCAGGGACGGAAGAGTCAGCTCTTGTATTCTGAGCTGTAGTAAACTATTTTTAACAACCACAGCATTCATCATGAAAGGCTCTCTGTCTGCTGCAAGGAAGGAAGGAGTGAATAATGAATGAACACAGAGCTGTGCTGATGCCTGTGCCCAGTCAGCCTGGGGAGAGAGCTGGGCAGGCTCCGAGGCTGCAGGTGTGCAGGGCAGCCTGGGGAAACACATCCTGGAGCTCCAGCACCTCCAGGAGCCCTGGCTGAGCAGGCTGGGGAGCTGCAGGTGTGCAGGGCAGCCTGGGGAAGCACATTCTGGGAGCCCCAGCACTTCCAGGAGTCCTGGCTGCTCCATCCAGCCTGGCACAACACCAACCTTTAATTGCTCTGCTTCAGAGCTTGGATCACAAGGTGCATTTAATCTCAAAGGTGAGGCCTTGGCCTTGCTCTGAGCTAGGTTTGGGGTTGTTTTATCTGCCCTGTACCCTGGACATCACCATGGGCTCGCCAAGCATGCTGGGCTGCTGGCCCTGGTTGCCATCACTGCATCTGCTCCTCTTGTTTGGGTACTGAGGCACTTTCATGTTGTCTCCTGGGCTTGCCTGCCCCCAGAACCAGCCCCACTTGGCCCCCATCCCTGACAGCTCAGGATTGCTGGAGCCCTGAGGTGACATCCCTGCTCCTGGCCCCGAATCCGTGCCCTCTCAGTGGCCCAAGGCTGATCTCCACATCTTGCAAGTCACAGCTGTGACATTCCTGTGACCAGAATGACCCCTGAACACTTGAGTGGGGTTTTGGAAAGGCTTTGGGGACTTTATTTATCAGATGAGGCTGATCTTTGCTGCCTGCCTGGAAGGACTCTGCAGAGCCAGGAGCTGGACTCCAGGATCCTGGTGGGTCCCTTTCAGCCCAGGATACTCTGTGATTTTATCATTCTATGATCACGTTTCAAATATTGTTTGCTCCGTGAAAATAATGGGTGGATGAGCCAATAAAGGCCATGAGATCCCCTTGATGTGCTTGGAGCCTGAGCAAGCTGCCCTTTGTAAGGACTGGGGGACCTTGATGGGGCAGAAGGCTCTAAAGGGCACTTTCCCCTGCCCCAAATCCCTGTGGCAGCCAAGCTCCAGGTGCCTGCACACGGACCTGCAGAGGTGCTGCCCCTGAGCTGTGCCCTGCCCGTGGTGGCACTTGAGAAAAATGAGAGCAGGCTCCCGGTACTGAAGTGATTTCAGCATTTATTGTAATAAAAGCAAGGCCTAAAGCAGGGGGCCCTGGGCTGAGCAGGAGCATTTGCTCAAGGATGGAGCAGCACTGGTGCTGAGGCTGCTCAGCACCCATGGCCCCGATGTCCCAGATGGAGCAGCACAAATTCAGTGGGTCAGGAGCCCCTTTTTATCCTGTTTTTTGTCCCTCTGAATTGGTTTCTGTTTGGATCCTTCATTTGCATGAAGGTTTAAGGCGCTTGATTGGCCCATTACCGTTCTGTCCAGGCTGGCTTGTTTTGCTGGGGGGTGCTGCGCTTCACTTAGGTGCAATATGGTATGTTGAGTACCAGATTTCTTATAACTACCCTTTGAACCCCTTTTACAATATAACAACCAAACTAATAGTACATGCTTAACAATCTATCAACTATTTTACAACAGTTTCTAACCTATTTTTAACAGCACTGGTGACACAAACCACCTGCCCATGAGTGGCACTGGTCACACAAACCCTGCCCTGCCCGTGAGTGGCAGATGCCCCTTTTTATCCTGTTTTTTGTCCCCTTGGATTGGTTTCTGTTTGGATCCTTCATTTGCATGAAGGTTTAAGGCCTTGATTGGCCCATTACAGTTATGTCCAGGCTGGCTCATGCTGCACTTCACTGAGGTGTAATATAGTACGTGGAGTACTGGATTTCTTATAACGACCCTTTGAACCCCTTTTACAATAACCAAACTATAGTACATGCTTAACAATTATCAACTATTTTACAGTTTCTAACCTATTTTTAACAGCACTGGTGACACAAACCCTGCCCTGCCCGTGGGTGGCACTGGTGACACAAACCCCGCTGTGCCTCAGGGATGGTGCCCTTCAGGCAGGTCAGAAGGGCTGCTGAGCTCTGCAGGCCCATCACAGTTTCAGGTCAGGTCCTGACGGGGCTGGCAGCAGCTCCTGTGCAGGGAATGATGAATTAGGCACACTGCGCCTAACGAAGGCGGGGATTATTGGGTTATAAATCAATTAAGTCCTTCTGAGGAAGTCACGAACCACAAGAAGAAGCCATGAAAAGAGAGAGCAACCTCTGCTGTTGGAGAAGAGTGGGAGGCATGAGGTGCCCTCAGCCTCAGTGGTGGCTGTGGGGGGAACCTGCTGTGCTCTCTGGGGTTTGGGGGGTTCCAGCTGCAGGAGATGAATCCTGCTCTGCCTGTGCAGTCTGGATGGTTTTAGGTGGCCAGAGCTGGCTGTGATGACTGTTCCCAGATGCACATCCAGATGTGTCCAGAGAGAGAGGAGACCTCACCAGGGGCTGCAGCTCCTCCCGAGGGCAGCTCCAATCTCTGCTCTGGGACAGGGACAGCACCCAGGGCATGGCTGGAGCTGGGCCAGGGCAGCTCAGGCTGAGCTCAGGGCAAGGTTCTTCCCCCAGAGGGTGCTGGCACTGCCCAGGCTGCCCAGGGAATGGGCACGGCCCCGAGGCTGCCAGAGCTCCAGGAGCCTTTGGGCAGCACTGCCAGGGATGGACAGGGTGGGGTTGTTGGGGGTCTGGGCAGGGAAAGGGGTGGGACTGGATGATCCTGTGGGTCCCAGCTCAGGACATTCCCTCATTCTGTGATTCTGCAGCACCAGGGTTTCCCTATCTGGCAGGCTCCTCTCCTCCAGGAGGATGTTGGAGGGGCTCATGGGCACAGCAGGGTCAGCTGGTGGGTGCTGGTGCTGGCTCAGGGAACTGGGATGGTTTGGGCTCTTGTGACCAATTCCCTCTCCAATCCCTGTGTCAGAAGGACACCCCCAGCCTGTGCAGCAGGGGCCAGCTGGGAGCATGTCCCTGGAATGGGCTTCATTCCTGTCCCACCACACATGGCCAGGCCAGTAGAATCCTCAGGCACCTCTGCTGGTCCCACCCACCCACCCCAGCAACCCAGGGCCTGACAAAACCTCAGACTTCTCCTGAGTCCGAACTAAGCATTATCTTTTCTGGGAGAGGGCAATCTCACCTGTGGCAGTTTGATTCCTGTTTCCTTTGCAAGGGGCTCCAGTTGCCTCCTGTGCCCAGTGTGCCCTGGGGAGGGGGTGGGAACGGAGGAAAATGAGCACAAACAGCACAAACAGCATTCTTTGGGCAGAGATGTGGCCCAGCCTTGCTGAGGGGACCAGAGGTGACAAGGACATTGTGCAGGACCATCCCTGCCTGAGGCACCTGCAGAGGCAGGGCAGGTGAGTGCAGCTCCCTCAGCAGGTCCATGCCCCTGGCTCCAGCACAGGACAGAGCCCACGGCTCCCAGGCAGAGATGAGGACACAAAGGGTGCAGCCTTGTCTTCCTGGATGGTTTTCAATCCAGGGCTCTTTAGAGCAGGCAGGAAAAGTTTCCAGTTTGGGACTGGTGAGCGATGCCAAGGAACCCCTTCCCTGGGAGTCACATGGCTCCCATGCTGCTCATTGTCCTCCAAGTTCTTGTTGTGCTCTGTGTGAACAAACCTCCAAGAAAACAGCAATGCAGCATTTTCCACATCCTAATGAGCTGCTTCCTAATAGTTGTCTAATGAGCTGTGGCACACAGCAAGGCAGCCTTGTTTGCTTTAATCTCTTTAACTACAGCCTGTCCTAGAGGCAAGGCAGCTCAGGGCACCATGAGTGGACTCGAGGCTGGGCAGACACCTCGGGGATCAGGGCTTGTCCTCTGGTGTCTCTGCTGCAGGCCTGGAGACACCAGCATGGGGTTAACCCAGGGGGGTGCCTGAGCTGTGGGTCAGAGGGAATCAACCTGCAAAATCATCCTGCTCAGAGGAGATCCTGTCCTGGCTGAGATCCAGCTGCTCTTGAACAGTTAAATTTTGAGGAAAACAGAACACTTTCAGGGAACAGAGGTGAAATCAGGAACAGACATCAGGGAGATCTCACTACACCTTCCAGTACCTTCAGGGGCTCATAGAAAGGAGGGAGGGGGACTTTTCATACAGGCACACGGGGACAGGTCAAGGGACAATGGTTTTAAACGTACAGAGGGCAGGGTTGGGTGAGATGTTAGGAGGAATTGTTCCCTGGCAGGGTGGGCAGGCCCTGGCACAGGGTGCCCAGAGCAGCTGTGGCTGCCCCTGGATCCCTGGCAGTGCCCAAGGCCAGGCTGGACACTGGGGCTGGGAGCAGCCTGGGACAGTGGGAGGTGTCCCTGCCATGGCAGGGGTGGCACTGGATGGGCTTTACGGTTCCTTCTCACCCAAGCCAGTCCCTGATTCCATTCTCTGTATTGGTTGTACCCATCTGGGCTGGGTGCTTGGTGCTGTCCCTGGGCCTGGCACAGGACATCACACCCAGACAGCTCCAAACAGAGCTGCCCCTCCAGGGCAGGGCTGGGACAAAGGCCCTCACAGGAGAATACTTTGACAGAGGCACTCAGGTCTCTGGCCACATCCCAGCGGGGCAGGGACTTTCCCAAAATCCCTCCTGGGCCTGGTTTTGCCCCTGCCTGGCAGCTGCTGGTGGCTTCATTGTGCTGTCTGAGGACATCCCCTCATTTCCAGCTGCTGGTTTCCAAGCTGTGATCTGCAGAACCCAGCAGGCTCCTTTTGGCTCCAGAGCAGCCTGAAGGGCCCTTCTGGCAGGAGAGGGTGACACTGAGAGGGTGACATTGAGCACCTCAATGCATTTTGTCCTCACGGGTTAATACAGGATCAGTCTGTTTTACCCTTTGGAATATTAAGGAAGCCTCCAGAGGGGATGAAGCCTCCAGAAGAGCTGATCTGTGCCTCCCTTTGCCAATGTTTATCAACATGAGAGTTCCACCTCATGACCCAATCCTCCAGGAGGCAATTTGTCTCCTCCTGATGAGGACACATCCAGCCAGGGTACAAGAAATGAAGTGCTCAGTTTTCCTGCATGTGCACAGAGAGGCCCAGAACAGGAGGCTCCACCTGAAAACTCCTGCAGGAGAGCCTGGAGGAAATGCTGGCATCTTCAGTATTCCAGTGCTGAACTTCCCACCAGGGCGAGTGCTCAGGTGATAACTCTTTGCTTTTGATCTATTGGATTTTGCAGTGTCTTTGGTATGGTGATGAGACTGCAATATCCCATAATAGATGGCTGTTTCTAGCAAGAGCTCTGCTATAATTGTATTTATGAGCAGAATACTTATAGAGGCCTTCAGGGAGCTTCAAGTGTAAAAACATTCCTATAACAACATATAGACAGCCAACAGCCAAGCAATTAATTCTGGGCTCAGAGTGGTGTTGGAGGCTCTGTCCTGTTTTAGAACATCCATTAAAGCTGCAGAGGCTCTGCTGGAGGCCATGGGGACCTGGACACTCGCTCCTTCCTCTGTGCTTTGTGCACCTAACATTGGCTTGAAATAAAGTTCACTAAAGCTAAAGGAGACCACTGAAGTTGTGCTGTGCTCTGGGGGAAGCACAGATTTTTGTCACAGGAAGGGATGCCCAGGATGCTCCAGCCCAGCTCCTGGCCCTGCTCAGACCCCCCAACAATCCCACCCTGAGCCTGGGGAGGTCAGGCAGTAACAACCCTCCCTGCAGCCTGTCCTGCCAGGGGAACAGGCAGCACAGAGCCCTGAGGGGCAGCACCAGAGTGGGAGGTGGGATCAGTTCTCCACACCTGACCCCTGCTTGCTGTGTGACCTTGTGGGAACTCAGCACATCCCTTCGGATGTCCAGAGTTGCCAGGGACACTGTTGGGGGGCTCGCAGACCCTGGCATGCTGCCCAGAACACCTGGTGGCTTGATTTTGACCCTTCGAACTAATTGCCAGCTTTGTATGAGAACAGGAAAGTCACACAGGTTTGAATGGTGTAACAATAAAGTATTCACAGGGTGAAAATGTAGATTTTAGGATTTTTGGTATGGGGGTTATGGACACAAGATGGAGGAATCTGGGCATGTCTAGTCCTTTTTTCTTCTTCTTGGTCTCCATTTTCTGCAGTGATGTTGGCACTTTGGGATTGGTTTAGAGTAGAAGTGCACTGTCTAACACAGGTGATAGGTATTGGGAATTAAGTGTAAATATGTTACATGTAGTTTGTAAAAGGACAACACAGAGTGCCTGTGGCTGCCCTGCTGAGCAGATCTCTGCTGGGCAGAAAGAAAATTTTATATATAAGAATTAATAAACAACCTGAAGACCAAAAAGTGAAGAGTCCAGACTCGTTCTTCAAAAGTGTGGGCTGAAACAGAGACATCCTGCACATCTCGGGGCAGAGAACAAAACAGCCAACCCGAGATGACCTCGTCTCTGTTTTCCTCTTGTTCTTTCCCTCCTCTCTCCAGTCCCAAGGCCCAGGTGATGCCATCCTGCTCTAGGTCTGGTCATGGCTCCACATCAATACAGTCCCAAAAAGATCCTCATCCCTTGACAAGAGTCTCAGGTCTGTGTTTGTCACTGCTTGGGCTGAAATTACCTTAATAATGGGATATTCACACAATGCCAATCCCCCACAGAGTGCCATTAATCAGCCTTGTTCTGCAGCCTTGTTCTGCATTGCTGTTAAAGATCACTTATTTACAGTTTCTGATTAGTAGGGTGAGAGGAGGGAAGATTGTTTTCATCATTTTACAAAAAAATTCAAAAAACCAAACCAACAGGCTCTGCAAATAATTATTAAGTTTTAAATTAAAACTGTTGAGGAAAGTTTCCATTCTGTGGATAAATTCTGTCTTGGAAAACGGCAAGGACTTCGCAAATGGCAAAGGACCTCAAAAGCCCCTAGTAGGAATAAAAATAATTTCTATTGTTATAATATGGACAGTTCCAGTGTTATAAAACAAATGTATTAAGAATTGATTTGTATCCTCCAAACAGCTTGGAAGGGGTTCTAGCTGGCAAGGACAGACTCCAGAGCTGCACAGAGCAGGTGTCAGAGCTGAGCCTAAGCTGCTCAGTCTGTGTGTTAAACCCAGCCCTTCCTTGTACCCTCCTGGTTTCTCACAGAGCCCTGCCCATGCCAGCATCAGCTGGGGGAGGGAGGCACAGAAACAGAAGGGGCTGGGTTACGGCTTGGGGCTGAGCTGCTCATCCACAGAGAGAGAATTAAAGGTACCTGACCCCAGGTGGGTACCTGAGCCATGCTCAAGGCTTTTCTCTGCCCTATTTTGGGAAAACGTGTCTTTAATAACCCCAGGTTGCTGCGTTCTGCTGGCGCCCTGCAGCTGCCAGGATGAATTTTCCTGATCTCCTCTTTAGGGGAGGGTGTTTCTCCTGATCCCTGGTGCAGCTGGGAATGCACAGCTTGGGATGGGCTGTGCCCTGGGGCAGCTCTGCCTTGGAGCCCCACCACAGAGCTGTGCCTGTGTTTATCTCTGAGCCTGACCATGGCAGGACTGTCCTGTTCACCCAGGATGGGTTCTGCAAACCCATTTTGTGTTTCCATTGTGAAATAAAGAGACACAAAACACTCTTGGGATGCTGGGAAAAACAGGAATGGAAGTTGAGGAGAGAACAGCAGCTGCTGGTGCTCACACTTCCTTTGGTCCCTCTCTGCTGCCCCAGTGACTCTGGGGTGGGCGAGCCCAGCTCCTCCCAGCAGATGAGTCCCAGGGGATGCGAGCTCCCAGCTGGACCTGCAGAGCCCTGGGACTGAGTGCTGAGCCTGGCCTGAGCCTGGCCTGAGCCTGGGACTGAGCCTGGGACTGAGTGCTGAGCCTGGCCTGAGCCTGGCCTGAGCCTGGGACTGAGTGCTGGCCTGAGCCTGGCCTGAGCCTGGCCTGAGCCTGGGACTGAGTGCTGGCCTGAGCCTGGCCTGAGCCTGGGACTGAGTGCTGGCCTGAGCCTGGCCTGAGCCTGGGACTGAGCCTGGCCTGAGCCTGGGACTGAGTGCTGGCCTGGGACTAGGACTGGCAGCAGGGCTGAGCTGGGGGTGTGTAAAACATCTTCACTCTCCTAGGAACATTTATAAAGTGTAATAAAGGACAACAGGGCACAAGGACCACAGAGGAAAGGTTTGATGGCACTCAGCTGAGAGCACTCTGTTAGGTACCCCTTAAATAGCTTTAATTACATCAGCCTGTTGCATATTCATAGACCCTCATGCATAGTAAACTTTTCCCAAACTCATTCACACGTTCCAAGAACTATTCAGCCTGGCTCCTCCTTGGGTCTGCCTTTTTAGAGTGTGCACATTCCTTGGCTGTGGTTTTTATCCTTTTTTACCACCTCCAGTTTTTCAGCCTTGCTCCACACTGCCTTCAGCCAGTGAGTGCTGATGGCTGGTGGATCTGTCCAGGTGTGTTCACTGGGTGTTATCCCATCCCAGCAGGCAGTGTAACACAGCACACTGATATCAGCTATTGCACTACTATGTCTAGGCTTAATTAACAGCAGAAATAAAAACTATATTAGAGTTACTTTAACATCACACATATAAACTCATTTTAATATTTGCAAAAAGCCAGTATTATGATATGTATCTATAACAGGAGTCAGGGCTCTAAAAGGACAAGAAGGTTTGATATTGGGGATATTTGGGAATGAAGAAGGTTGAAAGCTGCTCCCTAAAGCAGAGGGCCAGGCTGCCTGCCCAGGGAGGGCACAGGGAGGGAAGCTGGGGCTGCAGGGAGTGTGGGGCACTGGGGTGGGATGGCTTTCCTGGCAGGGGCAGGGACAGCAGGAACAGGGTGTGCAAGAGATGCCAGCTGGCCTTTGGCATTTCAGGAGTGGGGGTGGCAGAATGGTATGGACTGGAGAAATGCAATGGGAGCAGTGATGTCCAGAGCCCAGGCTGGGTACAGCTGCTGGGGAGACTGGAGAGGGCAGCAGGTACTTCCCACCCAGGATAACAGCTCTCAGCCATGTGGAATAAAGGCTATAAATTGTTTTTTTGGTTTTTTTTTTGTTTTTTTTTTTTTATTAAATAAGAGGGCATCTTGCAAAGTTTCACTGAGCCCACAGCAGGTTGTTGTTGTATTCACTTGTTGTTATTATATTTCTAGAGTCCCAGCTCTCGGCTGTCCTATCTTCTATCACGTCAGGATCACCAATTGTTGCATTCATGTTGTTGTTATCATATTTCTAGAGTCCCATACCTTCTGAGTGGTTTTCTCACATACAGCTCTTCACAGCAGTATTGCTCCTGCTTCTTCATCAGGGCTCCTCCAAGGCTCTACCCTGGCTGCCCTACTCCCTTTTATCCCAGCTACCTCCACAGGCTACAGCTGCCACCCAATTAAGGACATCACAGCTGCAGCCCATTTACAATAACTAGAATCGGGGCAGGGTCACTTATACAGTACAGAGATCTTTTACTGCAATACATATATTTACTCAGGCCCTATAGGTTGTGGTGCTGAGCAGGGCTTGCCACAAGAGAGCAGGAGCTGGCCAGGGGAGGAGCAGTGGCCACACCAAAGCTGAGCAGCCACCCTGAGGTGGGGTTTGGGCAGCCAGATGTGCAATGAGACATCAGCAGGGGACAGAGGAACTCGGCTGAACTGGGGACTCCCAGCTGAGCTCCAGGGCTGAAGGGAGCCCAGGTGGGACTGAGAGTGAGAACACCCAGACAGGGATGGTGTTCGGAAGGGCAAAGCTCAGCTAGAAGATGATGTCAAGGACAATAAGAGGAGCTTCCACCAGTGTGACAGCAGCAGAAATAGGTAATAAGGAGACTGGGTTTGCTGCTGAGTGAGAAGAGGGTTACTCGGTGGGGACAGAAGAGGTGGAAAGACTCCTTATTCTCTTTTAGTCTTCTCCACTGACCTCTCTCAGACCTTTGGGGTCAGAGAAGAGGTTCAAAGAGAGCAACTCCAGTAGTGCAGGAGGGCTGAGATGGGGATCTCTTGGGAAATCTGATCTCTTTGGGTTCCGGGAGGAAAGAGGATTTGACTGAGGGGTGTCTTCCAGGAAAATAAAGATGTTGGCCATGGGGCAGATGTGACAGCTCAGGAGAGGCTGAGGAATTTGCTTATTCAGCCTGGGGAAGGGAAGAGTGAACCTAAATACCAAGCTGCCAGTACTGATAAGGAGGTTTTGAGAAGATGGAAACAGAATCTTTACTGAGAAATTTGGTGGGAAAATAAGAAATGTGGTTAAAGACAGAAGTAAAGGAGGTTGGGGCAGAATATAAGAAAAGAAATACATGTAAAGAGAGTGAAATGTTGGAATAGACCCCCAGGCAGATTATGGAATCTCCTCCCTGGAGGATGTCAAACCCCAGCAGCTGTCTCTGAGAAAGGATTTGTGTCCAGAGATGGAGTGAGGAGTGCTGATGTCCCCTCCTGACTGAGTCCCTCTGTGAGGCAGCTTACAGTAATCAGGGCAGCCTTTGGGTCCCTGATGAAAGGTTTGAATGTGAGCCCTGGGGCTGCTCTGTGCCCCTCCTTTGGTGCATCTGGCCTGGTTCCAGACCCCCCCATGCTGGGGCAGGGCCCTTTGCAAGGCTCTGCCCTGGCTCTGCTGTGGTGCCTGCACAGCTGAGTGAGTGCAGGCTGTGGAGGGCACTTGGCCTGCAGGGTCACTGCCCTTGCCAAAACAACTTCCCAGCTGTTGGGGAAGATGAAACAGGAAAGCCTTATCAATATGATTGTCTGGCAAAAGATTTTGAGAATATGGAAACTGTAAGTGAGATTGAAATGAAAGCAAGCTTTGAGATCCCTCAGTTACTGAACAACTGGAAAACAATGGCATGGCCAGCTGAAGGTGATCCCCTTTTGATGGAACAACACCCTCTGCTTGCAGACAGCTCCATGGGTCAGAGCAGACCCTACAGCTTGGCAGAAGGGACCCAAAGAGGAGGTTTTAGGCTTTAAAATGTAGCACAGTATGGTAATGTAATGATTCTTATAGGCTGTATGTAAATGCTATGGGATTTGTATCCTGTACTAGATTGGTTTGTGAGAATCAGAATATTCAACACAGAAGATTTATTGTATTGTAACGGGAACCTCGCTCTCTTACCCTTTTACTCTCTCACCCTCTCATCCTCTCTGCCCCTCTCTTCTCTCAGCCCTGCCCCAGCTGTGTTTGGCAGCTCCCAGCAGGGCCCTGCACCCAGGCCCTTTGCAATGAGCCCCAAGTTCCTGACCTGGCCTCAGAGATCTCTGGTCTCCATCCGTCCTGACCGTCCTACTGCCGACACTCCTACACCCAGCATGAGCAGAGCATTGCCAGTACTTTGGAAAAGCTTTGCCTCCTTGTGCCTCTCTGAGATGGCCCCTGGGAAATGGAGCTGCTGTCCTCATTGCCCTTCTCTCCTCCTGGGTGTTGGCCCAGCCATTGGTTGCACTATGAGTTTGTCCCCAAGAAAATGAGCATCCCTGCTCCCAGAGTGGGGGTTTGGGCACACCTGTGCCAGTGCAGATGTGCCAGGCTCTCTGCAGGTCCAGCAGGGAGCCCACAGCCTCTGGCACATTTCCAGGGATTTGTGCCTGCTGGGGCTGGTGTGTGCTGCTGGCAGCTCACAGCTTGGGGGGGCTCCTCTTGGGAGGCTGCTCAGGGCAGTTTGGGCAGCAGGACACACACAGGGGGACGTCCCTGTGCCACAGCTGCCACCCCTTCAGCTGCAGCTGCCCACAGGGAATCTCTGACACACGAGAGGACCCCTGCACATCTCCAGGAGGCTGCAGAGCCTGGAGCTCACCTGGAGCCCCTGCAAGGACCTGGGGGTCAGGAGTGCCCCACAGAACCCCTGCAGGGTCCTGGGGGATGGGGGTGCCCCACAGAGCCCTTACAGGGACCTGGGGGTTGGGGGCCTTTCCTGAAGAGGCTCCCTGAGCTGCTCCTGCCTCCTCCTTAGGGGCTGCTGGGGAGGGGCAGAGCTGCTTCCACTGGAGACTGCCACTAATTGGACCTTATTAAAAATTTACCCCTGCTTCATAATAAAGCTGGAGCATTTATTTTCCCCCAGCCAAGGCATTAATTACCAACACAAATGGGCTGTGCTGCCAAGGGAACAGCAGAGCTGGGGCTGTGGATGCCTGACCTCAGTGCAGCCCTTCCCCCTGCTCTGCAGCAGCTCTGGACAGCTCCACCTGCACATCCTGCTCCTCCCTCACAGGATTCAAGCTTTGGGTTTCCCATTTCCTCCAGGAAGTGCTGGGATGCAAGGCAAACAATATGCACCTTTTTTAATAAGAACTGATCACCAGATTGAAGCGAGGTACCCAAAGGTTGAGAGTATTTAAGGGTAATGGGAGGCCCCAGGTACCCCTGCATGCTATCCTGCTGTCCTGGCGAGTTCCCAGGGGATGGTTTGTCTCAGGGGCTGTCCTTCAGCAATACCACACCTCTGTCTCTGGTGAAGATGCTGAAGTTTTGACACTGATATTTTTGCAGAGGTTTTTTCTGTTGGGCAAATATGCACAATGCCAGTACCTGAGCTTGGGAGACTGTTGTAGACATCTTTTTGTGAAAATCCTTTCTTAGGATTTTTTTTCTCTTTTGAGAAGCTGAAGCCTCAGAAACAAAATGTAAACAATGGTTATCTGCTGCTGTGGAATGCAACAGGTGGATTTTTGATTGGCCCATCTTGGATGTTTATAATTAATGGCCTATCAAGGCTGAGCTATCTCGGACAGAGTGCGAGAGAGCTGCCTTTTGTTTTCATCCTTTTCTATTCTATTCTTAGCTAGCCTTCTGAGATGAACCTTTTCCTTCTATTTCTTTTGAGTACAGTTATAATGTAATATATATATATAATAAAATAATAAATCAAGCCTTCTGAACATGAAGTCAACATTTTTGTCTCTTTCCTCATCCGAGAACCCCTGTGAACATGGTCACAGGAGACCTGTAGGATTTGGGACACAGACACAGGACTGGAGCGTAGTACCAGGAAAAACAGGTGTGAGTGTGGAATCATGGAATGGTTTGGGTTGGGAGGAACCTTAAAGCCCATCCAGTGCCACCCCTGCCATGGCAGGGACACCTCCCACTGTCCCAGGCTGCTCCCAGCCCCAGTGTCCAGCCTGGCCTTGGGCACTGCCAGGGATCCAGGGGCAGCCCCAGCTGCTCTGGGCACCCTGTGCCAGGGCCTGCCCACCCTCACAGGTAATAATTTCTCTCCTCTTTTATTTTAAAGATGCTAAAGATGTTGTGCTGTCACTCTCTACCTGAATAAAATGCTGCTCTCCCTCTTTTTCATAAGCCCCTTCAGGCCCTGGCAGGGCCTCTGAGCTCTCCCTGGAGCCTTCTCCTCTCCAGGTGAGCACCCCCAGCTCTCCCAGCCTGGCTCCAGAGCAGAGGGGCTCCAGTCCTTGGAGCATCTCCATGGCCTCCTCTGGACCTGCTCCAAGAGCTCCACGTGTTTCTTGTGCTGAGGATTCCAGACCTGGGCACAGCTCTGCAGGTTGGGTCTCACAAGAATCTTCCCTTTGGCTGCTGTTCCCTCCCCCCTGCTCATGGTGTGTGGTGGAGCCAAGGGGAGGGTGGCTGTGGCTGAGGGCCATGCGGTGACCAGCTGGCTTTGGGTGGGGTTTGGCACTGTCTGTTCCTGCATCCCGAAAACTGAGCCTGTTTTATTTACTGCAAGAGTCAGAGCTGAGTCTGCAGCAGCTGCTGGGGCCAAACCTGGGCAGAGGATCCCTGTGCCTGTGGGGTGGGGTAAGGGAACAGAGTTCTGCCTTTGCTGTAGGAGCTGTTACACCCCAAACACTCCACTGACCTGCTCTGTGAGGCAGTGACTGCAATGGCACAACTTCACAGAGTGGAGGAATATCTTGAGCTGGAGGGACCCACAGGATCATCCAGCCCAGCCCCTGTCCCTGCCCAGAGCCCCAACAACCCCACCCTGTCCATCCCTGGCAGTGCTGCCCAAAGGCTCCTGGAGCTCTGGCAGCCTCGGGGCCGTGCCCATTCCCTGGGCAGCCTGGGCAGTGCCAGCACCCTCTGGGGGAAGAACCTTGCCCTGAGCTCAGCCTGAGCTGCCCTGGCCCAGCTCCAGCCGTGCCCTCAGGGATGCAATGGCCCTGCCCAGGGAAGAGCTTCCCCCTGCACAAACACTCAGCAAAGTCTCTGCTTGCCTTCCCACAGGAGCCTGGTGTCCCCTGGGACCTGGCATGCTCCAGCAGAGCAAAGACATCCAGGACAGAGGTGACAGAGCCCTGTGAGCTCCACAGGCCTGGTTAAGTGACAGAACAGAGCTCTGGGCAGGGGTTGTGGTGTGGGCTGCTCTCCATCCCCTCTTTCCCACCTTTTGTGACTGTGGTCACAAGGGTTTGCAGGTGAGGGAAGAGATGAGACTGTTGATTCCATGATCAGAAGGCTTGATTTATTATTTTATGATATATATATTACATTATGACTATACTACAAAGAATAGGAAGAAAAGTTCCCAGAAGGCTGGCTAAGCTAAGAATAGAAAAGAATGATAACAAAGGAGCTCTCTCCAACTCTGTCGGAGAGAGCTCAGTCCTTGATTGGCCATTAATTGTAAACATCCAAGATGGGCCAATCACAGATGCACCTGTTGCATTCCACAGCAACAGATAACCATTGTTTACATTCTTTTTCTGGGGCCTCAGCTTCCCAGAAGGGAAAATCCTAAAGGAAGGATTTTTACTGAAAAGGATGTCTGTGACAACCTTGCATTGCTCTCAGAGCTCCTCCTGCTCTGCAGGCAGCAGTGGAACCATGCAGTGCTCCAGTGCATGCCAGCCTGCAGTCCTCCAGTGCATGCCAGCTGCAGCCCTGGCTGTGTCTGCTCAGCCTGGCAGGAGGGGAGCAGAGCTCCTGCACAGGAGCAGTGTGGGAGGGATGCTCCAAAGCTGCTTTCCAGTTAGGAGCAGGGCTGTGCTACCTGGCTGGATGTGACAGGATAATGCTCCTGCTAAACATTACCAGAGGCTCCCGAGATTCAGTGTGACACCGGCGAGCAGGAGCTGCAGTTTAGTCAACACTCCATCAGTTCCAAGTCTATATTTCCAATTATCTGCGGACAGTTTGCCTTCAAGGATAATTGGCTTCCCACAGCTCCTGCAACAGATGTCAGGGAGCTCCTTCTCCTCCACTGAGGAAACCTGGAATGGTTTGTAGTATGCCCTCCAGGTGTCAGTGTCAGGGCTTTGGAGACTGTCCTGGGGCAGAGCCCCTAAAACCTGTGGGGTGCAGGTTCCCCCACCCTGCTGCTGAACTGGGGCACTTGGGGGCCCACACTGTGACACAGACAGGCACGGTGTCCCTGCCCTGGAGACGCTCCAGGAGGCTTTTTCATGTGGCCAATTGTCCCCTTGGCACAAGAGGTGACACCCTCACAGGACCATGTGCCTGTATCCCTCCTGGATGCCCCCCTGGGAGAAGAAGAGGATGTTTAATTGAAAATGGGGATTTAGGGAGCTGCTCCTAACAGGCCTCCTGTGCCCATGGCTGGGGCAGCCCTTGGGCCACCAGCAGACAAACCCAGCTCCACAGGCTCTGCTGACCCTCCCAGCTCCAGGGTGCTCTCAGGACACCCAGCTCTTGTGTCCCCTGCACGGACAGGCAGTGGCACCCTGTTCTTCTGGAGTTCTTCTGAGCCTTCCGATGTTTACATTTTTGTAATGGAGTTTCTCATGCAATTTTCATGTAAATAATTGTTTTGCACTCCTTTCTAGAAGAAGGGAGAATTAATGAACTGTAAGTTGTACCAGTGTGGTTGGAGAGGTGGCAATTTCATCCTTCAATCCATGGTCACTTTTAAAATTCTATAAATATCAAGATCCAAAAATAAACTAGCCCTTTTTTGCCTTGGACATCTCAGTGTGTGAGTGCCATTCATTTCGTGTTGTATTGCCACAGGGCAGGACTGGGAGAGGAAGCAGGAAATCACAGCAGGACTGTAGGAAAATCCCAAACTCCAGTAAGAAATTGAAGCATAGGAATTGCCTTGCAAAATTTAAAAACCTGAGTGGGAAATTGGGTTTTTATTACAACAGACTGCTGGGAATTGTCTAACAGGAATTGTCACTCACCACTCAAGGCCCTTCTCTGTGGGTAAGATTTGTTGGCTGAGCTGCAGCTTCCAGGAATCACTGACCTCTCCTCCAGACTGTGTAGGGGCAGCCAGTGTCACTGAGGCCTCTGGGAGCAGTGAGAGGTATAAACCTGCTCCACTGGGATTCCCAAAAAAACCCAAAGGTGGGGAGGGCTGAAGGCAGCCCAGGAAGACCCTGTGCAGTGCTTCAGCTCTGCTTCTGAATTACACATTTTGATACACACTTCCTAGATTTTATTTTCCAGATGAAAAGTGAGAAGTTTTGATGGGAAAAGAGAATGCCCTGGTGGGTAAATGCACAGCCATTTATTTTTTTCTCTTTGGGAGTAAATGCTGAGGTTTTGGCGTTTTTTCCTAACCAGAAACAGCCATTTATACAGTGATGTCTGAGACTGCTCCTCCACAACAGCTGGAGAAGGATCATTTCTGGATGTGAGGGCTTTCCCACATGGTGTTGGGAAGCCTGTGGTGCCCCTGGGAAGAGGGATGCTGCAGCATGGGCTGGGAGGGCTGTGGGGATTCTGGGGGACACTGCAGGCTCCTGAGCTGCAGGAGCTGCTGTGGCCATGTGTCCTGGTTTGGGCAAATTTGGGAGAAAACCTCCAAAGGGGCCCCTCCAGAAAGCAAACCCACACAGCCCCTGTGCCCAACTGGGTCGGGAAGGATTCCTTGGAGAGAAGTGGAAAGAACCTGTTGATTGAACAGGCACAGCACCCCCAGCACACAGAACCTGTTGATTGAACAGGCACAGCACCCCCAGCACACAGAACCTGTTCATTGAACAGGCACAGCACCCCCAGCACACAGAAGGAACAATACCAGGTGACACCACTCTGTCCCCGCTCTGACAAAGATGACAAATTCAGAAAGTCTCTCTGGGGGTGCTCGCTCTGTTCTCAGTCCCTCCCGTGCTGGGGCAGCTGCTGCAGCCACAAGGTGCAAACTCTCGCTGTTCCCAGGGCCCAGCCCGGAGCAGGCTCGAGTGGGGCCAAAAAAGGGAAAGGAGAAACAGTCCAGGGAAAATTTGGGCTGCTTGGCTAAACTAACTAATGCGCAGAAGCAAAAAGCAAGAGCAAAGCAGGAGCAAAGCAGGAGCAAGAGCAAAGGGAAAAGCAAAGCAAAAAGCAAAAGCAGCACCATGCACTGCCCTGTCTGTGTGTCCCACCAGCCGTGGGGGAGCGGCTGAGAGCAAAACCCAAACAAAACATTCGCTCTGCAGAGCCAGTCTGGAAGGCACAGAACATGATATCCAGCATGAACAGAGCACAGGAATGGGGATACAAGCAGCATAATGTCATCCTAGGATTCCATGGGAAGGGTGATGTTGCAGACATCTTTTATGGAAAATCCTTTCCTTAGGATTTTTCCTCCTGAGAAGTTGACAGGCCTCAGGAACAAAATGTAAACATTGATTATCTGCTGCTGTGGAATGCAACAGGTGCATCTGTGATTGGTCTCATGTGGTTGTTTGTAATTAATGGCCAATCACAGTCAGCTGGCTCGGATAGAGAGTCTGAGCCACAAACCTTTGTTATCATTCTTTTTCTATTCTTAGCTGGCCTTCTGATGAAACCTTTTCTTCTATTCTTTTAGTAGAGTTTTAATGTAATATATATCATAAAATACTAAATCAAACCTTCTGAAACATGGAGTCAGATCCTTGTCTCTTCCCTCATTTAAAAACCCCTGTGAACACAGTCACAGGCTGGCACAAGGGCACGGGGTACAAGGAGGAGCCCAGGCTGTGCCTGCACACAGGGCGTTGCAGAAGCTCTCAACACAGCCTTTATTCCAAAGAATTACCAACTTCTGTGTGAACCTTCCCCTGACACATCCTTCCCCCAGGCACAAGCACAGAGTGTCTGTGACTGCCATCCCTGACAGCTGCTGGGCTCTGCTGGGCTGTGTTCTCCTGGAGATCCGTGGATGAAGGAGGTGCCTCAGACTCCTAATCCACCCATTCTTAGAGGTGCTTCCCATGAAGGGGGTGTGGGATAATGACCTGAGCCACGTGAGTGCCATCACAGCTGTGCAGGACAGGCATCCTGTGCTTTCTGAGCCTCTCCTTGCCCTCTGGCCCAGGCTGGCCCCAGCTGGCCCTGTGGCAGTGGTTGTGTCCTCTGCAGGGTGAGTGTGCCCTGCCTTCAGCAGCTCTGTCCCTGCTCTGGCTGCTAATGAGCCCTAATTGGCTCCAGCCAGGCAGCAGCAGTGCCCAGGGACCAGGGGCTGCAGTTCCCAACGAGAGCTGGAGAGCTGCACGCTGGGCTCTGGCCATGGCCTGCAGCAAAGCAGAGATCAGGATCATTTCCTATGTGTGCCTTCAACCTCACCAAATGCCTCCCAGCAGTGGGAGCAGCCCCAAAGAGCTCCCTCTGGGCAAATCCTTCTCCAGCACAGGGTGGGCCTGGGCTATGGTGTCTCTGCCCTCATTTTTCATATAATTTATGGAATGGTTTGGGTTGAAAGGGAATTAAAGCCCACCCAGTGTCACCCCTGCCATGGCAGGGACACCTCCCACTGTCCCAGGCTGCTCCAGCCCCAGTGTCCAGCCTGGCCTTGGGCACTGCCAGGGATCCAGGATGGGCACCCTGTGCCAGGGCCTGCCCACCATGCCAGGGAACAATTCCCAATTCCCAATATCCCATCCAGCCCTGCCCTCTGGCACTGGGAGCCATTCCCTGTGTCCTGTCCCTCCATCCCTTGTCCCCAGTCCCTCTCCAGCTCTCCTGGAGCCCCTTCAGGCCCTGCAAGGGGCTCTGAGCTCTCCCTGGAGCCTTCTCCTCTCCAGGTGAGCACCCCCAGCTCTCCCAGCCTGGCCCCAGCCCTGCAGCACCATTCCCTCCTCTGGCACTCCGGAGCTGCAGGGTGTTGATGCCCTGACTCAGAGCAGCAGCTGTCGAGGAGCCTCTGTTTGCAGATTATTCACAACCCATTTTGTGCTTCCATCTGCCTGTCTCCACCATCTGGGATGATCTCCATTCCTGCAGGATCCCAGCGAGGTTCCCAGGCCTGCCCTTTCTCTGATCCATCAGCAGCAATCCCAGCCTCGTTAGGAGCAGCTTGTTCCCCTGTAACTGGAGATGGATCTGCAGGAGTGTGCCCAGCCTGTTCCATGTGCTCTGCCCCTGGCAATCCCATCCTGCCCCTCCTGTGCCTTTTGTCTGCTCTGGCAGAGCACTGGTGTGGAATTTAAAGTATTTTCTCTCTCAGCATAGGAGCTCATGCAAAATCAGATTTTCTGTCCTCATCCTTTGCCCAGTTTTGCACCAGGAGAGTAAAAATTACCCAAGCAAGTTCCTTGTTGTGCAATCAAACAGTCCCCTGCATGTGATTGTGTCATCAGACAAACGCAGGTCTTTCTATCAGGAATCTATAAAATAATCCTGATGTGTAACCCAATGCAGCCCAGACTGGGAAATGAAAAACCACCATGAACAAGCAGGGGGAAGCACTTTGTGGCTGAATTTTCCTGCTTTGGGCACAAGAGCCTGAGCTGAGCTTTCTCTTTCAAACATGGAAACATGGGCAATCTATTTGTGATGAGTGGAGCTGAGCAAACTCTGCTTGCCCTTAAATTGGGAGTTGTCTGTGGGCAGGAGTTATGCAAAAACTGATAATTACCAGAGCCAGGACTCCTAATCAGGGCAAGTGGGAGCTGTGCTGGAATAGAGCACTTCACTAGGTGGGATTTACCCATTTTCTGCTGTCCCGTGAGCTCTGGGGTGGGAAGAGCAGGCTCTAAACCCCTAAAGGACCCTGCATAGACCCCCAGCTCTGTTTTGCAGGGGGCTTCTGGGTCTAGGACTTGGGGCTTCTGTGAGCTGTGGGTGTCACACTGTCCTGGTTTAGGACAAATTTGGGAGAAAACCTCCAAAGGGGCCCCTCCAGAAAGCAAACCCACACAGCCCTGTGCCCAACCGGGTTGGGAAAGATTCCTTGGAGAGAAGTGGAAAGAACCTGTTGATTGAACAGGCACAGCACCCCCAGCACACAGAACCTGTTGATTGAACAGGCACAGCACCCCCAGCACACAGAACCTGTTGATTGAACAGGCACAGCACCCCCAGCACACAGAACCTGTTGATTGAACAGGCACAGCACCCCCAGCACACAGAACCTGTTGATTGAACAGGCACAGCACCCCCAGCACACAGAAGGAACAATACCAGGTGACACCACTCTGTCCCCGCTCTGACAAAGATGACAAATTCAGAAAGTCTCTCTGGGGGTGCTCGCTCTGTTCTCAGTCCCTCCCGTGCTGGGGCAGCTGCTGCAGCCACAAGGTGCAAACTCTCGCTGTTCCCAGGGCCCAGCCCGGAGCAGGCTCGAGTGGGGCCAAAAAAAGGAAAGGAGAAACAGTCCAGGGAAAATTTGGGCTGCTTGGCTAAACTAACTAATGCGCAGAAGCAAAAAGCAAGAGCAAAGCAGGAGCAAAGCAGGAGCAAGAGCAAAGGGAAAAGCAAAGCAAAAAGCAAAAGCAGCACCATGCACTGCCCTGTCTGTGTGTCCCACCAGCCGTGGGGGAGCGGCTGAGAGCAAAACCCAAACAAAACATTCGCTCTGCAGAGCCAGTCTGGAAGGCACAGAACATGATATCCAGCATGAACAGAGCACAGGAATGGGGACACAAGCAGCATAATGTCACTCTAGGACACACAGGGTGCCCAGAGCAGCTGTGGCTGCCCCTGGATCCCTGGCAGTGCCCAAGGCCAGGCTGGACATTGGGGCTGGAGCAGCCTGGGACAGTGGGAGGTGTCCCTGCCATGGCAGGGGTGGCACTGGATGGACTTTAAGTCCCTCCCACCCAAACCATTCCATGATGATGATGATGATGATGATGATGATGATGATGATGATAATGTAGAATTTGCAGTCCTTGAGCTTCAGGGTGCCAGGTGAGCAATGCTGACCCCTGAGGCCAGCACAACCCAGCTGCATCCCTCTTCATGCAAATTTATTTAGGCTTCATCAGTTTTGCTTCCAGTTCCTCAAGTCCTGGCGTTCCTGGGGTTGTGCTTATGTCACTGGAAGATTCTTTCTGCTGGATGTAACTAAAAAGAATTTTTTTTTGGAAATGAGAATAAAAGATTGAGCCAAATTGCTAATATTGGTACTGACCTATAGATGAAAGCAACCATTCCCCAAGTCTTAATTATGCTTGGAAAGGGCCAGGTTTTGCTCATTTTTCACAAATCTGATGGATATTGACTTCAATGTTTCTACTGGCATGATATAAAATAAAACCAACTCCGATGTTAATTGCTGCTTAGTCAATCAAAATGCTGTGATTTTGGGAAATAAAATTCAGGAAGTAGCGCAGATTGCTCCGTAGTATTTTGGAGTGCTGAAGACAGCCTCTGGCAAATGAGGAGGGAAAGAGGCTCCAGGCTGAGCGTGGGCTGGACTTGGAAATGCCACTGCCAGTGGCCTCATCGTGGCCAGGCTGGCAGGGAGGGGCAGGGGCTCATTAGACATTGCAGATTAATTGCCACCATCCACTGCTCCAGCCAGTGTCAGCCCCTGGGGGCTGCCAGGGCTCCTGGGGAAACACCACGGATGTTTCAATTTTCCTGTTTAGTGAGGGTTGCAGCTGACCTCAGCCTGCCTTCCTCTCCTTGTGCTGAGGGTCCTGGTGCCCAAACACAACAAAAACCAGAGCCAGGATCCATTCCCAGCTCATTCCTGCCCTGAGCTGGGCAAGCAACTCAGGTTTTGCATTTCTTTGACCAGTCGAGCCATGATTTTGTTCTGAGCAGAGGATTTCACCAGAACATGCCAGGGACTGTTTAATCTGTGTGGTGTCAGGGCATTTTTGTACCAATTTTTTCTAAGCTCTTAAAATGAAAGGGTGGAAGTGAAGAAAAAAAAAAAAAAAAAAGCCAGCCAAAACATGCTGTACAGAAAAACTGCAAAATTTTGGATCTTTGGGGCATTTTAAAAGCTTCATCTTTTGACTGGAGCAGTTTGACAGCTTTGCAAACTGTTTACATTGATAGTTCCATTTTCTGAGGGGAAAAAATTGTCCTCAGCCAAAATAAGTAACGGATGTGTGGCTGTGTCACAGATGGATCTGGCACAGCTGATGCTCCCAGGTTCTCCTGTTTGCAGTGGCTTTTGTCACTCGCTGATGGATTGGGCTGATGTTTCCCACATCAACCCTCTCAGGCTGGCAGTGTCTGTGTGCTCCTTCTGAGAGGGCCATAAAAAACCCACTTCAGCTGCTCTGAAAATGGGGCCAGGAGATGAAGAGGTGGAGCAGCACTGGCAGGAGGATTTGGGGTGCTGCTGGGTGAGGGCTGCACCTGTCCCAACCCTGACACCCCCTCAGTCCTGGGCTGAGCCCTCAGTGTGGGCAGCAGGGGAGGGAGGGGGGATTCTGCTCCTCTGCCCCACTCAGGTGAGACCCCACCTGCAGAGCTGCCCCAGCCCTGGGCCCAGCACAGGAGGGACCTGGAGCTGCTGGAGAGAGCCCAGAGGAGGCACCAGAGATGCTGCAAGGGCTGGAGCCAGGCTGGGAGAGCTGGGGGTGCTCACCTGGAGAGGAGAAGGCTCCAGGGAGAGCTCAGAGCCCCTTGCAGGGCCTGAAGGGGCTCCAGGAGAGCTGGAGAGGGACTGGGGACAAGGGATGGAGGGACAGGACACAGGGAATGGCTCCCAGTGCCAGAGGGCAGGGATGGATGGGATATTGGGAATTGGGAATTGTTCCCTGGCAGGGTGGGCAGGCCCTGGCACAGGGTGCCCAGAGCAGCTGTGGTTGCCCCTGGATCCCTGGCAGTGCCCAAGGCCAGGCTGGACATTGGGGCTGGAGCAGCCTGGGACAGTGGGAGGTGTCCCTGCCATGGCTGGGGTGGCACTGGATGGGCTTTGAGGTCCCTCCCAACCCAACCCAACCCATTCTATGGTTCTGTGATTCCATGATTAAAGAACTCCTGTACATTCTGCCATTGTTAGGGTTATCCCATGGTACCTCGGGGGTGTTGGGGATATCGTGGAAAGCAATAACTTTGGATGACCCTGAGGTAACTCAGTTTGCCTTACTCTCACTGGAAATTCTTGAAAAACTTCATTCTAACCAAACTGAGCAGGAATTTCCTGGTTCACAAGCAAAACTCCCTGAAATTCCCATTTGCACAAAGCCCTTTGTGTTCGTCCCGTCTTTCCTCATGGGTGCTGTGGGCGCAGCCTGTGTCTGTCCCCCCTTGTCCCCTGCCGGCCCCAGCCTGGCAGTGCAGGGCTCTGTGTGCTGGGCGCTGATGCCCAGCCTACCCTGGCCCTGGGGGCTCTCTCAGCCCCTCGTGGGCAGGGCTGGAGCCAAACCTGCCCGGGTGAGCTGATGCCAGATCTCACCCCCTCTCCTGTCCCTTCCAGGGCTGTGTTCTGCTCTCTGTGGGGCCATGGCAGAGCAGGGAAGGCTCAGCTCTGGGGCAGGGCTGCCCTGCTCACTGTGTGGCTTTAATGCTCCTCAGGATGAGCAGAGTTCATCCCTGAATGTCCTGGGGCAGCTGTGTGGCTGTCCCAGCTCCCCAGAGCAGTGCTGGAGTTCCTGTCCCTGTCCCTGAGCCTGTCCCTGTCCAGATGAGCCCTGGGTGTGACACTCACAATGTGGCCACTGGGCATGGGGTGTTCAGGTGGATTTGATCATCCTGGAGATCTTTTCCAACCTTCAGGACTCTGTGATTGTGCCTTAATGGAGTCCACAGGGATCCCAGGAGGGTCCTCATCTCTGCACTGCAGTCTGCAGAGGGTCCTGGGGCAGGGAACTCATCCTGGGGCAGGAGAATTGTCCTGGAGCAGGGATTTCTCCTGGAGCAGGGGTTTCTCCTGGAGCAGAGGAATTGTCCTGGAGCATGGATTTGTCCTGGAGAAGGGGAATTGTCTTGAAGTAGGGATTTGTCCTGGAGAAGGGGAATTGTCCTGAAGTAGGGATTTGTCCTGGAGCAGGGATTTGTCCTGGAGCAGGGATTTCTCCTGGAGCAGGGATTTGTCCTGGGGCAGGGATTTCTCCTGGTTTCCTGGTGATGTCCAACCCTGGGTGAGAGGCTGCTCCCAAGCAGGTTTGGCTCTGGGTTTGGTTCTGAGTTTGTAGCTGGGTTTGGTGCTGGGTTTGGTTCTGAGTTTGTAGCTGGGTTTGGTGCTGGGTTTGTAGCTGGGCTTGTAGCTGGGTTTGGTTCTGGGTTTGTAGCTGGGTTTGGTTCTGAGTTTGGTTCTGGGTTTGGCTCTGGGTTTGGCTCTGGGTTTGGTGCAGGGTTTGTAGCTGGGTTTGGTTCTGGGTTTGGCTCTGGGTTTGGTGCTGGGTTTGGTTCTGGGTTTGGCGCTGGGTTTGTTGCTGGGCTTGATGCTGGGTTTGGTTCTGGGTTTGGTGCTGGGTTTGTTGCTGGGCTTGATGCTGGGTTTGGCTCTGGGTTTGTAGCTGGGTTTGGCTCTGGGTTTGGCTCTGGGTTTGGTTCTGGGTTTGGTGCTGGGTTTGGCGCTGGGTTTGTTGCTGGGCTTGGTGCTGGGCTTGGTGCTGGGCTTGGTGCTGGGTTTGGCTCTGGGTTTGGCTCTGGGTTTGGCTCTGGGTTTGGCTCTTGGTTTGTAGCTGGGTTTGGTTCTGGGTTTGGCTCTGGGTTTGGTGCTGGGTTTGTTGCTGGGCTTGGTGCTGGGTTTGTAGCTGGGTTTGTTGCTGGGCTTGGTGCTGGGTTTGGCTCTGTGTTTGTTGCTGGGTTTGGCTCTGGGTTTGGCTCCAGCTGGGAGCTGTGGGTGCTGCCCAGGCTGTCTCAGCCCTGCAGGGAGCCCCAGCCCTGCCCTGGTTTGGCACCAGCTGAGGGGGGCAGCATCGGGGGCACTGGAGGGCTCTGGGGTGACCCCACCCGGGAATTGTGTCCGTGCCCCCCCAGCTGTGGGGACAGGGGCAGGCAGGCCCCAGTTTGGCTCTCAGTGCCATTTCCTGTGCAGTCCCAGGCTCCTGCTGCTCTGCTGGCTCTGCAGGAGCCTGGGCTGGGGCTGGGGCTGAGGCTGCTCCTGCTCATGCCCATGGTGGGAGCTGCCCCCTGGCATGAGGGTACAGCCAGCACTTCCAGCACACTGCAGAGGGACTGAGGCATCCCAGGCTGGGCAGGGAGCAGGCGCAGACCTGCAGAGCCTCCTGCACTGCAGCATCCCTGGAGACAGAGCTTCAAAATAACCCTCAGCATGGTGAGCACCCAAAGGAACACTTGGGCTGGGACAAAACCCAGGAGGAGCAGCATTAACCCTAAAGAGTGAGACTGTAAAGGGTGCCAAAGAACCAACTTTCATATGGTTTTAACTCGGGCAAATCTGGAGGATCTGCTCTAATCTATATTCAAGAGAGCAAAATGGCCCCAAACAGCGCTACCTTTATAAAAATACTTGTCTTAAAATCAAAACAACAATTATTTAGTCATTAGAACCGTGCATCCCTTGAAAACACTTTCTTTGAAGCCTCCTTCCTACATAAGGAGTTTGAATCCCAGATTTAGCCACAAAACTCAGCCCTGGCCTTCAGCTGTGCAAGGGCAGTGGCACAACTATAATGTAATATAATATAATATAATATAATATAATATAATATAATATAATATAATATAATATAATATAATATAATATAATATAATATAATATAATACAATACAATTTTTATATACATTTATGAGTATAAAAATTGAGTGCATCCATATTTAAATGACAGGCAATATGTGGAACCCCCTTCTCTGGGCCTATGAAGTGTTTGAGCTCCATAGGACAAAAAGAAGAGATGGATTTGTTTACTTCAGACAGAACAGTTTGGCCCCTGGAAGTCCTTTAGGGGAGCTGCAGCACAGTTCCTCAGGATCTGCCCTAGGCCATGATCCTTCCCAGGCTCTGCAGTGACCAGGAGCAGCACATGCAGGTTTGATCCTTGCCAGGACATACCAGGGAAAAGTTTATTTAATGCAGAAGAGATGAAAAGTCTCCTTATCCATCACTGCAGAGCGAAATAAAGGCACCATTGATTTTGTGTTTGAGGTAATGAATTGTGGTGCAAAGCCTGGCTTGGAGTGTAAAGGCCACATTCCCTCAGCCAGGACCTCTGGCTGCAGGGCAGCGCCTGGCAGCTGAGAAATGCCATGAAGGAGCAGAGCTGGCCTGGAGCAGCTGGTTTGTGTGCTCCCAAAGCGGGCCCAGCTCCCAAGGAGAGGGTGAAGGATGGAGGGGAGCTGTGGGAACAGGGCTCAGGGCTCCCTGCCAGGCTGCTCCTGCTCCACACCCACAGAGGGTCAGAACCTGGTATCCCAGCGGGATCCAGAGCCACACTCCCCGTGGGCAGCTCTGGCTGCTCCTGGTGGCCCCAGGGTAGAGATTCACAGAATTCACAGATTCACAGAGTGACCAGGTTGGAAGAGACCTTCAAGATCATCCAGTCCAACCCAGCCCCAGCCTCTCAACTGAGCCCTGGCACCCAGTGCCACATCCAGGCTTTGTTAAACACACCCAGGGGTGGGGACTCCACCACCTCCCCGGGCAGCCATTCCAGACCTTCATCACTCTTTGAGTGAAAAACTTTTTCCTAATATCCAACCTGCATCTCCCTTGGCACAGCATGAGGCTGTGTGCTCTGGTTCAAGCTGCCCTTGCCCCCGTGGTTGGAGTGGCACAAGTTCTGCAGCACGGTTGGATCATGGATGTTCTGAGCACCAGTCAGGCACATTCCCTTCCCTGAGCTCCTTCCTTCAGCTCTGGGCCAAAACTTGGCCAGCAGCATGTTTCTGCTGCTGAGCAGATGAAAGGAGAAAGGGACAGACCTGGCAGGAAGGTGAGAGAATTTGTGATGGTCAAAGACACACAGGGAAGCTGGGGCTGTGCCACTGTCATATTTTCTGAAAAATCTCTTTGCAAGGATTTCTTCTCTTAGGAAGTTGAGAAGCCTCAAAAAAATAAAAAGTAAATAATAATTATCTGATTGCTTCTCCTGTGTTTGGCTGCTTTGGAATGTGGTCTGGAGATTGTTTATCCAACAAGTGATTGTTTGATTGGTTTCATGTGAATTGTTTTTACTTAATGACCAATCATGGTCAGGCTGTGTCAGAACTCAGGAAGGAGTCAGGAGTTTTCATGATCATTCTTCGTAACCTTCTGTCTGTATCCTTTCTCTATTCTTTAGTGTAGTTTCAGTATAGCATAATATAATATAATATAATATAATATAATATAATATAATATAATATAATATAATATAATAGCCTTCTAAGAACATGGAGTCAGATTCATCAATTCCTCCTTTGTCCTGGGGACCCAGCAAATGCCACAGGACTGAGTGTGGAATCATGGAATTGTGGAATGATTTGGGTGGGAAGGGACCCTAAAGCCCATCCAGTGCCACCCCTGCCATGGCAGGGACACCTCCCACTGTCCCAGGCTGCTCCCAGCCCCAGTGTCCAGCCTGGCCTTGGGCACTGCCAGGGATCCAGGGGCAGCCCCAGCTGCTCTGGGCACCCTGTGCCAGGGCTGCCCACCCTGCCAGGGAAGGATTTTTTCCCTAATATCCCATCTGAGCCCACTCTGTGTCCGAGTGATCCATCCCCCCTTGTCGTGTCACTCCATGCCCTTGGAAACAGTAATGAAGCAAAGGATGCCTCATGGTATGGATTTGTGGTGCAAAGCACCTTCTGCCACATGTCACACCCTTCCCAGGCAATTAGAGTGTGTGTGACTGCTAAGGACAGGCCAAAATTCGTGGAACTTCTAAACACTGCAATTAAACTGTTCAAAGTATGGCAGAAACTCAAAGAGCAAACAACAGCTGAGAGGATCTTGAGATGAAATCTCTTTCCTCCTGCCCTAAAAGGATTAATGCCTTCCCAATTACCCCAGATTTTGGCCTCAAAGTATAAATAAGACTGTGCAGCCCTGGGGCCCAGCACAGGAGGCACCTGGAGCTGCTGGAGAGAGCCCAGAGGAGGCACCAGGGATGCTGCAGGGCTGGAGCCAGGCTGGGAGAGCTGGGGGTGCTCACCTGGAGAGGAGAAGGCTCCAGGGAGAGCTCAGAGCCCCTTGCAGGGCCTGAAGGGGCTCCAGGAGAGCTGGAGAGGGACTGGGGACAAGGGATGGAGGGACAGGACACAGGGAATGGCTCCCAGTGCCAGAGGGCAGGGATGGATGGGATATTGGGAATTAGGAATTGTTCCCTGGCAGGGTGGGCAGGCCCTGGCACAGGGTGCCCAGAGCAGCTGTGGCTGCCCCTGGATCCCTGGCAGTGCCCAAGGCCAGGCTGGACATTGGGGCTGGAGCAGCCTGGGACAGTGGGAGGTGTCCCTGCCATGGCAGGGGTGGCACTGGGTGGCATTTGAAAGGTCCCTGCCCACCCAAACCTGTCTCAGATTCTGAGATCACTCCTTCCCATCTCTGCCTCATGTCTCATCACCATCCCAGCCATGCCAAGAGCCCTGAGGCTGTGGATGTTCCTGGGAGCTTTCCCTGGCACAGTTAATCCAGAACCAACCCTGACTTCAACGCCCTTTTGGAAAAAGGAGGATTCCAGAAAATCCTGCTCTGTAATTCTGGGCTGTGCCAGAACCTCCCCAGGCCCACGTGCTGCCCAGTTTGATTCCAGCTCCGGGTGAGGCCCTGCAGAGCTGCTGTCACCCTCCAGGCTGGATGTAGAGCTGCCCAACTGTGAAGCTTTGCTCTAAATCCCAGTCAGCCACAAAGCATTCTGCCTGGTTAAAGCCCCAGGACCCTCGGCTGGAGGAGGCCTCCCCCACCTCCCCCTGTCTTATTAGGGAGAGAAATGGCCCTGATTCCACCCTGGGCCTTGGCACCTCGGTGAGTCAGGAGCTTGTGAGCTCAAGGATCCTTTAAAGGCAGAGTGTGGAGTGTCAGGGAGTGCTTCAGGTTTTCCTGAGGAGGGGCAGCTCTGCAGGGTTTGACAATAATGTGGTTATCATAACTCACTCCTTCAGGAAATGAATTCCTGTCCTGGCTGGCTCTGAGCTGGGATTTTGGCTGTTTAGTGCAGCCCCAAGGGAAGAGCAGAGTGAGAAGGGCACAGACTTGCAGGTTCCCCATGTCAGGGGCACAGTGAGCTGCATTCTCCTTTCCTGTGAACAGGATATTTTGCATTAGGAAGGTTCAGAGCAGCCACAGGTCACAGACAATTTACCCTCCATGTGCCCTGGGGTGTGCTTGGCTAAGCAGCCTCAGCCAGGCTCTGCTGGGGTGCTAATGGCCCTACCACTGGTAGCAATGAGGTGTCCTATTGATTATTTATCCATCTCTAACAGGCTCCTGCATCCCGAGAGCATCACTCGGGTGTGACTGCCAGGGACAGTGTTTGATGTGGGGCTGAGTGCAGGCAGGACCTGGCTGTGAGTGCCAGGGACAGTGTTTGATGTGGGGCTGAGTGCAGGAAGGATGTGGGGTGTGACTGCCCTGGACAGTGTTTGATGCAGGGCTGAGTGCAGGCAGGACCCGAGCCCCACAGGGACAGAGACCCTTCCCTAGCACACCTGTAAAGAGGGAAAATCGATTTAACTGGTATCAGACTTGGTGGGGGCAGGGGGATACCCTAAAAATGGCTGTAGCCTTTTCACTGACACCAAAATCCCAAGGTTTGGGGTTCAGTACCCGCTCCTCTGCTCTGGGCACACTCCCAGTCCTTGTGCTGTGGGCACACAGGATTTCCATGGATGCAATCCTCCTTCCAGGCAGGACTTCCCTGGGGACAGAGGGGTTTCAGCTCAGCACTTGCACCTTGCAGTGCTGCATTTCACCAGCTCATAAACCTGGAGGCCCAGCCCAGCCTTTGACAATCCTGCACCAGCTCAAGGTCTGTAGAGTTCATAAACTAAAACCAGTCATTTTTTCATTCCTTGCTCTCTGACCCAAACTCACCTTTTCCAGCCTTCCTTTGCAATTCTGAAATGTGCTGTTCCTGCAGGATGACATCCTGGAACAGCTGTGAGCACACTGAGAAGGGCACAGAGCAAGGGACGGGTCCCCTGTCACTGGTGGGAGCGTGGCAAAGCCACAAACAGCCTGAGGCACGAGGGGAACCTCTGCAAGCAGGGTGGGTCACAGCCAGCCTGGGGGCTTGTCTGTATTGCTCTGCCTTCCAAACACATTCTCTGGCTCTCCAGCCACGTGTGCTGGCCTGGCATCTCTCAGGAACAGTTCCCAGGCAGCTCTGAGGATCCTGCCCTGCTCTGTGCACACCCAGGTGCTGTTTCAAACAACCCATGGGTCAAATGCCGGCAGAGCTCTCCATCCACGGGGTGGGGATCTGCCCTGCCCCAGCCCCAGGGAGCAGGGATGGCTGAGCAGCCCCCAGGGAGCTCTGCAGGGAGTGGGGAGGAGTGGCTGGGTGTGCACGGGCACAGCTCTGCCCCAGAGAGAGCCCTGGGTGTGTGTGCAGAGGCTCAGGCACAGCCCTTCCCACAGGGCTGGGAAGGAACAATCCCTGGGCAGCCCCTGCTGAGCTGAGCCCGTAGACCAGGGGCAGAATGGAGCAGGGGCACTGCTGGGGGAGCCCTGAGGAGCTGGGGCTGGGCTGCAAACACCAACTGCAGCTGCTCAGAGGCACCAGGAGCTGCATCCCAGCGCTGCTGACACTGCAGGATGGATGGATGGATGGATGGATGGATGGATGGATGGATGATGGATGGATGGATGGATGGATGATGGATGGATGGATGATGGATGGATGGATGGATGGATGGATGGATGGATGGATGGATGGATGATGGATGGATGGATGGATGGATGGATGGATGGATGGATGATGGATGGATGGATGATGGATGGATGGATGGATGATGGATGGATGGATGGATGATGGATGGATGGATGATGGATGGATGGATGGATGGATGGATGATGGATGGATGATGGATGGATGGATGATGGATGGATGGATGGATGGATGATGGATGGATGGATGATGGATGGATGGATGGATGGATGGATGGATGGATGGATGGATGATGGATGGATGGATGGATGGATGATGGATGATGGATGGATGGATGGATGGATGGATGGATGATGGATGGATGGATGGATGGATGGATGGATGGATGGATGGATGGATGGATGATGGATAGATGGATGGATGGATGATGGATGGATGGATGGATGATGGATGGATGATGGATGGATGGATGGATGGATGGATGGATGGATAGATGGATGATGGATGGATGGATGGATGGATGGATGGATGGATGGATGGATGGATGATGGATGGATGGATGATGGATGATGGATGGATGATGGATGGATGGATGGATGGATGGATGGATGGATGGATGGATAGATGGATGATGGATGGATGGATGGATGGATGGATGGATGGATGGATGGATGATGGATGGATGGATAGATGGATGATGGATGGATGGATGGATGATGGATGGATGGATGGATGGATGGATGGATGGATGGATGGATGGATGGATGGATGACCAGGGCAGGGGTGCTGGCTCTCCAGGGAATGCTCAGTGTGTGGTAAGGGGGCTGAGGATGATTCCAGTGGGTGCAATGCCAGACACACCTCGAGGAGAACAGAAGACAGGGGTGGCTGTGCTGATTTCCCCTTTGATTTCTTTGCCAATCACTTTGTTCAGCCCATTGTGCTGTGAGTGCTGCTTGAGCTGGTGTTGCTTGCCCACACTGGGATGTCCCCTCAATCCTTTGGGTCTTTTGCTGGGCAGAGGAACTCTGGGTGCTGGAAGGCAAAGTCTGGGCTATCAGAGGTGTAAATGCCCCTTGCTTCACTCCAAAGTTCTGCTGCTCATCCTCTCCTGCTGTATGCTGTTCCCCTCACACTCACTGCCAACTCCCCCAGGCCTTCCTGGGGGCTAGAGGAGCTTCCTGGTGGGGCAGGTCTGGGGCCTCTGCACTTTTTGGGCCTTTTCTGCTCTGCCCTGAGGGCTCTGTGGGCTGGTGCAGTCCTGGCAGCTGCAGGGCAAAGGGAGCTGTGGCCCAGCAATAGGCCAGGGAGTGTTCGTGGCTGCTGCACATACAGGACATGACCCCCATTGCTCTGCTGAGTCCCAGGGACAGCTGTGGATGGATGGGTCCCAGCTGGGATTGCAGGGGGAATGGCACCCCACTGCCAGAGGGCAGGGATGGATGGGATATTGGGAATTGGGAATTGTTCCCTGGCAGGGTGGGCAGGCCCTGGCACAGGGTGCCCAGAGCAGCTGTGGCTGCCCCTGGATCCCTGGCAGTGCCCAAGGCCAGGCTGGACACTGGGGCTGGGAGCAGCCTGGGACAGTGGGAGGTGTCCCTGCCATGGCAGGGGTGGCACTGGATGGGCTTTAGGCCCTTTCCAAGCCATGATTTATGGTTTTATGAAATGGGTGTGACAACCAGAAAGGTCCTGAGGACAATGTTGTGCAAGGCCCCCTGGGCTGAGGTGGAAGGAGGGATTGTCCTGTGGGGTCAGCAGAGCTCTGCCTTTGGAAACTGAGGCTGAACAGAGCCAGCTGCTGCAGCCAGAAAGCAAAGAGGAAAGAGAAGTCAATGCTGTTTGCAGGAATGGTTCTGGTTCAGGGAGGGTTTGAGCTGGCCTGTTTCCCCACGAGGCCCTGCAGAGCAGAAAGGAAGGGCACAAAGTGCTCACAACACCTGGGTGCCACCTGCAGTGGGTCTGGAGGGGCTGCTCCAGCTGGAAAGGGAGAGAGCCTTCCAGAACTGATTTACAGGAGTGAGAGCTGTTGGGAAATGCCAGGCTAGGAATGACCTATGTGTTAATAATCCCAGCTCCCTTATCTGTATGTATTGTTCCCTACTCTTAAATGTCACAGCCACAGACCATTTGTCCCAGGGACTGCTGCCTCCGTCCGTGTGCTGCTGGGAAGGTGCTGAAGGAGCACCTCTGGAATATTTTACCTCTTTTGGCCGCCTCAGGCCCTTCTTTGCTGCACACTCTAATGCTGCCCTGCTCCCACTGTCCCTGCAGGGTGTTCTGCAGCGTGTGTGGCATTGCTGAGGGCTTTGTCCCTTTCTGCCAGCAGTCAGTGCCACTGTCCCATGGGCACAGGGATGCTCTCCAGGCACCCAGGTCATCACAACCTTCCCTTGTTTTTCTGTAGAATTGTGGAACCCCAGAATATCCTGAGCTGAAGGGGCCCACAGGATCATCCAGCCTGGACCCCCAACAACCCCACCCTGTCCATCCCTGGCAGTGCTGCCCAAAGGCTCCTGGAGCTCTGGCAGCCTCGGGGCCGTGCCCATTCCCTGGGCAGCCTGGGCAGTGCCAGCACCCTCTGGGGGAAGAACCTTACCCTGAGTTCAGCCTGAGCTGCCCTGGCCCAGCTCCATAGTACAGACACAGAGGATCTAACTCTTCACAAGGGTGTCTTTCAAAACCTTGTACTTATTTACTGTGCAAATCTCTCCTGCAGGTGGGAGCACTTGGCTCTCCTGCACACCTGGGCGTGGAGCTGGGCAGCCAGAAAAGGAAGGCCACGTGCTTTGAGAGCGCTTATCTTACTGCCAGTCAATCTCTTCTTACTCTAAGTCACTTGTGAAGGAGCAGATGTGATCCTGTGGGAGGGACAGGCACAGATTGTTTTTTCCAAACCTTTGTTCCATATCACAGTCACAAGAATGTTCAGATCCTTTGATGACACAGCCCAGACTAATTGCCAGGCAGGTCCAGCCTGCTTGCTGAAAAGGAAAGGTGTTTTGTGCAAAAGGCAGTGAATAATCATATGATTAAACTCAGCCCCCTAAGAAGTGCTCACGAGAGGCTCAGTGGTGATTAAGCACCCGGTCTTGGGTTTATCTGATGATTGCTTGGCCTGGAGTGGATCCTGTCATGAGTGAGGGGCTGTGACAGGAGCATCCACGAGTTTGTGTGTGTGTCTGTGTGTGTCTGTGTGTCTGTGTGCGAGATCCGTGTGTGTGTGGGCCTGTGTGTGTGTGATCCGTGTGTGTCTGTGTGTGTGTGATCCGTGTCTGTGTGTGTGTGTGTGATCCATGTGTGTCTGTGTCATCCGTGTGTGTCTGTGTGTGTGTGATCCGTGTGTGTGTGTGTGTGTGTGTCTGTGTCTGTGTGTCTGTGTGTGTGTGGATCTGTGTGTGATCCATGTGTGTCTGTGTGATCCATGTGTGTCTGTGTGCGTGTGATCCCTGTGTGTGTGTGTGTGTGATCCGTGTGTGTGTGTGTGTGTGTGTGTGTGTGTGTCTGTGTGTGTCTGTGTGTGTGTGATCCCTGTGTGTGATCCATGTGTGTGTGTGTGTGATCCATGTGTGTTTGTGTGAATGTGTGATCAGTGTGTGTGTGTGTGTGTGTGATCCCTGTGTGTGATCCATGTGTGTGTGTGTGTGATCCATGTGTGTCTGTGTCATCCGTGTGTGTCTGTGTGTGTGTGATCCGTGTGTGTGTGTGTGTGTGTGTCTGTGTGTGTCTGTGTGTGTGTGATCCCTGTGTGTGATCCATGTGTGTCTGTGTGCCTGTGTCTGTGTGTGTCTGTGTGTGTCTGTGTGTGTCTGTGTGTGTCTGTCTGTGTCTGTCTGTGTCTGTGTGTCTGTGTGTGTGTGTGCACCTCCACACGCCCCCCTGCCACCCCTCCCTCCCTCCAGGAGCCAAGTGCCCCATCACGGCCCTGATGGTGTGTGAATACACCCAGCTCTGCTTGCCTGAACACACAGATTCAGTTTGGGGACATTTTTTAAGATCAGAAACCAGTGTAAATCTGTGAGCTTTCTGTTGGCCTTCCCATTTAACTGGCATTTCTCAGTTCTTCACTATTTGACACACATCTCACCTTTGGCAGCGGCTCTCCAAGGAGGAAGGTGCATTTGTGGTGGCACATTTGGAAGTGTGGCCCCTGCTATTACCAGAGTTAAATTGAAAAGGATTTATTAAATAGATCAAGAACAATTGATCAAGGTCATTTGGGGGAAGTTTTCCTGGACTGATGCAGAATAAATAGATACAAAATGAGGGTCACAGCTGAAAACCAGCAAGTGCCCAGACACTTTCACAGACCTTTCAGAGATTAAAAGCACAGCAAGGACAATTTACAGCTGTGCTGTTCCCTCTGGAGGAGGGTTCCAATCAGCGGGCAGGAACTTTTGGACTTCGCTTTGGGAAAACAGCAATGTGTTTTTGACCCTAAACCCCTGTAGGAAGCAGGGGTTGCCCGCACCTGGCAGAGTCCCACATTGCCATGAGCTCCTGGGGCTGTTTTGGGCTTGTTTGTCCATTTGTCTGCATCTCCCCCTGTGCTGCTTGAAGCTCCTGGATGGTTCTCTACATTTAGAGGCAGCTTCTATCAGAACCCCTCTTGTGCTCCTTAGTCTGAGGGGTTTGATAACTCATCCCTTCCATCGCTGCATCTCTTTCCACTTGTTCTGTTCAGTCTTTGTTTCTAGCAGGTCAGGATTGGATGCCTGCAGCTTCCAACATCATTTTCTCCCTTAGGCCATGAAATTTGTGTCATTTCCAGATGCAAATCCCATTTGGGAAACAAGCTAAACCCAATTAAACCAAACCTTTCTAATTCCTGTAAACACAAGAGCCACAGTTGCACATGTTTGTGTTTTGTCTTTGGGAGCTGGCAGAGGAGGCAGGGGCATTACTCACCCAGGCTTATCTCACTCACAGGAAATGTTTGACTCCTGCTTTCAGGTGAAGGACACGCTGCAGAACCAGCTCAGGCTGTCTCTCTGGCTTTGATTCATGAGCCACAGAGAGAAATATTTCATCTTTGGGGCTAAACTCACTCCATGGCTGAGGAGAACCATGGAAATTTGGCTCAATTAACATAACAAGCACATCCTGATTATTTTTACTGCAAGAGTGTTGTCTCCTATCCCATGGTCTCAGTTGAGCCCCACTGTCAAATGCAGAATCTTTTCCAGGAAAATGTATATCACTGCTCCTCCCCAGGACAGAAATGGAAGGAATTTGCAGCAGTAACCCATCACTCCTCACCAGGGTCTGCAGGTGCTGTGGCATGAGGGGCTCAGGGAGATTTGCTGCCAGGCTGGGGCAGGAGGATGGTCCCACACAGAGCCAGCCCAGGGTGTGCACCAGGGCACATTTCTGCTCTGGGAAGTGGCTCCAGGTGCATGTGACACTGGTATGTGACACTGGCAGGTGCCTCCCAGCCCTGCAGCACTGGCAGGGGAAGCCCACTGCCCTCTAACAGGGTCCCAGAACTCTAAATCATGATGTGGGGAATTGATTTGATGGAAATGGGCTGCAAAGTTCCCCCAGAGATCCCCAGGGACCCTCAGTGCCAGGGGGCTCCTGCTGCTGTGTGTCCCTGAGAAGCCACAGCCTGGACAGGGGAAGGCAGCCAGCCAGGGAGGCTCAGGAGCCATTCAAGGGGAGGGAGAAAAGGGCTTTTCCTGGCCAGGAAAAACCAGACTCCAGCTCTCCTTTTTGCTGTTTTTATTGCAAAAGGGGAAACCTGTGGGGCAGGGTTTGTCCTGCAGGGCTGTTCTCAGGTGCCAGTGAGGTTTTACAGCTCAGAGGGATTTAGAAGTGACCATACCCAAAGCCCAGAGGGTTCTTCACGGTGGGAAGTCTGGCTTAGTGTCCGTTTTGGCTGTTTGTCTCTGCCCAGACACGCGTAGGATGGCCCTGGGACAGCCCGCGCTTCAAAGGAGTCCAGACTCTTCAGATTTTCAGTCTTCAGATTGTTTATTATTTCTTATCTATAGAATTTTCCTTCTGCCCAACAGAGGTCTGACCAGCAAGGCAGCCAAGGGCACTCTGACCTCCCACTGCGCGGTCGTCTCTTTTTATACTAAAAACTACGTACATCATATTTACCTTTATTTCCCAATACCTTTCACCCGTATTAGCAAGTGCCAACATCACCACAGAAAATGGATGACAGGAAGAAGAAAGAAGAAGGACAAGACACGCCCTGATCCCTCCATCTTGTCTCCATAACCCCCCTGTACCAAAATCCTAAAATCTATATTTTACCCTGTAAATAATTCTTACACCATTCATTCCCAAGTGACTCTCATGTCCTCAAACAGCTGGCACATCCCTGGAAGGGTCAAAGTCAAGCCACCAGGTGCTTCTGGCAACATTCCAGGATTTCCAAGCCCCCCAAGGGTTCTCTTGGTAACTCTGGACATCCGGAATGATGTGCTGAGTTCCCACAGCTTAGGATTCCCCTGCTCCTTGTGGTCCCTGCTTTGTCCCAGATCCCGGGTGCTGTGGGCTCAGAGGGGTTTGGTGTGGCAAAGCCTGTGTGGAGATGGAGTCAGGCTGTGCCAGCCTGGTTTGTGTGCGGCTCTGTCCCCACCCCAGACGTTCCTGTCAATAGATTAGGGAGAGATTGAGCTGGATCAGATAAATACATTAACACATCATCAGCACCCAGCATTAGTGCAAAGCTCCCTGAGCCCTCCTAATGCCTGGGATATTCTCATTTTTGGTGTGTATTACACGACAAACATCCAAGCTTCAAAATCAAATCACAAGCAAGAGAGATGTTCTCTTATCATTTCCTGGCTGGGGAAGTGACTGGATGTGAGGGGGGCTTTTTGCTGCTCCTTGGGAGAGAGCAGCTCAAACAAAGCCAGAACCAGAGCAGGGATCTCCCTGGCACCTGTGGATCCAGGACAAAGCTTTCCTCAGCAGGGAAGGGGCTCTGGGGCATTGTGGAGCATTCAGGGGGCTGGCAGGGTGCAGGTACAGCTGGTGGTGAAGTGCCCAGACTGGCTGAGCTGTGTTCTCTTCTCTTAGTGCCATTAATCTTAATTAATCCTAATGGCTGTGGTGTCAAACTCGAAGCTGGACAGGTGAAATAACACTAATGGATTACTGAAATGCCTCTTGTTCATGTGCAGTGCCAGACACCACCACTGCCACACTGACAGCGAGGTCACAACACTGATGTGTCTCCAGAGGGAGAATCACAGAATGTCCTGAGCTGGAGGGACCCCAGGGATCATTGATCCTTGCCCAGACCCCACCCTGTCCATCCCTGGCAGTGCTGCCCAAAGGCTCCTGGAGCTCTGGCAGCCTCGGGGCCGTGCCCATTCCCTGGGCAGCCTGGGCAGTGCCAGCACCCTCTGGGGGAAGAACCTTACCCTGAGCTCAGCCTGAGCTGCCCTGGCCCAGCTCCAGCCGTGCCCTGGGTCCTATGGGACACACCTGAGCCTCCCCTCACATCTGACAGCACCACTTTGGGACACTGAAAGCAGATGAGGGATGTGTAGTGGTGAGTTACAACTTTTTAAATGAAAAGTGTAGGAGTCTTGGGGGGTCAGCTCGGTCAGGATGGACAGAGAGCAGAGATCTCTGAGGCCAGGTCAGGAACTTGGGGTTCATTGCAAAGGGCCTGGGTGCAGGGCCCTGCTGGGAGCTGCCAAACACAGCTGGAGCAGGGCTGAGAGAAGAGAGGGGGAGAGAGGATGAGAGGGTGAGAGAGTAAAAGGGTAAGAGAGTAAAAGGCAAGAGCTAAGGGACAAGAGGTAAGAGTACTGAGAGTAAGTGAGCAAAGTTCTCATTACAATAGAATAAATCATCTTTTGTGTTGAATATTCTAATTCTCACTAACCAATCTAGTACAAGATACAAATCCTAGAGCATTTCTATATAGCCTATAAGAATCACTACATCACCATACTGTGTTACATTTTAAACCCTAAAAACTCCTCTTTGGGCCCTTCTGCCAAGCTGTAGGGTCTGCTCTGACCCATGGAGCTGTCTGCAAGCAGAGGGTGTTGTTCCATCAAAAGGGGATCACCTTCAGCTGGCCATGCCATTGTTTTCCAGTTGTTCAGTAACTGAGGGATCTCAAAGCTTGCTTTCATTTCAATCTCACTTATAGTTTCCATATTCTCAAAATCTTTTACCAGACAATCATATTGATAAGGCTGTCCTCTTTCATCCTCCCCAACAGAAAAGATTAAAAGCAAGCAATGGCAAGTTTGGGGTTTATCAACACCCTGCCCACCACACCCCACACGTGCTCCCAGTACCTGTCCACACTTCCTTAGAGGTGCCTGTTGAGACAAGAAGAGCAATTCTGCACTGCAGGTAAGTTTAGGAGGAAGGGAAATGAGTCAAATACCTGGCTCCGGGTTTTGTACTTCTGACACCAGGGCAGGAGGAGCCTCTGCCCCTGAGGGTGGCTGGGTGAGCTCAGATGGAGCTGGTGACACTGGAGGGGTGAGGAGTCCCTGAGGTGTTGACCCCTCTCGTGGGTCAGGGTGGTGGCACTGGGCACTTGGGGCTGTCTGGAGCAAGTGCTGTGCCCTGGGCACCTCAGGCACCCACACGAGGCACTGTGACCCTTCTGCACCTCCATGAACACCCCAGGGCATCTCACCATCTCCCCTTGAGCACGACTTGTCCTTCAGCTGGGAAACCAACCAGGAATACAAATGTTCTGGAAACCCCACTGCATCCCAACACAGCTGGAAGGGGTGGCTGGGTGAGTGAACACAGGTGCTAAAACATGGGGAAAGCCAGGAATGCAGAGCCTGGGCCCTGCAGAGCTCAGGTGAAGGTGCTGGAGGTGCTGGTGGCCCCACTCAGTGTCCCCTTGCCAGGGCAGAGGTTGGTGTGCCCCAGTGCTGGGGGCTCCGGGCTGCTCAGGGCACAGGCAAGGGCTCAGATCTGCTCCCTGAGCACCCACACAGCTGGGCACAGCTGGATCTGCTCCATGGACACCCACACAGCTGGGCACAGCTGGATCTGCTCACTGGCACCTACCCTGCTGGGCACAGCTGGATCTGCTCACTGGGACACCCACACAGCTGTGCACAGCTGGATCTGCTCCCTGAGCACCCACACAGCTGGACACAGCTGGATCTGCTCACTGGCACCCACCCTGCTGGGCACAGGTGGATCTGCTCCATGGACACCCACACAGCTGGGCACAGCTGGATCTGCTCCATGGACACCCACACAGCTGGGCACAGCTGGATCTGCTCCCTGAGCACCCACACAGCTGGGCACAGCTGGATCTGCTCCATGGACACCCACACAGCTGGACACAGCTGGATCTGCTCCATGGACACCCACACAGCTGGGCACAGCTGGATCTGCTCACTGGGACACCCACACAGCTGTGCACAGCTGGATCTGCTCCATGGACACCCACACAGCTGGGCACCGCTGCATCTGCTCCATGGACACCCACACAGCTGGGCACAGCTGGATCTGCTCCATGGACACCCACACAGCTGGGCACAGCTGGATCTGCTCACTGGCACCCACCCTGCTGGGCACAGGTGGATCTGCTCACTGGGACACCCACACAGCTGGGCACAGCTGGATCTGCTCCCTGGGCACCCACCCTGCCCCACACAGCTGGATCTGCTCCCTGGGATGCCCACCCTGCTGGGCACAGCTGGATCTGCTCCCTGAGGAGCCCCCAGCCTGCTCCTGCTGGTGAAGGTGTCCAGGGTGCAGCAGGTGAGAGAGAGACAATTGTCAGAGCTCCCTACCCCTCACACAGGGAGGCAAAATCCTGCCTAGAGCTCCACAACCACCACGAGGCAGTTTAGAAGCCTTTTCCATTATTCCTTTGCCTTTCCTGATTGCTTTGAAGTTGCTCTTTTAGATGAGTTAATTATTGTTTGTTTGTTCTGATGAATCAGGGAATATTTGTGTTTTCCACGGCAAGGTTTTACTCTTCCAAGAGCCCTGGCAGAGGAGGTGGCACAGAGAGGGTTTGCAGAGCCTTGGTGAATGTGCTGTCCTTGGGGTGTCCAGCTACAGAGTGGGGCCAGGATTCAGCTGCAGCTTTGGGAAGTGAAATCCAAGGTTTGGGAAGGAGGAGTCTCCTCTGTGCACAGCCAGGGCCAGGGAGGTGTGAGAGGCCTGTGAGCACAGAGGCTGCTCGGGCATTGCTGTTCCCAGCACCTGAGCCTGCCTGTCCCTGAGCTGGGGCACAGCAATGGGAAAACCTGGAGAAATCTTCCTTCTCATGAGCTGCTCTGGAGAACAACCATGGGAAAACCTGGGGAAATCTTCCTTTCCATGTGCTGCACTGGGGCTGCTCTGGGGCACAACCAGTGGGAAAACCTGGGGAAATCTTCCTTTTCATGGGATTGCCTCCCACCATGGCAATGCCAGTCCCAGCTGGGTGTGAGATCCAGCTGGGCAGTGCTGCCCTGGTGTTATGAGTAGAACAGTTCCCCATTTTTTAAAAAAGGTTGCAGAGTTCACAGGTTGGGCCAGTTGCTGCCAGGGTGGAGTTCTAACTGTTGCTGTAATCACCTGTTGTTTTTGTTAACTACCTGTTGTCGATGGTTCAGAATTCCCCCTTTTGTCGAGTGGCACCTGCTGCATCCTGGAGGATGGCACCCTGATGGTGAAGGGGAAGGGACATCGAGTCGACGTGCAAACGACATTGGAACCAGTATGCAACGGGAGAAACCCCTCACCAAACCTAGCCAAAAACCCCAAAACAACGAGCCAACACAAAACTGATGAATCAAAGTGATGTCTAGACATGAGGAACAGAATCCAATATCCACTAAGATCCTTTTTACCCCTCACCCTAACCTAAAAATATGTCAGCTAGAGAGAGGACCTCAAATGTTAAACCAAAAATCTGGGACTTTCCTGATGCTCTGGTGCAGACAGAACTCCCCATCTCTGCCCACAGACCAGTGCACACAGCTGCATCTTCCTCCGCCTCTGAGTCACTCCTGGGAACAGCAGCAGCAGCAGCAGTGTGAGCATGGACCCCTTGGTTCTCCCCACCCGAGCTGACCACTTTTAATAAAGGCATTAAAAAGGAGAAAAGGCTCCTGCCTGGGTTTATTTCACTGGGACTCAGCCTGTGACACAGACCCCAGGCCTGTGTCACCCCTGCTGCCACACTCCTGGTCCCTGTTGCCACCCGAGGAGTCCTTTATCAGGTTTAATGGAACATTTTCCCTGCCTTTCCCCTGACCCTGGTGAGAGCTGCTGCAGAGCCAGCAGGGAGGTTCTGTTGCAATAGGACATGAAATAAAATGACTCGGATATTCTAAGGTATGAAGAAGGGAAGTTTATTTCCTGACTCCAAAATTTATAGACTTTCAAAAGTGACAGTGGATTGGAGGATTAAATTGCTACCTCTTCAATGGCACTGGACAGACCAGCAGTCCATCAAATTTCTCCTGCTCTAAAAAACAATGTAAGATAATAATTATTTACATAAAAGTGCATGAGAAACTTCATTACAAGAATGTAAACATCAAAAGGCCTTAGAAGAACTTAGAAAAACAAGATGATAAGGTTCCACCTGTGACCAGCACACACCAAGAACTGGATGCCTGTTCCATGGCCCAGGGTCTTTTTTTCACCTGCTCTGCTGCTCAGAGCTCAGAGCTGGACACACCCTCCCATCCCCTCCTGTTCACACACCAGTCACATCTGCTCTGCTCCCCTCCCCTGCCAGCTCCCTGCAATCCATTGTACTGCTCGTTTAACAAGAAAACCTCTCCGAGGGCTGTGGCAGCTGGAAGAGCATCTGGAAGAGTGATTTGCAGTTTCTGCTGGTAGTTGGAGGCCAGACAGACAGGTTTTTGCTGTCTCATGCCCCAAGCTTGGACGTTTTTCAGGTGATAGCAGGGATGCTGCTTCCAAAAAGCAGCTGCCTTGTCCAGGAGAGCCCAGGGTAAGAGCTGGGCTCAGGATGCAGAGGTCAGCTTACCCTGCATGGAAATGCCACAGGCAGACTCATGTCACAGCGATTCCACAAGCTAGGGCTTCCAAAAGGGGGGACACGAGAGGACGAGGAAGCTGGAGCCTCCCTGGGAAAGTGACACCTTTCATGAAGGTTGGAAAAGACCTTCAGGATCATCTGTGCAGCCATCAGCCCAGCACCACCAAATCCACCCCCAAACCACGGCCCCAGGTGCCTTTCTCAGCTGTGTGTGGCTCAGCTGCCAAGGGAGGCTGCAAGGACAAGGACAGTGCCAGCAGCACCTCCAGCCCTGCTGGTTCTGCCGCGTCCAGGGAGGGAAGGAGCCAGTCCAAGGGTCCCTGTCCTGTCAGTGCCACAGCAGGGATGGGGCTGCACTGGGGTGGGCTGGAGGAGCTGCCTGGGCTCCCAGAGGAGAGCTTCTGGAACTCCTGTGGTGTGGCCAAGGCCTTGCTGTGCTCTGAGAGATGACATCTACTCAGGAATGGGATCCTGATGACCCAGAGAGCGTTGGGACACAGGACAATCACTGCCTGAAAGCCACGGGGTGAGCTGGGGATGGCACTGAGGACCTGGCTAGGAGGAGGCTCTGGCATTCCCTGCTCCTCCTAGGGCAGGATTCCATTGGCTCTGCTGTGAGGGGGAGCTGCAGGGTCAGTCCAGGGAGCTCCGGAGGGATCTTGGATCCTGCAGGGAATCATTCCTGGAGGTGGCAGCTGCTGGCCTGTCCTAGGGTGATGTTATGCTGCTTGCATCCCCATTCCTGTGCTCTGTTCATGCTGGATATCATGTTCTGTGCCTTCAGGACCGGCTCTGCAGAGCGAATATTTTGTTTTGGTTTTGCTCTCAGCTGCTCCCCCCCGGCTGGTGGGACACACAGACAGGGCAGTGCATGGTGCTGCTTTTGCTTTTTGCTTTGCTTTTCCCTTTGCTCTTGCTCCTGCTTTGCTCCTGCTTTGCTCTTGCTTTTTGTTCCTACTCATTAGTTAGTTTAGCTAAGCAGCCCAAATTTTCCCTGGGCTGTTTCTCCTTTCCTTTTTTTGGCCCCACTCGAGCCTGCTCCGGGCTGGGCCCTGGGAACAGCGAGAGTTTGCACCTTGTGGCTGCAGCAGCTGCCCCAGCACCGGAGGGACTGAGAACAGAGCGAGCACCCCCAGAGAGACTTTCTGAATTTGTCATCTTTGTCAGAGTGGGGACAGAGTGGTGTCACCTGGTATTGTTCCTTCTGTGTGCTGGGGGTGCTGTGCCTGTTCAATCAACAGGTTCTTTCCACTTCTCTCCAAGGAATCCTTCCTGATCTGGGCTGTGTAGGTTTGCTTTCTGGAGGGCCCCCCTTTGGAGGTTTTCTCCCAAATTTGCCCTAAACCAGGACATGGCCAGAATGCTTGGAGAGGAAGTCCCAGGGGAGGAAAGCAGCTCCCTGTGCCCCAGGAGCAATGGGAGCAGGGCAGTGCCAGCTCCACAGGCAGAGGCACTGCTGAGCAGAGCCACAACAGCTCTGGTGATTGCCCTGGGAATTGCAGATTTTGTGAGAGCTCACCTCACCAGGGTGAGAACTGGCACCATGCCCAGCCAGGCCTCCTCTCTGGGCTGGCACTGGGGCTGGGTGCCAGGACCCTGTGTCAGCAGGAAGGAGAATGGCTGCTTTAATTTGGCACCGGGAGGGAGGCAGGGCTGTGTGAGCCTGCACCGAGGCCACTGTGTGACAGTGACATCAGGGCAGGCACAGCTGTGGCTGCTCCAGCTGGGTTCTGAGCAGGTCCCTGGTGCCAAACCCATCGGGGAGGGGCAGCTGGCACAGGTTTGGCTGTGACACTGGACAAGGAGGAGGCCGGCAGCAGCCAGAGCAGCTGGCTGAGGTGATGGGAGCAGGGAACAGCACAGGGGGGAATTTGCACCTCTGTCCCAGTGTCAGCCAGCACGGGGTGAGGGCCCTCGGTTGTTGAAGACTGCAATGCAAGCTGTTTTCCATTCCCATCTCTATGGCAGATTACCTTTGTCAAGTGGGCAGTTTGCCTTACCTCTCTCTTTGAGTGACCACATTCACACCTCCCTGGGAGGGGACATTGCTGATAACAGCTATTGAGTGTCCCTGCATGGCTGATAAGAACTACAGCATCCCATTGGGAGATGTGAGCCCAGGGGGAGGAGCCAAGCATTCCTACCCAGATATAATCCAGAGGTTTTGAGACACCAGCACGGCTTCTCCACTGGATTCCCCAGAGGAACAGCAGCTGCCTCTTCTCCCACTGGATCTTCAGAGGAAGAATCCATCCTTCTCTACAGGATCCCTGCTCCAGCAGAGCCACCCCTGACACTGCAGGAGGGCTGAGCCACAATTCCAATGGCACTACCACCAACACCGTGACCCACAGGGTGTCAGGTTGGGTTCTGACTCTGACAGTGTTGTTCTGGTGTACTGCATTGTTTATTTTATCCTTTATTTCTTTTCCTTTTCCCTATTAAAGAACTGTTATTTCCTGCTCCCATATTTTTGCCTGAGAGCCCCCTAATTTAAAATGTATAGCAATTGGGAGGGGTGGGGAGGGTTTACATTCTCCATTTCAGGGGAGGCTCCTGCCTTCCTTAGCAGACTCCTGGCTTTCCAAACCAAGACAGCGGCTTTGGGGATGTTCAGCGTGAGCCTTGAGCAGGCAGAACCTGAACAAAGAGCTCAAGGGGGGGGGGGGGGGGGGGGGGGGAAGCTGAATGCAGCAGGTGAGAGCTGCTCATCCAGGCTTTGTCCTGCCAGCCCACAGGCTGTCCCTGCAGCTGGGCTGAGCCTGCAGGTGAGGAGGGCAGAGCCTCTGCCTGGGGAGGGATGCAGGGCACCACCAACCTGTATTTCAGGAGCAGAAATCAATGCCCCTTTTCTTCTTCCTCTGCCTGCATCCAGATGAGTACCAGCGGCACAAAACAGAGGTTTTATTTTAAAGTAAGGGTTGTGGTGTCTAAAACAGGCCTCAGAGAAAAAGCTGTCCCTGGAGAGCAGCTCTGCCTCCTGATCCAGGTCTGTGCTTTGCCAAATGAGTTCCACTTGCCTTTGGCTGGCTCCAGCCTGGCTGCCCCGTCCTTCTGCAGCTGCTGGGGGCAGTTCTGTGAGGTTCAGGGGCACCCCAGGCACCGACAGCCACCCCATTCCCTCCGCTGGCTTTGACCTCATGGGGGAATTTGCAGGGCTCAACTCCTGCCCTGATTCTCATCCTTCTGTAACCACAAGTCCAAAGCCGCATTTGCACCAAGGATTTCAATCTAGGCTCAGCAGGGAGAAGGGAACTGCTGCTGCTGCTGCTGGAGGCACCTTTCTGCAGAGGGGAATGGCCTATGGGCACATGGTGCTTCTTTGGGCTGGTATCCACAGGGATGGAAATGCTGGACAAAGGATGGCGCTGCTGCTGGTGAGGGCATGGCCTGGAATCAGATCTGGTTTTTTCCAGAAGGATCCATAAACCCCTCAGTTCCCTGTGTCAGCCCTTCTCTTCTGGCTGTGCCTTCCTGGGAGTGTCTCCTTCCTCAATCCACATTTGTAATTCCACAAACACACACAGTGCTGATCTGCACGGGCTCAGAGTGTCCATGGGCCTGTGGGAATGCACACCCAGTCCCAAACAGCTCCACGGGGACACTGCAGCCCTGAGCCCCCATCCCAGGGCTTGTCCTGGTTCTCCCCATGGGACACAGCCTCCCCTCATGGTTGGCTATCACTGGCTGGGGGCTGTGTACAAATCACAAACAGGACAGGGCTGCTGGAACTGCCTTGAGCTGCTTTATTCTCCAGCATCAGTCTCACTACATGGTGATGACAATGGGAAAGTGCCACCAGCTCACATCCCAGGCAGCAGACAAAGAACTTAGTGTTACAACTCACTTTATAAGTGTTTTGACCAATCACACAAAGCAAAAGCACATTGACAGTAGTTCTATCCAACCACTATAAGCACAGGTATCTTTGGTTAAACAATGCTTGCCCTTTGTGCCAGCAGTCATGTGCTGCTGGAAGCACATGGATAGCACGGAAGGTGACTCAGCTCCCAAAAATCCCCTCAGAGGAGGTGGCTGGGAACCCTCCCAGGGGATGCAATTTAGTCAGAGCAAGCCTTTGGTCTCGAGGCAGGGTGTCCTGGTGGGATTATCTGCCTTGTGCCACACGGGAGCTCAGACCAGGTGATTGATTGACTGCTCCTCCTGCCTTTGCTGTCCGTGAATCAATCAAAGGCACCATTGAAGTATTTTTGCAGAGGATGTGTGACAATAGCAAAAGAATAGCTCAAAGCCACCTTTGAAAAATGCTGTGCATTATCAAAAGGGAGAAAGGTTTGGAATAAAAGCTGATTCAAGCCCTGCAAGTGTGTCACCATCCTCTCCCATCTGCAGGCAGCCACAGGGCGGGGGGGGGGGCGTGAGGCAGCTTCTCCAGAGCACTCTTGTGCCAGGACCCTCATGTCCCAGAGCACTCCTGTGCCAGGTCCCTCATCTCCCCTACTTGCTCTCCTTCATCTCCCTCACCCAAGTAGCTCGTCAGCCCCTGAATCACACAGGGCTCAGAGCTTGTGTGGCTGGAAGTGACTCACAGGCCTGGGGAAGTGCCCCCAGCTGCTGTCACCTGCCAGAGCTGTGACATCAGACCCTGCTCCTGCTCCTCAGGTGATCCCTGTAATTATTCCCACTGAGATATTCCCAGCAGAGCTGCTGGTGTGGCACAAGTGTGATGGGAGGTGGGCAGGAGGCTCTGGCTCCACGTGCTTTCCCAGCAGGCAGGTCCTGAGGGAAAAGCACAGCTCAAGAAGATTTCAAACTCTTTGCCCATGGACTTCCCAATTCCCTGTGGGCTTTGCTCCACAGGGACAGCAGGGTTAGCAGTGCCAGGGAGTGTTCCCATTATCCATGGGCTTTGCAAGAGGGGTGAATTAAACCCTGAATTCAAAGGATTGTTTGCAAATGCTTCCTTTTACCTTTTAGTGGGAGACAGATTCCTCCCTGGATCAGGAGGTTGTGTTGCAGCCAGTGCTCCCAGGGCCTCCTGCTCAGCTGTGGGATGGATTGGTGTGGGCTGGGATTTAGGTGCAGGTACTAAACCATAGCCGGGATCTGTATCCCAGGGGAGGGAGCTTTTCCCAGGCTCTGGGCAGCTGATTGCCATGGCAGCTCTGCCTTCCCAGCACCAGGGGTCTGCAGCGACACCATTCCCACACCACATCCCCAGATGCCACATCAGCCCCTGGGGGTCCTGGCTGACCCCCCAGATCCCCCCTGGCACCAGGAATGTGCTCTCCCCTCCCAGACAGCTTTGCTTCTCTGCTTGCTGCTGCTCTGCTCCCTGCACTGCTCCCCGAGGATAAATAAGGGAGTTTTGTAATGAAGCACCTCTCACCCTGCACATATTAAATAAATTTCAGTTGCCCTTTATTACACAATAATGATAGTAAGATTTAATTACCTCTGCACCCAAAGGGGACATGAATTTTAAGCAATAGGAATAAATCTCCCTGCAGTGCAATTGGGGTTGTGTGCTCTGGGGGGTCAATTCCAGTGCAGCAGTGGGTGGTGACAGAAAAATCCTTCCTGAGGAGTGCACATCCCAAACTGAGACTGGGGGTGGATTATGAGCCAGACAGGTAAGGAGCAGCTGATCCAGGGGACCCAATTAAGCAATGATGCTTAGTGGAGTTTCTGATCTGTGGCAGAGGCTAAAGATGCAGGAAAATGTGTGAAAATCCAGGAGCTCAGAGAGATCAACAAGGCCAGAGTCTCTGTGGGCTCTGCCCTAGGACTGTGCTGCTCTCCTCACTCCTGCTATCACTTTCCACAAGTTCAAATAGTGCCTTTTTGTTCTGGGTAAAGAAAACAGGAGAAAAGGCATTCTGTGAGAGACTCTGTTTCCAGGGCCCTGTGTGGCGTCTCTGTTTTGATTCCTGCTGAAAATTGTGTCACCCAGAAACACCCCAGGCACCGACAGTTCACACTGTGCTGTTGGCAGTGTGGAGAGAAATGAGTTCTCCAGGAGCAGAGCAGCTGGGGAGAGCTGGGGATGGCAGGGGTGAGTATCCCTCATGCAGGCTCCTCTCCAGCAGCCAGGCTCCTGCCCTGGCCCTGCTGCAGCTCGAGCTGGGGCAGGGTTTGGGACACTGCACTGAGTCACCAATCACCTCCTGCCCTTGGCAGGGGCTCCCTTTAAGCATTTCCTGACCCCTACCCCAGGTCTGCAGGTGCTGGTTTCGTTCTGCTCACCACAAGACGATGCAGACTGGTTCAGTTCACTTTCTCCAGCTGTTGGGGAAGATGAAACAGGAAAGCCTTATCAATATGATTGTCTGGCAAAAGATTTTGAGGATATAGAAACTATAAGTGAGATTGAGATGAAAGCAAGCTTTGAGATCCCTCAGTTACTGAACAACTGGAAAACAATGGCATGGCCAGCTGAAGGTGATCCCCTTTTGATGGAACAACACCCTCTGCTTGCAGACAGCTCCAAGGCTCAGAGCAGACCCTGCAGCTTGGCAGAAGGACCCAAAGAGGAGTTTTTAGGGTTTAAAATGTAACACAGTGTGGTAATGTAATGATTCTTATAGGCTTAATGTAAATGCTATAGGATTTGTATCTTGTACTAGATTGGTTATTGAGAATTAGAATATTCAACACAGAAGAAGATTTATTGTATTGTAATGGGAACTCTGCCCTCTTACCCCTTTTACTCTCTCACCCTCTCATCCTCTCTGCCCCTCTCTTCTCTCAGCCCTGCCCCAGCTGTGTTTGGCAGCTCCCAGCAGGGCCCTGCACCCAGGCCCTTTGCAATGAGCCCCAAGTTCCTGACCTGGCTCCAGAGATCTCTGGTCTCCATCCGTCCATCCCCACTGTCCTGCCCTCTGATCCTCCAACACTCCAGAGGCATTTTCTCTGTTTCTCCTGCCCCTTTTCTTTTGCCTTCAGTTTTGCATCCTGGCGTGAGAGGGGCCACGAGCTGAGCACTTCCCTGTGAGGCTCCTGGGGACCCGCAGCCCTTGGGGACCCCTGTCCCAGCCTCATCCCTGGCTGTGTCCGTGTGTCAGCACTCACCGGTCACGCCTGGCTGCTGATCCCCCTGCAGGCCCTCCCAGGGCTTCCCAGAGAGGTAAAATCATCTCCTTGTGTCAGCAAACAAAAGGACAAGGCTGAGAGGAGAGGCTTGACAGGTTGGTGTGATGTTTTCAGCTGCACACTCTGTGGGATGGAAATGCTGGGCTGCAGCAGGACCCCTGCCAGCCTTGGGGGGCTCTGGCCTGGAGGAGAGCCTGGCTTGTGGCTTCTTCCAAAAATGCAGCTTTGCAGCTGAGCTACTGCCAACAAGGAGTCTGTGAGGCCGTTTCAAACCTTGCACTCATGATTCAGCTGCCACTTCAGGCCAAACTGCATGTCTTCATCTTCCAGTCCTTGTTCCTGGAAAAACTGAATTGTGCCTCCTGTTTTCTGCCCCAGGTCCTTCACTCACTTTTCCAAAAGTGATAAAGAATGAGCCCATGTGGCAATGAGGGGCTCAGAGCCCTGTGTGCTTCATGTGTTACCATTCATTTTGTTCTCTATTTTGGGATGCAGGATCTATTCTGGGCTCCAAGCCGTGTCCCTCCAGAGGGGTACAGACACCCATCACCCTTGTGAGACACCCCTGCGTGGCCTTGGCAGTGGGACCCAGGTAGGAGGAGGTGGGAGGATGGAATTCCATCCTTGTCCATTTATCAGGCATGGGATCTGATTTATGGCAGCTGAGCAGGGCAGTGCTGGGCTATGCAGGGAGATCTGCACAGGGATGTGGGGATGCAGTGCATTTTCTTGGGAAGCAGTGGGAAATATCTGCATGTTGCAGGCAGAGCTGGCCTGCCCAGACCAGTTCCACATCAAATATTCCCAGTGCTTGTCCATGCCAGCCCTGCTGCTGTGGGTCAGCACACCTGGAAGCACTGACCACACACCAGCTGCTCCTGTTCCTGCTCACCATATCTGTGTCTGTGTTTAATTCCTGCTGCCCTTGCACCCCTCCACAGCACGTGGATAAAAGCTATATTCAAACAAGGGCAATGTCCCATCATATCCTCTCCCTGCCACTGCTCAATAATCACACCCAAGCTTCTGAAGCAATTTCAAAATTACCAAGGTAGCAGCCACCCCACAGATTGCAATAACAACCCTTTAGGCTGAGGATGAGCTTGTTCCTGGCTAATTCCTGATGGACTGATCAGGGGAGCTGGTGACCATCTGGGGTCAGCTCTACCACAGGAGGACCCATCTCTAGGAGCACTTTTCCACAGGTTCTCCGTGATCTCCATGATCTGCTCTTTCCCTGCCTGTCCTACCCTGCTGGGCTCTTGGTGGGAGCAAGGACACATAGGAACCTGGCTGTGGCAGCGCACAGAGATCCAAATTTGGATCTTGGGATTGTCACCATGATATTTTATGAAAAATACCTTCAACAAGATTTCTTCTCCTGGCAAGATGAGAAGCTTCAGCTTCTTCCTGTTTTGTTGCTTTGGAATGTGATTTGGAGAATTGTTTGCCCAGCATGTGAATAGTTTTAATTGAATGACCAATCACAGCAAGCTGTGTTGGACTCTCAGGGTCTGTCATGGGTTTTATTATTCATTCTTGTTAAGCATTCTGAGGTCTCCTTTCTCTATAGTTTAGTATAGTTTTAGTATATAATGTCACGTCACATCATATCATATCATATCATATCATATCATATCATATCATATCATATCAGCCTTCTGAGAACTTGGAGTCAAAGTCTCATCTCTCACCTCATCCTGGGGACCTCACAACACCACATGGGATCCGCATTCTCTTCAAAGCCAGCCCAGCCCAGGCACTGCAGGGGCCACTGCAGCGAGTGGAGAGGGCCATGGGGCAGGCCTGGGGCACTGGGGCAGCCTGGCCCTGCCCTCTGTCCCCAGCAGTGACACTTGTGGCTGCTGGGCTGAAGTCCAACAGGGATTCCCTTTTCCAGCTCTTCTTGGCCCCATTGCTGCCCTGGCCCCTCTCAGGCTCCCTGAGGGTCACGCTGCTCACACACACACATCCCTGTGCCTGTGAGGGTCACACTGCTCACACACGTCCCTGTGAGGGTCACACAGCTCACACACATCCCTGTGCCTGTGAGGGTCACACTGCTCACACACATCCCTGTGAGGGTCACACTGCTCACACACATCCCTGTGAGGGTCACACTGCTCACACACATCCCTGTGAGGGTCACACAGCTCACACACATCCCTGTTCCTGTGAGGGTCACACTGCTCACACACATCCCTGTGAGGGTCACACAGCTCACACACATCCCTGTCCCTGTGAGGGTCACACTGCTCACACACATCCCTGTGAGGGTCACGCTGCTCACACACATCCCTGTCCCTGAGAGGGTCACACTGCTCACACACATCCCTGTGAGGGTCACGCTGCTCACACACATCCCTGTGCCCTGTCAGGGTCACACTGCTCACACACATCCCTGTGAGGGTCACACTGCTCACACACATCCCTGTGCCCTGTGATGGTCACACTGCTCACACACATCCCTGTGCCTGTGAGGGTCACACTGCTCACACACATCCCTGTGAGGGTCACACTGCTCACACACATCCCTGTCCCTGTGAGGGTCACGCTGCTCACACACATCCCTGTCCCTGTGAGGGTCACACTGCTCACACACATCCCTGTCCCTGTGAGGGTCACACTGCTCACACACATCCCTGTGAGGGTCACACTGCCCACACACATCCCTGTGCCTGGCAGTGTCACACTGCTCACACACACACATCCCTGCCTCCCGGGCTGCCCTGTCCCCTCTGTGTCCTTTCCTGTGCTGCTCCTGCCCGTGCTGCTCCAGCCTCACCCAGCGGGGCTCGGTGCCGTTTGATCCGGTCCCGGGGCTCTGTCAGCACCTCGGACAGCAGCAGAAAGGGCGCCCGTTCTGGGTGTGCACATTGTCCTAGGTTGACTATATGATGCTTTTATCTCCAATCATCTTGTTCTGTTGAATAATAAGTTTTGCACCTTAGAGACTTGTGGCAGAGAGTGAAGCGGGGAGAGAAGAAGCAGCAGTTTGTTTTCAGACACTGCACTCCTCCACATTCCTGCTCCTGGACTGTGTTGTCTGTGGATGAACAGACAGCGGGACAGAGCTCCCCTTTGCTTTTAGTTAGTTTTAACTTGCTGAGGCAAAGAAGTTCCCTGGACTGTGGTTTTTTTTCTTTTTCCCTTTTCTTTGGCCCTGTTTAACCTGCTCTGGACTGAACACCAGCAGAGCACCGGCAGCTGCACCTGTGGCCACCGTGCTAGGCCTGGCCTGCGACATTCCCAGCACTGAGGGACTGATCAGAGACTGAGTGAGCTGAGCTGCAACCCAGGGAGGGACTTTCTCAGTTTGTCATCTCTTTTGGAGCAACAACGGGTTTTATTTTTTAATATTGTTTAGGTTATATCGTTTAATAAACCAATTAAATTAAGTGGTTTTTCCACTTTTTCCCAAGGAGCTATTTTCTCCTGGACTGGTTGGGAGGAGGGGCCAAATGAATCTGCTTTCCTGAAGGAGACCCTCTGGGGGTTCTCTCCCAAATTTGCCCTGAACCAGGACACCATTCACCCCTGGCCTGTGCCAGCAGGGGAGGGACCCCTGGGTGACAATGAACTGCCAGACCCGAGCCAAGCTCTGCATTTCACTCCCCTGGGGAGGGGGCCTGTCCTTGTGCTGTGCTTCATTCAGACACAGAACTGTGTCTGTGCAATGAGGGCTCCCTGGAGGGCTGGTGCTGCTCTGTGCTTGCATCCATCCGCTGGGGTTTGTGGGGGAATTTACAGCTTTCCACGGATTCTGGTGGGGTGGTGGGGTCTGTGTTATGGGAATGGGGGAAAACCAGGTAGAAAGAGGATTCAGACCCTGCTGCAGAGGTGCAAACTGTCGCAGACATCTTTTCATGAAAATCCTTTCCTCAGGATTTTTTCCTCCTGAGAAGTTGAGAAGCCTCAGGAACAAAATGTAAACAATGGTTATCTGCTGCTGTGGAATGCAACAGGTGTGTCTGTGATTGACCCATCTTGGATGTTTACAATTAATGGCCAACCACAGACCAGATAGCCTGGACTCTCTGTGCGAGCCACAGACCTTTGTTATTCATTCCATTCTATTCTTAGCTAGCCTCCTGAGATGAACCTTTTCCTTTTATTTCTTTTTAGTATAGTTATAATGCAATACATTTATATCATAAAATAATAAATCAAGCCTTCTGAACATGAAGTCAACATTTTTGTCTCTTCCCTCATCCAAGAACCCCTGTGACCACTGTCATATTCTGGTGTCCAGCTGTGTGTGGCCCCTGGGCCCTGGTCTCACAGCAGCCCTGCAGAGCTGGAGTGGAGCAGTGATGCTCTAGGGAGCTCTTTGGACATTGCAGGTAGTTTTGGGGTAGTTTGGGTCAGGAATGAGCTCAGCTGCACCTCCCTGTACTCTGTGCACACACAGGCACTGCAGCAGCGCAGCTCCTCCAGATGTGCCTCTGCACATGGGGCTGCCCTTCCCTTCCCTTCCCTTCCCTTCCCTTCCCTTCCCTTCCCTTCCCTTCCCTTCCCTTCCCTTCCCTTCCCTTCCCTTCCCTTCCCTTCCCTTCCCTTCCCTTCCCTTCCCTTCCCTTCCCTTCCCTTCCCTTCCCTTCCCTTCCCTTCCCTTCCCTTCCCTTCCCTTCCCTTCCCTTCCCTTCCCTTCCCTCACTCATGGCTGTGCTCCCCTTGCCTCTCACGGAGTTTTCTCACTTTCCCAGCCCAAAGCCCGAGCACCCAGCGTTCACATCCCAGTTGCTACAGGAGAGGAGCTTGCAGAGCATTCCATAGAATCAGAGAGATTAGAAAAGCCTCCAAGGTCGCTGAGTCCAACCTGTGCCCAATCCCCACCTTGTCCCCACCCAGAGCCCTGAGTGCCACCTCCAGCCCTTCCCTGGGCACCTCCAGGGATGGGCACTCCAAACCTGCCTGGGCAGCCCCTGCCAGGGCCTGAGCACCCTTTCCATGGGGAAATTCTTACTGACATCCACCCTGAGTCTCCCCTGAGCACCCTTTCCATGGGGAAATTCCTGCTGCTGTCCACCCTGAGCCTGCCCTGGACCAGCTTGAGGCCCTTTCCTCTCATGCTGTGGGTTTGCAGGGTCCCATCCCACTTGGCCTTCTCCTGGGATCAGCTGCTGCTTCCCTGATTCCCTGGAGCCCTCGGACTTCCCCTGTACAATGGATTTTGCCTGAGGCCTTTTTCTCACTGCCTGAGCTGATAAAAGGCAGAACTTGCTTCCTTTGTGTGCAGGGCTAAAATCTGATTGATCCTTCGTGCCTGGCTGTCCGGGTGAGGTGTGTGATAGTCTGCCTTTTCATTCTGTTATCGCTCCAGATTTTATTTCTCATTCCAGCCAGAATCTTTAAATTGCACTCTTTGGACAATAATTGCCAGCAGAATCACATCTTTTCACGAATTTTAATGCTGCTCCTAAGCCTGGATGTAGCTCCTTCTGGAGCCCTTCTTCAGGAGACTTTACCCCTGTTGTTCTAAATTCCCTCTTTTCCCTGTGATTTTGGGATGATCCCTCCAAATCAAACATGCAGCATTATTGCAAAAGCTTAAATCCTTGGCAGAGACATTCCCACCCTTAGATTTGCTCTCATAAGTCCACAGTTGGGGCTCCAGCATTGGCCACACCTTTGCCTTCCCCAGCCTTCAGGATCCACCAGGAAAATCCTCAGGAGCTGCAGTCAGTGCAGCACTGCTCAGGTGATGGGGAGTGAGGCTGGGATGTGGTTTTCCTCCTCTTCTCAACCACAGCTGACAAATGCAGGTGTGTGTGCAGGTGAATCCCTTAGTGTTGGGGTCTCCAGCTTGTCACAGTGACTCTGAGAAAAGTTCCAAGGTCTCTTTTCCCAGCCCAATGCTTGAATAAGGAGTCAGAGCTCTTCATTTCTTGGTCTCAAGGTTGTTTATTGTTCCTTATCTATAAAAAAGGTTGTATATTGTTCCTTATCCTGCCCTGCTGAGGTCGGTCCAGCAGGACAGTTCCAGGCACTCTGCCTGCCCCCAGGCTGTGTTATGTCTTTATACTAAAAACTACATGTACAATGTTTGCAATTACTTTCCCATACCTATCACCTGTGTTAGACAGTGAGCTTCTACTCTAAACCAATCTGTAAGTGCCACCATCACAGCAGAAGATGGAGGCCAAGAAGAGAAGGAGAAAGGCTGGACATGCCCAGATCCCTCCATCTTGCCTCCTGAACCCCCATACCAAAACCCTAAAATCTACTTTTCCACCCTGTGATAATTTCACTATTATTCTACCTAAACTGTTGTGGCTTGCTGATCTTCATCTAAGGTTGGTAATTTGCTCCATGGGTCATAATCAAACCCACAGGTGTTTTGGGCTCTGTGCCCGGGTCTCTGAGCCCCCTGGCAGGGGTCCTGGCTGTCCTGGACAGCCAGAGGGATGTTCTGGGTGCTGACACCTTTGGAACCCCTGCCAACTTCAGGATGCATCCAGTTCTGAGCTGCATCCTGAAGTTGGCAGCATTTTGGTCCAGGAGTTTTGCATTTTAAAGCATTCCCTGAATCCAGGCCTCACTGGACAAACTCTGATTTTTGGGGCTTTTTGTGGCTCCCACACCAGATCCAGCAAATCCAGGCCTTTCTCCATTGTCAGCACCTCCCTGTGCTCCTGCTTCAGCTTCTCTCCAAAAGTGGGGCTGTGCAGGTGTGGGATCTCAGCACCTCAGGATGGAGGTGCAGAGTGGCCGAGACCACCCTTGGGGGGCTCGGGAGTCCTGGAATGTTGCCAGAAGTGTCTGGTGGCTGGACTTTGATCCGACACAGGAGACAACGCCTGTATGAGGACTGGGAGGATTTCACTGGGTGAATTGTGAAGGGATAAGTTAATTAGAGTGTAAAACACAGGGTTTAGGATTTCGGTACAGGGGGGGTCTAAAGAAGTAAGATGGAGGAATTGGGGCGTGTCCTGTTCTTCTTCTTCTTCTTCTTCTTCTTGGCCACCATCATGCAGGGATGATGGAATCTCCCCTGTTTGCTCTGACAGCCCTGAGGAGCAGTGATGGAGCAGCCTGTGCTGTGTCCTTGGCATCCTTGCAGAGAAGATGCTCAGCTGGCTATTCCAGGAACACAGACCTGCATATGATCCCACTGGAACCCTTTGTTCAAGGCTCCCAAAGCTGTTTTTTTGCCCTCATTATTGCTCCAGAGCTTTAGTCTGGGGCTGTCCCATGTCCTCTGATTCCAACCCCAACCGCTGCCATGTCCTGGAGGTGCCACAGGGCTCTTGGGCGCCATGGATGAAGCTCTCAAGTGCCCCTGAAGAGCCTGGAGGGGTTCAAGCCTCAGGAAAGCTTTAGCAGGGATGTCCCCAGCCCACAGGGCAGTGCCAGCGCCTGCCACAACTCGTGTGTGAGGGGCAGAGGAGGAGCAGCCAGGCTGTACCTCCCACAGGGAAGAGCTGAAGTCTCACTGAGATGTGGCTGCAATCTCAGCTCAGCTCTTTCTCTTTCCCTCTGCAAGAAAACCTTTGATTTATGAGCTCCATGGGCTCTCTGATCCCAGGCTGTGGCAGGGCCCTGGAGATGCTGCCACCCTGCCCAGCAGAGCTGCTCTGTCCTGGGGCAGCACAAACCAGGGAGTTCCTCACCTGCTCCCTCCATCCAGGCAGAGAATGACACAAAAATCTGGTAGATTCTGGCCATTTGTGGAGAACTGTAATTTTTTCAGCGCAATTCCCACATCCCCTGCCCCAGCACTTGGGTTTTCTGGGATGGACTGAGGCTCCATGGCCCCTGCTTGGTGTAGAACACATTATTCACCTTGCCAAGGATTTCCCTTGTTGGAAATAGTGTGTCCATGAGGAATTGTCCCCATTCTTCCCAGGGTGACAGTGCTGAGGGGCTGGGCAAGCAAAGCATGGCTCAGCAACCCCACACCTGAGTAGCTGGGCTGGGGAGGGCTGGGGAGAGAGACTCCAAACTTTGGCCACTTCTTTCTGATTTTTCTAAGAAAGGACATTCACAAGGGAAGTATTAAGCCATGAATGTAATTTTCTCTGGAATTGTTGCTGGCCCCTGTGCAGGAGGGAGAGGAAGTGTCCCACTGGCAGTGCCCAAGGCCAGGCTGGACATTGGGGCTGGGAGCAGCCTGGGACAGTGGGAGGTGTCCCTGCCATAGCAGAGGTGGCACTGGGTGAGCTTTAAGGTCCCTTCCAACCCAAACCACTGTGTGATTCTGGGATTCCGTGAGTCAGTGACTTTCCTGAGCTGGCCATGTTTTGAATCCAGTGCTTGCAGAATTGGTGACTAGGTTTGCCCAGGGCTGTGGGTCCCTTTCCACACCTGCTGCCAGGGCAGCTCTGCTTTGTGCCACTCAGTCCCCAGCCCCACCAATGGTGACAACGGGGTCCCCAGGCACAGGGCTCAGGCTCAGCTGCCACGATTCACTGGTGCTGTGCAGCAGTTCATTTCCTGCTCCCTGGGTTTTACCAGAAATTACCTTTTTTATTGTCATGTTTCTGTTTCAGATCAATAAGAGATAACAGGCAGCACTGGGCTGGGAGAAGATTCCTCAGAGAAACTTCCCCTTGGAAAGAAGAGAACAAAATAAATACCACAAAGGTTAAATCCACAGAGTGGGTTTAATCCCTGAATTTTGCAGTGAGATGTTCTGAGATTTCATGGAATAGTTTGGGTTGAAAACGATCTTTAAAGGCCATCTAGTCCAACGCCTGCAGTAAACAGGGACATCTTCAACTGGATCATCAACCAGACCTTCAGGATGCTGCCCAGCAACATTCCCAAGATGCAGAGCTGCCCAGACCTGCAGAGCCCCAGCAGGAGCCAGGTGCTGCTGCCAGGCTGCATTTGCAGGGGTTTTGCTGTGAGTGTCCCTCTGAGTGTCCCCAGCCTGAGCTGCCAGCCTGGGTCCTGTGGCAGGGTCACAGCACAGCTCCCAGCAGAGCTGGGCTCCTGGGGCCCTGCGCCCACCTGAGCTCCAGCAGGGATAATGAGGGAGGAGAAGTTGTGCCAGGAGGATGTGGGGTGCAGGCTGCTCTTCCCAGAGGAAATCAGAACCCCTGTGGGACACCAGGTTGTTGAAGATTGCAATGCAAGCTGTTTTCCATTACCATCTGTATGGCAGATTACCTTTGTCAAGTGGGCAGTTTGCCTTATCTCTCTCTTTGAGTGACCACATTCACACCTCCCTGGGAGGGGACATTGCTGATAACAGCTACTGAATGTCACTGCATGGCTGATAAGAACTACAGCATCCCATTGGGAGATGTGAGCCCAGAGGGAGGAGCCAAGCATTCCTACCCAGATATAATCCAGAGGTTCTGAGACACCAGCACGGCTTCTCCACTGGATTCCCCAGAGGAACAGCAGCTGCCTCTTCTCCCACCGGATCTTCAGAGGAAGAATACATCCTTCTCTACAGGATCCCTGCTCCAGCAGAACCACCCCTGACACTGCAGGAGGGCTGAGCCACAATTCCAATGGCACTGCCACCAACACCCTGACCCACAGGGTGTCAGGCTGGGTTCTGACTCTGTCAGTGTTGTTTTAATGTACTGCATTGTTTATTTTATTATATTTTTTTCCTTTTCCCTATGAAAGAACTGTTATTTCCTGCTCCCATATTTTTGCCTGAGAGCCCCCTAATTTAAAATGTATAGCAATTGGGAGGGGTGGGGAGGGTTTACATTCTCCATTTCAGGGGAGGCTCCTGCCTTCCTTAGCAGACTCCTGTCTTTCCAAACCAAGACACAGGTACTCAGGGGTGCTCCTTCTGGCCCAGCACTCCTGAGGAAGAACAAAGCAGGATGAAGCCCCCAGTGGGAAGGGCAGGAGAAATCCAGCTGAAAAATGATGCTCAAATACAAGACAGACATTGGCCACTCTTCTCATTTCCTGCTGCTGGAGAAGGGTTTTTTGTTCTGACCCTTGTGGGATGGACATGGGGCTCCTCCAGCGTGCAGAAAACCAGGCCAGAGGCTCTGCTGGAAATTCCACCTTGTCCCAGAGCTCAGCACTGCAACCCCCAGAGGCTTTGGAGCCAGGGGAGCAGAGCTCTGTGCGTCTGTGGCAGCCCTGCTGTGAAACTGAGCTCCATTGCTTGGGAATGCAGCCCTGGGATGCACTCTTAGATTCCCCACCTCTGGAAATGGGTGAAGATATTCCATTTTTAGCAAAGCAGCACTTGGTACTCTGTGTGAGGCCAGTGCTGCTCCCAGGGGTGCAGGTCTTGCTGAGCAGAGCAAAACCCTTGGTTCAGGTGCTCGAGGAGGCTCAGGTGCCTCTCTCTCTGTGTGAGGAGCCTTGCAGCCACTGGAGTGTTTGTTTCCATGTTTCTCCTTGGATGTTCAGGCCTGAATTTGCATTTTCAAGTCCCACAGTTCTGCCTCTTCAGTGGGAAGTGCTCACCCGAGGAGGGAGCATGGGGATGACGAGTGCATGTGGATCCTGCTGGGAGCAAAGCAGCTCCTTCATCACCTGAAGCGCTGCTGAGTGCTTGTGACGAGCTCTGCCACGCCAAGAACCCACTCCAGGGAGGGGTGGATAAAACCCCACAGCCTGGGCATCATGTCTGGGTCATATCAAGGAGCACGTCAGGGTCAGGGCCTCCTGGTGGGTTCCCAGGTTTATTCCCCACAAAATCTGTCCTCCTTTGAGGGAGGGAGGATGGAAAAGCAAAGGAGATTCCTGTCTCAGCTGTAATTTCTATCAGTAGCAGAGCAGCCAGGGTGCACCTTGTTCTGGCCAAGGCACCCTCCTGGTCCTGTACAGTGCATTTTCCATGCAGTGGGGTGGCATTTACCAGCTGGGATGAGGGTGTGGGTGGGGTGACAGAAAAGGAAAGATGTGCCAGGGACAAGAAAGGATCTGTTACAACTTGGAGAGCCCCTGACTAGACCATACCAGGGACTAAGACTCAGCCATAGGGACACAGGGGAAAGGAAAAGAGTTGTTAACAAGCTTTTTTATTTTGATTCCATCTGGCCTGGTCACTGAGTTCCTCCTCTCCCAGAAATGTGGTTATTCAAGTTTATGTCCTAATAAAGCTGGGTTTTAAGTTTAAAAGCCCCTTTGGTCTTTGGAGAGAGGTCACTCGAGCAAAGGTGTGGGCAGGCACTCTCTGCTCCCTGCTTTGGAGCCCAGGCCCTGCAGGGCCCTCCCAGGGCCTCTGCCAGTGGGGCTGGAGCAGGATCCAGGGCCAGAGTCCAGGACAATTCCTGGCACGGACCAGGGAGGAGAGGGAGGTGAGGAAGCTGCTGGGTGAGGGCGATGAGGGTGATGAGGGCTCTGGAAGCCTGCTCAGGCTCAGATTAGCTCCTTGATTACTGTGCTGTGTTCTCATCAGAGGAGAAGAGGGTTTGATCAAAGGCAGATTACCTCAAACGGGGAGAGGAGCTTTCATTAGAGAGGCTCAGATGATGTGGAGTGACTGAACTCACCCTCTGAGCTGTGCAGCCTAACCCCTGGGGAAGGGCTGCTCTCCCATCCCCGTCCCAGCACAGCTCCCAGCACAGGCACAGCCTGCAGGAGGCCCTGGGGCTCAGAGATGCTCCAGGACTGGCACTCCAGCCCAGATGTTTGTCCTCAGCACAGATTCTGTCTCTTTCTGCCACCATTACCCTGAGGAGAAAGGCTCTTCCAAACCCACCTCAGTGGGAGAGGTAGAATGGAAAACCTCCAGCAATCCTGTGCACAGTCAGCCCAAAACCTAATGAAAGAGTGTTCAGCCCCCAGAACCTGATTTGAGTGTGTGTTCAGCACCCAAAACGTGACCTAAGAGCATCTGTTCAGCTTTCTGCTGAGGCTGCTGCAGCTCAGGACAATTCTCCTTCTCCATGTCCCCTTGGTGCACAAGGGGACAATAACCCTGCACAAGCTGTTGGCTTTGAAACCAGCATCTTCCAGGAGATCCAACAACTCCTTTTGCTCAGCTCTCCCCAGATTTACCTCCAGAACCTGGCATGTTTAAAAGTGGAAATAATTGTTTGGGTTTTATCTGTGCAAACAGAGCTATGTGTGAGTAGATGCATCCCAACTTCTCCTGCTCCCCAGAGCTCGGTGTCTTGGTTGTCTTTGCTGCTGACAGAGAGAAATTGGCACTTCCAGGGCACAGGGAGAGGGAGAGGCTTATGCTATGGGAGATGTGTGAAAAAATGCAGCTGAACTGCTCCCAGGAATATCCCTGCTCCTCATGGACACTGGGAGAGGAGAGGAGAGGAGAGGAGAGGAGAGGAGAGGAGAGGAGAGGAGAGGAGAGGAGAGGAGAGGAGAGGAGAGGAGAGGAGAGGAGAGGAGAGGAGAGGAGAGGAGAGGAGAGGAGAGGAGAGGAGAGGAGAGGAGAGGAGAGGAGAGGAGAGGAGAGGAGAGGAGAGGAGAGGAGAGGAGAGGAGAGGAGAGGAGAGGAGAGGAGAGGAGAGGAGAGGAGAGGAGAGGAGAGGAGAGGAGAGCCTGGCATTTGCCCTGGGCAGCAGGACAGGTGTGGAAAAGCAGAATGTAGAATGGAGTTAGGGAGCCACAGGAATGTAAAATGATCCTGGGGCAGGACTGACAGCAGAATCCTCCCTTTCCTGAGGGATTCCTCACCCAGGGATGGGGATCAGGGAGAGCTGGGGGGTCACTCCTCAGAGCTGAACTCCCAGAGCTCTCAGTCCTTCCCTCACCCCACTGCCTCCTCCTCCTTGCTTTCTTTTATTCATTAAAATTCAATTTGTGTTCAAGCTGCTGCAGACTCAGAAATGGACTCAGAGCCTGTCCTGAGGGAGCCACCCCTGGTGTATCCCAGCCAATTTCCTACACTGCCAACAGTACCAGTGTCCATTAGATGCTGGTCCTGCCAAAACCAGGCTCTAATTGGAATGTAGAGTGTCCTTCATGGAATGATAAGTGCTGGGACACTCCTGGTAGAGGAATCTTTGCCCAGGCTCTGGATGAGCTGGATCATACACCCTCTGCTTGGAAGAGAGCTCCAAGTGATGCCTTGAGTTTTAGCTGTTGTATTTTCAAGATTCTGTCCTGCATTAGTGTGTAACTCTGAACTTCATATAAAGTGTCAGCAGTTCTCCTCACACCTCAGTCCCACAGAACAATCCTTTTCCAGCCCCAGAACCAAGGACATCGCTGCAGCTTCAAGCCCAAAAAGTGCAAACAACAGGGAATGGAGGGGAGCAAACTGGAAGGGTGGGAATGTATAACTTGGAGCTGGAATTGGACACTTAACCCCATGGAAATGGACCAAACCTTGTCGCAGACATATTTTCATTAAAAATCCTTTCTTAGGATTTTTTCTGGTTGAGAAGCTGAGAGGCTTCAGGAACAAAATGTAAACAATGATTATCTGCTGCTGTGGAATGCAACAGGTGCATCTGTGATTGGCCCATGTTGGATGTTTACAATTAATGGCCAATCACAGCCCAGTTAGCTTGGACTCTCTGTCCAAGACACAAACCTTTATTATTCATTCCTTTCTATTCTTAGCTTAGCCAGCCTTCTGAGATGAAACTTTTCCTTCTGTTCTTTTTAGTATAGTTTTAATGAAATGTATATCATAAAATAATAAATCAAGCCTTCTGAACATGAAGTCAACATTTTCATCTCTTCCCTCATCTGAAAACCCCTGTGACCACTGTCACAAAACCTTATCAAAGTGTGAGAACTTGTGACTCTGAGTCCATCTTGTGTGTACCCATGGCCAGGCTCTTGTACTGCCCAAGGTGCATCCTTTGAAGGCCTTTTCATAAATCTTGACTTTATTCCTTTAACTCTGTCCAGCCTCTGTTCCAGGTGGCCTCTCAAGGCATCACAAGTGCTCATGCAAACATTTACAGGTGAGGAGAAGAGTGGGCACAGGCTATTTTAATCCTTATGTTCCTTAATATCCAAGGGCTTTGCCCTGCAGTGTATGTCACCCTCAGCCAGGCATCCACTGTGGAGCCTCCCTTGGCTCCAAGGCCAACCCCTCTCTGCAGGTTTACAGTAACCCCTCAGGACAAGGCCAGGATTTTCCTGGGAATAGGAGGCTGGGTCTCACAGACATCTTTTATGAAAAAATCCTTTCCTTAGGATTTTTCCTCCCGAGAAGCTGACAGGCCTCAGGAACAAAATGTAAACATTGATTATCTGCTGCTGTGGAATGCAACAGGTGCAGCTGTGATTGGCCCATGCTGGATATTTGTAATTAATGGCCAATCACAGTCAGCTGGCTCAGATAGAGAGTCTGAGCCACAAACCTTTATTATCATTCCTTCTTATTCTATTCTTAGCCAGCCTTCTGATGAAATCCTTGCTTCTATTCTTTTAGTATAGTTTTAATGTAATATATATATAATGAAATAATAAATCAGCCTTCTGAAACATGGAGTCAGATCCTTGTCTCTTCCCTCATCCTCAGACCCCTGTGAACACCGTCACAGCTGGGTGAAGGCCTGAGCCGTCCAAGGTCTAACAAAGCTCTCCTTGGAGTGCACAGAAAGCAAACCAAGAAAGCCAAAGGGGAAACAAATGAACACCTGGCCTGGGCAGGCCTGAATTGCTGGAGAAAATCTGTTGGCTGATTTCAGGGTCCTTAGGTGGGAGATCAGGGCAAAGTTCTTCCCCCAGAGGGTGCTGGCACTGCCCAGGCTGCCCAGGGAATGGGCACGGCCCCGAGGCTGCCAGAGCTCCAGGAGCCTTTGGGCAGCACTGCCAGGGATGGACAGGGTGGGGTTGTTGGGGGTCTGGGCAGGGACAGGGGCTGGGCTGGATGATGCTGGTGGGTCCCTTCCAGCTCAGGAGATTCTGTGATTCTGTGATTCTAAAAAGAGATGTAACAAAAAGATCCCACAAGACAATCATGGACTGAGAGGCTTTATCCCCGTTCTTTGACCTTGCACTGCTGGGATGAGAAATTCACCCTTTCCTCTCCCGGCTCCTGAGGAACCTTGGCAGAAGTGAGGAGTTCAGTGCTCACCCTGCACAGCTGAACCAAGGCTTGGAGATGATGGGAACAGAGCCTTGTACAGCTCCTCTCACTTCTTTGGCTTTTCTCTCCCTGCCCTGTCCCTCTTTTCCCTTTCCTTATTTCCCTCCTTGCACAGGATCCTGGCTTTGCTGGGTGTAGCTGCATCTTTTGGGGCATGGATGAGGCCCTGGAAGGGTTAAGCAGGTTCCTGGGTGATGTCCCTTTGCCAGGTCCCAAGAACACCTCCCTGGATGTACTGAAACTGTTCCTCCAACACTGACTTGCCATTTGATCTCTCACCAGAGACAGATTTTCTGCTTTGCTGCTCTTTTGGGCTGTGTTAACGTGATTTGAGCCTTGTTTTGCCTCATAGAAAGCAGAATCAAATTCCAGCAGTGGCAGCACCTCAGCCTGGTATCATTGCATTGATTTATTCCTCCTGCCCCAAAAGCACAGTTATTGCTTTCTGTAATAACGTCACAGAGCCTTCAGACAAGGGGCCCTGCTCTATTAAGGGCTTCTGTGGCTAAAGAAAAGTCAGTAAGAGATGCTGTTACAAGGGAAGGCTTAATAGGCTCCAAATTCCCTTCCCCCATGCCCAAATTCCTCATTAAAGCTGACATTGACTCTCATTGCCAGGAGAATTCCACAAGTGCCACTCTGGGATGTGACAGTGTCTTCTCTGTACCCACTGGTGCTCAGAACCCACTTAATCCATCAGGAGAAGTGTGTGAGAAGCAAAGGCATGGAGAGGGCATGGGAAGGATTTCAGCAGCCAGGGGAGTTTGGGAAGTGCTGCAGGGCTGTGGCAGAGAGGGAGGATGGAGAAGAGAAGGTGGGACAGAATGGGACAAGAAAGAGGAGGGGGACAGAACTGAAAAAGGATCAAGAGCCATCAGAAATGCTGGGAGATGCATGGCCACCAGATAAAGTTACCTGGGACTGGGAACTCCTGGGAATTCCCACCCCTGAGCTCCCAGAGAGCTGCATTCCATGCCCTTTGAACCAAGGCCTTCCACTTCCTCCCAGAGCAGCCCTGGACACACAAAACCCTCATCCCTGTGTCCCCCAGGCTCCTGTCCCTGCTATGTCACCCCAGCCTGGCTGCCAGGACAGGAGGGTTGTTCTCCCTGGATTCAGGCTGTGAGAGCATCCCATGGTCCCTTGGAATGCCACAGGCTGGGCTGGTGTCCTTGGTGCACGAATCTCCTCGGAGGATGGAAAACCAGAGGGGAAAGGAAAGCAGTGGAACTCCTGACCCAAGATTTTGGGACCCCTGCGACCAAGGGGCACCCTGAGCTCTCAATCCTGCTCTGAATAATGACTGCAAAACATTTTTTCCTGTAGCCTCTCCAGTGCTTACTTCCAGGGGAGGAAGAAGTCCAAGGAGAAGGCAGAGCCTTCAGGAAGACACCTTGGATTTACTCCATCGGTTCATAACTCCCATGTCAATGGTTCATGCCCTGACCTGGGACAAATATGGTGATCTCAGACTCCAGAAAAACAGAGTATTATTGCAATATAGCCAAGCACCTGGAGTTCAAGTCCATCCCAGCCTCCATGGCATTGTTTTCCTTCCTGAAGAATATGAAGAAAGAAAAACAGTGAAGACAATCCCCTTATAGGGACCAGGCCTTTGTCTCCTCTAAGGACAACACACAGGTCTCTGCAGGTGCAGAGGAGATCAGCAGTGCCCTTCTTCTCCAAGGATTTCCCAATTTTTTCCCAGAGACTGATTGTGGTCAATGCCCTGGGAATAAACACGTCAATTCTTTTTGTGCTTGGAGCCCTACAAGTCCCACTCTGGGATGTGACATGGTCTTCTTTGTACCCTCAGATCCAGTTAATCCATCAGGAGAAATCTTTGGGAAGCAGAAACCCTGGAGAGGGCATGGGAAGGACTGAAGCAGCTAAGAGAATTCCAATTTATTGAGCTGGACTGCTGTCCATTCTTCATAGAATCACAGAATCATGGAATGGGTTTGGGTGGGAAGGGGCTTCAAAGCCCACCCAGTGCCACCCTTGCCATGGCAGGGACACCTCCCACTGTCCCAGGGTGCTCCAAGCCCCATCCAACCTGGTCTTGGAATATTTCCATGGATCCAGGGGCAGCCACATCTTCCCTTGGCAACCTTTTCCAGTTCTCCTTGGAGGTCTCTGCATCTTCACTCTCTGCCACAGCTCTATTACCCCTTTCTCCAGCAATGAAAATATCAGCATTCCCACACTGGATGCCATCTTTCTCCTGGCCATGAGTGGCAGGAAAATACAGACCAGAGACTTGGAAAATCCAGGCAAAGCTTTGGGAAGAGTCAGGTCTGGGATCCCACCTCGGCATGCCTGGCATACCAAAGGTACACAGGGCCCCTCTGAAGTCCCCAATGCCTGGGAAATGCATCTGCCTTCTCCCCTTCCTCCTCCTCTTGGGAATGGGTTGGGATTTCCTCCAGGCAGCTGTGGCAGGAGGAGGAGCAGTTGCAGCCCCCACATGAGGCACAGAGAGAGAAATCCCAGCCCTGCCAAGGCAGGAGTCAAACCTCGTTAGCGTTATTGCACATTAGAGATGGTCATTATCTAACAGCAAAGGTACTGCACCCAATATGGGGTAATTTATTTTGGACCTTGTTATGATGGATAAAGATTAATTAATCACCGTGCTGGAACTTAGTGGTTGCCTAGGGAGCCATGATCATGACCTGATTATCTTTAATATAAGCGAAGAGAGAGCAGTCCCCACCAATTCATGTCTGTAACACACTCACACCATGCTTTACAGACTCATTTCCCAAAGCTGGGCAAAATGAGCACTGGAATTAATTTGGAGGGAAATTGGAATAAAAAAAAAAGTGAATGAAGACACAAAGTTCTTTTATGAGGGATGATTAGGTCAGAATTTCACCCTAAAGAAAGATGATTTTGCCCGAAAGTCTGCACCAGCTTAGTGGTCAAAGGAAGGAGCTGTTAAAATAAAAATGTCACATGGACAGATTAGAGACAGGGAAAATTAATGGCATAAAGTGCAGCAAGGAAGGGTAGGAATTATTAAGGAAAAGTGAAGATAATAATAATAATAATAATAATAATAATAATAATAATAATAATAATAATAATAATAATCATCATCATCATCATCATCATCATCATCATCATCATCATCATCATCATCATCATCATCATCATCATCATCATCCCTAGCTGGCAGGTTGGTGAGCAATGTGGGGTTTCTGAAGGGGTGTTTAGTGTTTGCATGGCCAAGTTCTGGGACCAGGGGTGTCACAGGGGTGGCTGCTGTGAGGAGCTGCCAGAAGCTTCCCCTGTATCCAGCAGAGCCAATTCCAGTGGCTCCAGGACAGCCCTTCCCTGGCCAAGGCCCAGCCCAGCAGGGATGGTGCCATCTGCCTCAGGGGGCTTCCCAAGCTGAGTCCCAGGCTGGTGGCATCCATTCACTGGTGACACCAGGACTTGGGGCACACTGGGACAATGAACTCAGACCAGTTTTATGCCAGTTCAATTCCTCAGAACAGAAAACTTCTATTTATTCTTTCTTTCTTGACAAAACTGCACAGGCAGAAAGCCCCACTGGGCAATGGGATTCCCTCGTTGTTGGTGCCTTGGAAAGCCAAGCCATGCTTCAGGATGGATGAGCTGCTGGTGGTCAGGGGTCCAGGGCAGCTGGGAAGGTGTGGAGTGATGTGCAGGGGTTGAGCCAGAAGAGCCCCTGTGGTCATGGCCAGGTGAAGGAGGCTGCCCAGGAGAGCAGGGATGAGGCTCCCTCTCAGTCTATGCCACAGGGGGACTGGCACTGACATGTCCCTCCTTTTGTGCCCTGCCCCAACACCCAGGATGCACAAGCCAGTCTGGAGCCCTCCAAGAGCTGTGGTTTCATGAACGCTGTGCAGTCCTGCTCTCTGTGTTTGGGTGGCTGCAATGACAATGCCCAACCTTCACCTTTCCATGTGTGCCAAACTGGCGGCACCCTCTGCACTGGGGACAGGCTCCAGTCCTGTCAAACAAGGAGCCTCACCTAGCACTTTGCCAATTCCTTCTGCCCATGGTCCTGTTCAACCACCTGACACAGCACAAAGTCCCTCATCCAGATTATCAATAACTCCTCTGTGCTGAAAGGAAATTTTCCTGCTCCCATTCTGCTGATCCCCAAGTTCCTGACAATGGACCTGTGGGAGAATACGTGCTGTCCCATGTCCGCTACTCAAAAGGTTCAGCTCCCTCCCACAGAGAATCCACCGTGAGCCATGGGATGCAAGAGGAGCCTCGCTCCTGCACTGTTGGTGTTGTGTAAATGTGCTGGGTTTGTACTGGAGCCATTCATGGAAGTGACTTTATAAGAGAAGCTGCTAGCAATTTCCTCCATGTCTGACAAAAAACTAATCAGTAATTAGCTTTGAGAACTGACAATCTGTTAATCCACTGAGAAAGCTGAACACGCCTCTCTGAATACACAAGTTAAAGATGAAAAAAATCCCTGGGGAAGCTCACTTTTCCTTCTGGCATTTGGAGAGAGAAGTCCTTCCCTTCCCTCCCCCCTTCCTGATCTGTTGGAACTCAATAGGTCCCTCTGGGTGTCCAGAGTCACCAGGACCTCACCGGGGGGCTTGGAGACCTTGGCATGCTGCCCAGAACACCTGGGGATTTGATTATGACCCCTGGAGCAAGTTACCAGCTTTGTATGAGGATGTGAAAGTCACACAGGTTTGAATAGTGTAATAATAAAATTATCACAGGGTGAAAATGTAGCTTTTAGGATTTTTGGTATGGGGGTTATGGGGACAAGATGGAGGAACTTGGGCATGTCCAGCCTTTCTTCTTCTTCTTTTTCCTTCTTCTTCTTCCTTCTTTTTCTTCCTTCTTCTTCCTTCTTCTTCTTCCTTCTTCTTCCTTCTTCTTCCTTCTTCTTCCTTCTTCTTCCTTCTTCTTCCTTCTTCTCCATTTTCTGCAGTGCTGTTGGCACTTTGGGATTGGTTTAGAGTAGAAGTGCATTGTCTAACATAGGTGATAGGTATTGGGAATCAAGTGTAAATATATAATATGTAGCTTGTAGTATAAAAAGACAACACCACCTCGGGGGCGGTCAGAGTGCCTGTGGCTGCCTTGCTGAGCAGATAGCTGCGCAGAAAGAAAATTTTATAGATAAGAATTAATAAACAACCTCAAGATCGATAACTGAAGAGCTCAGACTCGTTCTTCAGATGCGCAAGCCGAAACAGAGATATCCTGCACATCTGGGGGCAGCAATTAACAACCAAAACCTGAGACTGACCCAAAAGCCAGGTGAGGCCATGGGGCCCCCAGCCAAGGCAGGGCCAGGCCGGGCTGCGCTGCTGATCACATTTTGCTGACATTAAGTCTGGCCCTGGTGCCTGGCCTGCGCTGAGCCGGGCTCCGCTGGGCCCTGGGAGCGGCCATGGGCTGGGCCAGGCCCTCTCCACCATGGGCTGGGCCAGGCCCTCTCAATCATGGGCTGGGCCAGGTCCTCTCCACTGCAGCCCGGGCTCTGCCGGGCCCTGGGAGCAGCCATGGGCTGGGTGAGGCCCTCTCCCCCACGGCCTGCACTCGGCAGGGCCCGGGGAGCGGCCACGGGCTGGGGCAGGCCCCTGAGAGCGGCCATGGGCTGGGCCAGGCCCTCTCCCCCATGGCCTGAAAACCCTCAGCCCATGGCTGGAACTGAGATCCTGACACAGCCCCAGTGCAGCCTGGAAATCCATCACCGAACTGAGATCCTGACACAGCCCCAGTGCAGCCTGAAAATCCATCACCGTGAGCGCTCCGGGCACTGCCCCGCAGGGATCACCGGACCTGCAGATCTCAGGTGAGATGTTAACTCTTACAGTGCATAGGTAAGACCTGCAAACCTTCACTCCTCCCTTGAGTGAGAGAAAAGGACAGAGTGAGAACACATAGAAGAACAATATGAAGACAACAAAGTCAGTGACCAGTCACGTCGCTAGATAGGAGGGATGAGGAAACACCTTAATTTTGGGGCTAAAATCCTCATAGAAAGCTATAGAGAAGAATGTAATTTATACGTCAGGCTCTTTTTCCCTGTAACTCATTGAAAGTATGAGGAGATGAAGTGTTCAAATTGTAGATATGAGCAAAGACTTCCATGCTAAAGTAAGCAGATGTTGAAGTAGCTGTAATCTCATAAGAAGTTTAAATAGAGAGAGAAGAGTGATGAAGACCCTTTACCCCCAGGGAGAGAAGAAGGCCTCTGTTCCCAGAGAGGAAGATGATCTCAGGGATAGAGAACCTTTCCTCTTGCACAGCTCATCCTTAAAATAGTACCCCATAAGTTGACATGGCCCATAAACACAGCTGTAAAAAAAGCTGTGAGATAGGAGAGACTTCATGATTGCAGATTTTTCTGGCAGCTACTATTTGTAGAAATTAAAAGCCACAAGAGAACTGTTTTCTTGTGGAGAAGTCTCCATAAATTGACAAGAGAGACTCCTCTCCCTAAGTGAACTGAAGAAAGACTATCCTAGAAGTAATAAACTGACTGAATTGTTTCTGTATGTTGGAATTGAGAAAGAAAAGGTTGTAGGGAGAAGGAGAATTCTTCTAAAAGTTTTATACTGATTCTTATTTTTCTTTTTTCAGTTACTGTTAATAAATTTTGCTTTATCCCCTTTTAAAGTTTTGAGTCTGCTTTACCTTCCTCCTAATTCTATCTCTCAACAAAAAATGAGTGAGTATATTCTAGTGGGTGCATGGGTGTTTGGCCAGTGTTAATTGGCCAAACTATTCTAGCGGTGCATTAACAGAGAAAAATCAGATTAGCAAACCAAAACCACTGTAGTAAATAATCCGCAACCCTGGGGCAGCCTGAGCCCACCAGACACATTCCTGTTGTCTAATGCATCCCAGCACAGGACTGGATGCTCTGGACTCATGGCAAAGGACTTCCTGTCTAGTCCAGACCAGCTCACTTCCAGATGTGGAAGTCTGAAATGACAGAGAGAAGTTAAATCCCAGCACTGGTTGAGACCGATCCCAAAGACTGAAGACACCTGTGAGCTGCCAGGCTCCGTCAGCAGCTGTGGATCAGAGCCGCTGTCCCTGCAGAGCCTGCTCAGGCTGGGGCTGCTCTGGCATTCTGCCTCATCAGCCACTGACAGGACGCTGGGAATTGCCAGTACAGTGGGAATGGGGGTGGCAAACATCACAGGTGTGGAGTGTTCCAAGGGGGAAGCTGGAGAGGCAGCACCCAGGACTGCTCAGGAGGCGGCAGGGCTGGGTCCTGGCAAGGGGAGAACAGACCCAAGGGAATAACTCCACCATTTCCCAGGGCTCAGGGTATGCCTGCCTCCTCCAGGCTGCTTTTGCCTAAGGTTCATCATGGGAGAAAGGGAAAACAACACATGGAACAAAGTCCACTTAATATTTTTCAGTCTAATAGTTGAGGTCATGTAAGTGATAAAGAACCCTCTATTTAGGGATGCAATCAAAACTGCCAGACAAAAACTTCCGATGTGTGCCCTCTCCTCTAGTGCTGTGCTCACTTCCACAATGTCCCTGTGGGGCTCTAGGGACTCCAACTGGCCTGGAGTGCACAGGTCCCTCAGCCAGAGTCACAGAGGGGTGGGGGAGCCACAGAGAAGGGAGGGTCAGAGAGGGGTGGGAGGGAATCACAGAGAGGTGGGAGAGTTACAGTGGGTCACCAGTGTCCTCAGCCCTTTACTGGGAGGAATCTGATGTTCAGGGTGAGGTTTCTTCTGTCTCCCTTTGGGACACCCTGAGGCATTACAGCCCCTGGGTGGGCAAGAATAGGCTGGTGTCTTGGTCTGAAAGATAGGTGTCTGCTAAGGAAGGCAGGAGATTTCCTTGAAATGGAAAATGTAAATCCCCTCCCTCCAAATTATTATAATTTTGAAATTAAGGGGCTCTCAAGCAAAAATATGGGAATAGGAACTACAGTTCTTTAGTAGGAAAATTAAAAATACAAATGCAATAGTACAAACAACAAAAAAAACCCCCACTGCCAGAGTCAGAATAGGCCCTGACACCCTGTATGACCCTGAAGGGGTCCAGGGACAGAAAAATCAAGAACAAAGGAGAGTCCAGGGTTTTATATGGGACATGGAGGGGGTGGAGCATTGGATCTGAGGGCCAATGTGTAGAGGGACCGGGGCAGTACAAAGGCAGGTTACAGGGGAACAACCAACTTCCTCCTCCCATTAGTCATCGTAGGCCTCACACTCATCCATCTCACCTTCCTCCACGAAACAGGGGAGGAGCAGTAAGGAATGAGCACCAACGAGGCAGATGGGTGTGAAGAACATTCTGGAACTGGGAGGAAAACAGGGATGATGTAACTGGGGTTATTAACATAATGAAGCCAAGGGACTGTGGGAGGACATTTCTCTGTCGCCCTATCTTAAAGATGAGTGTCTTCCCAGGGCATCCCAGTTTCTTCATTGTTCTGGGATGCAGCATTGCATCCCTAGTGGGCATGGTCCCACCCCAATTCAGCCCCCAATGGCCACAGCTATTTGCTGTTCCCTCATTGGCAGGCCCCAAAGAGAGCTCACCTCACTACAGGTGCCCAGATGCCAAGCTCATGTCACTCCCAGAAATGCACCACAACCAGCAATTCCTGGCACAACAATGCCAAGCCCTAACCCTAACCCTAACCCCTAACCCTAACCCCTAACCCTAACCCTAACCCTGTACTCTAACCCTAACCCTAACCCTAACCCTGTACTCTAACCCTAACCCTGTACCCTAACCCAGTACCCTAACCCTAACCCAGTACCCTAACCCAGTACTCTAACCCAGTACCCTAACCCTAACCCAGTACCCCAACCCAGTACCCTAACCCAGTACCCCAACCCTAGTACTCCTGAAGAAAACGAGTACTCTGGAAAAATGAATACTCCTGAAAAACAAGTACTTCCGGAAAAATGAGTACTCCAGAAAAAATAGTACTCCTGAAATAATGGTACTCTGGGTTAAAAGGTACTCCTGAAATAATGGTACTCTGGGGAAAAAGGTACTCCTGAAAACCCTAGTACTTAGGGTTAGGGGTAAGGGTCAGGGATTTGGGCTAGGGTTATGGCCTGGGATTGGGGTTAGGGTTAGGATAGGGGATTGGGGATGAGATGTTGGGGTACTGATTAGGGTTAGGTCAGGGAAAAGGGATGGGGGTGGCAACAGCTGGGGGAGGACTGATTAGGTTCAGGTCAGGGAAAGAGGGACGGGGGTGGCACTAATTATTAGGGGGTGGGGTCCAAATCCTAGTTAAAAGCAACCCTAATTGTTTAAATTAATCATTAAAACTAAGCCCTGATCCCGCTGCAGCCTCTTCAAGCCTTTCTACATGCAACGTTTCCCAGGGCTGCAGGAGGAGAACAGGGGTGGTACAAAGGCAGGTTACAGGGGAACAACCAACAGGGATTCAGGGGGGGAGCAGTAAGGAATGAGGACCAATGAGGTAGACGGGAGTGAAGAACACTCTGGAACTGCCAGGCCCCAATGAGGGCTCACTACAGGTGCCCAGATGCCAAGCTCATGTCACTCCCAGAAATGCACCACAACCAGCAAGTCCTGGCACAACAGTGCCAAGCACCGGGCCCAGCCCCGATCCCGCCGCAGCCTCTCCTTTCTACATCCAAAGTTTCCCAGGGCTGTGGGAGGAGAACCAAATGATACCAACAAAGGCAGTGCCGTGCTCTTACCCCACATACCTCAGCAAAACCTCACAGCTCCCCCGCCTGCTACTGCTTTAACTCTACCAAGGTTCTCGTACCCTACAACCTCTAGTAAACCGGTGCTGAGTGAAAGAAAGGATTGGGCTAGTTTAATAGCCCCTTCCTCAAGAGAGAAGACTGCAGCATTTGCATGTGCTGGGGTTGAAACTGATTCATGTGGCATGTCTTTGTTAACTAATTCTATTGCAGTCACTATAGAAGTGTTAAGTCAATATTTCAGATATGGGCTACTGTTCACAGAATATGGGTTAAGATTTGTGGTGGAATACTTAATGGTTTTGCTTTTGTGCACTCTGCAAGCCTATTTACTCCAACAACCTGAAAGTCTTTTTTCCTCTTCCAAAAATCTCACCATTTTGGTTATAGAATTTCAAAATCTAAAATAAATAATTTAGGTTCCTTCCGATCTCAAGAGACAACTTCCTAAGTGTCCTTAGATGTCAAAATGGTTCACTTTTGTTATCTCTGTTCTATAGTACTACAGACTATCTGTGTGTATAGTTTTAAATTGGTTTGTTTGTAATAGGCGGGTAAATGGTGCTTTCAAGAGATTTATTTATGGGTGTACATAGTTATAGCTGTTTATAGGTTCTTTATAGCATCACTGATTGTTTAGCTGAAGGTAAATAGCAAAACCACCTATTCTATAAAAATTTATTTTAATTATATGATAGGGAAGCCCGCCCAGTCTGTGTCTCAGCTTTAGCCAAGCTGTGTCCTTTACTGGCGGGAGAGGTGTTCCATCATGCCAGGTAATAGCCCTGGCCAGGCTATGGCTTTGACTGACAGGGAAAGTTATCAAAATCAGGTGTTTCTGTACAAAAAAGATGAAAGCAAGTCACATTGACTAGCTCATTTGGCTTAGGAAAAATTGAACCCTTTTCCTTTAAGATAAACTTGGAGGCTTTGTCCAGAGGAGCCCCTCCAAGTCTTCATTGTGAGAAAGAGGTCCCGCAGCGATGGCAGACCCTGGGTGATGGTAAAGCATACAGGCAGTTGTACATATTTTGTTCTTGTTATAATTGCTGGAAATAAGGGGGAGAAGAGGGGTGGATGTACACCCCTCTCAAAAGTCTTGAGTGTTCTCATGTTCTCATATTTTTCTCGTGTCTTTTTGTCAATTTAAAACAAATGGGCAAATTGTTTTTCCTGATTACAAATCGTTTTCTTAGTAGTTGGGATCTTTCTAACAGTTCTAAGGGTTAAATGGTTTAGTGTTTTTAGTGTTAAATTGTAACCTTGTAACTTCTAAGAGCCTGTGACATGCTGGCCTGAGTTCTGCCCAACAGCTCCTGGAGGTGAGTGCTGCAGTTCCAGTGATGCATGAGAAACACGGCTAACTAAGAAAAATAAATTTGTCAGATTGAGTAGAACACTCATTCTCTCAGGCAACAAAGAACATGTGTACATTTTATTATATAAACGAAAGGATGAGTTGTAGCATTCCAGTCCCTGGGTGGGCAAGAATAGGATGGATTTAAATTGACACAGGGACTTCACTGATCACATTCCATCCTGGGCAGTGTCTCAGGTGGGAAATGCAAGATGAGGCAGGGGTGTGTATTCTACTGCCATCTGTTAGACATGGGGCAGTTATGTTCTGTTAATAGGGCCACCTGTTAAAACCCGGTGTGGCAGTTTTTTCTTTATCTCTCCCACAGCCAACCCTCCCTCCAGGAGATCTCTGCTGTCCATGGCCACTGAGTGTCCCTGCAGGGCTGATCCAATCCCAGCATCCCATGGGGAGATGCTGTGCCCAGGGGAGGAGCCAAGCATTCCTACCTGGATCCAATCTGAGCCTGGCACAGCACAGCAGCCTTTGCCCCCTGCATTGCCAGAGGAGCAGCTTTCTGCTGCCCTGCATGGCCAGAGGGAGCCCAGGCCCATCTGCAGCAGCCCTGGAGCTGCAGAGGAAAACTCCCCCCTTGTGCAGGATCCCTGCTGCAGCAGAGCCACAGCTGGCACTGCAGGAGGGCTGAGCCCCCATGGGATGGGGCTGGGACACCCCCTGACACACAGGGGGCAGGGACTGCTCTGACTCTGGCAGTGTTGTGCATTACTGCATTTTTACTTTTATATCTTCTTTTATTTTTTAAATTTGTTTTCTTACTAAAGAAATGTAATTCCTATTCCCATATATTTGTTTGAGAGCCCCTTAATTCCAAAATTATACTAATTTGGAGGGAGGGAGTTTGCATTTTCCATTTCAAGGGAGGCGCCTGCCTTCCTTAGCAGACACCTGTCTGTTCAAGACATGCAGACATCACCCTGGGCAGGAGCTGGGCTGTGTGGGGATGAGACCAATCAGCAGCTGAGACCCTGGAGTTTTGAACTCCCTATATAAGAAGGCTCTGAGCAATAAAACACACTGCTGTCACGTGGGGTGTGTGTTGTTCCTGTCTCCGACCAGTGACCCTGTGAAACACATGGAACCTCACTTAATAACACCACAGTTATTCTTTTATGCTCCCTCCTCCTAAACTCCTGGATAAAGTGTCAGCTGCATATATATTTATATTCCTATAATTCTGATGGAGCTGCCCAAACCCCTTCACGTCCCCTCATCCAGCATGAGATTCCCTCTGACACTGCCATCCCCCTTCCTAGGGAACACTGAGAGAGAAATTTCCTATATAGTTTTGAGAGCTCTGGGTTGTCTCCTGTGTGCTTCGTTCTCATTGGAGTTTCCCTTCTGGGTTTATTTTTAGTTTCCCTGGCACTGCAGGTGCTGTGGGACCCTTGGGTTTCCCTGCAGGATCAGCACCAGAGAGGCACAGGGAGATGCCCAGCCCATTTTCCTGACCAACTGCAGCAGGGGTGGGCAGGGATCTGCCTTCTCCTCGCTGCACCAGAGGGGCAGCTGTGAAGTGGGAACCTTCCCCTGTCTTCCCCACATTTCTCATTCAGAAATTACCCATAAGTCATGGAATTATAGGATGGTTTGGGTTGGAAAGGCCCTTAAAGCCCATCTTGCTCCCCTCACCACCTCCCACAAGACCAGGTTGCTCCAAGCCACGTCCGGCCTAAATCAATCTTGGTTTGCTGCTCAAATTATGTTCACTTTAAATCTATGCTCATTTTTACCCCTCCCTGAAGACCTTCCCCCACCCTGTGGCACATTTAAAACATGGCCTGATAAAAGTGAGTGTCTTGTGTCCTGAATAATCCCCTCCAACAAAACCCCACCTATGAGCAACTCCTGTTGGAAAGAGCCTTCCTCTTTCTCTTCAAACCGGGGCAGGAGCTTCACTCAGGACATGGAGGTGCAGAATAAATTCATTTCCTGTCAGTGTGTGAATCCCAGAGCCATCCCAGTCACTGGGATGTCCTCCCATGGGGACACTGGAGGTCCAGGGGTCCCAAGGGTGCTCTGGGTGAGGTGAGTGAAGGGAGGCTCCTGCGCTTCTCCTGCATTTCCAGAGGTGCAGTTTTGTCTGCACAGCTGCTCCTTGGGCTGCTCGGGGGCTTCTCCACAATGCTGGTGACAAACAGAGCTGGCAGCAGCCCTGGGTACAGGGGAGGGACAGGAGGGGGGTCCCACTTGTGTCCTTGTTCCCTGCCATTCTCTGCCTAGCCAAGAGGTGCCAGGCTGGGGCTGCCCAGCTTTGCCACCCATCCTGACCCACGAGGCGCAGCTCTGGGGCCCAGCACAGCCAAGATAAGGACCAACAATTCAATTTTTCCATTTTTCACTTCACCCAGAGCTGGAGACCCCGGAGCTGCCAAGCTCTTGGCAAATGTCCTCGTGGGGGGACATCCCAATGACTGGGGTGGCTCAGGGATTGCCACACTAACATGGAGTTAACTTTGCAGCACAGGGAGGCTGAGGTGAGGCTGTGGGTGTGCCACACTCCTTGATCCACCTCCTTCCACCTCCCCTTTGTGGGCACCAAGCCCATCAATGCCCTGAACAGGGAACATTCCCAGCTCCACTCCAGGAACACCATCAGGAACTGAGACAGCACCGATGGCTTTGAGAGGAGCCCGTGTGCTGCTCATCCCTGCCTGCAGTGAATGCAGAGCTCCCTCATCCACTCCCACCGCTCCAAACACTTAACTCAGGTCTCTGACAACATTATGCTGTCAAAAAATAATGAGATTTTAAAAATTAACAAACTCAGGTGCTGTTTATTTGCCTTTTTTTTTTTTTTTGGCTGTTAGGAATTGTGTTTCCAGCTTTTGTCTGCAGTCACAAGCTTGGCTGAGATGTGATTTTCATTCAGGATCGAGTGTCCTGTGTAATCCCCTGACTCTTGCAGCTGGGGCTGTGAGAGAAGAACTGAGGGCTGAACCATCAGAGCTGCCAGTCCTGGGCAGCTTTCTCCATCTGGGAAAGGAGGGCTGGGAATGGGACTGTGGATGGGCATGCTCCTGAGAACACTGAGGACTTGGAAATTAATGAATCCCTTCACCTGCAAATGCTTCACCTCTGGGTTTGGTGATCCTGCCCGTGGCACAAGGGGATTCTGCTCCTCAGCAAATCCCAGGATAGAACTCCCCACCATGGGATGGTCAGAGCATTCCTGCACCCACAGGCTGAGCAGGGTCTGAGGCTCTCGTGGGGAGGTCAGGAGGAGCTGCCTGGTCCCACCTGCCTGGTCCCACCTGCCTGGTCCCACCTGGCCACTGCTGTCACAGGTGTTCTCTCAGAGAGGGAATGACTCCTGTGCCTGTGATGGCAAAGCAACATCTGCTGGGTTGGGCTGTGGTGTGGGGCAGGGTAATGCTTGGGAACACCCAAACAATCCCAAACCATGGAATGCTTTGGGTTAAAAGGGACCCTAAAACCCATCCAGTCCCATCCCTGCCATGGGTAGGGACACTTTCCACTGTCCCAGCTTGCTCCATCCAGCCTGGCCTTGGACACTCCCAGGGATGGGGCAATACTCAAAGCTTGATGAATTTCATCAGATTCAAACATTTGCCCAGCCAATAACGCCAAATTCTCACTTGTCCTTTGCCCTTTTTCTGCTGAGAATTCCCTTCCTCACCTTGCTAGTAACACTGCTGAGAGTTCTCTATTTCCCCAAAGGAGCAGAGCAGGGCTGGCCCCACAGCTGTCCTCCTCTTTGTCCTGATGTCACTGGTGTGTCCAGGTCTGATCTCTTTCCCAGTGCATCACCCCAAGGGATGGGATTCAGTCCTGCACTTCTCCTTCAGCCCCTGTCAGACAGATATGTTGAGAAGCTCTGCAGGAGAAAAGAATTAATTTTTTTCTGAAAGCTGAGGAAAATGAGATGAACAGGTTGCCCAGAGCTGCTCCTGGATCCCTGGCAGTGCCCAAGGCCAGTTGGACATTGGGGCTTGGAGTCATCTGGAACAGTGGAAGGTGTCCCTGCCTGTGACAGGGTGGCACTGGATGGGCTTTAAGGTCCCTTCCCACCCAAATCCTCCTGGGATTCCCTGAAGTCCCAACATCCTTCAGCAATAAATGTGTGAGTGCTGACCCCTCCCAGTGTCCAGTTCTCTTTGTCTGAACTCCACAAACAAACAGGTCTGGGAGAGAAGAGAGGCTGTGGCTGTCTCTGGGGATCCCTGCTGTCCCAGGGCTGACAGGGCTGTCCAGGCAGGTTCCAGGCTCCTGTCCAGCCCATGCAGGAGCAGCTCTGACTCATCCTGGCCTGGATCAGCTCCAGGACATCTCCGCAGTCCCCAGAGCAGAGACCTTAAAGAAAAAGGATCTTTGGTAAATGTCAACATTTGTGCACATATTTGTTTCCTGTTTTGTATCCCTGACAAACTGCACAGCCAGGGTTTGATGGTGCTTTGATGGATTAAAGTCAGTTTTATTCCTCTTTTGCTTTGCCATGCTGTCAGAATGGATAATGCAGATTCCCCCACGGCAGCAGGTCCCCTGGGAGCAGGAAGCGCTGCCATCAGCCTGGCTGCATTCCAGGGCTCCTGCCAGGCTCTGTGAGGCAGGCAGCTCTCCAGAGCCAGCACTGGGGCTTGGCACTCCTGCCTGGAGAGCAGGAGTTACGAACCCCCTGCACCTTGCTCCTTTTGGCTGGGGTGAGTCCTGGCAGCCCCTCTGCACTGACAGACACCTGCAGGCTGGCACCAAACAGGGGTGAGGCCCAGCAGGGCAGGGAGCAGGCAGAGCTCCTCACTGAGACATGAAGGGACAGGTAAAGCTTTTTCACATCAATGCTGAGCATAAAAAACTCCAATTTATAGCACAGCTCCGTTTGCAGTCCTAGAGGCCCCAGAGGGACCTGTGGATGTAATAGAGAAATACATCCATCCCCACTGAAATAAACAAGGGCCAGGAGACTTCTTCTCCTGTTTAATGCCTTTATTAAAAGTGATCAGCTCAGGATTGGGTAGCTCGGCGGGGCTGCAGTCTGCCGTCGTCTCTCCCAAGGCGACTCAGAGGAGGAGGATATGCACAGCTCTGTCCACCAGGGGCAGAGCTGGGGATCAGATCGTCTTGCGAGCCTTTAGGGCCTGCTGATCCCCTCAGATGGTGCCTCGGTCCGGGTCTCCAGACGCCCCCAGTCCTGGCTCGGGGGATCTCGAGGACAGGGTGAGGAACGATGAAGGTTTCTCGCATCTCTGCAGGCTCAGCACTTGGTTCCTCACGTCCAGACATCACTCCAGTCTCTCAACTCTTAGGTGGCTCGTTGTTTTTGGGGTTTCTCCATGAGTTTGGAGATGGGGGTCCCACAGAGCATTCTGGTCTTGCGAGTCACTTTGCATAACCCCCCCCCACCTTCTCAGGTATCTTCTCTATTCTGAGAAAGGTAAAACTTAGCTTCGGGCAAGGTCCCCACCCAGGAGAAGGGCCATTACCTCGCCCCAGCCAGGGCTTTTACTAATACAAAAACAACCATTAACGACAACGACCCGTGATTACAATAACAAAACACACAGAACTTGGGCAGGGCCAGTGGTCTGGCTGCCTTTTTGAAACTTTTTCTCATAAAAAAAATATTAACCGAGTTTTTGTTCATAACACCCACCACAAATCTGATTATGAATGAACACAAAGAGAATAATTAAGGTTGCAAAAGCCCTCTAAGCTCTTAGAGCCCAGCACTGCCAGGTTCCACCACACCCACCCTTCAGGGATGGGCACTCCAAACCTCCCTGGGCACCTGTGCCAGTCCCCGACCACCCTTTCCAGGAAGAAATTATCCCAAAACCCACCCTGCCCCTGCCCTGGCCCAGCCTGAGGCCGTTCCCTCTGCTCCTGTCCCTGTTCCCTGGAGCACAGCCTGACCCCCCCTGCTGCCCCTCCTCCATCCTCGTTTGTTATCCCAGCATTTATTATACAGAAAATAATTACGTTCAAGGAATAAATCAATTCTTTGGAGGGCCAAAAAACTTTCCCTCCACATTCTGATTTTGCAGCTGATCAAGAAAATGAGGAGGGACCTTGTCCAGCACAGCCACTCTGAGTGCCTGGTGAGCCCAGTCCATGGGACAAGAGCTGCGTGTTCCACACATGGTCTGCTGGGTGGATCTCAGCTGGGATAAGAAATCAGGATTCAGTGCACTGATGGGGCTGATTTGCATCTCCATGCTGGCATTTCACCCTGCACATCACAGATCTGTGTGACCCCTCCCTATTCCTGTTCCTAAATTCAGCATTCCCTGCAATGCTGGCTGAGCTTTAGGTATAGAAACTGAGGGGACAACACAGGGGTTCAATGGCACAGGCCAGGGCAAACAACTTGTGTTTATTATCTAGCTAGGGCATTTTTGGGGACTGTTTTGGGGCCAGCAGCTTTCTTTAAATTGTTTTTGTTGTTGTTCCCGTCTGCAGTTTCTTGGTCAGTCATTGTTCATTGTCTTTTATTTATTTAGTGAAGGGGGTTTTGGTGCTTCTCCCTCCTCTCCCCCACGTCCCATGCAGTTGTTCAATGAGTGCACTGGCTGATAGATTTACCTGTCTCTCTGTCCATCTATCACTCTTTTAATCTCTATTTATCCATCTGCTGTCTCAGTTTTGTTATTTTTATCAAATCTAATTTGTCACTTCTGTTTCCCCCCAGTGCCATCAGAGGTTTCTCCAGCTCAGTGCCTCTGTTGGCTGCTCCCTCATTAGTGGGGATCCCTCATTAAAAAGGTTTGCACCAGTGGGCTGTGGCTGCTCCAGCCCCTCCTGGGGCTGGGGGCTTGGGTGGCACCCAGGGGGAGGCAAATGCCAGCTGAGAGCCTGATCTGGCACCGGAGGGAGCTGGGGGCACACAGAGGCACTGGGGAAGGAGCAGCACAGGAGTGACACTCCCCAAGGCCTTTGGGGAGCGTTTAAGGGAAAAAAAAAGCCTGAGGTTTGCAAGGAAATGGAAGTGGGACAGCAAGAGATGAGTCTGTAAGGCCTCGTGGATGGAGATGGGCTGAGCCTGGACAGCTGAGGCACTTGGTTGTGACGGTGTTCACAGGGGTCTTTGGATGAGGGAAGAGACAAGGATTTGACTCCATATTTCAGAAGGCTTGATTTATTATTTTATGATATATATTACATTAAAACTATACTAAAAGAATAGAAGAAAAGGTTCTCAGAAGTCTAGCTAAGCAGAGAAAGGAATGAATAACAAAGGTTTGTGGCTCACTGTGTCCAAGCCAGCTGACTGTGATTAGCCATTAATTCCAAACACCCACATGAGACCAATCACAGGTGCACCTGTTGCATTCCACAGCAGCAGATAACCATTGATTACATTTTGTCCCTGAGGCCTCTCAGCTCCTCAGGAAGAAAAAATCCTAAGGGAAGGATTTTACATGAAAATATGTCTGTGACACTTGGTGGCTTCAGGCAGCCTGGGAACAATGGCCTTGCTCTGCTGGGCTGGGTTAGCAAAGTGCTGCAGAACCTCTGTGCCTAAAAAATGGGCCAGAACCTGAGAGGGGAGGTTCCAGCCAGCCCTGAACAAACCTTTGTGCTCCAAAAAGGACCAGAACCTGTGAGGGGAGGTATCAGCCAGCACTGAATGATGCCTGAGGAGCAGGAGGAGGCAGCTGGTGCTACTCAGTTCAGGTTCTCTCCTGTGCAGGATGGACACAGCTCTGCTCCCCTGAGCTGGGGCACGGGATATCTGGAGCTTCCCAGGATGTTCTGGAGATGTCCCTGAGGCAGTGATCTGCCCTGCAGGACAAGGGAAGGCCTCGGAGGCACCTCTGGTGTTTGGGGGAACTGCTAGGTGGGAGCCCATGGGTAGGAGCTCTGGAGGGTAAAGGAGCTCAGGGCATCTGGCAGGGCCTCCAAGAGAGCTGCCCCAGCAGGAGAATGGTCCCTTCCAGCTCTCAGGAGAGTCAGGAGTCCAGTCTGGCTAAAGAGGGAGCTCCTGCCTGAGCTCCAGCACAGGAGGACGCTGACTTGGTTTGGAAAGCCAGGAGTCTGCTGAGGAAGGCAAGAGCCTCCCCTGAAATGGAGAATGTAAACCCTCCCCCCCTCCCCCCCCATTTGCTATAAATTTTAAATTAAGGGGCTCTCAGGCAAAAATATGGGAGCAGGAAATAACAGTTCTTTCATAGGGAAGAAAAAAATAAAAGGATAAAATAAACAATGCAATACACCAGAACAACAGTGACAGAGTCAGAACCCAACCTGACACCCTGTGGGTCAGGGTGTTGGTGGCAGTCCCATTGGAATTGTGGCTCAGCCCTCCTGCAGTGTCAGGGGTGGTTCTGCTGGAGCAGGGATCCTGTAGAGAAGGATGTATTCTTCCTCTGAAGATCCAGTGGGAGAAGAGGCAGCTGCTGTTCCTCTGGGGAATCCAGTGGAGAAGCCGTGCTGGTGTTCCAGAATCTCCAGATTATATTCAGGTAGGAATGCTTGGCTCCTCCCTCTGGGCTCACATCTCCCAATGGGATGCTGTAGTTCTTATCAGCCATGCAGTGACATTCAATAGCTGTTATCAGCAATGTTCCCTCCCAGGGAGGTGTGAATGTGGTCACTCAAAGAGAGAGATAAGGCAAACTGCCCACTTGACAAAGGTAATCTGCCATAGAGATGGTAATGGAAAACAGCTTGCATTGCAATCTGGAACAGACACTCAGGGGAGGGGGAAGGGCTGGGAAAGGTGGTTTGCAGGTGCATTGTCCCAGCATGTAGGGGAGGTGTTGGGAAAGCCAAAGCTCACCTTGAACTGAAGGCTCCAAGGGATGCCAGACATGGCCATGGAAAGGGAGGGATAACCAAGGGGCTGGGGATGGGTCATGGAGTGACAGGGATGCAGAAATGGCTCAGTCAATGCCTCCTTTCCATCTGTTCCCATTGTCAAGGACTCCCAGGACCCTGGACTTGGAGAGGGGGTTCCAGGAGAACAGCTCTCAGTGCCAGAGGGGCATCAAGTCAGGAATCCCTCAAGGAACCCAAACCCACCTCAGTCTGTGGGACAGGCAGGACACATTCAGGGTGCTCAGCAGCCAGGCCCTGCCAGAGCACTCTGTCACTTCTCTGGGACTGAAGGAGCTCAGAGGAGACCCCCGGAGCTGCAGGGAGCCCCCTGCCACAGTCAGGTCTGCAGGAGTGGGGAAGGAGGAGCTGGAACCACAGCCTGCTCAGAGAGCAGCACGTGGAGGTGCCAGGGCCTGGAGAACCTGCTCCAGCTGCCTCTAGCTCTGAGCAAACCTCACCCTGCAGAGCCCTGGGTGCCACTGGCATATTTTATGAAAATCCTTTAACCAAGATTTTTCTCCTGAGAAGCTGGGAAGCCTCAAAAAAAAATGTAAAGAATAATTATCTGATATGGCTGTGGAATGTGGTTTGGAGGTTGCTTTACCAACAGGCACATCTTTGATTGGTTCCATGTGAATTGTTTTTACTTGATGACCAATCCCAGTCCAGCTGTGTTAGGACTCTGGTCAGTCATGAGCTTTTATTATCATTCTTGTCCAGCCTTCTGATGTCTCCTTTCTCTTTCTTTAGTGTAGCTTTAGTATAGCAATATAATATAATATAATATAATATAATATAATATAATATAATATAATATAATATAATATAATATAATATAATATAATATAATATAATATAATATAATATAATATAATATAATATATCAGCCTTCTGAAACATGGACTCAAGATTCTCATCTCTTCCCTCATTCTGGGGACCCCCAAACCCCACCACACCTGGGGGCAATGGGCAGGGCTGGGGGAGCAGCTGGGGGCAGCAGGAGGGGGCAAACAGCATCACTGCCCCAGCCTGGCACTGGTGCCAGGGACAGGACCATGTGGAGCCTTCAGTTCATAGCTCGTGTGAGATCTCTGGGCGATGGAAAAGAACCAGCTGGGATTCGTCAGAAACAAATCATTGCAAATCAGAGCTGTTTTTTTGACAGGAACAGTAACCAGTGGATGAAGAGAAGCAATAGATGTGACATCTCTTGACTTTAAGGCTGTTAACAGAGCACAAGGGGATGTTCCTGAGCAAAGCAGGGAAACAGATCCAGATTTCCTGAGAGGATGGGAGTGCAAGCAGGGGAAGGCTGTTCCCAGAGAGCTCCTGCACAGCCCTGTCCCAGCAGGACAGACAGGGTTGGCCTGAGATTGATCCTGCTTTCAGTTCTGATTCCTGGTTTACAGGATGGAACTGGGAGGCTGAGCCCTTTGAAGAATGCCCAGCTGGGGTGAAGGGCAGGATTCTAACTAGAGTGGCTTGGATGAAATTCAAATGCTCTAAAAACAGTCACCTAAAAGGGGCTGTGGAGCGGATGGAGCCAAGCTCTTCTCAGGGCTGCATAATCAGGTTTAACAGAAAATGGGCATGAGTTACAACTGGGAAAATTTCCAGGGAAATATTCTTCAGAGGTGAGGAAAATCTCAATCCTTGGAATTTTTCTAAACCGAAGCTGAGAAGCCTGGACCAGGTTTAGAGTTAGCCCTGCTTAGAGCAGAAGAGGCAAGGAGAGACCTCCAAGGGCCCTGGCCACCAAAATCTTTCTATAATTCTATGACAACAACTCGGCTGGGCATTTCCCACCCTCAGCTGTTCTGGGCCAGGCTGGACAGGACTTGGAGCAGCCTGGGACAGTGGGAGGTGTCTCTGCCCAGGCCAGGGGTGGCACTGGATGGGCTTTTAGGTCCATTCCAACCCAAACCATTCCAGGACTGCACAGTTCCATGCTTTGGGGCCTGAATAGCTCAGGAGGGAAGGAGCAGCTGTGCAGAAGGCAAAGAAACTCCAGAGGAGCTGAGAGAGGGAATCCAGTGCCCCCAAAAGGGACAATCCCTCAGGCCAAGCAGACTGGCTGCAGGGCTTCATTCCCTTCCCCAGGGATGAGATCCTGCTCCCAGCTCTCTGACCAACCCTCTCCAGCATCTCTAACAGCAGCCCTGCTTTGGAAGGCCATGGGTGACTGTGAGTGAATTCCTTAGCCCAGCAGGAGATGTTTTCCAGGCCTGGTTTTCACACTTGTAAAGGTTTTAAGTTGTTTTACCTATTTGCCTGACAAATATCATACAATTTTTGGACACACAGAGCTGCATCCCCAGATTCCTGTTCTCTCAGGCTGAATGCAGCTGCAGAGCAAAGATTCTCTCCCTGAGCCTGCCTCTCCCTGGCATTAAACAAAGGAGTTTCAGTAATGCACAGGTGTCTCTCAGGTAGAGATTTTATTTTTCTTTCCACAGTGCCCAGGATTGTCCACAGGGGGAAGGGAAGGGAAGGGAAGGGAAGGGAAGGGAAGGGAAGGGAAGGGAAGGGAAGGGAAGGGAAGGGAAGGGAAGGGAAGGGAAGGGAAGGGAAGGGAAGGGAAGGGAAGGTTCGCTGGGCAGGGCCAAAGGTGCAGCTGGGTTTGGAGATGCTCCTGGGCCTCAGAGAAGCAGGGGCTCAGCAGCTGCACTGGCTTTGGGCTGGAGGGCGGGGAAGGAGCCCTGGAGCTGGGATAAGGGTTCAGGGCAGGTGGGATGTGGTGGCTCAGTCCTGTGCTCAGGTGTGGCAGGTCTGGAGGAGCAGCCAGACCTCTCCTCCCAGGGCGCCACCTTCCACCACCCTATTTCTGTTCATATTTGCCTGGAGCAGAGGGCAGATAAATTCCTGGTGAGATCTTAGGAAAGTTACCCACGTTAGGACTCAGGGTCACAGGTACTGAGGGACATCCCACTTTAGTGGCAGGGTTGGACATCAGTGCCTGGGTCTGTGACAGTCTGAGCTGCAGGGATCTCCCTGACTCCCTTGTCAAGGGCTGACACAAAATGCTCTGACCCTTCCTCACAGCAGGCAGAGAGCCTGACACTTCCAGGAATCCATCCCTGCCTCCCAGGATGCAGGGGAGGTGTCGGAAACCAAAGCTCACCTTGAACTGAAGGCTCCAAGGGATGCCAGGCATGACCATGGAAAGGGCAGGGATATCCAAGGGGATGGGATGGGCCATGGAGTGACAGGGATGCAGAGAAGGCTCAGTCAATGCCAAACTGCTCACACAGCTCCAGGCTGGCTCTTGGACACTCTCTGCCCTGATTAACAAATCCCTATCAAAGGTTTTGGCTCCTTTTCATCTTTTGATGTGGCTAAAAGGACAATAGCAAACTCTCCAAGGTCTCACACCAAACCCTGGCTGATGCTTTATCTCCATTTCCCTCCTCCATTAAAGAGTGGGGAGATAAATCCTGGATTTCCACAGCCTCTCCCATGTTCTCAGAATCATGGAATGGTTTGGGTGGGAAGGGACATTAAAACCCACCCAGTGCCACCCCTGCCATGGCAGGGACACCTCCCACTGTCCCAGGGTGTCTCAATGTCCAGCCTGGCCTTGGGCACTGCCAGGGATCCAGGATGGGCACCCTGTGCCAGGGCCTGCCCACCCTGCCAGGGAACAATTCCCAATTCCCAATATCCCATCCATCCCTGCCCTCTGGCACTGGGAGCCATTCCCTGTGTCCTGTCCCTCCATCCCTTGTCCCCAGTCCCTCTCCAGTTCTCCTGGAGCCCCTTTTAGGTGCTGGTGTTCCCCTGAAAGAGCAGAGATGGAGCACAATTCACTGCCAACCTGGCAAGGGGATGTGTGTGCCCTGTCCCCTATTTGTGTGTGCCCTGTCCCCTGTGTGTGTGTGTGTGTGTGCCATGTATGTGTGTGCCACATCCCCTGTGTGTGCCATATCCCCTGTGTGTGTGTGTGCCCTGTGTGTGTGTGTGCCCTGTGTGTGTGTGCTTGTGCCCTGTGTGTGTCCCCTCTGTGTGTGCCCTGTCCCCTGCAGGGCTCCCAGGGACAGCTCAGCTGCCCAGGGCACAGAGAATTTGCTTCCCAGCTGAGGATTACAAAGGAGGTTTAGAAACATTTATTTGGGAGTTTTTTTAAAAGCTTTTGTATTCTGCTCGGATGGTGCTTCTCTCCCAGCAGAATGAGCTCCCCCCACCCAAAAAGAAAAAAAAAAAAAGAAAAAAAAATAGGAAGAAAAGGTCAGGCCAAGCCTGTGCTCAGATGAAATCCCTGGAAGCATCGGGCTCCTTGTGCAGTTCAAATTCTGCATTTGCCTGACTAAGACACAGCCTCTCCTGCATGTATTCAGGAGCTTAGACTGGATTTCCCCCAAGGACAGGTTGTGAGTCCCCAGGCATGGCAGGGAGCATTTCCCTGGGGCTGCAGGGCAGGAGTCACCCCCTGTGTCTCGGTCCCTGCTCAGGGCAGCAGCAGCTGGGTGGGAGCTGCCCCATTGCCATTCCCTGGGCTGTCACGTCAAAGGGCCATTCATTCATTCCAATGTTCCATTTCCATCTCCTCAGCGCTGGCAGGAGCTCTGCAGGGACAGGAGGCAGTGCTGGTTAAATGTTCAGTGCTGAGCCTGGGAATGGTCCCAGTGTGTCCCATCAGGGTGGATGGGAACAGAGCAGGAGCAGCCTCCTCACCCCAGGCACAGCTGGGCAATGGGGCAGCTTGGAAAGACAGTGTGTGTTCGGAGGGGGACGTTTGAGATGATTTTCACAGAAGGATTTGAGTTGGAAGGCACCCAAAGGACCATGGAGTCCAGCTGGGGATGGCCCCTGTGGGAATGGAACCCACTGGGGGCTGTCAGCACCAGGCTCTGCCCAGCTGAGCCAGCCCCAGCTCACCCACAGACAGGAGCTGCAGCTGGGCTCCAGCCCTGGTGGGATCAGAGCTGTGAGAGGAGCCAGGATGGCAGCCTGAGCCTGCTGGGATGGGCTGGGGAGCTCGCCATGCCATGCCATGCCATGCCATGCCATGCCATGCCATGCCATCCCATCCCATCCCATCCCAGGCCTTTGTGGGATGGAGCCAGGACATTCCATGTGCCCAGGGTGTCCCTGAGGGGTTTGGGCAGCTCAGGGGGCGCAGCTCTCAGCCCCCACGGGGGCTCAGGGGGATCCCAAGCAGCTCAGGGCTGTCACTGGTGTCACATGCTGCCCCCACACAGTGGGACGTGACCCTGACACCCACTGGGGATAACGTCCCTGGAGCTCAGCAGGGTTTATCTGCTCATGCCAGCCCTGGCAGGGATGGAGGCAGGGAATTCCTCCTGCAGGTTTCCCAGTGAGGCCCCAGGGGCTGGAAAGATCCAGGGGCAGTGGGAGCAGGGCTTTGTCTCCCTGGCTAACTCAATTATCTGCACTGGCAAATGGAAGGGGAGCATCCCTCACCCTGCCCAGGGCACACAGGGCTTGGCCAGCCTGGCAGGTCCCTGCAGCCCCTCCAGGCTGGCTGCTTGGCCCAGAAGTGCCTGCTGGAATAGCCATGGGCATCTGTCCTGCTGGCATCAGGCTCTGCAAACCAGCCTGGATTGCTCTGGAGGTGACCAGGCCGTGCCCATGTTGGTGGTGCCCGGTGATTTCCCAGCTGGTGGCTCCTGCTCAGGGTCACATCAGGGGGACACAGGGGTACTGCCAGGAGATCTCCCCAGCCTTGAAATCAGACACAGGCCCCCAAGCAAGCGAGCACTGGCAGTGTCAGGAGGCAGCAGAGCTGCACCTGGTGGTCTTCTCTGTGGGACTTCTTCTGCCCACAGAACGTTTCCCAACTCCAGGCTCCATGCAGGGGCAGCTCCTGGGCTCAGGCCCTGCCCGTGGCTCTGGGGCCATGGCTGGGCCTGGAGCAGAGCCTGGGGCTGCCCTGAGCCTGCACACAGGGACAGACTGGGGGACACACGGACACACAGACAGGGACAGACTGGGGGACACACGGACAGGGACAGACTGGGGGACACGGGAACAGACTGGGGGATACACGGACACACAGACAGGGACAGACTGGGGGACACAGGGATACACAGACAGGGACAGACTGGGGGACACACAGACAGGGACAGACTGGGGGACACACGGACACACAGACAGGGACACACACACAGGGACAGACACACAGGGACAGACACACAGGGACAGACACACAGGGACATACTGGGACAGACAGACAAGCACCCCCAGCCCCCCCCAGAGCTCAGCCCCTCTCTCTCCCTGGGCTCCTCTCCAGGCTGAGCAGCCCCAGCTCCCTCAGCCTTTCCTGGCCCCGAGCTGCTCCAGGCCCTGGCTCAGCTCTGGGGGTGCTGGGGGGGGGGCTCTGGGGTCTCTCAGAACTGCCCGAGCCCCCCCACCCTGGCCACAGAGAGAGGAATAAACAGACATGGCTGGAATTCCTGCACTCCACACAGGCCTTGGCCTGCCATGCCAGTCCTGCAAGCCCCAGGACAAGGGAACTTTTCCATTCCAGCTCCTCTAGGAATCATTGTGTGCCCAGGCAATGCAGGGGCACTGGAGATCAGACAGGTGAAGGATGTAAGGAGCTTACAGAGAGTAGAGGAGATGTGGGACCGTGGCAGGGGGATGAGCAGGGTGGGCAGGCCCTGGCACAGGGTGCCCAGAGCAGCTGTGGCTGCCCCTGGATCCCTGGCAGTGCCCAAGGCCAGGCTGGGCATTGGGGCTGGGAGCACCTGGGACAGTGGGAGGTGTCCCTGCCATGGCAGGGGTGGCACTGGATGGGCTTTAATGTCCCTTCCAGCCCAAACCAGTCTGGCATTCTGTGATTTTGGCACACTCAGCTCTTGATCCCCCTTTCCCTGCACACCCTGGAGCTCCCTCCGCCCTGCCTGGCTGCTCACAAAGCTGGGAGAGGCCTCCTTATGCTTAGAGCAAAAGGGCACCACATCCTTCCCAGTGCCCCATTCAGCCTGCAGGAACTGGGCACTGAAGGATCTGGGAACTACAGGAACTGGGAGCTGGACACTGCAGGAACTGGGCACGATAGGAACTGGGCACTGCAGGAACTGGGCACTGCAGGAACTGGGAACTGCCGAAACTGGGCACTGGGCACTGCAGGAACTGGGCACTGGGCACTACAGGAACTGGGCACGACAGGAACTGGGCACTGGGCACAGCAGGAACTGGGCACTGGGCACTGCAGGAACTGGGCACGACAGGAACTGGGCACTGGGCACAGCAGGAACTGGGAGCTGCAGGAACTGGGAACTGCCGGCACTGGGAGCTGGACACTGCAGGAACTGGGCACTGCAGGAACTGGGCACTGGGCACAGCAGGAACTGGGCATTGGGCACTGCAGGAACTGGGAACTGCCAGAACTGGGCACTGGGCACTGCAGGAACTGGGAGCTGGGCACTGCAGGAACTGGGCACTGCAGGAACAGAGCTCTGGGCACCACAGGACCCGGGCACTGGGCATAGCAGGAACAGAGCTCTGGGCACTGCAGGACCTGGGCACTGTGCATTGCAGGAATCAGGCCCATGGGATGCTGTTCCTCCCATTCCCCAGCCCAGACACATGCCCTGCTTGCAGCCCTGCCCTCCTGCCCCAGCCCCTGTGAGGGATGCCCCAGTGCCCCCGGGGCTGGGTGCTCCCTGCAGAGCAGAGCTCTGGGCTGGCTCCATGGCCAAGGCAGCAGCAGGGCAGGATTGGAGCAGCCTCAGCAGGCAGGGCAGGCTGCCTCAAGGATGCCTGGGGAAGGCTGAGCATGCTAAGCAGGGTTGAGTGGCCACTCTCACACGTGTCCTTCTTCAGCAGGAACTTGTAACAGCCTTCACAGCCTTTGCCTGTGTGAATTAAGGAAAACAGATGTGACATTTACAGCTTCTCATGGCACCGCTGTGTGCTACCTAGAGCTGCATTCTTTCAGCAAGGGCTGATAAAAGTAATGAGCAGGTGACTCTCCTTGCAATTTCTTGACATTTATTTTCAATGTCCTTAACTGCTTCATTCCCCAGAGTGCTGATAGCAGCACTCACCCGCTTCAGGCAGGTATATTCACAAAGATTTCCTTTTGAGGACCAGATATCCCATGGAAACCCTCCAGGAACTGACCTGAATGGGCCAAACACTCCTGGTTTGTGTCACTGCAAACCTGCAGAGCCACTGGGACATAACTCATGTAGTGAAGCCAGAGCTCAGCTGAAGAAAGTTCAGCCCCAGATTCTGGGCTGGGCCTGGATTTCCTCAAACTCCTTTTTTCCTCAAACTTCATTTATCCTCACAAAATAGGGTCTGGAGCCCCAGGAGAGGCTGAGGGAGCTGGGCAGGGGCTCAGCCTGGAGCAAAGGAGGCTCAGGGGGCCCTTGTGGCTCTGCACAGCTCCTGACAGGAGGGGACAGCCGGGGGGGTCGGGCTGTGCTCCAGGGAACAGGGACAGGAGCAGAGGGAACGGCCTCAGGCTGGGCCAGGGCAGGGGCAGGGGGGATTTTGGGATAATTCCTTCATGGAGGGGGCAGTCAGGCACAGCTGCCCAGGGAGGTTTGGAGTGCCCATCCCTGGAGGTGCCCAAAGAAGGCCTGGAGGTGACACTCAGAGCTCTGGGCTGGTGACAAGGTGGGCATAGGGCACAGCTGGGACTCGACAGGCTGAAGGAGTTTTCTTACCTCTAGGATAATGTCTGCGAGCACCCAACACACTGAGACCATCCAAGAGGAAAAGGCCAATGCCAGAGACACCTGAGGGATTTATTTGGGACAATTGCCTTGGTTTTAAAGCCTGGGTTCTCAGCAGCAATTTGATGTGGATTCTCAGAACATCACCTTGTAGTGACCAAGCCAAAGAACCTCCACCTCCATCCTTCTCCTCCTAGGTCCATGACCAACACCCAGCTCAGCCTGGCAGCTGTGTGGCCTCCAGAGCCCATCCCTGCTCTTGTGCCAGGCAGTGTCTGACAGGAGCCCTCAGCCCATGCCAGTGTCCCCTGCTCTGTCCCCGTGTCCCTGTCCCTGCCTCTCGTCCCTAAAGGGGTCTGGTGTCAGCCACTGACCCTGGCATGGGACATGCTGTCCAGAAACCCCAGCTCTGCTCAGCAGGGCCCATCCAGCTCACCCCCATCCAGTGACTGCACTCCAGGTCATGTCCCACATTCACTGACAGCTGCTCCAGGCAGGGACAGCTCCTCCTGGGGACAGCTCCAATCTCTGCTCTGGGACAGCGACGGCTCTGATCTCTTGTCGGAACTCAGTGCATCCCTCTGGGTGTCCAGAGTTACTGAGACCCCATCGGGGGGCTCAGAGACCCTGGCATGCTGCCCAGAACACCTGGGAATTTGATTTTGATCCCTGCAGAGAGTTGCCAGCTTTGTATCACGTAAAAGTCACACAGGTTTGAATGGTGTAATAACAAAAGGATCACAGGGTGAAAATATAGATTTTGGGATTTTTGGTTTGGGGGTTATGGGGACAAGATGGAGGAACTTGGGCATGTCCAGCCCTTCTTCTTCTTCTTCTTCTTCTCCTTCTCCTTCTCCTTCTCCTTCTCCTTCTCCTTCTCCTTCTCCTTCTCCTTCTCCTTCTCCTCCTCCTTCTCCTTCTTCTTCATTTTCTGCTGTGATGTTGGCACTTTGGGATTGGTTTAGAGTAGAAGTGCACTGTCTAACACAGGTGATAGGTATTGGGAATTAAGTGTAAATATGTTATACATAGTTTGTAGTATAAAAGGACAACACCGCCTCAGGGGCGGTCAGAGTGCCTGTGGCTGCCCTGCTGAGCAGATCTCCGCTGGGCAGAAAGAAAATTTTATAGATAATAATTAATAAATAACCTCAAGGCTGAAAATTGAAGAGTCCAGACTTATTCTTCAAAAGCGTGCACTGAAACAGAGACATCCTGCACATCTGGGGGCAGCAATTAACAACCAAAACCTGAGCATCTCTGCTCTGGGACAGGGACAGCACCCAGGGCATGGCTGGAGCTGGGCCAGGGCAGCTCAGGCTGAGCTCAGGGCAAGGTTCTTCCCCCAGAGGGTGCTGGCACTGCCCAGGCTGCCCAGGGAATGGGCACGGCCCCGAGGCTGCCAGAGCTCCAGGAGCCTTTGGGCAGCACTGCCAGGGATGGACAGGGTGGGGTTGTTGGGGGTCTGGGCAGGGACAGGGGCTGGATCAGTGATCCCTGGGGTCCCTTCCAATTCAGGACGTTCTGGGATTCTCCTTACAGAACAGTTTTTTGTCAAGTCTGGCATTTTCTGGCATATTTCCCTCTATTCAGGAGAGCAGCATTAACGGGATCACTTTTAGAACCTACTTTTAGGTGCTTGCACGGAGAAAGGAGATGTGCAGGTTTTGATGGATAAATTCAGTTTTTCTTTCCTACTTACCCAGAATACCAATGTTTTTCTGTTTCACCTGTGAAAGCCCAGACAACCAATTCTTTTTTTAAATTCCTCATTTCTTATTAAAATTTTTTATTAAAATAATCAGTTTTTTCAGAGATTTTTCCAAATGTCCTTGAATTTACAGATTTTTTTTTCTTTTGCCCTCTTTCCCTCCTTCCTCCCCTGCTCCTGAGCCCTGCTAAAGATAAAGCCACTTCCCAGAAACCACAAATACCCACAAATTTAACTCCAAGCTGTTTGCACTATTTGTAGGGCTCGTGTTGCCTGTGCTGATGGCAGCAGCCAGGGGCCCTGAGCAGGAAACGAGCATTCTGTGAGCACCACGCACCAGCTGGGGAGCAGATTCTCTGCAGCCTGGGCAGGTCCTGACTCCATCTGGGATGCCAAGGCCACACCATAAATCCTCCTGCCTGGAGCCCATCCTGGCTGCTGCTCAGCCCACTCTCCTTGCAGGGAGCTTCTTCTTGCATCCCCAAGAGCAGGAGATGGGGCTGGGCCTGTGCCTGCAAACTGGGTTCAATTAATATTGGGTTAATTAGCTTGAAACACCAAAAAATGGGTTTTTTTTCTGTAATTGTGTGGGTTTTCAATGAGTTCCCAGTGGCACAGTTTGCCCACAGCTCTGTGAAGTCCTGGGTGATGCTGGCTGGGGTCTCTGTACAAATCACAAACAGGACAGGACTGCTGGAACTGCCTTGAGCTGTTTGATTCTCCAGCATCAGTCTCACTACATGGTTATGACAATGGGGAGATGCCAGCAGCTCACATCCCAGGCAGCAAACAAAGAACTCAATGTCACAACTCACTTTATAAGTTTTTTGACCAATCACACAAAGCAAAAGCACATTGACAGTAGTTCTATCCAACCACTATAAGCACAGGTACCTTTGGTTAAACAATGCTTGCTTATTTCAAATACAATACCTGCTTGTGAGCCTTAAAACACAATGCACAGAGCTCCATTATTAAGCTTCAAACTTCTTAATATTTTGCTAGATAAACTTTTCTGTAGCTTAGAGAGATTTTTGTCTGCTGCTTAACTCTAATCACAGTTCTACTGCCTCTAAAACCTACCTTCTGCAGCTTTCTCAAAACCCTCTAAATTTGTAAATTCCCACACTGGGAGGGCCCTGGGTGGTGCAATCAGTGCCCTCCTCACCTGCACTCCCCAGTGAACACTTGTGAGAGCCCCAGCTCAGCCCAGTGCCAGGAAACCCTGCCAGGGCTGGCAGCACCAGGGCTGGGCTGGGAGGGCCCCAGGAGAGCAGCAGAGCCCAGCAGAGGACACTGCCCTGTAGCCATGATATTTTCTGGAAAATCCTTTCCTTAGGATTTTTCCTCCTGAGAAGCTCAGAGGCCTCAGGAACAAAATGTAAACAATGATTATCTGCTGCTGTGGAATGCAACAGGTGCATCTGTGATTGGTCTCATGTGGTTGTTTCTAATTAATGGCCAATCACAGCCAGCTGGCTCAGACTCTCTATCTGAGACAAAAGCTTTTGTTATCATTCTTTCTTTTTCTATTCTTAGCTAGCCTTCTGATGAAATCCTTTCTTCTATTCTTTTAGTACAGTTTTAAAATAATATATATCATAAAATAATAAATCAAGCCTTCTGAAACATGGAGTCAGATCCTCATCTCTTCCCTTATCCTCGGACCTCTGTGAACATGGTCACACTTCCCACAGCTCCTGGTGCCACTCCAGACTGAGCTCTGCTCTCAGCCCCCCAGGTACCCCCTGAGCTGCCCGGGTGTGGGGGTGATGGGGGTAGGATGGTGGGGATGGATGGAGAGCAGAGATCTCTGAGCCAGGTCAGGAACTTGGGGCTCATTGCAAAGGGCCTGGGTGCAGGGCCCTGCTGGGAGCTGCCAAACACAGCTGGGACAGGGCTGAGAGAAGAGAGGGGGAGAGAGGATGAGAGGGTGAGAGAGTAAAAGGGTAAGAGAGCGAGGTTCCCGTTACAATACAATAAATCTTCTGTGTTGAATATTCTGATTCTCACTAACCAATCTAGTACAGGATACAAATCCTATAGCATTTACATTAAGCCTATAAGAATCATTACATCACCATACCGTGTTACATTTTAAACCCTAAAAACTCCTCTTTGGCCCCTTCTGCCAAGCTGTAGGGTCTGCTCTGACCCATGGAGCTGTCTGCAAGCAGAGGGTGTTGTTCCATCAAAAGGGGATCACCTTCAGCTGGCCATGCCATTGTTTTCCAGTTGTTCAGTAACTGAGGTATCTCAAAGCTTGCTTTCATTTCAATCTCACTTACAGTTTCCATATTCTCAAAATCTTTTGCCAGGCAATCATATTGATAAGGCTTTCCTGTTTCATCTTCCCCAACACCGGGCCCGTCCTGCCCATGGCTGACAAACGCTGCTGGTGGCCACCCCAATCACCCTGGCTTTGGCCCTTCCTGCTGCTCCCTGTTGCTGGCCAAGGGGCCCAAAGCAGGAGCTCTGTGTCCTTGCCCTCTGCCATCTGATGCTCAGGTCTCCAGGATTTCAAGCCTTGCTGCACACACCAACCTGTCCCAAAACCTGTAGGTGAGCTGCAGGTGACATCCCGTGACTGCAGCACCTGGAGCTACCCCAACAAGCCCTGGTCCTGCTGTGTGCCCTGGGTGACATCCCAGGGGCTGTTTGTTACCGGAGCCAGCTGATCTCTCCTCTCCTCTCCTCTCCTCTCCTCTCCTCTCCTCTCCTCTCCTCTCCTCTCCTCTCCTCTCCTCTCCTCTCCTCTCCTCTCCTCTCCTCTCCTCTCCTCTCCTCTCCTCTCCTCTCCTCTCCTCTCCTCTCCTCTCCTCTCCTCTCCTCTCCTCTCCTCTCCTCTCCTCTCCTCTCCTCTCCTCTCCTCTCCTCTCCTCTCCTCTCCTCTCCTCTCCTCTCCTCTCCTCTCCTCTCCTCTCCTCTCCTCTCCTCTCCTCTCCTCTCCTCTCCTCTCCTCTCCTCTCCTCTCCTCTCCCTGGCAGTGCCCAAGGCCAGGCTGGACACTGGGGCTGGGAGCACCTGGGACAGTGGGAGGTGTCCCTGCCTTGGCAGGGGTGGCACTGGGTGGGCTTTAATGTCCCTTCCCATCCAAACATTTCTGTGATTCTGTGAAATTAAAAACCCCACAAATATGGAGAGCCCAGAGCAGTTTCTCACCTCCCTGCACTCCACTGGACCAAGGGAACTGCTCTGCCATGCAAAGATCATTGGCTGTTGAGATAAATTAAGTCCCTTAATCCCTTAAATGTCTCCAGGCTTTATCTTGAGATGGCATCTTGTAAATTTGTGCTGTTTGGATCCCCACTAAGCTGCTCTTGGGCAGTGCCAGGGGTGGGTGGGTGATGCTGCAGGTGAGAGGCAGAGCCCAGGGTGACCCCAGAGGCAGATGCCCCAGTTCCTGAGACCCCAGAGGATGAGGCTGTGGCACTGGACACAGCCCTAGCCAGCCCATGAGCAGCACAGAGCCCTGGAGCACACTCTGCTTGCCTGCTGTGATGTGTGGTTGTGGGTAAGTGTAGAGAGTCTGCAGCCCCAGATTAGATTAAGATCATTTGTAAAGGCTTTTTCTTTGCATATGTTTGTCCTTGTGCTGCACAGCTGTGGGCAAAGCCTCTTGGAGCTGCTAATCCCCTGCACAGCTGTGCAGGCTGATGTGCTGCTCCTGCCAGCCTGGGCAGCCCTGGCAGTGCAGAGCATCCTCCTTCTGCACTGAAACTGCAGCAGAGCCTCCTGCTCAGCCTGCAGCATTTCCATGCCCTGGGTCCCCTCCCATGGCCTTGGACTTCAGGTTTCTATATTATATATATATAAAAAATATAATATAATATAATATAATATAATATAATATCATATCATATCATATCATATCATATCATATCATATCATAATATATATTATATATTATATATTATATATTATATATTATATATTATATATTATATATTATATATTATATATTATATATTATATATTATATATTATATATTATATATTATATATTATATATTATATATTATATATCCAGGTGTGCCCAGGTGCCTTGGGGCTCTTCCCCCAGAGGGTGCTGGCACTGCCCAGGCTCCCCAGGGCATGGGCATGCCCCCGAGGCTGCCAGAGCTTCAGGATCATTCCAGGGATGCCCAGGGTGGGATTTTGGGATGTCTGTGCAGGGCCAGGAGCTGGACTAGATGATCCTGTGGGTCCTTCCAGAGAGGACATTCTGTGATTGTGTGACTCTGTAACCTGACTCCAAAAGGAATTCACACAATCACAGAATATTCTGAGCTGGAGGGACCCCCAGGATCATCCAGCCCAGCCCCTGTCCCTGCCCAGACCCCCAGCAATCCCACCCTGGGCATCCCTGGAGTGATCCTGGAGCTCTGGCAGCCTCGGGGCTGTGCCCATTCCCTGTCACTGTGCCAGGAGCTCTCCTGTGCTGCTTTGGGATGCTCAGGGGAGCTCTGGGCCCTCCTGTCTCTGCTCTGCTCTCTGGCATCTCTTCCCCTGAGTGTGCCAGGGTTCCTCAGCAATGCTTTATCAGTTCATCAATGGCTGCTTCAAGTGAAACATTTGCTGAACGCTTGGGATTGGGCTCAGCTCTGGGGTGGTGCTGAGTTAGGCTCTGGTTTAAACTTCAGGTGAAGGAAGAGTGAATGTGACACACAAAACATCAGTGAGGCTCCTTCCCCACATCCATTAACCTGTAAAAGGCCTCCAAGATCAAGTCCAACCTTCAATCAAATCCCAACATGGTCACTAAGCCATGTCCCAGTCGCCACTTCTCATCCTTTCCCCATTTCCAGGGATGGGGACTCCACCGCTGCCCTGGCTCTCCTTGGCCAAGGTCCTGCACTCATTCCTCTCTCCAGGAATCACAAGCTCTTGTTCAAACACACAGGTGGCTTTGGCAATGCTGGCCCAGCTGAGGTGAGCCCTGAGCCTGGAGTGCCCTCAGGCCTTGTAGGACAGGTTTTTCCATGCCAGGGGCTCTGAGAATGGTCTGTGTGTGGGGACTGCAGAGCAGGACACGGTGGCTGTGCCTTGCTGAGAATGGGGTGTCCCCTGCAGCCCTGGGGAGCCTCCAGCTCTGTGTCCTGCCCAGGGGCACTTTGCCAGGTGGGATTTGGGCAGAGCAGTGCAGGGATGAGACATCTGCAGCGACAAACCCTCCCTGGCCCCTCTGTCCCAGCCTGCCTGCCCTCTGCACGGGAAATGCACCTTTAAATAGCTGAGAAACCCCCTTGACTCGGCGCCCAGAGTGGTGAAAGAGGCTCCATCTTTCCATCTCTGACAAATCAATACTGTCTGGGCACTGGAGATCCCAGCTAAATGAAGTGCTAATTACTAATTTAATAGTCAGAATAAAGCTCTCTCAGGCTGTAAAGAGAAAGGCCACTCCCCCTTGAAGGTGAACAGAGCAGTGAGCAGAAAGATAGGCTAAAATACAGCCCAAGAGTCTTCTCAAAAGGTTGAAGGCACATCTCGGTCTTTTCTGTGTTTTGTTTCCTCTGTTTGTGGTTTCTTAGATCCAGCAGCTTCCTGTCTAATCCAAAATTTATTGTGAGGAGAACGTGGGTAACAAAAGTTCAAGTGCTGCAGTCAAAATCTGTTGGCTCTTCTTGGAAAGCCCTTGCAAAAAAACCCACCAACAACACAATGCATAGGAATAAAGCTAAGAAATGCAGCATTTGGAGCCAGAAAATGAAAGCTAAAAGCTGTGGTTGCTCTGCATCTTAATCTCTCTGCCCTGGCTAAGGTTTCCTTTTCCATTAGTGCATTATTTAGCAGCTAAAATGTAAGAGAGGATGGGAGCTGACAGACAGAGCCTGTTCTGGAGTGGTTACAGGGCTATGCCTCTCCTGCACCCACAGAGCTGATCCAGCTTTGATAGATCACCAGGAAGGAGATGGGTGGGAATGGGGCAGGAAGGGACAGCCCAGACCTCAGGGGGATCCCAGCAGGGCCAGTCTGTCCTTCCTGGGGCTGCAGCTCCACCCGCAGAACAATCACAGCACCGTGGGAGAAGCTGGAAGGGACCCACAGGATCACCCAGCCCAGCCCTGTCCCTGCCCAGACCCCAGTGAGCCCTTCTCAGGGACCTGGCAAAGGGACATCACCCAGCAACCTGCTCAACCCTTCCAGGGCCTCCTCCATACCCCACAGGATGCAGCTACACCCAGCAAAGCCAGGATCCTGTGCAAGGAGGGAAATAAGGAAAGGGAAAAGAGGGACAGGGCAGGGAGAGAAAAGCCAAAGAAGTGAGAGGAGCTGTACAAGGCTCTGTTCCCATCATCTCCAAGCCTTGGTTCAGCTGTGCAGGGTGAGCACTGAACTCCTCACTTCTGCCAAGGTTCCTCAGGAGCTGGGAGAGGAAAGGGTGGATTTCTCATCCCAGCAGTGCAAGGTCAAAGAACAGGGATAAAGCCTCTCAGTCCATGATTGTCTTGAGGTATCTTTTTGTTACATCTCTTTTTAGAATCACAGAATATCCTGAGCTGGAAGGGACCCACAGGGATCACTGATCCAGCCCCTGTCCCTGCCCAGACCCCCAACAACCCCACCCTGTCCATCCCTGGCAGTGCTGCCCAAAGGCTCCTGGAGCTCTGGCAGCCTCGGGGCCGTGCCCATTCCCTGGGCAGCCTGGGCAGTGCCAGCAGCCTCTGGGGGAAGAACCTTGCCCTGAGCTCAGCCTGAGCTGCCCTGGCCCAGCTCCAGCCGTGCCCTGGGTGCTGTCCCTGTCCCAGAGCAGAGCTCAGTGCCTGCCCCTCCTCTTCCCCAAGAGATTTCTCCTGTGGGCACCTGAGCACCTTCCCTCTGTGCTGTGCTGCCCCTGGGAGCCCAGAACAAGGTGCCACCTGTCCCACTGAAAACAGGGCATGCTGCTGTGCCAGGTCCCACCTGTAGCAGCACCAGAGCCCCTCCAGCCCCCCTGGGACCCCTCAGCACTGCTGGGGAGGAGCACTGGAGCTCCTGCCCTGATTTTCTGGTGCCTGGCTGTGAGAGTCTGTTCGAAATATCCCCCATCTGCCTCACGATCGTCATTGGGGGACCACTGAAGAGAAGACCCCTCTGTCTAAAATCTCTGGCTCTGAAGGAGAAATCGACATGCCAACAGGGCCCTGAGACCTGAAAGCTCAGTGTTATTTGTTTTCACAGGTGTTGTTTGCTGTATGCTACACTGAGCCCAGTGAGAATGGGGCACCGTGCCCCGTTTGCAACAACAGCCTTGGGAGCTGTCCCACCTCTCGTCCTGCCTGGACTTCTCCTGAGTTTCAGGTGGTCTCCCACACAGACCCTCACCTGTTTTACAGCCACCATGACAGACAGACTGAGATGTAAGGAGCCTCCCCATCAAGGACTGAGACATGGAACCCCCGTGTGCAAAGGCCCCTCTGCTCCTCCCAAGGACTGGGACTGAAACCTCCAGCCTGGGGCAGGTGTGTGGGGGAGGCAAGCTGACCAAAGCGAGATGTTTGCCTGCAGGTTGTGACCACTGGAGCAAGAACACAGTGGATCTCATTTACTGCTGAGAACATGGACTACCTGTTACATCTATTCCTTATTGTATCTGTTTTACCCCCCCTCGCAATTTTCAATAGAGTTATCATAATAAAAACCTCTGAGTTAGTTAGATTCTGAGATCTCCCCCACATAACAGGCGGATCCTCAACTGGACTGGACCAAAGGACTTTGTCTCTACGTTTGGTAGCTCTATCCCCTCTTTCTCTCTCTCTCTCTTTTCTCTCTCTTTCTCTATTTATTTCTTTCCCTTAATCCCTCTATCGCATTTTGCTGTGGTCATTCAATAAAGGTGCATTTGTTTTGATTATCACTGCAAATCCCCTGTGCTGTGTCGATTCTTTTGCACCCTGAGATCACCCCATGAACCATCACAAACCCGTCCATAAGGACAGATCGTGACACTGGCACATTCCAGCCATTCCCGGGGCCCTGGATCCCTGCATTGGCTCCATGTGCTGGGGAGCCGAGTCCCCAGTGCCAGCACAGGGGCTGTCCTCACTGGCTCAGCAGCAGGGCAGGGACAGCTCCAGGGCCTCCTCCCGGGCCCATTCCTGCCCTGGAAGCTGTTCCTCCCTGTTCCCTCGGCTCCAGGGCCCCGCCAGGCAGGAGGCACAGCCGAGGTGCAACGCTGGCTATCGACGTGCCCCAATATTCATGGCCCATAAAGCTGTTTTATGGTGATATAATAACCCTAAATATGGCACTATTGGCAACAGGGAGCTCGCAGCTCTGACTGCTCTATCCTCGGCGAAATAAATGCCTCCCAGTCATCAATAGAGGAGCTGGATGGAGTCAAGCAAACAGCAGCTTTTCCATCCCTCTCCCCGCTGCATCTTCACAAGGTATCAATATATCTATTGGAGTCCTTTGTGAGCGAGACATAAATCTGGGCGTTTGTTTGCCGGGAACAAATGTTTTATTATTAGCAAATTGTAAAGCAGGGGCGAAGCACTCCGCTAACAAGTGCCCGATCTGCAATGCTAATGGCAGCTGGCTGCACTCGCACTCCGCCCCTCCTGTAAACACCTCCGTGGGAGCAGCAGCATCCCCTGGTGCCTGAGCCCATCCCCTCCCGCTCCTGCTGCCAAAAATAGGCTCTGCAATCGCTCCAGGCCTGGCACACGAGCACGGGAAGAGCTGGGCAACGCTCTCCGCTCTGAGTGGCAGCGGAGCATTTTGACATCTTGCCAGAATTCCTGAAAAAGGAAGGGAGAAAATCCATTTTCTTTCCTTTTTTTTCAGGCTGTTGTTATCAGGAGTGAGTGGGGAGCTGTGCTTGCCAGGAGCTGCGAGGCTGGCGGGCTGCTCTCCACCCGTGTGGGGCGGGGAACACGCTGGGGGATGTTCTGGGAGATGTTCTGGAAGCGCTGCAGGCCTCCCCAAAATCCTGAGTGATCACAGCCCACTGCAGTGGGAACACCTGAACAGGACTGCCAGGGAAACCCCAGGGGACACCACGGGCTGTCAGCAGCTTTGGGAACTTCCCCAGCCCCACTCCTCCTTCAGAGGAGTTCAGCTCAGCCCTGGTTCAACAGGAAAACCCCTTGGCTCTTGCCCACCTCCCTGCGAAGGGGAACAGCCCCAGGGCAGTGCTACAAGATCCTGAAACTGCACTTTAAGTGAGGTTCCCTCCTGGTTTTCTATTTTCCAGAGCATCACCATCCTGGTTTGGGGCCCAACCCAGCCATGAGCAGCAGATAGTCCATCCACTCTAAAGGGGAAGGAGTGCTTGCACCGTGAGCTGGAGGGCTGCTGGCATGTCAGCCTGGAGCCCACCTTCCCTTCCCTTCCCTTCCCTTCCCTTCCCTTCCCTTCCCTTCCCTTCCCTTCCCTTCCCTTCCCTTCCCTTCCCTTCCCTTCCCTTCCCTTCCCTTCCCTTCCCTTCCCTTCCCTTCCCTTCCCTTCCCTTCCCTTCCCTTCCCTTCCCTTCCCTTCCCTTCCCTTCCCTTCCCTTCCCTTCCCTTCCCTTCCCTTCCCTTCCCTGGCATGGTTTGCAGATCTGGGATGTTCCAGCAGCTCCTTGTAGCCCTGCAGAAGGCACCACCACCCACTCCTGCCAGGGAACAGCAAACACGGCCAGATATTTGCAAGCTCCATTTGGAGTGCTTTGAAACAGCTCCTCAAGGCAGTTTTGGTGAAGCTCTCAGTGATCTTCCCCACTCTGAGGATGTTTTATGTATCTCAGAGCACTCTGTCACACACACACAGGAAGGGGCCCTTCACAGGTGGCTTCTCTGTTGCTTTAGGGTGACATCAAGCTGTCCATGTGAATCACGGAGCCTCTGGAGCTGGAGCAGCCCCAGACAAAAAAGCCCTTCCACACTCAGGCAGTGGTGCAAGAGCTGCCCAGGCTGCAGTTCTCCAGGGCACAGCCCCTCTCCACAAGGCTCTGTAGGAGCAGAGCTGAGCATGGTCCCTGCGACAGCTGAAGTGTTGGGGAAGATGGAACAGGAAAGCCTTATCAATATGATTGTCTGGCAAAAGATTTTGAGAATATAGAAACTATAAGTGAGATTGAAATGAAAGCAAGCTTTGAGATACCTCAGTTACTGAACAACTGGAAAACAATGGCATGGCCAGCTGAAGGTGATCCCCTTTTGATGGAACAACACCCTCTGCTTGCAGACAGCTCCAAGGGTCAGAGCAGATCCTACAGCTTGGCAGAAGGGGCCAAAGAGGAGTTTTTAGGGTTTAAAATGTAACACAGTGTGGTAATGTAATGATTCTTATAGGCTGTATGGAAATGCTATAGGATTTGTATGTTGTACTAGATTGATTAGTGAGAATTAGAATATTCAACACAGAAAAAGATTTATGGTATTGTAATGGGAACCTCGCTCTCTTACCCTTTTGCCCTCTCACCCTCTCATCCTCTCTCCCCCTCTCTTCTCTCAGCCCTGCCCCAGCTGTGTTTGGCAGCTCCCAGCAGGGCCCTGCACCCAGGCCCTTTGCAATGAGCCCCAAGTTCCTGACCTGGCCCCAGAGATCTCTGCTCTCCATCCCTCCCCACCATCCTACCCCCAATGCTCCTACACTGAAGGAGTTGGAGGAGCTCCCAGGGGCCTCCATCTCCTCTTGCTGCTCTGCTGGGAGCTCAGAGAGCCCCCATGGCACCACCCAGACACACACCTGGGCACAGGCTCTGTCCCTTTTCCTGCCCTCTGCCTGTTCTGAGCTGAGGAATGGCACGAGAGGAGCTGAGACTGCGGGGATTGAGGCTCAGGCAGGCTCCTGCAGGGTGTGAGGGCTCCCTTGGCTCCCTGTTCTCAGGACTGCAGCCCAGGGGAATGTGGAAATGGCAGGAGAGGAGGAGCAGGACTGTGAAAGGTGAGAAAAGCATGATGGGGGCATTTAGCCAAGGGCCAGCTGGGCTCTGGCCTCAGGAGGAAGGATCAGGAATCCCTGCTGTCCTTGCCACGCCAGCATCCATCTGCAGGGCTGCCAGCAGTTGTGTCCTCACACCTGCCCTGTTCCTGCAGTGCTACCGAGCATCACTCCTGATGCAGAGATGGAGCTGGGACATGGCCTCAGCCCCATTCCACAGGAAAAGGTCCCTTTCAGCCCTGCCCATCCTCCCCAGGGTGCCCAGGGCAGCAGCACATCTGCAAACAACCCCAGAGATGCAACCCCAGCAAAAATGCCAGGCTGGACACCAGGAGGAATTTCCTCTTGGAAAGGGTGATCAGGCCTTGGCAGGGGCTGCCCAGGGAGGTTTGGAGTGCCCATCCCTGGAGGTGTCCAGGGAAGGGCTGGATGTGGCACTCAGAGCTCTGGGCTGGGGACAAGGTGGGGATTTGGAACAGGTTGGAATCAATGACCTTGGAGGGCTTTTCCAGCCTCAGGGATTCTGGGATTCTGTGAATAAAGCCAAGGTTCTCACTTCCAGCAGACTCTGGGCAAAACCTCCAGCCCTGCAGGAATCTCTCACGGAGAAAAGAAGCCAAAATTGCAGCTCCTGCAGCATGGAAATGCTCAGGGCTGTCTTGTCTGGCACCTGCAGCAGTCTCAGCCTCGTGCTGGCTTTGGCTGATGTTCCAGAATCTCATGGATGAGCACACGGAGCCCTGGCACAGCCCTGTCCTTGGAGGGGACAGAGGTGACAGCGGGGCTCAGAGTGCTGCCCTGGCCTCAGCCTGCCATCCCCAGCTCACCCTGCAATTCCTGATCCCGCATTCCTCATTCCCCCGCTCACGCTCGGCCCAGTGCAATTCCTGCTTCTTATCCCACATTCCCGCATTCCCGGCCGGTCCAATGCAACTCCTGCTTCTTATCCCACCATCCCGAGTTCCTCACCAGTCCAGTGCAATTCCTGCGCCCCCTGATTCCGCATTCCCGCATTCCCGCATTCCCGCATGTGCAGTTCCTGCCGTGCCCGCACAGATGGCGTCGGGCCGGGCCGTGCTGAGCGCGGCTCTGCGGGGCCAGGTCCGAGAGAAACCCCCCAAATCCCGGCTCTGGGCAGCGCTCCGGGCCCTGGCAGATTGCTCTCCCTTTCATGCTCAGCGCTGCCCCGCAGCATCACCTCCTGCTGCAAAATCCCTGTGTCCCTTGAAATGCCCGTGAGGGGCTGTGCGTGCTCCTCTGGGGCTGCCTGGGACCAGCGCGGTGCTGCAGCCCTGCTCTGTCCCTGCACTGGTGCTGCAGCCCTGCTCTGTCCCTGCACTGGTGCTGCAGCCCTGCTCTGTCCCTGCACTGGTGCTGCAGCCCTGCTCTGTCCCGGCACTGGTGCTGCAGCCCTGCTCTGTCCCTGCACTGGTGCTGCAGCCCTGCTCTGTCCCTGCTCGGAGCTGTCCCTGCACTGGTGCTGCAGCCCTGCTCTGTCCCTGCACTGGTGCTGCAGCTTTGCTCTGTCCGTGCCCCGCTGTCCCCCGTGGCCCCCGGGCAGCAGGGCCGCCCCCCAGCCCCTGCCGGGCCCCTCGGTCCCTGCCAGCTCCCCCAGGGCTGCCCCGCTGCTTCCCTGAAACTTGTCCTGTACTTTACTTTGAATGCAGCAGGGAGTCAGAATTCCGCCCACTGTTCCCTTCTATTCTTGGCCCTCTGCTTCCCTCACCTCCCAACCAAAATCTGTTCTCCTTCTGAAAATGGCTTTGATGTTCTGACGGCGCGAAGGCAGCTCTCTCTCTCTCTCTCTCTCTCTCTCTCTCTCTCTCTCTCTCTCTCAATCCCACGGGGGTTTGGGCCGTGGGCTGGCACCCCCAGCTCCCGCACCCGGCCCAGGAGTGCCCCTGCCCTGCTGACCCCGCTCCAGCCCCGCTCTGCTCGGCTCTGCTCGGCTCTGCCCGCTGGCAGCGCTCCTGCGGCTCCTCCACTCCCTGCTCCTTGCATTTGCCGCCTGCCTTGTGCCAGCCCTGCTAAATTTACGGGATTGTTGCTGGGAATTAGCGCTGTGTCCGTGTTTTCCTCCCTCCCTCCCTCCCTCCCTTCCTGCTGCCACCGCCGGCCGAGGCGGAACGCGCTGTTTGTCCCCTTTCCAAGCGGCTCTGTCGAGTCAACAAGAACAGATTATTCATCTGCTGCGGGAGGCTAATTGCAAACAGCCAGGAAACAGAGGATGATTTCATTGGGAAGGAATGGGCAGCGCTGGCCCTGCCCCTTTTGGCAGCACGGGTCAAACCCGAGCTCACACCTGAGCACAGCCCTGGTGCCAGCACCCTCTGATGGCTTTGGGGTCCCACTGATGGCTGCTGCCATTTGGGGTCCCACAGACAGCTGTGCCAGCACCCCCTGACGGCTTTGGGGTTCCCAGACAGGGACTCTGCTCAGCGAGGCAGCAGCACAGCCCCGTCAGTCCCAGTCCAAGCAGCACCTGCAGTGCCAGAAACCCCTCCAGCTCACACGCAGGCACATTTGTAACACCTGCACCTGCTCCTTGAGCTCTTGGGCCTGCACTGGGGGGAATCCTCAGTGCTATTCAGAGGTCTGAGGTCTCTGGAACACAAAAACCTCCAACCCAACACCCTTGTGCTGCCCATTTTACATCCTTAGCCAAGAGGTGGCACAAACAGCAGCCATGGAGGTTCCTCCAGTCCAGGAACGTGGAAGGGTTTGCTGGAGATGTCATTTGTGCATCATTGTCACTGCCACTCCTGGTGGCACCTCAGCTGCATACATTTATGACATTCACCCTGCAGGAGCAGCGTGCCTGAGTGCCCTGAGTGCTGTCCCCTGCCCAGGGCCTGGCCAGCACAGCTTGGGGAGTGCTGGTGCTGCAGGACATGGAGCCATGGCTCTGGATTCCCAGCGCTGGTCCTGCAGGACATGGAGCCATGGCTCTGGATTCCCAGCGCTGGTCCTGCAGGACATGGAGCCATGGCTCTGGATTCCCAGTGCTGGTCCTGCAGGATGTGGGACCATGGCTCTGGATTCCCAGCGCTGGTCCTGCAGGACGTGGGATGATGGCTCTGGATTCCCAGCTCCTGGTGCTGGTCCAGGGCTCTGAAGCAGCAGCTGCTCTGCAGAGTTTGCAATGAGAGGAGCTGATTTCCATGGGCCTTCCCACAGAGCTGCATTCTGCTTTCCTGCAGCCTTCTGGCTCTTCCTGAAAACCTCTCTCTTTAGGAAGCTATGTGGGCACTTGGCTGTTCCGGGGGCACTCTGCAGGAGCAGCTCTCAGCTGTCACTTCAGTGCCTGCCCTGCTCTGGGCAAGGATGGGCGTGGAGGGGCCACCAGACCAGGAGGGTCACGAGTGGCTTTATCCCAGGAGTCCCTCTAGGCTCAGGCTGCTGCCCAAACCACACCTCCTTCTCACTGTACTCAGTGTTTTTTTGCCAAAATACTCCATTCCATGACTTTCATATGCATTTCCCTTGTGGAGTTGGGTGCCCCTGCCCTTTGCCAGCAGAGCAAAGCCATGGCCTCGACAGGGATGTTTCTAAAGCCTTCATTAAGAGCTGGTTCAACAGCCCTGACAGCATTTTCCTGGGGTTATTTCTGAAAGCTGAAGCAGTTCTTGTAAAGCCTTGCAGGTTCCAGCACATCCCCTGGCAAACCTCTGTGGTCCAGAGCAGCAGCAATGCCCCAGCAATTCTGTGCCTGTGGGCAGGGTGAGCTGGGCTCAACTCCAGCAGCTCCTCAAGGCCAAAGCCAGCATTTGCTGGGATCATGGCAGTTTGGGACAATAATTGCCAAACAGGATCAAAGACAAATCCACCAGATTTGAGCTGCTAGAGCATTCCTGCACTCCCCTGAATACAGAGCAAGTTTCAAGGCAGAAAAAAAGGTTTGAAAAAAAATCCAGCTTGCCACAGGTTCTCTCCAGGTGATGTCTGGAGTCAGGTTTAGACTAAAACCTCCTTGGAGTGGGAGCAATGCTTTGGTTCTCCAATCTTCTGCCCAGTTTGGCACAGTCAGTACTGGAGAATTCTGCTCTGGACTTTGCTCTTCCCTGCAGTTCCATGCATTACATTATCAGGAAAACACACACTAGAATTGTATTTACCTGTTTAATTCTGACTAAAGAAGACAATACTGCCTTATCCCTCTCTGAAATGCCTCAGTGTGCTCCAGCCCACTCTGCTGCTTCCCATGGGGAGGTTGAGCACTGGGGACTGACTAAAAGGGCTGAAAACTGAGGAGCCAGACTGTGGTGCCTGGAGATCCATGGGGCAGAGTGACAGAGCTGCTTAAACCTGGCCTGTCCCAGCTGGAGGTCCTGCCTAGAGGGGCCCAGGAACAGCTCAAGCCAATCTTAGCAGATAACTGAGCAATCAATCCCTGCTCTACCCCAGCTTCCCATCTTGCACCTTCCTCCAGCTCTGTTGGTTTCTCTTTTCCATGAGCAGTTTTTCTGCTCTTTAGCCAGGTGCTCCAGCACCAAGCCATGCCAAGGGCCATGCCAAGGGCCATGCCAGTGCCATGCCAAGTGCCATGCCAGCCCCATCAGGGAGCCGTGCAGGGGGTGGCTCACTGAGTGCCTCACATCCCTTGGGCACAGCCTGTTCGTGGCTCCCCTTGCCTGGGGGTTCCTCCTGTTGTGCCCCAGGGACTTCCAGGCTGTTCTTGGCGATCTCCTCCTTCTTCCCCAGGGCCAATTTCTCCTCCTCAGGCTGCCTGGAAGGTTTCAAAGGGTGGCTGGGCACAGTTCCTGGTGCATCACAGCACACCCAGCCCCTCCAATGGCCCCACCCAGGGCTGGCACACCATGGTGGTCACATCTGTGTGCCCCACACGGGCTGGTCTATGGAAATTGTGCTTTTCCCCCAGCCTGCCCTGCCCCCCTATCTACCCCTGTGTCCTCCCCCATTCCCCAGTCCCTGCTCTGGTTCCTGCTGCAGGCTGGTTCTCTTTGCCCTTTGCTGATGGCAGCACCTAAAGGGAAAGAGTCCAATCTTTGGTCTGGAATGGATTTACCTTCAGTGCCCCTGGACAGCCCTGTTTGGTAGCAATGCCCATCCCTGGGGGCAGGAGAGCTGCCAGGGGTGCCCTGCTGTGCCTCACACCCTGTGCCTGCCCAGCTCAGCTCTGCTCAGGGAACAGCAGCGTCCCCCGAAGACTCTGCAGGCCCTGGAGATTTTCAAGTTAAGACATGAGCTAGAGGAGTAATCCAAAATGAATAATTTATTTTGGTGAATTTTCCTTCCCTCTGTTTACAGATTGTCTCAGAGCAGATTGCAGCTTTCACACCTCAATTCATTATTGGAAACTATTTGCAGATAGTTCCCGGTCTGCAACTCATTTGCTAACTCTGCTGGGAGCACTGCAGATCTGAAATCAGAGCTGCTGTGACTGGTCAGCTGCTGCTGCCATGCTCTCATTCCTCTGTGACACCTCTGAGCTCGGGATGGGGCTGCAGGGGCAGCTGCTCCAGGCACAAATCCCGTGCTCATTTTCTGCCAGGGCTCTCCAGAGCCTTCCTGCAGCTGCCAGGACAGCCAGGGGCCTTGGGAGAGCAGGGGTCAGCCTGAGAAATACACAAGGAAATGGAAAACAAACAAACAAACAAACAGAGTGAGGAGAAGCCACAGCCAGGTGCCTCGAGGCAGAGGAAGGCTGAGCAGGGATGTCCCGCCCACCTTGGACTGGAGGAAGGCACCAAGCTGAGCCCCGATACCAGAGAAATAACCCATGGATTGCAGACTGGAGGGAAACATGGAGCTGAGCCCTCAGATATCAGACAAATAACCCATGGATTGCAAACTGGAGGAAAACATGGCGCTGAGCCCTGATACCAGACAAATAATCCATGTGTGACGTGTTCACAGAGGTTCTTGGATGAGGGAAGAGATGAGGATCTGACTCCATGCTTCAGAAGGCTTGATTTATTATTTTATGATATATATTACATTAAAACTATACCAAAAGAATAGAAGAAAAGGTTTCATCAGAAGGCTGGCTAAGAATAGAATAGAAAGAATGATAACAAAGGTTTGTGGTTCAGCTCTCTATCCGAGCCAGCTGACTGTGATTGGCCATTAATTACAAATATCCAGCATGGGCCAATCACAGATGCACCTGTTGCATTCCACAGCAGCAGATAATCAATGTTTACATTTTGTTCTTGAGGTCTCTCAGCTTCTCAGGAGGAAAAATCCTAAGAATTTTTGATAAAAGATGTCTGTGACACTCATGGGTTGCAGACTGGGGGAAAACACGAAGCTGAGCCCTCAGACACCAGACAAATAACCTATGGATTGCAGCCCAGCCCACCCAGTGCTGCCCTGGAACAGCAGAGCCCTGGAGACCAGAGCTCAGAGCAGAGACCCCAGCTGGGTCCTACAGCTGAGACTGTGCAGAATCAACAGAGGAAACTCCTGTAACAGGGCTAAAATAGTCAAATAAAAGCAGACTTTTATTTGGAAGCTTCCAGGTGTCCCAGTGGTCATGGGCACACCCAGTATTGTATTTTTACAATTTTTAGAGGTTTACCAAACTAGCATATCTAACAAATATTGTCCAAGTAGAAGAGCAGTTGGTTAGGTAATTTTTCGCCCAGGTACTGCCCCACTGGAGTTGGTCCAGGGTTTCTTTGCCTCACTTGTCGTTATGTGTTCTCCAATTCTGATTAGAAAATGGAGTGTTCTTCTTGTAGGTCCTCAACTTGAAAATATGACTAAATAGCATTCCAGGAATGTGTTAGAAGGTTAGCTTCTTACTCTGAAATCTAAAAGAAAGGATAAGAAAAATACCAGGAGCTGCATAAACACATTTTAATGGTCTACAAAGTCACAAATACATGAAAAATACAGAAAAAGCAAAAAAGTTCAGGCATCAGCTGGGCTGGAGCAGCCATTCTTCAGCTTCTGCTCCCAGGACCCTTCCCACTGCTTGGCTGTGTGTCCAACACACACCCAGGCTGCAGGATGGTCTCAGCACCTGGGACTGGGGCTGCTGGGAGGCTTTGCACCCCAAAAACCTGCTGGGTGTGGATGCTGGGTCTGCCTGGAGCTTGGCATTGGGGTGGGGCTGAGAGCAGCTGCTGCAGGGATGAAGAGACCACGGCTGTGCTGGGCTGGCCTGGGGACACCCAACACTGCCAGCCCAGCCCCAGCACCCATGTGTTGGGGAAGATGAAACAGGAAAGCCTTATCAATATGATTGTCTGGTAAAAGATTTTGAGAATATAGAAACTATAAGTGAGATTGAAATGAAAGCAAGCTTTGAGATACCTCAGTTACTGAACAACTGGAAAACAATGGCATGGCCAGCTGAAGGTGATCCCCTTTTGATGGAACAACACCCTCTGCTTGCAGACAGGCCCAAGGGTCAGAGCAGACCCTACAGCTTGGCAGAAGGGGCCAAAGAGGAGTTTTTAGGGTTTAAAATGTAACACGGTATGGTGATGTAATGATTCTTATAGGCTTAATGTAAATGCTATAGGATTTGTATCTTGTACTAGATTGGTTAGTGAGAATTAGAATATTCAGCACAGAAGAAGATTTATTGTATTGTAACGGGAACCTCGCTCTCTTACCCTTTTACTCTCTCACTCTCTCATCGTCTCTCCCCCTCTCTTCTCTCAGCCCTGCTCCAGCTGTGTTTGGCAGCTCCCAGCAGGGCCCTGCACCCAGGCCCTTTGCAATGAACCCCAAGTTCCTGACCTGGCCTCAGAGATCTCCGGTGTCTGTCCTTCCGCACTGTGTTACCCCCGTCAATCCTATACCCATGGAATGCACAGGGCTCCCCTGGCCCAGCTCTGTGCAGGAGCAGCTTTTGCTGTCAGGTCTTTGTTCAGACCTTGCTGCACCTCTCCCCCTCCCCTGCACGTGCAGAATCTCTGGGGTGGGCTGGCCCCGGCTGGATGTTGGGTGCCCACCAAAGCTGCTTTATCAGTGCCCTCTGCAACTGGAAAGGGGAGAGAAAATAGAGGGAGAGGTAAACACTGGCAGAGATCCCTCCCTGGTCACCATCACAGGCACAACAGCCTGAACCTGGGGATAGTGATTGAAATTATTACCAAAAAATCAGAGCACAATGAGAATTGAATAAATCTTAAAACCAGCTTTCCCTCACCTCTCCCTCTTTCCTGTTCACTCTGTTCTGCAGCCAGGCTGGGAGAGCTGGGGGTGCTCACCTGGAGAGGAGAAGGCTCCAGGGAGAGCTCAGAGTCCCTTGCAGGGCCTGAAGGGGCTCCAGGAGAGCTGGAGAGGGACTGGGGACAAGGGATGGAGGGACAGGACGCAGGGAATGGCTCCCAGTGCCAGAGGGCAGGGATGGATGGGATATTGGGAATTGGGAATTGTTCCCTGGCAGGGTGGGCAGGCCCTGGCACAGGGTGCCCAGAGCAGCTGTGGCTGCCCCTGGATCCCTGGCAGTGCCCAAGGCCAGGCTGGACACTGGGGCTGGGAGCAGCCTGGGACAGTGGGAGGTGTCCCCCAAACCATTCTGAGATTCCCTGCCTGTTCCCAGCTGCTCACAGTGAGTGCAGGGCGAGCTCTGGGCAGCCCCAAGCCCAGGGGGAGCCCTCAGCCCCTCAGCCAGGTGAGTCTCCCCAGGGCTGCAAAGGGAGCAGCTTTCTGCAAGAGATGCCTGCATAAATCAGCAGCCCTTCCTGCAGAGCCTTCTGAAGGATTCCTGGCACATTCCAACCTCAGCAGCACTGCCAGGACCAGGTGGGAACCTTTTCCAGAGGGGATTGATATGTCAGGCTGGAGCGGTGCTGGGATGATTTACAGGAACAACTCGTCCAACACCGACCCCATTGCTCAGGCAGGGAGGCTGAAATGTGAGGGAAATCACGGAGCAGGAGCTGCCAGGGCCATCACTCACTGCTGGGAGCAGCAGCAGCCAGGGGCTGGCTCGAGAGGCAGGGCTGGGTGCACTGACACAGGTGCAGCCTCCACAGCAATGCTCCTGCTCTCTTCCCAGAGCTCACCTCTCCTGGCATTCCCAGAAAACCCTTCTGATCCTTCACAGCAGGCCTGCCATGGACTGACAGCGGGGAGCTTTTCTCTCCTTGCCCAGCCTGGCCTAGCCCAGTCCAGCCCAGCCCAGCCCAGCCCAGCCCGGCCCAGCCCGGCCCAGCCCAGCCCAGCCCAGCCCAGCCCAGCCCAGCCCAGCCCAGCCCAGCCTGGCCCTGCCCAGTTCAGCCCAGCCCAAGCCCGGCCCAGCCCAGCCCAGCCCAGCCTGGCCCTGCCCAGTTCAGCCCAGCCCAAGCCCGGCCCAGCCCAGCCCGGCCCAGCCCAGCCCAGCCCGGCCCAGCCCAGCCCAGCCTGGCCCTGCCCAGTTCAGCCTGGCCCTGCCCAGTTCAGCCCTGCCCAGTTCAGCCCAGCCCAGCCCAGCCCGGCCCAGCCCAGCCCAGCCTGGCCCTGCCCAGTTCAGCCCTGCCCAGTTCAGCCCAGCCCAGCCCTGCCCGGCCCGGCCCAGCCCAGCCTGGCCCTGCCCAGTTCAGCCCTGCCCAGTTCAGCCCAGCCCAGCCCGGCCCAGCCCAGCCCGGCCTGGCCCTGATGCAGTTTCACGGCAGGAGGGGCAGAGCAGCCCAGGGCACAGCTCAGACCCTCCCTGCCTCTCCCTGAGCTGATGAGCTGAGCAGCTGGCAGGGCTGGAGCCAGGCACAGCTCACACCAGGCCAGGGGCCAGCCCCTGCCATGTCCTGTGTCCCTGCAGAGGGTGCCGGGGGTGGCAGGCCATGCCTCTGTGCTCTGTGTTCTGGCCCTGGGCAGCCTCTGCGGTGCTCTGGGACCCAGAGCTCACTGAAACCAGGCCTGGCACATCACCTGTGTGAGCTGGAGGGACCCCCAGGATCATCCAGCCCAGCTCCTGTCCCTGCCCAGACCCCCATCAATCCCACCATGTCCATCCCTGGCAGCGCTGCCCACTCAGATATGACTCCTTCATTCCTGACACAAACGGGCCCCACAGGGAGCTTTTCCTGCATTCAGTGTTGGCTCATTGCCCCTGAGCTCCAGGATCAGGAGTGTGCCCAGGCAGGGAGGGCTGGAGGTGGCGCAGGAGGCTGGGATGTGACCCTGGTGTGGGTCAGGCACAGGGAAGAGCAGATGGAGCCACAGCTCCAAATCTGAAATGCCTCTGATTTGGCTCCATTGGATTTTATGGGCATAGAAAATCCTTTCCAGACAATTACAGAAAGCATTTCCACCTTCTGAGCCTCAGGCTGGGAGAGGTCAGAGAACCAGAAAATCTCCTGAGCAGGAGGGACCCACAGGGATCACTGATCCAGCCCCTGTCCCTGCCCAGACCCCCAACAACCCCACCCTGTCCATCCCTGGCAGTGCTGCCCAAAGGCTCCTGGAGCTCTGGCAGCCTCGGGGCCGTGCCCATTCCCTGGGCAGCCTGGGCAGTGCCAGCACCCTCTGGGGGAAGAACCTTGCCCTGAGCTCAGCCTGAGCTGCCCTGGCCCAGCTCCAGCCATGGCCTGGGTGCTGTCCCTGTCCCAGAGCAGAGCTCAGTGCCTGCCCCTCCTCCTGCCCAGGAAATTCCTCCTGTGGGCACCTGGGCTCCTTCTCTCTGTGGCACTTCCTGTGGGAGCTGAGGAGCTCTGGAGAATGATCCCAGAACAAGGTTCCACCTGCCACTACTTCACATCAACTGCTCATCATACAGTTATGTGTAAAATACCTGGTTTATATTGTATTTATATTTTATTTAATTTATATGTTTTATATTTGTATTTATATTTATATTTTATTTAATTTATATATTTTATATTTTATACATGTGTTTATATTTGTATTTTATTTAATTTATATAATTTTATATTTCATATATGTATTTATATTTATATTTTATTTAATTTAATTTATATTTTATATATTTATATTTATATTTTATTTACTTTATATATTTTTGTATTTATTTATATTGTTTTCTGTGCAGGTATGATGGTTCAGTCTTGGTATCTGTTCTGCTCCAAGAGTCCCTCTGCCAGCACAGAACTTCCCTGCCCACAGCAGTGCATCAGTGCAGGCACTGAAAATGGAGCAGGAGCTGCCCTGGGTGCCTGGACAAATCCTGTCAGCACAGATTTTCCCTGAGTGCTGCCCCGGCCCAGGAGCCCTGCTGATGTAGAGCCTTCCAGTGCCCCCCAGAGCCTCCTCAGTGTCCTCCAGTGCCCCCCAGTGCCCCCCAGTGCCCTCCCAGTGCTCCCAGTGCCCCCCAGAGCCTCCCAGTGCCCTCCAGTCCTTCTCAGAGTCCCCCAATGCCTCCCAGTGCCCCCCAGAGCCTCCCAGTGGTCCCTAGTGCCTCCCAGTGCCCCCCAGTGCTCCCCAGTGCCCTCCCAGTGCTCCCAGTGCCCCCCAGAGCCTCCCAGTGCCTCCCAGTGCCCCCAGTGCTTCCCAGTGCCCCCCAGTGCTTCCCAGTGCCCCCAGTGTGTCCCAGTGCCCCCAGTGTGTCTCAGTGTCCCCCAGTGTGTCCCAGTGCCCCCAGTGTGTCCCAGTGGCCCCCAGTGCCCCCCAGTGCCCCCCAGCACCTCCCAGTGCCCCCCAGCACCTCCCAGTGCCCCCCAGGCTGCAGGGGCCATGCTCCAGCTGCTGGAAATGCCCAGGACAGAGCCATGGCCTTGTGCCCTTCACAAAGTCAGCAGGTAGAAGGTGTCAAACACAAACTCTGTCAGCAGGGCAGTGGTGGTGGCTCTAGAGAGCCTCTTTAGCTCTGTAGTTGGGTGTGCCCTGTGCTGTGCCCATGCCTGGCCCCAGCGCAGGGGACACTCCTTTGGAAGGTGTTCCTGTGTCTGTGCAGGTGACTCTGCAGGCCCCAGAGCAGGGGACACTCCTTTGGAAGGTGTTCCTGTGTCTGTGCAGGTGACTCTGCAGGCCCCAGAGCAGGGGACACTCCTTTGGAAGGTGTTCCTGTGTCTGTGCAGGTGACTCTGCAGGCCCCAGAGCAGGGGACACTCCTTTGGAAGGTGTTTCTGTGTCTCTGCAGGCCCCAGCACAGGGGACACTCCTTTGGAAGGTGTTTCCGTGTCTGTGCAGGTGTCTCTGCAGGCCCCAGAGCAGGGGACAATGCTTTGGAAGGTGTTTCTGTGTCTCTGCAGGCCCCAGCGGAGGGGACACTCCTTTGGAAGGTGTTTCCGTGTCTGTGCAGGTGACTCTGCAGGCCCCAAAGCAGGGGACACTCCTTTGGAAGGTGTTCCTGTGTCTGTGCAGGTGACTCTGCAGGCCCCAGAGCAGGGGACAATGCTTTGGAAGGTGTTCCTGTGCCTCTGCAGGTGACTGTGCCACAGGGGTGTCACACTGCAGCAGGTGACATCCCCAGCTGCTGCCTGCCCACATCTCCCCCTGCCTCCTGGGAGCACAGCAGCGCCAGAACGTGGCAGAGACTCAAGGCAGAGTGCCAGGATGGTCTGGGCTGGAAGGGACCTTAAAAGAGCATCTTGTCCCCCTTACACTAGAAAAACACTCCTGGTCTTTTGGTGCCCTTTTCTGCATCTGGCTTCTCTCAGAGGTGTTTTCAGGTGCTCCCAGCCCCATCAGACACAGGACAGCTGCAGCCACAAGGCCATGAGGGAGAAAGGTGAAAAGCCTGTTCTGGAGCAGAGCAAGATACACTGTATTCAATACTGGGATTCAGGAGTCAATTCCTTTAGGCTCTGCTAAAAAAGAAAGAGGTGAGTGTGTCGCAGACATCTTTTCATTAAAAATCTTTCTTGGGATTTTTTCTTTCTGAGAAGCTGAGACGCCTCAGGAAAAAAATGTAAACAATGATTATCTGCTGCTGTGGAATGCAACAGGTGCATCTGTGATTGGTCTCATGTGGTTGTTTGTAATTAATGGCCAATCACACTCAGCTGGCTCTCTGTCCAAGCCACAAGCCTTTGGTGATTCATTCTTTTCCATTCTTAGTTAGCCTTCTGATGAGAATTTTTTCTTCTATTCTTTTTAGTATAGTTTTAATGTAATATATATCATAAAATAATAAATGAAGACTTCTGTTACATGGAGTCAGATCTCCGTCTCTTCCCTCATCCTAAGACCCCTGTGAACACTGTCACAGTGGGTGTGAGCACAGCAAAGGGCAATGAATTCCCATTTCATGTGCCCTATTTCCCCACATCCACCTCCCTCAGTGCCCACAGGCCCAGGAATGTGCCCTAAATCGTTTGGGAGCCCTGTGCTCACAGCTGGAAAGAGCAGGGAGGGATGCCACTGTGCAAACAAGACTCCCAACGTGCAGGAAGAGAACTGATCCCAGTGTGATTAAGCATCAGGTAGAGATGAACATGTAATTATCCAGTCAAAGCAAGGAGGCTTCATCTCGAGGAGGCTGGCTGCTCTCCAGAGTCACTGCAACTGTGAGCGCCCAGCTCCCCCACAGATCTACTGCCTGGCACTCCCCTCCTGCACCACCTGCTGCGGGACACCCCCTTGCACACAGAGAAATGGGGAGCAGAGATGTCACACAGGGAAATGGGAAGCACAGGTGTCACACACACAGCAATGGAAAGCACAGGTGTCACACACACAGCAATGGGCAGCACAGGTGTCACACACACACAGCAATGGGCAGCACAGGTGTCACACACAGCAATGGGCAGCACAGGTGTCACACACACAGCAATGGGCAGCACAGGTGTCACACACACAGCAATGGGCAGCACAGGTGTCACACAGCAATGGGAAGCACAGGTGTCACACAGGGCAATGGGAAGCACAGGTGTCACACAGGGCAATGGGAAGCACAGGTGTCACACACACACAGGGAATTGGGAAGCACAGGTGTCACACACAGCAATGGGCAGCACAGGTGTCACACACACACAGCAATGGGCAGCACAGGTGTCACACACACACAGCAATGGGAAGCACAGGTGTCACACAGGGAAATGGGAAGCACAGGTGTCACACACACACAGCAATGGGAAGCACAGGTGTCACACAGCAATGGGAAGCACAGGTGTCACACACACACAGCAATGGGAAGCACAGGTGTCACACAGGGAAATGGGAAGCACAGGTGTCACACAGGGCAGTGGGAAGCACAGGTGTCACACACACACAGCAATGGGCAGCACAGGTGTCACACAGCAATGGAAAGCACAGGTGTCACACACACACACAGCAATGGGAAGCACAGGTGTCACACACACACAGCAATGGGAAGCACAGGTGTCACACACACACAGCAATGGGAAGCACAGGTGTCACACACAGGGAATTGGGAAGCACAGGTGTCACACACACAGCAATGGGAAGCAGAGGTGTCACACACACAGCAATGGGAAGCACAGGTGTCACACAGCAATGGAAAGCACAGGTGTCACACACACAGCAATGGAAAGCACAGGTGTCACACACACAGCAATGGGAAGCACAGGTGTCACACACACAGAGCAATGGGAAGCACAGGTGTCACACACACAGCAATGGAAAGCACAGGTGTCACACACACAGCAATGGGAAGCACAGGTGTCACACACACAGAGCAATGGGAAGCACAGGTGTCACACACACAGCAATGGGCAGCACAGATGTCACACACACAGCAATGGGAAGCACAGGTGTCACACACAGCAATGGGCAGCACAGGTGTCACACACACACAGCAATGGGAAGCACAGGTGTCACACACAGGGAATTGGGAAGCACAGGTGTCACACACACACAGCAATGGGAAGCACAGGTGTCACACAGCAATGGAAAGCACAGGTGTCACACACACACAGCAATGGGCAGCACAGGTGTCACACACACAGCAATGGGCAGCACAGGTGTCACACACAGCAATGGGAAGCACAGGTGTCACACACACACAGCAATGGGAAGCACAGGTGTCACACACAGCAATGGGAAGCACAGGTGTCACACAGGGCAATGGGAAGCACAGGTGTCACACACACACAGGGAATTGGGAAGCACAGGTGTCACACAGACAGCAATGGGCAGCACAGGTGTCACACACACACAGCAATGGGAAGCACAGGTGTCACACAGCAATGGGAAGCACAGGTGTCACACACAGCAATGGGCAGCACAGGTGTCACACAGCAATGGGAAGCACAGGTGTCACACAGGGAATTGGGAAGCACAGGTGTCACACAGGGAAATGGGAAGCACAGGTGTCACACACAGCAATGGGCAGCACAGGTGTCACACAGCAATGGGAAGCACAGGTGTCACACACACACAGCAATGGGAAGCACAGGTGTCACACAGGGAAATGGGAAGCACAGGTGTCACACAGGGCAGTGGGAAGCACAGGTGTCACACACACACAGCAATGGGCAGCACAGGTGTCACACAGCAATGGAAAGCACAGGTGTCACACACACACAGCAATGGGAAGCACAGGTGTCACACACAGGGAATTGGGAAGCACAGGTGTCACACACACAGCAATGGGAAGCACAGGTGTCACACAGCAATGGGAAGCACAGGTGTCACACACACAGAGCAATGGGAAGCACAGGTGTCACACACACAGCAATGGGCAGCACAGGTGTCACACACACACAGCAATGGGAAGCACAGGTGTCACACAGGGCAATGGGCAGCACAGATGTCACACACACAGCAATGGGAAGCACAGGTGTCACACACAGCAATGGGCAGCACAGGTGTCACACACACACAGCAATGGGAAGCACAGGTGTCACACACACAGCAATGGGAAGCACAGGTGTCACACAGGGAAATGGGAAGCACAGGTATCACACAGGGCAGTGGGAAGCACAGGTGTCACACACACACACAGCAATGGGCAGCACAGGTGTCACACAGCAATGGAAAGCACAGGTGTCACACAGCAATGGGAAGCACAGGTGTCACACAGCAATGGGAAGCACAGGTGTCACACACACACAGCAATGGGCAGCACAGGTGTCACACACACAGCAATGGGCAGCACAGATGTCACACACACAGCAGTGGGAAGCACAGGTGTCACACACACACACAGAGCAATGGGAAGCACAGGTGTCACACACACAGCAATGGGAACACAGGTGTCCCACACAGGGAATTGGGAAGCACAGGTGTCACACACACACAGCAATGGGCAGCACAGGTGTCACATACAGAGCAATGGGCAGCACAGGTGTCACACACAGAGCAGTGGGAAGCACAGGTGTCACACACACAGCAATGGGCAGCACAGGTGTCACACACAGCAATGGGTGGCACAGATGACACAGAAACATGAAGCACAGGTGTCCAGCACGGGCACACAGCAGCAGAAGCAGTTTCTCAGTTTCTGTGCCTTGTGCCACAGCCTGGGGCAGGACAGGCCCGAGCACACCCTGGAGCATCCCTGCATGCCAATGTCACAGCCCCAGCTGCCTCCCAGTGACCTCTGTGCCACAGCTGCTGGGGCAAACAGCCCGAGGAGGGGCAGGATCTGCAGCAAGAGCAGCCCCAGCCCTGTACAGATGTGTTCTCTCCATTTCCAGATTAACCTTTCAGAAATGTCAGCCAAACAACCGCTGCCTCCCTCGTACAACCAGGAATTTTTGGGCCTGTGACTAGAGCTTCAATTAACTCCTTCAGTGCTCCTGCTCACCTTCCAGCCCTCTCCCAGGAAATTCCAGCTCCAGGGCCCTTTCTTCTGCTGCTATTTTGATGCCCTGCACGTTGTGACCTCTCTCTCCTGCTGCACCACTTGGGATGGTGGAGTCAGAGGGCACTGCTGGAACAGGAGTGCTTGCAGGTGTGTTCAAAAGGGAGGAGCAGAACATTCCTAACCTGGGCTGCCACTGCAGCAAGAGCAGGGCAGGGTGGGATCAGCCTCCCTCCCATGAGATGTCCATAAACAGCAGAGTGTGCTGCACCACATTGCACAGGAATGCTCCTGCTCTCTTCCCAGAGCTCACCTCTCCTGGCATTCCCAGAAAACCCTGCTGCTCCTGCCATGGGCTGGCCCAGGCACCCAAGAATGACCCAGTGTTCCAGCTGTGGGCACTCTGCCCCTCTGGCAGCATGTTCATCCAGAGCTCTCCTGTTCATTCAGTACGTACAGGGCTCCTGGAAAATCCAGGATGGGCAGGAGGCAGCTGGGAGTTACCAAGAGCAAACAGAGGGAAGGGGGCAGGCAAGGCAGGAGGGGCAGAGGGGATCAGGGCATGCCTGAGCTGGGCTGGAGGTGTGGGAAGGAAGAGGATTAGGGAATCACCTCTGCACCTTGGCACTCTGGAGGAGCAGAAAGAGAGTGGCCAGAGGGAGCCCCTGCCCTCCCCAGGTGCCACCTGCCCTCTGCAGGCGCTGCAGGAAGGGGCTGCAGGCCCTGGGCTGCACAGAATCACATCTGCACTTAGAGGGGGTCTGGACAGCTCTCCTGGGTCATTTTCAGATGGGGTTTCAAGGACCTATTGAAGATAACCCTGCCCACAGCAGGGATTGGAGCCCAATGAGCCTTTAGGTCCCTTCTAACCCAGCCCCTGCTGTGACTCTGATCCCAGCACCTCGGGCCAGCTGAGGCTGTTGGCACAAACAAGGCCCACACTGAGTAAATCACCGCCAGCTGCCCCAAGTGTCCAGCTGGGTGCCTTTGGTGGAGTTTCTTTGTTCCACAGATGATTGTGGGCTGGGTCAGTGGGAGCACCCTCAGCCTCTGGTTTTGCACACAGGAGAAACTGAACCCTGGCTCAACTTGCAGTGATGCCTACATGGGAAGGTGGAAAGTGGGCAGGCCTTGGAGGGATGTGGTTGTGACGACAACCCCAAGGGCGAGCTGGAGAGATGGCCAATATTGGGGTGACAAACCCAGTGAGGAATGAAGGCTCAGTAGCATTTCTATACCCAGTGTACACAGGTAAAAACAATTGCACACATTATAGAACCTCAGAATGGATTGGGCTGGAAGGGACCTTAAAGCCCCCTCAGTGCCCCCCCTGCCATGGCAGGGACACCTCCCACTGTCCCAGGCAGCTCCCAGCCCCAATGTCCAGCCTGGCCTTGGGCACTGCCAGGGATCCAGGGGCAGCCACAGCTGCTCTGGGCACCCTGTGCCAGGGCCTGCCCACCCTGCCAGGGAACAATTCCCAATTCCCAATATCCCATCCAGCCCTGCCCTCTGGCACTGGGAGCCATTCCCTGTGTCCTGTCCCTCCAGTTCTTGATGAAAAGTCCCTCCCTGGCTTCCTTGCAGCCCCTTCAGACCCTGGCAGGTGCTGTGAGGTCTCCACACAACCTTCTCTGATCAATCCCAGCTCCCAGCCCGGCTCCCAGGGGAGGGGCTCCAGCCCAGAGCTGCTCCCAGAGCTCCCTGTCCCATATGTGGGGGCGCCAGGGCTGAATGCAGAGTCCCAGGTGGGGTTTCACATGGATACAGACACAGGCACACATTGTCCACGGATCTGGTGGCAGCTGAAGCTCTGCCTAGCAGGGACAGAGCCACCACCTCCCCATACCGTGGATGTTCAGCTTTCCCCGGTGCAATCCTTTCCTCCTCCTTTCCTCGCTGAGCAAATGAGTTCACTTAATAAAAATCCATCTTTCTGCTGCCCAGATGGGCCGGCTGCAGATGGGATCTGCCCGTGCAGGAACCAGGGAAGGGGCCGGGGGGGCTCAGCAGGGTGGGAATCCAGCTACAGCGAAACCCTCGGGCTCTGTGGGTAAACTGAGGCGAGCCGCTGTCCTTGCTGCCCGCGGGAGAGGGATCCCCTAGGGCAGGGACGGCGAGAGGGCTCAGCCACAGGGAGGAGTTCTCAAAGGGCTCTCTGACATCCTTCCCTCGGGAGAGCAGCGGCTCCGCTCCCGCCGCAGCCGAATCTGGTGAGGAAGAGGAGGCAGCGCACGTTCGGATGTCTCTCACCGCCTCCCCGTGCGCAGATCCAGAGCAGGGGCAAACACCCGCCGAGGTCTCCGCTGCCTCCCGAGGGGCTCCGAGCCGCGGTGCCCGGGCGGTGCGGGCGCGGCTGCGGCGGGACCGGGGAGGAGGAGGAGGAGGAGGAGGAGGAGGAGGAGGAGGAGGGAGCGGGCCCGGTGCCCGCCGAGCCCGGCCGTCCCTCTCCGCCGCTTCCTTTAGGTGGCACCGCTCCTCCAGGAATGAGCGCCCGGCCCCGCGCAGCCCTGCCCGGGCCGCGGCCGCACCGCGGGGGCTCCGCCGCGCTCCGCACCGTCGGAGCGGCCCCTCCTCCCCTCGCCAGCCCGTGCCCGGCTCCCCCGTCCTCCCGCTCACTCCTCCAGCCAGTAAATCCGATCTAGGCTGATTCCTCTCACGTCAAACCACATGATCCCATAAAACATTCATCGCCTCTCCATCCCCGCTCGCTCGCCGCTCGCTCCCGGGATCCAGCGCAGCCGGCTCCGCTCCCCGCCGGGATCCGCCGCAGCCCCGGCCCCGTGCGTGCGGCGGGCGGGCGGGCGGAGCGAGCAGGAGGCAGCGAGGCAGGCGAGGCGAGGCGAGGCGAGGCGAGGCGAGGCAGGGAGGGGGAGCCTCGCCTGGATGCTGACTCCAGCTCGGGGGCTGCTCATTCCCCCGATGAGCGAGGGCACCGGGAGCGCCCCCCCCTCCCCGTGCGCCGCCGCTCCCCGCTCGGGCTGAAGTTTGGCTCCGGGATCTGCCCCGCTTTCCCAAGGATTGTACCGCTGCCGCTCCACTTTGCGCCTCCGGACGTGCCTTCCCCGACCCCTAAGATGAAGAGGGCGATAGCTGAAGGTACGTGCGCCCCGGTGTCCCTCCGCCGCCGCGGCTCCCCCGGGCAGGGCACGGCGGCCGCGGCCCCAACTCCGCCCGGCGCCGGGAACTTCCCTCGCCGCAACTTTTTTCCCCCGTGGGGTCCTCGGGAGCGGCCAAGGTGCCACGAGGAGAAGAGGGGCCGGGAGAGGCGGCGGGGAGGGCGCGGGGGGAGCGGGAGCGCCGCGGCTGCGGGAGCGGAGCGGAGGCGAGGCCGGAGGGGGAGCGAGCCCCGGGCACGGCTCGGCTCCAGCCGCGAGCACGGCAGCGGCAGGGAACGAGGACAGAGGGATGGTGGAAAGGGAGCAGCGGGCTAAGCCCCCTCCAGCCGCCGCCTAGCCTGCCTTGGCTCAGATCGGCCTTGGGGTGACCGGGGGAAGTTGGTGCCTCCGGGGGTAGCGCGTCCGCACCCCGCATCCCGCACCCCGCACCCCGCGGCGGAGAGGCCGGGACGGGCGGCAGAGGGGATGGGGCAGCCCGGCTTGCCCCGCTCGCAGCCCCGACCCCGCTGCCCGAGCCCGTCCCGCTCCTGGAGCCGCCGCACGGGGAAGTTCCCGGAGGCTCCGGGGGCTCCGCAGGGTTCCGGGGTGCGGCGGGGGCTCCCCGCAGAGCTCAGGGTCCCGCCGGCCGCTTTGTGCTCGGAGCCAGAAGCTGGGAAGGGCTGGGGGTGCGGGGCTGGACCCCCTTTCCTTTCGCCAGGAGACAGGCACGGAGCTCGCAGCCTGGCACGGCCGGACTCTGCCCGAACCTTTCCCATGCTCTTCGGCGATAACCTTCGCTTCCCGGCCCCGTGTGCGGGCTGGGGCTGGGCAGGGCTGGCACAGGGGCCGGGGCTGCGGCGGCTCCCGGAGCTCCCCGGTCCCGCCGTGCTGTGGCCGCTTGGGCGGGCTCCGGGGGCACCGGGAAGCGGCCCCAGTTTGGAGGGACACGGTGCCGGGCTCAGCCCGCTGGAGCAGCAGCGTGTGCCGCCCAGGTGTGCTCGCTGGGAGCCAGCCCAGGTTTGCAGTTTGGAACGGGAGGGATCAGCCCATGGTGGAGCTCCCGGGCTGGCCAGGGGAGGTTCGGGCGTGCGGAGCCTCTGCCCGCTCTGACTCTGCTCCGTGCCGTGCCCGGCTCGCTTCCCGCTCCCGTCAGCGACACAGATACCATTCTCTTTCCCTTTCTATTTTGGAGGGCACTCTGGCTGATTTATTTGTGACGATCAAAGGACACATCCGAGCTGTGATCCATCCCGCACGCTGCCTCCTCGAGAGGCTTTGTGTCGATGTGAAACGCGAAATGGCCAATTTATTGCTGTTTGGGGAGCACCTCGGGAGCGGGCTCGGCTCTGGCATCCTCCCCCCGGCCCGCAGGGGATGCTGAGAGCGGAGCCTCCATTTGCCCGGGCTGCCGTGGGTGTGAGCCCGGGGCTCGGTGCCCTGCTCGGCCGGTGCGGGCTGTGCCCATGGCTCGGTGCCCTGCTCGGCCGGTGCCAGGCTGTGCCCGGTGCTCGGTGCCCGCTCGGCCGGTGCGGGCTGTGCCCGGGGCTCGATGCCCCGCTGTGCCCGTGCCAGGCTGTGCCCGGGGCTCTCTGTCAGAGCCGGGCAGGGCTGGGTGTGCCCGATCCCCTCGCTCCATCCCCGCTGCTGCAGCGCTGCTCTCCCCACGCACCCACACTCGCGGCTGCCGCCAGCGCCGTGTGGAACAACACAGGGGATAATGAAATATAAAAACTGTGTTACAACGGCTTTATTTATAGAACAAGGCTTGGAGGAGTTCGGGGTTGAATTATTTGCTTTTCTGCTGCAGTTTATGAATTGCTCCTGTGAGAGGCTGCCTTGCTGGCAGGTTTGGCTGGAAAGTCCTCACGAACCTGGGGGATTCTGTTTAGCTGAGTGTCCATCCTGCTGGATCTGGACTACATTTCCCACTGTGGGCTGCCAGGATGCTTCAAGTGCCTTGTAAGCCAGAAATAGCCACCAGGGGCAGTTGGACAGGGAGAGCTTTCCCTGTTCTCAGCACTTGCTGCCTTATTAACACGATTCATTTTTACTGAAAAAGGGCTTTCTATGCTTATTCTTTTTTTTTTTTTTTTTAACCCGAATACAAACCCGTGTAATATGAGAACCTACATCAACATCACCGATGGGAGAGCAGCTCCTTTTTTTTCCTCTTGAGAGAAGAGACCATTCATTGCATTATTCTGTATTTCCTGTCTTTATAATGTAAATTTTTTATCACGGGCCCGCTGCATTTTCTGGGCTTTGTCCCCCCTTAGCCAGCCGACGGCAGAGAGCTCAGATGTGTATCCATGGGGCCATCAAGGGCTGTGTTTGGAGAGGTTTTCTAGGGAGGAATGTGCTTCAAGAGGAATTTTAGGGCAGAAAGGTGGAGGTGCTGTTGCACCACTTGGTGCCTGGGCATTGAACCGGTGCAGACATCACTGTTCCCTGCTGGATCTGGGATGTTTTCCCAGACAAAGCTGGGCCAGAGGAGGAGTTAATGAGAAGCAGTGAGAAGTGTGGAGGGCTGTGGGCAGCACGTGAATTCCCTCAATGCTCAGGAGCTCCAGGCTGGGCTTGGGAAACCTCCCGGGAGCCTGGTGTGTCCATAAAGGAGTGAAAGGAGAGGGAGTGGCTGGTGGGAAGGAGCAAGGGGACATTTGGCGCACAGCATCTCTCTCTGCTCTGCCCTGCTCCCTGCCCTGCTCTGCAAGGGCAGGAGAGTGGCTGTGGCTCCATCCGCTCATCTTGTGGAGCTGGAAGCTGGCAAGGGCCACGGGGATGCCCAACTGAGATCCCACATTCCCTTTGCCCGCTGCCACAGGCCCTGGGTAATCTTCTTCTGACCCCAGCAATGACTTGGGCCTCAGCTTTCCAAAGGAACAACCAGAATCCAGCAGCACAGATGGGAATTTTCCACCTTTCATCTCAGAAGCAGTGAGGAGCCTGTGAGCTGGGGGCAGGGCAGGGGAGGATGCTCTGAGGCTGCTGCACACACAGCCTTACTCAGCCCTGCTCAGCCTTGCTCAGTCCTGCTGCCTGAGGGTACTGGGGCCCCTTCCCTTCCCTTCCCTTCCCTTCCCTTCCCTTCCCTTCCCTTCCCTTCCCTTCCCTTCCCTTCCCTTCCCTTCCCTTCCCTTCCCTTCCCTTCCCTTCCCTTCCCTTCCCTTCCCTTCCCTTCCCTTCCCTTCCCTTCCCTTCCCTTCCCTTCCCTTCCCTTCCCTTCCCTTCCCCCAGGATCCACCTGCAGGGCCAGGGAGGAGCTGCTCCCTCCAGGCTCAGGTGTTTGTTTGTCCTCTTCCCCTTGGATTTGCGATGCTCTCTGCCGCTGTCACCTTCAGTGAGACACATCTCCGAGTGCCAGGCGCCTCTTTGGATGTTCCTCAAGAGGTTTTCTCTTCTTGCAGGAGGCACAGCCCCCGTGGAACAAGGAGCACCCACCCTGCAGCACTGCACAGGGGCTGGCACAGGCAGCAGCTCAGCCTGGGGCCTGCCAGGGCTGGGACTGAATTTCTGGGAGTGTTTGTCCCTCCTGGGACTTTCTGAGAATGCTTGTCCCTCGTGGCCATGTGGGCAGCTCTGTGCTGCGTCCCAGACCAGCCGGAGCTGTTTGGGATTTGTGATGAGCAGGGTGTCAGGGCTCTTCCATCACAGCGCTGTGGGAGGGAGCAGTGAGGCTGATGAGACACAAATTCCACCTTCTCCTCCCCTTTCCTGCTGTGGCTGCAACTCCTGGAGGTTTCCAGAGGCTGAGGGAAAAGGGGACAATTGTACTGGAAAGTCTTAATCAGCTGAAAGAGGCTGAGGGTGGATCCTGCTGTGCTTGCGTGGAGGTGCTGGGGGAATTTGTGCAGAGTTTGCTCAAATGTGCAAACTCACCCCAGCCTGAGCTGTGTGTGCCTGGCACTGCTGGGACACAGGGAATGGGCTCTGGGGGGGCTGCTCACCCTCTGTGGGGTGTTCAGAGGGGTGTGGGGGCTCAGGGCAGGTGACAAAGCTGGTTCCCTGGGGCTGGGGGCAGCTCTCGGCCAGGCCCTGCCTGTGGGCAGAGCACAGCTGTGGTAGGGGACAGGCAGGGCACAGCTGTGGTGTGGCATAGGAGAGCACAGCTGTGGTGTGGCATAGGAGAGCACAGCTGTGGTGTGGCACAGACAGAGCAGGGCACAGCTGTGGTGTGGCACAGACAGAGCAGGGCACAGCTGTGGTGTGATACAGAGCACAGCTGTGGTGTGACACAGACAGAGCACAGCTGTGGTGTGACACAGACAGAGCACATCTGTGGGGTGGCACAGCCCCTGCCCTGCCTGCTTTGCTCTGGGAGTTCTCCTGGAAGGCCTCTGCAGTCTGCTCTTGTTTCTCCCTTCCTGGTACCCTTGCCCAGGTCACTGAGCCTTTCTGTGATGTTGTCTCAGCTCTTCCAGCCCTGTCCTCAGAGTGATGCTGAGTTCTGTCCCAGGGGACCCAGGGGACGCTAAACTGAGCCCAGAGCTGAGTGTGGAGCTGGGCAGTCCCTGATCACCCCCTCAGCAGTGCCACAGAGGCAGTGACAGACTGATGATCCCCTGAGGGCTGCTGTTGCATCCACAGCAGGTTTGTGTCTCTGGGCTGGCCCACCTTCCTCCCACCCTTCACTCTGCAGATTTCACAGCGTTTATTGTCCCTCTCCTGGAACCGGGAGATCAGCAGAGCACTTGAGTTTTATTTGGAATCCTCCCTGGTTGTCAAGGAAAGCAGAAACACTCCACAAGCACATGCAAAGCATCCAGGAGACTGGAAACAAAGCAACACAAACACTCCAGTGCTGGGGTTTTAGTTCAGTTTCTGGAGAGCTCAGCAGTTTGAGGCATCGCCCTGATGGCTCTCAAGGAGCAGAGCTGGCTCCTGTCTGCAGGGCTCAGGCAAGCCAGGCTCACAATGTCTGCTTTCATGAAATCATGGGATATTTTGGATATTATAATCTGGATACACCTGGAGGGATCTAAAGAACCTCTTGCTCAAAGCCCAGCTGGTTTCACAGCCAGATCTGGCTGCTCAGGGGCTTGGATGTCTTCCCAAGGATGGAGATGCCCTGTCCCCCTCCACAGCCTGTCTGCAGCCCAAGCCCTTTTTCACCTAGCCTGGGTCACACCATGGGTGCTCCCTGTCCCTTTGGTGGCCTGGAGGTGCCTGGCTCTGTCCCTGGCTCTGTCCCTGGCTCTGTCCCTGGCTGGGGCAGGAGTGATGGGGAACTTCGTCCTAGGTCCCTGTGAGGTCAGAGCAGGGGCTGCAGAGGTGCCAAAGAGGGGTAAAAGCAGGGGTGACAGCCAGGTGCCATGGCAGGGACACTCAGGGTGGCAGTGGGACACTCAGAATGGCAGCAGGGACACTCAGGGTGGCAGTGGGACACTCAGAATGGCAGCAGGGACACTCAGGGTGGCAGTGGGACACTCAGAATGGCAGCAGGGACACTCAGGATGGCAGTGAGACACTCAGGGTGGCAGTGGGACACTCAGGGTGGCAGTGGGACACTCAGAATGGCAGCAGGGACACTCAGGATGGCAGTGAGACACTCAGGATGGCAGTGGGACACTCAGGGGGCCAGCAGGGACACTCAGGATGGCAGTGGGACACCCAGGGTGGCAGTGGGACACTCAGAACAGCAGCAGGGACACTCAGGGTGGCAGTGGGACACTCAGGGGGCCAGCAGGGACACTCAGGGTGGCAGTGGGACACCCAGGGTGGCAGCAGACCCTTGCAGACATTGTCCTGTGCCCGTGTTTGCTGTGTGGCTGCTCCTGGAGGAGCCCCTGGCCTGGTTCCAGCCCCCCAGGCTGCAGTCCCTCATCAATGGTAATTACACACAGCTGCCCTGGGGCTCTGCAGCCCTCAGATGCCCCCTGTGCTGACTCCCTGCAGGGACAGGGACCTCTCTGGGGACACACAGAGCTGGCCAGACCCCAGAGCCCTGCAGGTGCTGCGGGAGGCTCCAGAGCAGGGCCATTGCACCCCAGCTCAGCTCTGTGGGGATTGCTCTGTCCGGGCTTTGGAAAGCCCCAGTGATGGAGCCTTGCTGGCCTTTCCCATGACTGGAGCTGATGGAAAAGCCTCTCCTGATGTCTGACCTGAAGCTCCCGGGCTGCAGCTCGTGGCTGTGGCTCCTTGCTGTGTCACCTGGCACACCAAGGTGTGCTTTGCTCTGCCATCCTTTCAGCTGCCAGCTGGAATTAAATCTCCCTTCACCTTCTCTCTGCCCAGCCCAACCATCATAATTCCCTCTGCCTGACCCTGCAGGACATACTGGGACCTATATGGGGAATTAGGAATTGTTCCCTGGCAGGGTGGGCAGGCCCTGGTACAGCTGGGGCTGCCCCTGGATCCCTGGCAGTGCCCAAGGCTGGGTTGAACATTGGGGCTTGGAGCAGCCTGGCACAAGGGCTGGACATCAGCTCCTTCTTCCTTCCAGGAGCTGCATCCTGACAGCCTCCAAACCCTTTTGGTGCTTGTTGGCTGGAGCTGACTCCCAGGAACCTCCTTGTCCAGCATTTCTGTCCTTGACCCGTGCTCTGAGAGCCTTTAATGTCAGCTGTGCCCTGATCCCACCGCAGCTGCAATTCCGCAGGGGAGCAGAGGGATCCAGGGCAGAGGGAGGCTCAGGGCCTGGATGGGAGTGAGTTTCCATCCCAGCTTTTCTCCTGCCTGGATGTAGTTTCCATCCCATCCCAGCTTTTCTCCTGCCTGGATGGAGTTTCCATCCCATCCCAGCTTTTCTCCTGCCTGGATGTAGTTTCCATCCCATCCCAGCTTTTCTCCTGCCTGGATGGAGTTTCCATCCCATCCCAGCTTTTCTCCTGCCTGGATGGAGTTTCCATCCCAGCTTTTCTCCTGCCTGGATGGAGTTTCCAGCCCAGCCCATCTTTTCCCGGTCCCGCTGGAGCTGGCCCCGTTCCCTCCCTGGCTCTGGGAGCCCTGGTGCCTCTCCAGCGCTCTGTGCTTTGTTTTCTCTCTCCGTGCTGCACCTTCTGCTGGAAACAAAGGGATGTTTGCATTCCAGAGGGACGCTTCCCTTTCCTCCCTGAGTGCAGGGGATAATTACAGTGCCTCGCACTAATTGATCCCTTATTAGTGCTAATTGTGATTTACGTGGTGCTTTAGGAAGGGGCATTTCTGTGGCAGGAGTGATGCTCTAATGTCACACTTGTGATGTGTCACCTCATCTCCCGTGAGCTGCTCGTGGGGGAAGCGGGTTCACTTTTATTTTTTTGTTAAAAACCAATCTTTTGCAAGAACCATCTGGCTGCTAAATTCTCCTCCCGGAGCTGTGCGGTTTGCAGGGAGTTCATTTGCGTCTGTAGCTACTAAAGAGGAAGTAAAAGTGACTGATTAGTCTGAGACTGGGACCATTCACATCAAAGTGACAGATTTTGCGAGCTGGATTTGGGGAAGTGTTTAAAACCGGTGTGTTTTCATTAAATTTTGAAGGCTGTGGGCAGAAGTGTGCTCTGGGCACTGCAGCTCAGGCTCAGCCCTGCACCCTGGGTTCTCCTGTCACTGTGAATTGTGGGGCTGCTCAAATTTCCCTCTGCTTGTTTGGTGACTTTAAATATTGATTTTAATTGTGCCTCTTTCTTAAGGCTGTGGGTGATGGTGGGAGCCATGGACAATGATCCCTGAGCACAACACAGCCACGTGCTCTGGGAGAGGGGAGCTCAGCCTGGCTCTCAGCACAGGGGAGAGAGAAAGGAAAATCCTGTGGAGCCCCCAAATTCAGCTTTCCCTGCTCCCATGGGGGTTTGCAGGGATGTGCCAGGAGCTGCTGGCCAGGCTGGGCTCTCAGGAGCCCTTTGGGGGTGCTGGGGTAAGGCTGGCAGGGCTCCACGCTCTCCTCTGTGCAGAGGGGTTGTTGGAAAGCCTCAGAGCAAATCCAGAGTTTGGGAATGTGGGATTTACCTGTGCACAGACAAATGGGCAGTGGGAGCCGGCAGGACCTGTGGGACTTGCACTGCAAGGATCTGGAGGGACAGGACAGAGAAATGGATTCAAACCGAGAGAGAGTGGGTGTAGAGTGGATATCAGGGGAGATCCTTCCCTGCTCAGGGTGCCCAGAGCAGCTGGGGCTGCCCCTGGATCCCTGGCAGTGCCCAAGGCCAGGCTGGACACTGGGGCTGGGAGCAGCCTGGGACAGTGGGAGGTGTCCCTGCCATGGCAGGGGTGGCACTGTGTGGGCTGTGATGTCCCTTTCCACCCAGCCATTCTGGGATTGCACATCCCTGGGGCACTGGCATGTTTTCAGAGCAGTGGGAGCTGTGCTGTCCCTCTCCCCGTGCCCAGGCTCCTTCCCAAGCACAGATCCTGATGGATCTGGCCCTGATCAATGCTCGGTGGCCGTGCAAACACGGTTAGCATTGGCTTTACACTAGAGGGCTGTCTGTCCCTTTCCCTTTGAGAGCAGCCCTTGTGCCGGGATCCCAGTTTGATCCCGGGGTGGGGAGGCTGCAGGCTGGGGTGTGGGCTCAGCTCTTCTCTCTGTGCTGCTCTGCCCGGGCCCTCTGGAGCTGTTTCTGGTCAAGTGGAGCTCTCTGGCTCTGCCCCTGTCCAGAAGCAGCAGTTTCCACACAGGATTCCTTCCCCTCCTGTTCGTCCAGGCCCCTTTTGCTGTCAGCAGTGGGGACTCTGTAGTACAGGGGTGCTGCTCTGGGTTCCCAGGAGTGTGCTGGCATCTCCTGTCTCTGCCCTGGTGAGGATCTGCAGCCCTGAACATCTGCACAGCCAGCTTGGGGTCACAGACAGGAACTGCTCTGGAAACGGCTCTGGGGGCTGGAGGAGCCTTCAGTGTCCCAGGGCTGAAAGAGATTTGGTGTGGGAATCTACAAAATTAGAGAGTTTTGGGAAAGTTGCAAAAGGCAGGCCTCAGAGACAGTAGAACTGTGATTGGAGCTAAGCAGCAGCCATGAGATAGGTCAGCAGAAAAATTCCTTAAACTGTAGAAAAGCAAGGACAAATAGAACAATGGTCTGTGTATTAATGCTTGGCTAGAATAACTCCCTAAGCTACAGAAAAGTTTATCTAGCAAGATATTAAGAAGGTTGAAGCTTAATAATGGAGCTCTGTGCATTGTGTTTAAGGCTCACAAGCAGGTATTGTATTTGAAATAAGCAAGCATTGTTTAACCAAAGGTGCTTATAGTGGTTGGATAGAATGACTGTCAATACTGTCAATGCTTTTGATTTGTGTGATTAGTCAAGAAACTTATAAAGTGAGTTATAATATTAAATTCTTTGTCTGCTGCTTAAGATGTGAGCTGGTGGCACCTTCCCATTGTCATCACCATGTAATAAGACTGATGCTGGAGAATAAAACAGCTCAAGGCACGTTCCCAGCAGTCCTGTCCCATTTATGATTTGTAAATAGCCCCCTAACAGTGTCATTTGGTAGCTTTTGTGTCGTTATAGGACACAAAATAATATTATGTGGACACAACATTCTCCACGGTAGAAAAGAGAGCGTTTAATTTCTGACTCCAACATTTATAGATTTTCAAAAGTGACAGTGGATTGGAGGGTGACAGTGCCACCTCTCCAATGACACTGGACAGACCAACAGTCCATCAACTTTCTCCTCCATAAAGGAATGCAAAACAATGAGTTATTTACAGAAAGTGTGTGAGAAAGTTTGTTACAAGAATATAAACATCAGAAGGCTTAGAAAATCTTAAAAAAAACCAGGGTGACACTCAAGTGCAGAGGGTGGTTCTCTGGCACAAGTTGGTTTAGGAGCTCCAGGCACTTCTCTCCCTCCCTCAGTTTGTCCCTGATGTGTCCTGAGGGGTGAATGATGGTGGTGCTGAGGTCTGAGGAGTGGCACTGACCCCAGGGATGGTGGTGGGACACTGCTGGCTGTGGGGACCAGGGGTTGGACTGCTCTGCATCCACCACCCATGGCTGGGGCAGCAGCAGTGGCAGCACAGCAGCAGTGGCAGCACAGCAGCAGTGGCAGTAGAGTAGCAGTGTCCCTGCAGTCCCCAGGGCTCAGGACAGGATGTCCTCAGGGTCCCTTTGGTGCTCAGGGTCACTGCTGCAGGCAGCATCCCCTGCTGTCCCTGCCCTGCACCCAGGGCACAGCTGGGAGCTGTGGGCAGGCAGGAGGGCAGAGCTGGCCCTGCTGGCACAGAGCCCTGCCAGCTGGGCAGCTCAGAACCACAGAAACATGGAATGGGCTGGGTTGGGAGGGACCCTGAGCCCACCCAGTGTCACCCTGCCATGGCAGGGACACCTCCCACTGTCCCAGGCTGCTCCCAGCCCCAGTGTCCAGCCTGGCCTTGGGCACTGCCAGGGATCCAGGGGCAGCTGCCCAGGCTGGGCTCATGGGCTGCACCTCTCAGCCCACCCTGCTCCCCCCACTGACACAGCCCTGGGCAGAGCTGCTGCATCCCCCCTTGGCTGGCTCCATTTCAGGCCACAAAATGGATCTTAGCCCTCCTGGGGGGGGAAGCAAAGGGATTGTGTCCCCCCAGCCTCTCTGGACATGGCAGGGGGATCAGGCTCAGCCCTGCATGATTGGTGTTCCAGGCTTGATGTTCCAGGCTTGATGTTCCTGGTTTGAACCTTGATTTCTGACATCAAGGGTGAAGGGAGAGGAGGCTCCAGCTGGGCTTGGAGGCAGAGCCTAGCTGAGGGGCGCAGCTTCATCTTCAGGTGACCTCAAAGACCACACCCTTGGGTTTGATGCCACCCACAAGCCCAAGGAGCCATTTCTCCCCCTTTCTCCCAAGCTTTTACCAAGACTGAGCTTCTGCAATGACACAAACTTTGCTGCTGAGGCACTGGGGGCAATGTGGGGTCTGGAGATCAGGCAGTGCTTGTTTAAACATCATTTCCACTATTCCTGTTTTCCTGAGCCTGTGTCTCTGCTGGGTGCAGAGAGGTCCCAAAGCCCTGGGAAGGGGCTCTGGGAGGGGCTGGGGGTGCTGCTGGCCCAGGATTGTGTTCAGTCCCTGTCCCCTTCTCTGCCAGCCAGGGAGAGACATTTGTTCCAGTGGCACCATAAATGACCCCGAGCTGCCTTGGGGAGCCTTTCCCTGCCCATGGTGTTTCATGGGAAATGCTTTGCTTTCTCTGTGTTTATTTTTGGCTTTCCTGGAGTTTCTCAAGGCTTACAGGTAATCCTGAGCTTTGGGATGGCCAGCTGGGCTGCAGGGATAGAGTCTGCCTGAGAATACCGGGTTTGCCATTTCCTGGGTGTGCTGGGAGCTTGGAAAAGTTTAACCTGGGGACACCTGGGGCAGGTGCAGAGTGCTTTGCATGGAGACACAGCTGGGCCAGGGGAATGTCCCTGCCCATGGCAGGGGTGGCACTGGATGAGCGTTAAGGTCCCTCCCAAGCCAAACCATTCCAGGAGTCTGTGATCCTGTTTTTATGGTCACGAGGATCCCCCAGCCCAGTCTGTGCCTGCTCCAGCCCTGCCCCTCCCAGCTTCAGGTGTTGGAAAAGAAATGAAATTTAGCAAAATATTTAATTATAGTGAGTTGTGTGTGAACTGGTTTGTTAAAAAGTAGTTTTGTAGCCGTTGAAAAGTGTGTTGAGTTTTGTGTGTGTAACCTAGCAGGTAGTCTTAGGGATTTAATAAATAATTAAACTAGTGCAGGAAAGTAAGAATGCTAACCTGTCTGGAGGCAGCATACAATGCTCTTAGAATAAGATAAGCAGAGGATTAATGATCTTGTTTGTGAACCAAGGAATGTATCACAAGGGGTCTGTGACCAGGCAAGGGGAACGGGGAAACTGTTCCTTAGAGACTTTGTTGTGAATCGCATGTATAAGAGGGAAGCACCCATATGCGAATTCGGGGGCTCGGATTTTGGGACATGAGTCCCCCAGTTCCCCGGGCCCTTAATAAAGCACCCACAAAACTTATCTGAGTTTTGTGTCATTTATCAATCGGGCAACACAGGTGCCACCCAAGGCAGCTCCTGGGTGCTGAGCTGTGGTTTCCTGGTTTCACCTGCATTTCTGGCTGTTCTAACCTGCATTTCTGGCTGTTCTAACCTGCATTTCTGAGTTCTAACCTGCTCCTCTCCTCCTGAAATCAAGGTTTCACTGTGGCCCATGTGAGCCCATGACTCCCTTGCTGTGACATTTGTGTCCAGCCCTGCTCCTGAAGCCCCCCCTGAGGCTGGGGTGGGAGCCCTGCTGTGACAGCCCCCAAAGCTCTGTGGGATGTCTGGGTGTGTTGCACCCCTCTGCAGGTGTGGGATGTGCTGGCCCTGGGGTCACCCCTTGGGACAGGGGCACGGCCAGCCCTGCTGTCCAGACCATGGTTTAGTGACAGAGGGGCCAGCAGCCCCCCAGCACCTCCACTGTGTGTGACAGAGCATGAGGCCCCCCTGATAATCCCTGCCAGCTCATCCCAGCCTGTGTGCCTGCTGAGGAGGGGACACCAGGCTCTGAGTGCCCCTGCTTGGGGTGAATGTCCCCAGGGGTCACCTGCTGCCCTGTGGCACTGCAGGGACAGTGAAGCAGCTGCTCCAAACCAGGGGCTGCAGCTGAAAAAGCCCTGAGAGCCCTCCCTGCTCAGGGCTGGTGTTTGCTGTGCTCTCAAACCCAGAGAGATCCAGAGTGAAAGGTGAGCCCAGCACCTGGCATGGGCACAGAGAGGATGATATTGGTATCAGCAATATTGCAGACAGGACGTGTCTGAGCTTGTCTGGCCCTTGCTGCTGAACCAAATCACACCAATTGTGGTGTTTCACCCCACAGACACTTTTGGCTGGCTGGATGTGTGGTGTTTTACCTCACAGACACTTTGGGCTGGCTGGGTGTGTGGTGTTTCACCCCACAGACACTTTGGGCTGGCTGGGTGTGTGGTGTTTCACCCCACAGACACTTTGGGCTGGCTGGGTGTGTGGTGTTTCACCCCACAGACACTTTGGGCTGGCTGGGTGCTGCACTGGGCCCGTGGGGACAAGTCCAGGCCTTCAGGAGCTCTGGTGGTGCTGGGATGGAGCTTCCCCCCATAACAGGGGCTGCTCCTCAGGTTTCCCTCTGGCAGAGGAGCTTTAAGGCGATGGTGAAGGAAAGGAGTTGGTTCTGATGGAGGGTTTGGATCCAGAGCTTTATTCTGGCCCTCAGGCCTCTGAATGCAGCACCAGCTCCAACAGAACTCCCTGAGCCCGTGGTTGCTGCTCCTTTAACCCCAGGGAGAGGGGAGGGAAGGGGTAGGGAGCCACCAAGCAGGGACAGGAGGGGAGGGACAAAGGGACAAAGGACACCTGGATGGCCCAATGTCCCCCAGGGGTAGAGGGCATGCTGTCAATCTGCCAATCACTGGATGCCCTTCTGGAATGCCAGGACTGACAGACAGTGCTGGGAGGGGAAAGGAGAGGTGACTGACACACCTGGGAGGGAATCTTAGGGGAGAGACCCGGGACTCTGAGGTAAACCCTGAGATCACACTGCAGCGGGAAGGGATGGTGGAGCCAGGGCTCTAATGGCACGAGAATTGTCACCGTGCTGGGAGCCAGAACCTGCTGGGTGTGCAGAGAGGACAAGGAGTGAGCAGGGATTGCCAGGGCACCCAGAGCTCCTGGGACAGAACCCCAGCCAGCTGTGGGGCCACCCTGCCAGGGCAGATGCCCTGGTGCCCTGGGAGGAGCAGGGATGGGCACAGCCCCTGGCCAGGCCAGCACAGCCCCTGGGGACCAGCGTGGAAAAAAATCACAGAGCAGGGACATGCCAGGCTGGGGGACACTGGGATTGAGTGTGTGACACTGGGGCTGGCTGTGGGACACTGCACATGTAGGGCTGGGGGTGTGACGCTGGGACTGGCTGTGTGACACTGTTCCTCCCCCTGTGAGCTACCCCAGGGGCTCTCCCTGTGCTCTGGGAGCCTCAGGCTGAGCCTCAGTGCTGTCCTTGCTAAGCCAGGACCAGCTCTGCCCTCCTGGATCAGTCACTCGAGTGTGTGACCACCCCAGGCGTGCCATGGGAGCTCTGTGCTCATCTGGGCCATTTGGAGCTCTGCTGGGCAGGTTTCTGTGGCTTTGGGGCCTCCCTGGAGTGCTGCAGTCCCAAGGGCACCATTGGAGCAGGTGTTGTGTTAGGCAATGCAGAGGTGGCTCCATGGCCTCCACAAGGTGCATTCAGGCTGTCCCTCCTTGGGGACAAGGAGGTGGTGGTGGCTCCATGGCCTCCACAAGGTGCATCCATGCTGTCCCTCCCAGGAACAAGGAGGTGCTGCTGGTTTCCTCCTCCCTGCCCTGGGCTGCTCTGCAGAGGCAGGGCCACAGTGCTGTCCCTCACTGCCTGTGGCCCTTTGCTTTGCTCCCTCCCAGCACCAAAGGCCACGGTGGAAAGTCACAGAACCATGGGATCATTAGGGGTGGAAAAGATCTCCAAGATTATCAAATCCAACCTCTGATCAACATCCCCGGCCACCAAACCATATTATGAAGTGCTAGGTCTGCTCACTTTTTTAAACACCTCCAGGGATGAGCACCTCCAGTTGATAAAAAATCTCCAAACCACATTCCAAAGCAGCAAAACACAGGAGAAGCAATCAGATAATTATTGTTTTCATTGACTCCAGCTGTGACTCCAGCCTGTTCCAGGGCCTGACCGCCCTTTGAGTGAGGAAATTGTCCCTGATTTCCAGCCTGGAGCTCGCTTGGAGTGCAGCCTGAGGCCGTTTCCCCTCTCCCACCTGCCCAGGGAGGTGCCTGGTGCCCCCTGAGCAGGTCCATGAGCCCTGCTGGCACAGGCTGGCACAGCTCCTTCTGCCTGCCTGGCTCTCTGGAGCAGCACAGGGAATATGCAAATTTAACCTTTGCATTTTCTGTGCTGTTCTTTTCCTGGGAAATGTCACGGGGGGCACCAAGCTGGGATTGCCTGGCACTGGGGGAAAGAGCAGCAGTGGTGTGTGCCTGGCTCCTGGGGAGGATCCAGCGTGGGGCTGGCATCTCCAGGGAGGGCTCTGGGGGCTGCCCTGCCCTGCCTTGATGGCTGCAGGGATGGGGACTTGGTTTGGAAAGACAGGATTCTGTTAAGGAAGGCAGGAGCCTCCCCTGAAATGGAGAATGTAAACCCTCCCCACCCCTCCCAATTGCTATAAATTTTAAATTAAGGGGCTCTCAGGCAAAAATATGGGAGCTGGAAATAACAGCTCTTTAATAGAGAAGTAAAAAAATAAAAGGATAAAATAAACAATGCAATACACCAGAACAACAGTGACAGAGTCAGAACCCAACCTGACACCCTGTGGGTCAGGGTGTTGGTGGCAGTCCCATTGGAATTGTGGCTCAGCCCTCCTGCAGTGTCAGGGGTGGCTCTGCTGGAGCAGGGATCCTGTAGAGAAGGATGGATTCTTCCTCTGAAGATCCAGTGGGAGAAGAGGCAGCTGCTGTTCCTCTGGGGAATGCAGTGCAGAAGCCGTGCTGGTGTCTCAGTACCTCTGGATTATATCTGGGTAGGAATGCTTGGCTCCTCCCTCTGGGCTCACATCTCCCAATGGGATGCTGTAGTTCTTATCAGCCAATGGGTGACTGGAGCCAGAGGGAGGTTGTGTCCCCCGTGTCCCCAAGGCTGGGGGAGCTGCCAGATGTTCCACATCTCCTGCTGCTGCTGGGCGAGGCTTGGGAGGCAGTGCTGTGCTCCAGGGATGGATCCAGAGGCTGCTGCTGTGGCAAGAGGGAGCTTCCTGTTTGCCTGGAGAGAGGAGGGCAATCCCAGCTGGCAGAGGCTGATGGCACTGTCCCAGCTCAGCCCAGACTGAGGTGAAGGGCTGGGATTATTCCTGGGAAGCACCTGTAGGATAAACAAGAGGGGGTTGCAGTGGGGGCAGGACTGACTGACTGCAGGAGGGAGAGGAATTTCAGCACCAGAATAAACAAAGCCTTTATTAACACCCCTGAAGGTGCTGCCATATTGGCTTTGTGGCTTTTGGCAGCCCCTGCTGGGGTGGATGTGCTGATCTCTGCACCGTTCTCATGGAATAATTCCATCATTCCACTGAGGAGCAGCTGAGGGAGCTGGGCAGGGGCTCAGCCTGGAGCAAAGGAGGCTCAGGGGGCCCTTGTGGCTCTGCACAGCTCCTGACAGGAGGGGACAGCCGGGGGGGTCGGGCTGTGCTCCAGGGAACAGGGACAGGAGCAGAGGGAACGGCCTCAGGCTGGGCCAGGGGCAGGACAGGGTGGATTTTGGGAACATTTCTAATCACTGAAAGGGTGGTCAGGCCCTGGCACAGCTGTCCAGGGCATGGTGGATCCCCATCACTGGAAAAGCTCAGGAAGCTGTGTGGGTGTGGGACATGGCTCAGTGCTGAACGTGCTGCTGCTGCCTCAAGGGTTGGAGTCAACAATCTCAGGGGTTTTGTCCAACCCAGACAATTCTGTGATTCCCATGGGCTGTGCCAGCTCCAGCTCTGGGTTCTGTGATTCCCATGGATCCACATGGGAAAGCTGCTGCTCCCACAGGGCATGAGCACCTTCCAGAGCCTTGGATCTGCCAGATCATGGAATATCCTGAGCTGGAGAGGACCCACAGGGATCACGGGTAGCTCTGGAGGGAAGGGCCCATCCTGGGGCTGAACCTCGGTGCTGTCAGCACCACCTGAGCCCAGCCATGGGGCTGAGGGGCTGGGAGATCTCCCCAGGCTCTGTCCTGGGGCTGGGAGCAGGGCAGGGATGATGGGTTTTCATTGCTGGGCAGCGCCAGAGCACCTGGCCGTGGGACACTGGGACAGGCTCCTGGGGACAAGAGGGACAGAGCAGGGACAGCCCAGGGTCAGGAGGCTCTGCAGGGTGTGGAGTTATTTACAGCCAGGGGAACGGCCCCAAAGGCACCTGGGGACTGGAGCATCACAGCAGGGGCTGATGGGGGAACATTCCCTGCCCAGCACTCAGAAGAGCAAGGCCTGGGATAGCCACAGGATTTTCTGGTGATAGCCATGGGATTTTCTGGTGACAGCCATGAGATTTTCTGGTGACAGCCATAGGATTTTCTGGTGATAGCCATGGGATTTTCTGGTGATAGCCGCAGGATTTTCTGGTGATAGCCGCAGGATTTTCCTGGGCCTATCCACAGGAAACAGGGAGAACCAGGCCAGCTTTTTGATGCCTGAGAGAAGAGCCTCATTCCAAAGATGAGAGCAAAATTTATCCCTTTTTTTGTGTGAACCATTTTAAGGAGCATCTTTAGGCTGTGTGGCAGGTGGGAATGGCCAAGGCCTGGTTTATTTATTCTTCACTCACAGGGTGGGCAGGCCCTGGCACAGGGTGCCCAGAGCAGCTGTGGCTGCCCCTGGATCCCTGGCAGTGCCCAAGGCCAAGCTGGATATTGGGACACTCTGGGACAGTGGGAGGTGTCCCTGCCTTGGCAGGGGTGGGAAGGGATGAGCTTTAAGATCCCTCCCAACCCAAACCAGGCTGGGATTCTGTGATTCTGAGCTCTGGGGCAGAGCTGCTGCTTCCCAAATCCCTTCAGGAGCAAAGGTGGGCTGCTGGTGCAGATGTGGAGCTGCCCCTGGCAAGGGAGGCAGCAGAGGGTTCAGAGGCACTGCCTGCTCTCCCAGCCGGGGATAAGCATGTCCTGGTGTAATTGCCTGGCTTATTTGGAAAAAAACCCTCTGTAGTTCCTAGAAATTCAATATTGAAAGCACTGAGTAGGACCCTCTGTGGATTAATTTTGAGGAGAGAAGAAGAATGAGGAATTTAATGCTCACTCTAATGAATGTCAATCTTCTCTCTTAATGAATAGGAATCACAGTTTGCTGCACATTGTTGGGAAATGAAAAGCATCCTAAGTTCCATTCACTTCCTTTTTTTTCCCCTTCCCCTTTCTTTCTTTTCTCCCCTCTTTGAGTGAGATAATGCTGTGCACAGCAGATGTGAACATTCATTTGTGAGCACCAAGGATTTTTATCTCTCCCTGTACAAGGCAAGGCTCTCCTTCAGCTGAGCTTTGTAAAATTTCCTGTACAATCCAAACACTGCTTCAGAGCTGGATCCTTCACAGCCAGCTGGGGTGGGGTTTTCCCCTTTTTCTTGGGAAATCATCCTGAGAATGCAGAACAGAGCTGGTGCTTGATGTGTTTGCTGCTCTCAGCCCTGGCTTTGCTGGTTGGAGTGGCAGAGCTGAGGCTCTGGTGCTGCTGTCACCCTGCAAGGGACACAAAAGGACACCCACACCCCATGGCATCCCTTCCCTTGGCAGAGGGATGCCCAGGGGTGATGCCAGGGGTTGCTGCAGCAGCAGCTCTGGCTTTGGGAAGGTGCTGGGGCTGGCACAGGGGAGGGCAGGGGCTCCAGCCAGGACAGGGGAACTCGCAGCACTGCCCAGCCCTGGGCCCCAGCTCCTGCCTCTGGTGGGGATGGATGGATGGATGGATGGATGGATGGATGGATGGATGGATGGATGGATGGATGGATGGATGGATGGCCCAGGGCCTCTGCAGCAGCATCACAGCACCCCCATTGCAGCAGAGCACCCCCATTGCAGCAGGGTTGGGGGTTCTGGGAGCAGCAGAGCCCTCTGAATGCCTGGAGCCCCCTGGTTCCTGTCCTGCTCCATGGCAGCTCCAGCCCTGGGGAGAGCCATGGGCCAAGGGAGCTCCTGGGACTGCTGAGGGGTCAGGGGATCTCCTGGAACTGCTGAGGGTTCAAGGCATCTCCTTGAAATGCTGAGCTCCTGGCTGAGAGCTCAGCCCAGCCAGCCCGGCCACCTGCCCTTCTCCATGACTCTGTTTGGATCAGGGGTCACCTCAGACCCTGGGGACAGTCTGGGGTCACCCCAGCACAGGCCCTGGCACTGGAGAAAGCAGCAGCAGCTGCTGGGGCTGCCAGGAGAAGGCTCCATGGCTTCTGGGGCTTTGGGTGTACATGGAGGCTTTGGAGTGTGTGTCAAGGTTTCAGGTGTACATGGGTGACTTGGGGTGTATGTCAAGGTTTGGGGTGTACATGGAGACTTTGGGGTGAATGTGGAGGTTTGGAGTGTACATGAGGGCTTTGGGTTGTATGTCAAGGTTTGGGTGCCCATGGGGGGTTTGGGGTGTATGTGGAGGTTTTGGGGTCTGTGTGAGGTTTGGGGTCTCTGTGGGGGCTCTGAGAGGTGTGAGTGGAGGTTTGGGGTGTGTATGAGGGCTTTGGGATGTATGTTGTGTATGTGGAGGTTGGGGGTGTCTGTGGAGTTTTTGAGGTGGTTGTAGGGGTTTGGGGTACATCTGGGGCCTTTGGGGTTCATGTGGGATGTTTGGGGTGTGCGTGGAGGCTCTGGGGGGGTCTGTGGGGTGTGGAGCACACACTGAGGCCCCTCCTGCTGTCCCCAGCACCCAGGCTCAGACACGGAGGGGATGAGTGGCTGTGGGAGAGGGAAGGGAACTCTGAGGAGCAGTGGGGCTGAGCTGAGGCCTGGCCCCATCCATCCCTCAGGAGTGGAGCCCAGGCAGCCCCTGGGAGTGAAGTGAGCAGTGAGCAGAGCCTGCAGCACCCGAGGCAGGCTGGGATCAGTGTGAGAAACACCAATCACTTGTTTTTCAAAATATTAAAAGTTTAATGATAAAATGGTTATAAAAATAGCAATATAATTAGAGTAATGATAATTTGGACAATTTGGATTGGGACAATACAAGACAACAGAAACAAAGAGTTACGGACATCTGGGTACCTTTTCTGGGCAACATAAGCCCGAAAAAGACCCACATTAACAGAGGATTAACCCTTAAAAACAACAGCCTGTTGCATATTCATACATCTTATCCATGATGCATAAATTCCATTCAAACACAGGATTCTGTCTGGTCAGTGTCAGCTTCTTCCTCTGAATCCTGATGGCTCTTCATGGCTCAGCGAGGCAGGAAGAAGTTCGTTTCTCCTGATAATGGGGCAATAAATTCTCTTTCTCTGAAAGATTCAGGTGTCCTGTGGCTGCTATCTCACTATGAGTTCTTTCTTTAAAAAAGAGTATTTTACATAGCATAGTTTCTATTTTAACATTATGTTATAACCTAAAACTATATTTAACACACTACTTAAGAGAATTAACACAGCATCACTTTCTAACACAACACATATAATATTCATTTCAATATTTGTGAAATACAATCATAAAATACACATTTTTCACAACCAGGATGCAGATGAGCAGCAGGGCAGGGATGCCTGTGGCCGTGCTGTGGGATGTGGAGGGGAAGGGGCAGCCTGGCAGGCAGGGCTGCTCTGGCAGGGGCTTTCCCTGCTCTGTTCCCCTGTGCAGGTGGCTCCAGCTGAGCGGATGCTGGCTCACAGCCAGGGGAGTTTAGAGTTGCACTGTTTTAAAATATTTATTAATGTGAAGATGTCGTTAGCACTTAAGCCGAGGCAATACCGTAGAAGTCTTTTTGCTGGAGTGGAAGTTAGTGATGCTGAAAAGCCATTAAGCTGTAAATATAAACTATATTAAGTGCTCAGGAGCAACCTTAAATATCCCTCAGCTGGTGGCTGTGCCTGTGCAAGGCTGAGTGTCTGAGAGAGGATTATTCACAGAGATCTCTCTGCATAGGGCCTGCCTCTGCCCAGGGCCTGAGGGGATTTGCAGGTGAGATTTCCAGCTCAGGGATTGCTGTTCAGTGCCTGATATCCCCCAGAACCACAGGATGCCACGGGCAGGGACAAGAAGAGAGAGTGTTCAACCCTGCCTAGCCTGGCCTCGGGCACTGCCAGGGATCCAGGGGCAGCCACAGCTGCTCTGGGCACCCTGTGCCAGGGCCTGCCCACCCTGCCAGGGAACAATTCCCAATTCCCAATATCCCATCCAGCCCTGCCCTCTGGCACTGGGAGCCATTCCCTGTGTCCTGTCCCTCCATCCCAGGCCAGACAGACACACTGAGCCCAGAGGAGGAGGCGGTGGCTGAGACCCTGGGGTGGCTGCTGTCCCTGGACAAGGCTCCAGGAATAGCAACAGAATTAGGAATTTTTGCTGCTTGTAAATCATAAAGTCATTCAGCCCCTGCTGAGGCTCCTGCCTATCCCCTTGGGCTCCCTGCCCAGCCAGGATCAGCCCTGATCCCCTGTCCTGCCAGATCAGGAGCTGGGATTTTCTCAGAAAGGGCTGCCAGAGCTCAGGAGTTGGTGACTGCAGTGGCCCTGAGCCCTCTCTCCATCCCTGTGCTCACAGGGACAGAGCTGATGGGGGTGGGAAGTGCTGGGGTCTCTGGGGTCTGGCTCTGCCCCCCAGTGTGTGCTCAGCATCCCCCAGAGCTGGGCAGCCCCTGAGCCCTCCTGTGCCCAGGTCCTGCTGCTGTGCCAGCCCCGCTCTGCTGCCCAGCTGTGCCCAACCCTCCCAGTGTGGGTTCAGGGGAGCCCATGGATGCTCCCAGGGCTGGAGCCAGGCTGGGAGAGCTGGGGGTGCTCACCTGGAGAGGAGAAGGCTCCAGGGAGAGCTCAGAGCCCCTTGCAGGGCCTGAAGGGGCTCCAGGAGAGCTGGAGAGGGACTGGGGACAAGGGATGGAGGGACAGGACACAGGGAATGGCTCCCAGTGCCAGAGGGCAGGGATGGATGGGATATTGGGAATTGGGAATTGTTCCCTGGCAGGGTGGGCAGGCCCTGGCACAGGGTGCCCAGAGCAGCTGTGGCTGCCCCTGGCAGTGCCCAAGGCCAGGCTGGACATTGGGACTGGGACACCCTGGGACAGTGGGAGGTGTCCCTGCCATGGCAGGGGTGGCACTGGATGAGCTGTAAGGTCTCTTCCAACTATTCCATAATTAACAATTAACAATTCCATGATTCTGTGATTCCATGGATTTTGTTAACCCCAGGAGCAGCCTGGCCATGCAGACCCTGCCTCCCTCTGCTGCTGGACCCTCCCTTTGTACTCCAGCCCAAGGCTGGCACTTGATTCAGTAAACTCCCTGCACCCAAGAGAGCTCACATTTCAATCTTTAAATCCAACCTGAATAAAGATTGCAGAAGTGAGGAGCCCCCACTCGGGCTGCTGAGAGCTCACAGTGATATGGATTTCTTAGGCAATTAAACTGCACATAATAGAGTAACTGGATTGTACAAATTTAAAGAGCACCTGGAATATGCAGGCATATTCTGAAATTTCTAATCTCATATTTCAGCTCTAGCCCATTAATCTGTCATATTTAAGGCCTTTATTTCTTTTCTGTTCACCCTGCTGCAGAGTTGGGATATTGCTGGGAAATGCAGCTCTCCCATGTCTGCCTGGATCTCCTGGGCCTGAGCACCTTTCCCTGCTCACATCCTGGGCTCCATCCTGGTTTTCTGAGTGGAGCAGGGCTGGGACAGTGCAGGAGCAGGGACAGCCCTTCCTGGGGACAGGAGCTGCAGCCCCACGTCCCTGTCCCCATGCCCAGCCTGCCAACCCTGACTCTTCCCTTCTCCCCCTCCAGCAGCCCCCAATGCTGTGTGGCCCTGCAGTGTGCAATCCCCTTCCCTCTGGGCCCTGCTGGCCCAGCTCAGCTCCCTGCTGGCCCTGAGCTGCTCTCCTGGCTAGTTGGGCACCAGGGGGGTCCCATGGAGAGGGAATTGTAAAGGGAAATAATCCCCCAGACAACTGTGGGGAGCTCAGAGCCCGTGCAGGATCCAGGAGCCTCAGCAGCCACAGCTGCTGCTTACACTGATTATTTGGGGTCTGAGATGCAGCCCAGCAGAGCTGGCAGTGGATGCCCCATGCATTTGTGGGGTCACAGAGGTATCTGGGGGATTTCTTCCCTTTAGAAATCCCAAGAGCAGCCCAGCTCTCCCCACAGACATCCCTCAGGGATTGCCCTGGGGTGCACCGCTGGGACAGTCCCTGGGGTGGGGCATTTTCTGGGGTCCCCTGTGGCAGGAAGGAATGAATCTGACTCCATGTTCTTAAAGGTATTATTATATTATATTATATTATATTATATTATATTATATTATATTATATTATATTATATATCATATCATATCATATCATATCATATCATATCATATCATTATTATGCTATACTAAAACTATACTAAAGAATAGAGAAAGGACACATAGAGAAGGCTTAACAAGATACTAATGAAAACTTGTGACCCTCTCCAGCATCCTGACAGAGCCTGACCATGATTGGTCATTAAGTTAAAACAATTCACATGAAACCAATCAAACAATGACCAGGTGATAAACAATGTCGCAAACACATTCCAAAGCAGCAAAACACAGGAGAAGCAATCAGATAATTATTGTTTTCATTTTTGTCTGAGGCTTCTCAGCTTCCCAGGAGAAGAAATCCTGGCAAAGGGATTTTCAGAAATGATGACAGTAACACCTGGTGTGGCCCTGTGCTCACCTGCAGCCAGCGCTGGGCTCTGCTCAGTGCAGGCTTTGTTCCAGCAGAGTGCAGGGCTCAGGGCAGGGCCGTGTCCCTGGAGGCTGCTCAGGGTGGCACAGACAGGAATTGCAGCTCTTGCTCACCCCAAAGCTCGGGCTGTGTGTGTGTGCCAGTGGGGCAGCCCCAGCCCCGTGGCACCTGTGGCACCTGTGGCACCTGTGGCACTGAGCTGTCTCTGGGCTGCCCTGGGGGTTGTTGTGGGGCAGCCCTGGCAGCCTCCACCCCCTGACCCTGCCCCAGCCCTTTCCACAGGGACTGTGCCTGCAGGAACACTGGGATGGGATCTGCCTTGGGGACTCCATCTGCTTGTAAATCATACAGTCATGAACTACTTTGGACTGGGATGGACACCAAATCCAACCAGTGCCAGCCCTGCCATGGCAGGGACACCTGCCACTGTCCCAGGCTGCTCCCAGCCCCAATGTCCAGCCTGGCCTTGGGCACTGCCAGGGATCCAGGGGCAGCCACAGCTGCTCTGGGCACCCTGTGCCAGGGCCTGCCCACTCTCCCAGTATTTCCCCAATATCCCACTGTCAGGAAAATGAATCCACAAACACCAACCACAGGTTTTATGTTGAAAAAGGAGTCATTGGAGGCCTGTAACTTTATTTGAATAGAGGGAGAGGCAATGGGGCATCTCCATGGGTCTCTCACATTGCTCATGGGCACAGCCTCCTTTTTATCCCAGTTTCCCGGCTGCATTTCCCTCTCTTTCCCCACTGGTTGAGGTACCTGCAAGGTACAGACTTCCCAAATGGCCTGGTACAGATCCCCTTCTAATGGGCATCCCCCTCCTCCTTTTCCTCTGTTCTTTTTCTCTAAGTCCAGGGATTTAGCACAGCCTTGGGTGAGCAACAATCTGTGTCAATTAGTGGAACTCCTCTGGAATTTATGGTTCCTCCCACTGCTTCCTTCACCTCTCATTATCTGATTTTATCTACCAGCAGGTGTTTTAAAGACACCTCATTCCTTTCACCATCCATCCCTGCCCTCTGGCACTGGGAGCCATTCCCTGTGTCCTGTCCCTCCATCCCTTGTCCCCAGTCCCTCTCCAGCTCTCCTGGAGCCCCTTCAGGCCCTGCAAGGGGCTCTGAGCTCTCTCTGGAGCCTTCTCCTCTCCAGGTGAGCACCCCCAGCTCTCCCAGCCTGGCTCCAGCCCTTGCAGCATCTCTGGTGCCTCCTCTGGGCTCTCCCCAGCAGCTCCAGGTCCCTCCTGTGCTGGGCCCAGGGCCGGGGCAGCTCTGCAGGTGGGGTCTCACCTGGGCAGGGAACAATCCCCCTGGGGGGGTTAAACAGGAGCCCCTGGAGCTCAGCTGCCCCCCAAACACATCCCAGGCTGCAGGAGAGCCCTGGCCCTGCCCTGCCAGCTCCTCCTGGGAAATCCATTGGGGTACCCTGAGTTCAGGCATCCCCAAAAGGGTCTTGGTCCTTTTTGCCTCTCTGGGGCAGGAGGTAGGTGGAGCTGGGAGCTTGGGCTGTCCCTGGGCTGGCTCTGGAAGCTCTGGGTGCCAAGGACAAGGGGGCAGTGGCTCAGGGGGCTGTGCCACACATCCCATCCTCCTGGGAGCCAAGGACAGGGGCTCAGGGGGCTGTGCCACTGTGAAAAATGCATGCATTTTATGATTGGCTTTTCACAAATATTAAAATGAATATTAAATGAATGAATATAACAAATAATAAAATGAATATGTGTTGTGTTAGAAAGTAATGCTGTATTAATTCTCTTAAGTACTGTGTTAAATTTAGTTTTAGGTTATAAAAAATGTTAAAATAGAAACTATGCTATGTAGGATACTTTTTTTAAAGAAAGGTACTGTTAGGATTCAGAGGAAGAAGCTGACACTGACCAGACAGAATCCTGTGTTTGAATGGAATTTATGCATCATGTATGAGGTGTATGAATATGCAACAGGCTGTTGCTTTTAAGGGTTAATCCTTTGTTAACGTGGGTCCTTTTTGAGTTTATGCTGCCCAGAAAAAGGTACCTGGACTGTCCATAACTCTTTGTATTTATTGTGTCATATTGTCCTAATTCAATTTGTCTCAATTATTATTACTCTAATTGCATTACTATTTTTGTAACCATTTTATTACTATTAAACTTTTAACATTTTTAAAACAAGAGATTGGCGTTTTTCACAGCTGCACATCCCACCCTCCTGGCAGCCAAGGACAGGGGGGCACTGGTTCACTGTGCCACACATCCCACCCTCCTGTGTCATCCTGGTTTTTTAATATTTTCTAAGTCTTCTGATGTTTACATTCTTGTAACGAACTTTTTCACACACTTTCTGTAAATAACTCATTGTTTTGCATTCCTTTATGGAGGAGGAGAAATTTGATGGTTTGTCCACTGTCATTGGAGAGGTGGCACTGTCACTCTCCAGTCCATTGTCCCTCTTGGAAATCTAAAAATCTAAAAAATAATCTATATTAATCTAAAAAATCTATCTAAAATAATCTATCTAAATCTAAAACATAAAAACGTTGGAGTCAGGAAATAAACTTTCCTTTTTTCCTTCACCTTGAGACCAGCAGTGTGCGCTTGTGCAGTTTCATGTCCTGCAGTGACACTCCAGGGGCACCCCAGACCCTCTGGGGCTCAGGATCTTTGCAGCCCTGTCTCACACAGCATCTGCAGCCTCAGCTGGAGCAGCAGAGCCCTGGGAGCTCCTCTGAAACCCAGCCCGAGGGAAAGAGGCAAAATCCTGACCTGCTTTTGCTTGCTGCGCGCAGCCCAGGCTGCTTTCAACTCCTGGCCTCGATTAGTGAAAGCTAAATTGTTTTCCTGTGGAATTGTTTGAGAGTAAAGAGAGGTCTGGGGTGTTAATTCGCTCTTTGTTTTCGCTCAGGGAACCACGGGGGGTTGGAGGCTCGGTGAGCGAGGCAGGCAGGTTTGTGTTGGTTTGTGTTGGTTTGTTTGCAAAACAAAGTTTAGGGATCGACTGTGCCGAGCAGAACGAGCCAGGATGGAAGGAAAGATGTGAGCGCTCTCTCAGGAGAGCTTTAAAAGCCTGCACATCTCGCAGGCGCTTTAGAAATTCAGAGCTGACCCTGCTTGCTTTGTTTAAAAAAAAAATTAAAATATAAATAAAATTCTGCCGCACAACCCCGCCCCCGTGGCTTTCTTTGTGAGGAACTTCTGACAGACTCGGAAATGCTCTGCCTGCTGAATAAATTATAAACCCCATCCTCGGGCACAGGCTGCACAGCCAACAGCAAATTAAATCCTCTTCATGGCAATATCGAATGGAGTTGTTTGCTTTGGTTTGAGGAGGGTGCATTCAGAGTATTTACCTTGTGCATTCCGAGTATTTCCCTTTGCTCAGCTGCTCGGGAGGGGATTCTCGGCCTGGGGAGGGCTGGCTGGGGCAGGGTCGGTGATGCTCTCAGAGAGGGCTCAGGAGCTTCGGAGCCGGGGGAGCCAGGGCTGGGCTGGCAGGGGCAGCCCTGGGTGATATAAACATGGGCAGGAGCCTTTTCTCCTTTTTAATGCCTTCATTAAAAATGATCAGCTCTGGGGGGAGAACCGACGGGTCCGTGCTTACGCCACCACTGCTCCCAGGAATGGCACAGAGGAGGAGGAAGATGCAGCTTTGTGCACTGGTCTGTGGGCAGAGCTGGGATTTCCATCCTCACGAGAGCATCAGGAGATTCCCTTCTTCTTCGTTCAACATTCAAGGTCCTCTGTCCAGCTGACATCTTTGAGGTTAGGGTGAGGGGTACAAAGGGTCTTAGTGGGTACTGGATTCTGTTCCTCACGTCTAGACGTCACTTTGATCTGTCAGTTCCGTGTTGGTTCATTGTTTTTAGGGGTTTTTGGCTAGGTTTGCTGAGGGGTTTCTCCATTTACATGCCAACTCTGATGTCCCCTCCTCTTCACTGTCAGGGTGCCATCCTCCAGGATGCAGCAGGTGCCACTCGACAAAAGGGGGAATTCTTAACCATCAACAACAGGTAGTTAATGAAAACGATCGGTTATTACAATAGCAAACAGTTAGAACACCACCCTGGCAGCAACTGGCCCAACCTGTGAACTCTGCAACCTTTTTTAAAAAACGAGGAACTGTTCTACTCATAACACTGGGCATCCCTTGGGGTGGGGCCGGGTGCTGCTGGGCCTCCTCGGGGCAGGGATCGGCTGTAGGGGCCAGAGATGTCACACAGAGCCCTGGTGTCACACAGAGCCCTGGTGTCACACAGAGCCCTGGTGTCACACAAACTCCTGGTGTCACACAAACCCCTGGTGTCACACAGACCCTGGTGTCACACCAGCCCTGGTGTCACACAGACCCCTGGTGTCACAACAACCCTGGTGTCACCTCCCTTGATGGCCAGAGCTGTCACACAGACCCTGGTGTCACACAAACCCCTGGTGGCTGCTGCAGCCAGAAATGGCTCAGCAAAGATCTGGGAAGGTCTCTCCAGAGTGGTCCCCAGGGAGCCTCACTGGGGAGCCCAGCCCTGTCTCAGGGAGGGACAGGAGGTCCCTGGGGTGCCACACTCAGAAGGGGGTGCTGCTGTCTCTGCTGTCCCTGCTGTCCCTGCTGTCCCTGCTCTCCTTGCCCCTGAGCCCACTCAGCATCCCACACATCCCAAACCCACGTGGCAGGTGATGCTCCAGGGCTGCTGAGCACCTCTGAGCTGGGGGTAAGCTCCTTCTGGGCACCCAAAGAGGGGAGAAGTGGGTGCAGATCTGTTGTGATTCCCCACAGGTGACAGGAGAGGCAGAAGCCAGAGGTTTGCACATTAAATCATGCCAGGATTTACCAGCACTTGGTGCAGCAGAGCAGTCCCAGCTCCATCCCCTGCTGCTCCCTGCACCCAGGATGTGCCAGTGCAGCTGCTCTGGCCCCAGCCTGGTGCCAGGGGAGTTCACAGGGAGCACAAAGGAGAACAGAGCCCCCCTGGATGTGCTCCACGAGCAGGGGCTGTCAGAAATATTACAGATTGATCTGTATTTTATCTGGGAGGGAGGATGGCTCCTTAACATCATTAAGTGGTGACCTTTAAAGCTCATCTTGTGCTGCCAGCCGGGCAGGCAGGGGATGGAGCGGAGACGGATGGCGGCAGTGGGGAATCAAATAAATTGTTTGCTGAGATCACTGCGGGTGTGTTTGCACTGGTGTGGAGGTCCCTGGGCCACTGTTCGCTGTCTCTTTCTTCTTTACAGCAGAATAAATCCAGTTTGGTGGCCAAGATGAATTTTCAGGGCCATATGTCATGTTTTACAAGGGGCTGACAGCTCAAATTGGGGCAGAATAATGGTGCCCAGCCTGGAGTCACCTCGATGGCTTTATTAGATTCCTCATCCCCCAGCAGATGAGCAGGCTGGCTTGGGGGCTGCTTTCTGCTGGGAACCTGATCCTGTTTAGTTCCAGCTTGAGTGTTGGTGTGTGGGAAATGCTGCCAGGCCAGGTGCCAGCTCCAGGGCCAGGCTGGGTGGCTCACACTGGGGTGCTCCAGGTGTGGGGCCTGTCCCCTGCACCTCTGGGACAGGGAGGGGACATCCCTCACAGCCTGGGACTGTGAAGGGCTCGGTCCTACAGGGGTCTGTGGGATTGCCTTGTACCCTGTGAGCTCCTGTGTGGGGTCTGGGGGATTGCTGGATCCCCTTCCCCAGGGACTGTGGTCACAGTTGTTATTCCTGCCATAGTCTGGAGCTGCATCCAGGAGGGTGAATCCCAGTTTGGGTTCATTTCCAGGAGGGTAAATTCCAGTTTGGGTCCATTTCCTCAAGGGTGAATCCCAGTTTCAGTCCATTTCCAGGAGAGTGAATCCCAGTTTGGGTCCATTTCCAGGAGGGTGAATCCCAGTTTGGTGCATTTCCAGGAGGGTAAATCCCAGTTTGGGTTCATTTCCAGGAGAGTGAATCCCAGTTTGGGTCCATTTCCAGGAGGGTAAATCCCAGTTTGGTGCATTTCCAGGAGGGTAAATCCCAGTTTGGAGCTGGATCCAGGAGGGTAAATCCCAGTTTGGGTGCATTTCCATTGGTGTGGTTCTCATCCTTGGGGCTCCCAGCCCAGCCTGGGATGGTGTTTGGGATGAGGGGTGGAGGAGAGGATGGAGAGGACAGAGGGAGCCCAGGCAGCCTTGGGGCAGGAGGAGGAGGAAGAGGAGGAGGAGGAGGTGCTGCATCCTTTCCATGGCCCTTTCCTTGCCCTCTGAGAGGTCAGAGAGGACTCAGAGCTTGTTCTGTGCACTCAGTGAGAACAACCCAGGGGCACAGGGGCAGAGCAGCTGCATCCTGAGGGGTGACAGGCCCTGAGGACATAGGAATAGCTCAGACACCAGCCCTGGTCCCCTCTGGGGACACAAACTGGGGGTTTCCCCAGCACTGAGCTGCTGGCACAGCTCCTCTGTCCCCTGTTTGTCCCTTGTCCCAGGGCCATGCTCCCAAGGGAGGTGACGACAGAGTTCCCATGTCTCCAGTGAGGATGTGCCTGACTTTGGGATGTCTTTGCAGACTCAGACAGCTCTTAAAGCAGAAGGTTACCCTAATTTATGGTGCCTGGATTTATGGGAGGTATATATCAGGCACAGGTAATAGCTTTGCTGTGCCCATCTCCTGGGGGGACATCCTGGAGCCTCTAGGAGCAGGGACAGCACTGGGAACATTCACTAGTGGCACTGCTTTAACCCCTTCAGCACTGGGAGCAGTCACCAGTGGCACTGCTGTAACTCCCTCAGCCCAGCAGCAGGGAAGGGGCAGTCCTGGCACTGCCCACACTGCCCAGAGTGCCCAGCCTGTGCAGTGGGACCCAAAGCCCTTTGCCTTCTGGCAGTGAATGGCAAACTTAAGAAGGGGAGATTTCCCAAAGCTCAACCCACCCAAGCCGTGCAGGACCTTCCTGCAGTGCCCTGTGCCCACCTCTCTGCATGGGAACAGGGGCAGTTTGTCCTTCCAGTCCCTCCCTGCTCATGCCCAGGGCTGCTGCTGCAGTTCCTGGGCTCTCTGTGCCTCCTGGCCCTGGCACCTGCCCCAAGTATCCCTTCAGGCAGTGCCACCTCCTGCTGCTCCTGCCCATGGAAATGCCCCCAGTGCCCCTTGGCTGGTGGAACAGGCAGAGCACTGCAGGGGCAGATTGGCTCCTCTGTCACTTCCCATTCCCAAAGCCCCGGGGAGCAGCCCTTGGGAGGGTGGGGATGGAGCTGTGGGGATATCTCTGTCCTGTCCCTGCCCCGAGTTGCTGTGCCCCATTGTTCCCACACTGAGGGATGGCCCAGGGGCTGCCCAGGCTGGGGATGGCCCTGGCAGGAGAGCTGAGCTGGGGGTGCTGGAGCCATCTGTGGAACAGGATCCTGCGGCAGCCAGCAGGTCAGGAGCCCAGCTGGAGCTCCTCTGGGAGCTGGGGATCCTAGCACTGCTGGAAACCTCAGCCGGAGCTGGTGGGAGCTGCTGGGCTGGAATGGGGAATGGAAACCTCAGCAGGACCTGCTGGGAGCTGCTGGACTGAAATGGGGAATGGAAACCTCAGCAGGACCTGCTGGGAGCTGCTGGGCTGGAATGGGATCCCAGCACTGCTGGAAACCTCAGCAGGACCCAGTGGGAGCTGCTGGCTGAGGCTGGAGCAGCCCAGGGCTGGCAAAGGCTCTGCTGGGCTCAGTGCTGGGAGTGCTGGGACCAAGCTGGGCTGGAGCGGGCTGCATTCCCTGCAGGATAAATCCCTCCGTGACTCATTCCCGGCGCTGCAGGCAGGGCCTGGAGCAGCTGAGGTGCAGAGGAACCGGGAGGTGTGGGGAGAGGGAAGGAAAGGTGAGAGCATGGGCGGGAGCAGGCGGGTCCCGGGCACCGGCTGCTGCACCCCCAGCCCACAAACCTTCCTCACATCCCAGACAGCAGAAATGGCTGGGGCATCTCTGCTTCCGAGCCTTTGCTCCCACTGATATCCTGAACAGCCTGAAATCAGCAGGAATTCCTTGGATTTCTCCTCAGACCCACCAGAGCAGGCTGAGCCCTTTCCCATCCCGCCCCCTCCTGCTGGAGCTGCACTTTCAGAGCTGCTTTGCTTTGGCTGTAGGAGGAGGGGGGATGAAAATCTGCTATTCCTGGGGTCCAGGCTCTCCTGTCCTTCCTCCTCCTCCTCCTTCCCTGCAGTCCCTGTGTGGAAATGGCTGTGCCCACTCAAGGAGTTGGCTGTGCTGCTTGAAGATGTTCTGCTTCTTTAACGGAGCCTCAGCAGTTACAAAAACTTGTCTTTAAAAATTCATGCTGTTCTGTATCATGTTAAATATTTATTCTAAAGGAACAATGCGTTCCCCCCTCCCCCCTTCTGCTATGATACCTATTTTGCATATGAGCTGATTAATTATTAAGCATCTACATTTTATTTTGACAAACAGAAGATGTGCTCCAGTCAGTTGGATGCTGTTGTGTTCTGCTGAGCTGTGAATTCACCTTCCCTCTCCAGGCACAGAGATCCTCCCTGCCTGTGTCCTGGGGCTCCCCCACACCAGGGACCTGGACCATGGAGGAAACTGCAGGATCGCCTTTCCCTGCCCACCCAGCAGAGAACCAGGCTGGCTCCTCAGCCCCAGGTGTGTTTTTACCTGCCCTGTCCCAGGCTGTGCCCAGATGAAGGTGATGAACCTTTCCTGATGGGAACATCCCCTGGGCTGGGGCAGGAGAAGGTTCAGCACACACCAGGGTGTGCCAGGGCAGCAGGGAGAGCCTGGTGCCAGCTCCCACCCCTGGGGACCAGGGAATGGAGGAGAATGGGATGTGCTGGGCCCGAGGCAGCTGGATCCCAGCTGTCCCAGCACAGAGCTGCTCCATGACAAACGTGGATGGTGGCACAAGGTCCAGGGGACATTTCCTGCAGGGGAGCTTGGAGCTCCTCTGAGGGAGCCAGGACCCAAATTCCCTGAGTGGTTGCCGGGGTGGAAGGGCAGAGCTGTGTCCTTGGAATAGAGAGCTGCCCTGGGGACACAAACGGGCCTGTCCTTCCTGAGCCCTGGGGACACAAACGGGCCTGTCCTCCCTGAGCCCTGGGGACACAAACGGGCCTGTCCTCCCTGAGCCCTGGGGACACAAACGGGCCTGTCCTCCCTGAGCCCTGGGGACACAAACGGGCCTGTCCTCCCTGAGCCTGGGACACAAACGGGCCTGTCCTCCCTAAGCCTGGGACACAAACGGGCCTGTCCTCCCTGAGCCCTGGGGACACAAACGGGCCTGTCCTTCCTGAGCCCTGGGGACACAAACGGGCCTGTCCTTCCTGAGCCCTGGGGACACAAACGGGCCTGTCCTCCCTGAGCCTGGGACACAAACGGGCCTGTCCTCCCTGAGCCCTGGGGACACAAACGGGCCTGTCCTCCCTGAGCCCTGGGGACACAAACAGGTCTGGGCACTGCCCTGCAGGTCCAGCTCTGGGGCTGGAGCCTCCTCCCAGCAATTCTGTGGGAGAGGGAAGCACACAGTCTGCAGCCCGGCTCACTGGAGCCCAGGTGTGTGTCCTCCCAGCAGGAATGGGCAGAGGTGGGATAGGTGGATCTTGGATTTTTGGTTGATAATTGCTGCCCTGAGATGTGCAGGATGTCTCTGTTTCGGCCCACACATCTGAAGAACGAGTCTGAGCTCTTCAGTTTTTGGTCTTGAGGTTGTTTATTAATTCTTATCTATAAAATTTTCTTTCTGCCCAGCCGAGATCTGCTCAGCAGGGCAGCCAAAGGCACTCTGACCACCCCCCCCCGAGGCGGTGTTGTCCTTTTATACTACAAACTACGTATAACATATTTACACTTAATTCCCAATAGCCATCACCTATGTTAGACAGTGCACTTCTACTCTAAACCAATCCCAAAGTGCCAGCATCACAGAAAATGGAGAACAAGAAGAAGAAGAAGAAGAAGAAGAAGAAAGGCTAGACACACCCAAGTTCCTCCTCTTGTCCCCATAACCCCCATACCAAAAATCCTAAAATCTACATTTTCACCCTGTGATCATTTTGTTATTGTACTATTCAAACTTCTGTGGCTTTCAGGTCCTCATACAAAGCTGGTAACTTGCTCCAGGGGTCATAATCAAATCCCCAGGTGTTCTGGGGTGTGTGCCAGGGTCTCCAAGCCCCTGGCAACTTTGGACACCCTGAGGGATGCACTGAGTTCTGACAGGTGCAGAAGAAGAGCTCTGGCATGCAGGGGCCTGTCCTGCTGCAGGGGCACCCCATGGCACCGCTGCTCTGACCCTGCAAACTGGGAACAAGGGATAGCAAAGAGCTGATCCCAGGGCAAACCCCACTCCAGGATTATCAGGGATTAATCCTGCTTAGAAAACAGGATTAGTGTTCAGGAGAGATGCTCAAAAACCAGCATTTGTATTCCTCGTGAGATTCTAGTATTAGCCCCTCTTCTCCCCGCCCCAGATTTCCCAAGGAAGAACAAAAATAACTCTGAAGTTTTCCCATGGAAATGTGATCTCAGCTGCTTTGCAAACACGGGAGCATCTCTCTCTCTCTGTGCTTCCCAAGTAGGCTTTGCACCAATAAAAACGCAGCCACGGGATCCATTTTGGACTTGATGATCAGGAAAGCAGGAAAATGAAGCAAATTGGGCTGAGGTGTTTGTTTGGGGAGCTGTGCCAAAGAGATGTGATTCCCTCAGCCTGTGCCCTTCAAAGAGTCTGTCAAAAACCCCTCCTCGGGCTCCACCCTTGTGAAAAGAACGGGCAAGGTGGAGATGTCCAAAGCATTTGGAGCAGATTCTCAGGGAACCTTTGTCTCGGGATGAGTTTGGGAGCTCTGTCACAGGGAGCAGGGACTGCCCGGGGGCTGCGGGCAGGGGGATGGCTGGGCAGTGAATGCTCTCATTAACAGCTGGGCAATGAATCCTCTCATTAACAACTGGGCAATGAATCCTCTCATTAACAGCTTCATTAGCGAGCGGTGGGACTGCGGGGGGGGGGCAGGAGCTGAGAGGTGGCATGGGCCTGAAGAGTGGCACTGGGCTGAAAGCTGGCATGGGGCTGAAAGATGGCACAGACTTGAAAGGTGGCACGGGCTGGAGCTGAGAGGTGGCATAGACTTGGAAGGTGGCACAGGGCTGAAAGGTGGCACAGACCTGAGAGGTGGCACAGACCTGAAAGGTGGCACGGAGCTGAAAGGTAGCAAAGAACTGAAAGGTGGCACAGACTTGAAAGGTGGCACGGGGCTGAAGGGTGGCACAGGGCTGAGAGGTGGCACGGGGCTGAGAGGTGGCATGGGGCTGAGAGGTGTCACAGGGTTGAAAGGTGGCACAGATTGAAAGGTGGCACAGGGCTGAGAGGTGTCACAGGGCTGAGAGGTGGCACAGATTGATAGGTGTCACAGGGCTGAGAGGTGTCACAAGGCTGAGAGGTGTCACAGGGCTGAGAGGTGGCACAGATTGATAGGTGTCACAGGGCTGAGAGGTGTCACAAGGCTGAGAGGTGTCACAGGGCTGAGAGGTGTCACACAGCTCCGCGGTTCTGGAGCCCTAGGAGAGGCTGCAAACCCAGCACAACAGGATCAGGATCGCACTCGGCTCAGTACCAATGGCCCGGGGCAAACTGGCCACGGGACTCGGTGCTCTGTGTGCTCCTGTGCAGGGCTGCTTTGATCCACAGCTGCACAGACTCCCCCGGGGTCACTCTGCCACTGCTGCACTGGAATTCCAGCAAACCCTTGGGAACCTGGGCATGCAGAAGGCACCAAGGCTGAGCAGGGCCCTTGTCCCGTCACTCCACAAGGAGCTGTGGGCAGGGCTGGGTTTGCGGCCTGCCCCACCCCTGCTTTTGGGAATGAGAGGGATGATGGATGTTGGGAGTCCAACCTTGAAAAGGCCGTTTTGGGGAGTGAGGCACTGGCTGGAATAGAAACAGAGCTGTGACATCCCCTGGAGGACCAGAGCAGGGAGCTGCAGGTGCTGGGCCCAGCCTGGGCCTGGTCGCCCCTGAGGGGCTCTGCTGGGCCAGGGATGGAGCAGGTTCAGCAGTGGAGTGTCCCAGGGGGGTGACAGGACAAGGGACAATGGATTTGAGCATCCAGGGGGCAGGGCTGGATGGGATATTGGGAATTGGGAATTGTTCTCTGGCAGGGTGGGCAGGCCCTGGCACAGGGTGCCCATCCTGGATCCCTGGCAGTGCCCAAGGCCAGGCTGGACACTGGGGCTGGGACACCCTGGGACAGTGGGAGGTGTCCCTGCCATGGCTGGGGTGGGATGGGTGGGCTTTAAGGTCCCTTCCACCCAAACCATTCTGGGATTTGGTGCCATGGGGGAATGGGAAGGTCCTTCCAAAGGCAGGCCTGGCCTCCCCTCTCCTGCCTGGGCATTGCAGGCCCTGTCAGAGGGCAGGGCTGCCTGGTGCCCACTGACCAGGCAGGAGCAGGGCCAGCAGTGGGGCTCAGCAGGCACAGCTGAGGGGCAGGAATGCAGGAATGCAGGAATGCAGGCAGGGTTTGGACAATGCCCTAGAAGGCTCATGGAGCAGCTGCTGCTTCCCCCTGCCTTTGTGGCTGGGGCTGATCTCCCAGCTGGAACCTGGGCTTGCTTTGCTACCTCTGCTGGATTAAAGAGTCTGAGTGTCCACTGGTTTCCTCCCCTGGAAGTGCTCAAGGGCTGTTTTCAGGTCACCTTTTAGCTTTTCTTCAATGCACACTCAGATCAGGTGTCTTTACTTCACACTGTTTTCCTGGCTCTTGACCTCATTTTAGGCTCTTCACAACTGGTCTGAATCTTGTGCCTTTCTCTGAACTGCCTTGGGACAGATTTCCACTGGAGCAATGTTCTAACCCTGCCTTCCTCTGGTGCATGGTGGGCCAGTTCCCTTCTGTACCTGCAGGTGGGATTAGTGGTGGAGCTCAGTCCCAGCTCTGTGCCTTGAGCTGGCATTGCCTGCAAGCTGTATTTCCTATGAGCAGTTGCTGGTTTTGGACAAACCATGGCAGACTTGTGGATGGGTGGGGCAGGAAGAGCTGGATCTGCTATTTGGGCATGGAAAATGAAGCTTTATTTTGCTTTATTCTCCTCTTTGGGAACTGAATCTTGGCTCAAGGCTTATCCAGGAACATCCAGTGCAGGATGGCTGAGATTCATGCCCACCCCTGCCCCAGGAGTGACTGCCAGTGTCCCTGAGCCCAAAGCCATGAGCTGCATCCCAGCTGTTTGTGGCAGCTGGAAGGAGCTGCATCCTGAGGCTTCCCAGGGGAAGGGAGGGAAATGTCATTGCCCTGGAGGAGCCAGAGGTGCTGGTTCAGCTGGAGAGAGAAGACATTCCAGGGGCTTTGCCCACTCCAGACATTCCAGAGCCTTTGCCCACCCCAGAGAGCTGGGGACCATGGCCAAAGCAGGAACTGCTTGTGCAGCCCAGGCTGGTGGGATGGTGATCCCTGGGAACAGGAGCCAGCCCCTCTTCTCTGGCCCAGGACCCTTTCCTGAGGCTGCCAGCACTGCCTGGGGCACACCTGAGACATTGGGGGGCTTTCCTTGGGGCTTCCAGGATAGCCAGGATAGCCCTGAATGCCAGAATACCTGAGCTGAGCTGGGCTTGGCTGGGCTGGGCTGGGCTGGGCTGGGCTGGGCTGGGCTGAGCTGGGCTGGGCTGAGCTGAGCTGGGCTGAGCTGGGCTGGGCTGGGCTGGGCTGGGCTGGGCTGGGCTGGGCTGGGCTGGGCTGGGCTGGGCTGGGTTGGGCTGGGCTGAGCTGGGCTGGGCTGGGTTGGGCTGGGCTGGGGGTCCTGGCTGCAGGGAGGGTGCAGAGCTGTGCTGGTGTCTGAAAGGACACAAAGACCTGGCAGCAGGGCAGGACAGTCTGATTTTAGTCAGAATGGTCTCAAATCCTCCAAATCCTCCATCCCAGGAGGGACAGTACCCCCTAACCTGTGCTCCAGCCCAGGGTGCCTGGGCCTTGTCCTGCTGTGCTGAGCTGTTGGGATCTGTGTCCTTGGTCGCTCTGAGCTTCGCTTCCCCTGTTCCCTGTTCCTCTCCATGGATGCTCTGTCCCCAGCAGCGAGGAGAATTCCCTTGGCTGCAGGGAGCTCCACATCTGATGGTGGAGATGGTCACACCACATCTCCTGATGGTAGAGATGGTCACACCATGTCTCCCTCAGCCAGGGGCCTGTCCTGCCCCAGGGGACACGGACAGGCAGGGACACTCAGGTGTGCACAAAGCTCCAAGCAGGCACTGCTTGCTTCCCTCCTTTCCCATGTCTGGCCATGTTTCCCACAGGAATCCCGTCCCCCATGGGTCCTGTGACATCCATTTCAGGTTTCCCATGGCTTTGGGGCCAGGGAAGCTCTCCTGGATGCAGTGTAGGGAGGGTGATGGCTCCATCCTCCCCCACTGCCTGCTCCAGGCCTTCTCCTGGGGAAGCCCCCTCTGGAAATAGCAGGCTGAGTGTTTCCAGCTTCCAGAGTGCTTCAGCAAAGAATCACATCAAGGGCTCTTAATGCTCGACCTTTCCCATCTCCCTGCAGCTCCTGAGTGCCAGGCTCAGGCTGGGAAGTGCCTGGGGACACTTCTGCCCCCACCCAGCCTGTGCTTGGCAGAGAGCAAAGCTGCAGCTGGACCCAGGGACTGCCCTGCCACCCCCAGCTGCTGCTGCTGGGGACACCTGGGCCACCCTCTGCAGCGCTGCGGGAAGGGGCTGGACCTGCACACACGGCTCTGCCAGGGCACTGCCCTGGAGAGAGAGACTGCTGGGTTGTACTGGCTCAGACTGGGTTGTGCAGGGCCATACTGTGTTATACTGGGTTGTACTGGGTTGTGCTGGGCCATACACGATCATACTGGGTCATACTGGGTTGTGCTGGGTCATACTGGGTTATACTGGGTTGTGCTGGGTCATACTGGATTATACTGGGTTGTGTAGGGTCATACTGGGTTATATGGGGTTATACTGGGTTGTACTGGGTTGTGCAGGGTTCTGCTGGGTCATACTTGGTTGTATTGGGTTGTGCTGGGTCATACAGGATTATACTGGGTCATACTGGCTTGTGCTAAGTCGTGCTGGGTTGTGCAGGGTCATAGTGGGTTCTACTGGGTTCTACTGGTTCATACTGGATTATACTGGGTTGTGCTGGGTCATACTGGGTCTTACTGGGTCATACTGGGTTGTATTGGGTCATAGTGGATTATACTGGGTTGTGCAGGGTCATACTGGGTCATATTGGTTTGTGCAGGGTCATACTGGGTCATACTGGGTTATACTGGGTTGTGCGGGGTCATACTGGGTCATACTGGGTTATACTGGATTGTGCAGGGTCATACTGGGTCATACTGGGTTATACTGGTTGTCCTGGGCCATACTGGGTTATATGGGGTTATACAGGGTTGTACTGGGTTATGCAGGGTTCTGCTGGGTCATACTGGGTTTCCCTTGATCATACTGGGTTGTGCTGCTGGTTTGGGTCTCTAGGCTTGCTGGTTTGGGTTTCCAGGTTTCCCTGGATGAAGTCAGGGAGCCCAGTGATCCCATTGGCACTGGGAGCTGGAGGAGGCTCCTGGGATCCCTGCAGGGAACTCCACAACTCCTGACAGGAGAGGGGTCGGGCTGTGCTCCAGGGAACAGGGACAGGAGCAGAGGGAACGGCCTCAGGCTGGGCCAGGGCAGGGGCAGGGTGGACATCAGGAGGAATTTATCCATGGAAAGGGGGGTCAGGCCTTGGCAGAGGCTGCCCAGGGAGGTTTGGAGTGCCCATCCCTGGAGGTGTCACCTGGACATGGCACTCTGCTCTGGGCACAAGGTGGGATCAGCACAGATTTAACTCGGTGAGCCTGGAGCTCTTTTCCAGCCTGAATGGTTCCATGATCCTGTGATTCTGGTTCCACCCTGCAGGAGCAGCTCCCACCAGAGGCAGGGGCTGTGTGGGGCAGGGCTGTGGGACAGCAGCCCCAGCTCAGGTTCCACCCTGGAGCTGCAGGGCTTTGGAGTGGCTCAGGCACTGAGACAGGAGTGCAGGAGCTCCTGTCGCCAGGCAGGGCTTGCTGCCAGCAGCTGGAGCTGAAATCACTGTTTGAGGAGCAGGAGGGACCTGCTGGGACAAGGTGGGGTCTGGGGCAGCTGGAGCAGAGGACAGAGCTGGCATTTCCCTCCTGCCCAGCTGTGAGAGAGAGTTCAGTCCAGGGAGCTCTGCTGTGTCTGCTTTGGGGAGCTCAGAGGGACAGCTCTGTCCTAGGGCTGTGCAGGAATGGGACAGGCTGCTGTGGCTGCATTCCCTGCTCACCCTGGCACACCCAGGGGCTGGGACAGTGCCCAGGCCATGGCTCCATCCCTGCAGGACTGGGCATGGGATTGGGAATGGGGATGGGAATATGGATGGGAAAGGGAATGGGGATGGAAATGGGGATGGAAATGGAGATGGGAAAGGGAATGGGGATGGGAAAGGGAATGGGCATGGGAATGGGAATTGGGATGGGAATGAGGATGGGAATGGGAATTGGGATGGGAATGGGCATGGCAATGGGAATGGGCATGGCAATGGCCACAGGAATGGGCACAGTAATAGGCATGGGAATGGGAATGGGAATGGGATGGGCATGGGCATGGGAAGGGTTGGAGCTGCTGGTCTTAGAGGGCTTTTCCAAGCAGACTCCCTGAGTGCGTGCCCAGAGGAAGAACATGTCCCCAAAGGCACACACCTTGCCCTGGCCGCTGCTCCTGGCCCTGCTGGGGGATCTGGTGATCCAAACCAGCTGCAAAATTCAGCTTTGCACAGAATTCCCTGGGTGGGTGGAGTGGCAGTGGCTGAGCTGTGGCCCAGGGCTGTTGTGTGCAGAGAAACCAGGGTAAGCACAAAGCAACTGGGGAAAAAAATTAAAAATAAATACATGCTTAAAAAGTTTTTAAAATTTAAATGAGTTTTATTTCTTTTCATGTTGAAGGCTGCATTTTCTTTCCCTCATTTTCTTCTCCTCTTAGAGGCTGGTACTGCTGAAGTGGTTGTTTTGTGCTTGTTCCTTTAATTAGTTTCTTAGCAGCTTCCCAGCTTTCCTATGGAGACTTGTGCTTCTTCTGAAGTTGATTTCTTAAGGTTAGGCTTAAAAAAGCTTATCCATATGGAAAGACATGAAGTGAAAAGGAAAGCCAGGCTGTGGGAATGATGCAGACAGGTTTGCTGGCTTCAGTGTCCAGTTCTGATGCACTGGGAGAGATCCAGGAGCTGGGATTTGACCTTACAGGTCACAAAGATTGATCATCATCAATCATCAATCACCACAGAAATGGGCAGAGGACTGAAGCACTTTTCCTATTAGGAAGGGCTGAGATTGGAATTACTCAGCCTGGAGAGGAGAAGGCTCCAGGCAGAGCTCAGAGCCCCTTGCAGGGCCTGAAGGGGCTCCAGGAGAGCTGGAGAGGGACTGGGGACAAGGGATGGAGGGACAGGACACAGGGAATGGCTCCCAGTGCCAGAGGGCAGGGATGGATGGGATATTGGGAATTGGGAATTGTTCCCTGGCAGGGTGGGCAGGCCCTGGCACAGGGTGCCCAGAGCAGCTGTGGCTGCCCCTGGATCCCTGGCAGTGCCCGAGGCCAGGCTGGACATTGGGGCTGGGAGCAGCCTGGGACAGTGGGAGGTGTCCCTGCCATGGCAGGGGTGGCACTGGATGAGCTTTAATGTTCCTTCCCACCCAACCCATTCCATGATTTTATATCCAATCAGAGTTTCCAGGTTGAACTCTTTGGGACATGGGCATGTCAAGCATTGAAATTCTTCAGCAAAGCCCTCCCTGTTCCCTTTGGCTGGAGCACAGGGCTGATTTTATCCTGCTCCCTTTGGAAATGTCAGCCCCTGTGCTCAGGAATTTTACAGCCACCTTGTGCCTTGCAAGCCAAGATCACTTTTTAATGCTAACAAGGAATCAATTTGTTTTGAATGTGCAAAGATTTTATGCCACTAAGAGAGAAGGGTTTTTAATATGGATATAACAAGCCTTATGCTATGTCCATGGTTTGAATAATCCATGGATTTCTCATTGTCCTGCCTCAGAAAAGATGCTGGAGTAAAGGAAAAGCTGCTCAGAAGGGCAGCCAGGGTGCTCAGAGGGCTGGGGTGGGCACAGACCCACAAAGAGGTTTTACACCTTTTTGTGTCCAGGGCAGGGCAAGGGGCGCTGAGGAACTGGTCACAGCTGTGACCCTGGTGGCACTCGGGGAACAGGTGAGGCTGGAGCCTCCCCACACATCCATCAGTGCGCAGGGCTTTGCCCCAGGATGCTGTGGGAGCCAAAGGACAGAGTGAGCTTGGAGAGAGGAAAGGCAAAGTGGCTCTCTGGGATCCACTGTGGCCGTGGAGCAGGTGGTGCTTGTGGATAATCCCAAATGTGGAGTCTCCAAAGCTCTGCCTGTTCCCTGTGCCTGTGCCTCACCTGCTCAGCCCCACGTGGAGCCTCTGCTGTGCCAGGGCAGGATGAAAGCCCCATGATCTTTGTAGTGCTTCAATATTCCAGTGCTTGTACAAAAAAAGAGTTTTAAAAGGGTTCACAGAGCAGCCCAGACCCAGATTCCAAGCTGCTTGGGCACTGCAGAAACAGGGATTTAACTTTCAGAAGCTGCAGATTTCATCCTGGCTCACGTCTGTCTTTTTTTTTTTTTTTTCTTCTTCTTCTTCTTTTTTTAATGGTTTTCTAAAATTACCAAAAAGCACCCACAGATGGTGGAGTTCTGATTGGTTTATTGTGTGTGAGTGTGAAAATCCACAGCATGCTGGTGCTCCCTGCTTGGTCTCCAGAGACACACAGGCTCTGCAGCTGATTGGTGAAATGAATATCACAGAATTGTGGGATGGTTTGGGTGGGAAGGGACCTTAAAGCCCATCCAGTGCCACTCCTGCCATGGCAGGGACACCTCCCACTGTCCCAGGCTGCTCCCAGCCCCAGCGTCCAGCCTGGCCTTGGGCACTGCCAGGGATCCAGGGGCAGCCACAGCTGCTCTGGGCACCCTGTGCCAGTCATGGCTCACACGAGCAGCACAAATCTCCTAAATCATTGCAGGTGTTCTGAAACAGCCAGAACTCATTTAAATGGGAGCTCCAAATAACTTCATTGGCTTAGCCAGCTCTCCGTGTTCTGCTCTCTCAGCTGGAAGCTTTGCTGGGAGTGGGATGAGAACAAGAGCTCCCCTTCCCCAAACTTGCTCTGAGCCAGGGCCTGGCTGTCACCCACCAAGGACATTTCTGTGCTTAGGATACCTGATGGCACCAATCCACAAATACAGGGTGGTGCTGTATTGTGGGGTGCTCTGTGGCAGGAAAGAATGATGGATCTGACTCCATGTTCTCAGAAAGCTAATTTATTATTTTATGCTACTATATGATATAAAAGAACACTAAACTATACTAAAGAATACAGAAAGATACAGACAGATAATAATAAAAGATAATAATAAAAACTTGTGACTCTTTCCAGAGTCTGACACAGCTTGGCACTGATTGGCCAATAAGTAAAAACAATTCACATGAAACCAATGAAACAATCACCTGTGGGTAAACAATCTCCAAACTACATTCTAAAGCAGCAAAACACAGGAGAAGCAAATCAGATAATTATTGTTTTCCTTTTTCTCTGAGACTTCTCAGCTTCCCAGGAGCAAAATCCCGGCAAAAGGGATTTTTCCAGACAATATGACAGGGTAGTGACAAATCTGTCCCAGATTTCCATCCCCTCTCTATGTGAGCTGGGGTCAGAGTCGCTCTGGCTGGGCAACGTGGCACCTTCAGCAAGATGCTGTCACTGCTGTCCTGCTGTCTGTCATTGCTGTCCTGCTCTGCTCTGGGACAGGATCCCTCCCTCCCTGGAGCTGGTGCAGGGCTGTGTTTGGGGTTTGGTGTGAGGATAATGCTGAGAACACTCTGAGCTGGTGGTTGTTGCAAGGTGTGCTCACTGCAAACCCAGGAGTTCTCAGGTTGCCAGGCCCTGGCAGTGAGCTGGGATGGAACCTGGCCAGGAGAGCTGACCCACAGTGGCCACAGGGACATTCCACACCACAGAAGGTCCTGCTTGGGGTAGGAACCAAGGCAGGGGTGGAATCTCCATCCCTGCACATGTGGTGATGGAGGAACTGAGCTCAGTGCTGGCCTGGGCAGTGTCTGGGTAATGAGGGCAGTTCTTGGGCTCCATGGCCTTGGGGGTCTTTTCCAGCCTTAACTCTGTGACTGTTCAGTGCTCAAAGGGGCTCCAGGAGAGCCGGAGAGGGACTGGGGACAAGGGATGGAGGGACAGGACACAGGGAATGGCTCCCACTGCCAGAGGACAGGGATGGATGGGAGATTGGGAATGAGGAATTGTTCCCTGGCAGGGTGGGCAGGCCCTGGCACAGGGTGCCCAGAGCAGCTGTGCCATCCCCTGGATCCCTGGCAGTGCCCAAGGCCAGGCTGGACATTGGGGCTGGGAGCAGCCTGGGACAGTGGGAGGTGTCCCTGCCATGGCACTGGATGATTTGTAGGGTCCCTTCCCACCCCAATCATTCCATGATTGCGTGGCTCTGTGACTCTCATGCATGCCCTTGGGAGGGAGAGCTCAGAGCTCATGTGCAGGATCCAGAGATGTCCTGGGGCCTCTGCAATCCCATCCATGCCCATCCCAGACACCATCTCAAGGAGCTTTTTATTCTGCTGCTGGAGCTTCCTTACACTGGCATCCTGCTGCCCCTGGAGCAGCTGAGGCCTGCTGAGGAAATGCTCTTCAGTGGATTTGAGAAGGAATCTCTTGGATAAGGAGAAGAGACCCTCAAGTGCTGATTTTCTGCCCAGTTGCCTCTTCTTGCAAGAGGCAGTTGAACTGCAGTGGGAAGAAGGTTTTGCAGCACTTTGCAGCTCACACACTGTGTCCCCACTCATTTGAGCTCATTTTTCTCCTCCTTCCCTTTCCACAGGAACCTTTTCACTCCTTCACAAAGAACCTGCAATAAGAGCATTTCCGAAATCATTGTTTATTCAATATTTATGACAACCTTGGAATGCAAATTAAGTTGTAACAAACGAGCCCACAGGTGGGTGCTTTGCTCCTACACAATTCCTGAATTACCCTCCTGGAGCCCTGATTTTCCATGGTTTCCTTGCAATGCTGGGTTGGTGCCTGGGAGCACTGTACTTCATTCACCACTCTCTGTGAATTTCCTTCCATCCCTGCCCTCCAGTCCAACAGCAGGAGTGGGAGGTGTCCCCCTGAGCTGGACTTAACACATCTGGAGCAGGAAGACAATGGAATCATGGAATGCTTTGGGTAGGAAGGTGTAGGAGTGTCGGGGGTAGGATGGTGGGGATGGACAGAGACCAGAGATCTCTGGGGCCAGGTCAGGAACTTGGGGTTCATTGCAAAGGGCCTGGGTGCAGGGCCCTGCTGGGAGCTGCCAAACACAGCTGGGGCAGGGCTGAGAGAAGAGAGGGGGAGAGAGGATGAGAGGGTGAGAGAGTAAAAGGGGTAAGAGGGTGAGGTTCCCGTTACAATACAATAAATCTTCTTCTCGGTTGAATATTCTAATTCTCACTAACCAATCTAATACAATATACAAATCCTATAGCATTTACATACAGCCTATAAGAATCATTACATTACCACACTGTGTTACATTTTAAACCCTAAAAACTCCTCTTTGGGCCCCTTCTGCCAAGCTGTAGTGTCTGCTCTGATCCTTGGGCCTGTCTGCAAGCAGAGGGTGTTGTTCCATCAAAAGGGGATCACCTTCAGCTGGCCATGCCATTGTTTTCCAGTTGTTCAGTAACTGAGGTATCTCAAAGCTTGCTTTCATTTCCATCTCACTTATAGTTTCTATATTCTCCAAATCTTTTGCCAGACAATCATATTGATAAGGCTTTCCTGTTCCATCTTCCTCAACAGGAAGGAACCTTAAAGCTCATCCAGTGCCATCTGTGCCATGGCAGGGACACCTCCCACTGTCCCAGGCTGCTCCAGCCCCAGTGCCCAGCCTGGCCTTGGGCACTGCCAGGGATCCAGGGGCAGCCACAGCTGCTCTGGGCACCCTGTGCCAGGGCCTGCCCACCCTGCCAGGGAACAATTCCCAATTCCCAATATCCCACCCATCCCTGCCCTCTGGCACTGGGAGCCATTCCCTGTGTCCTGTCCCTCCATCCCTTGTCCCCAGTCCCTCTCCAGCTCTCCTGGAGCCCCTTCAGGCCCTGCAAGGGGCTCTGAGCTCTCCCTGGAGCCTTCTCCTCTCCAGGTGAGCACCCCCAGCTCTCCCAGCCTGACTCCAGCCCTGGGAGCACTGGGATGTCCTGCTGGGCTCTCCCAGGTTTTGGACTCGACATCTCCAGCAGCTTGGGGTGCCCAGGGTGTGGTAACCACTGTGCCACAGCCAGGGAAATCTGTTATTTGCATCCAGAGGTTCAAGATATCTGTGGAAGCTGTCCCAGTGAGTTCTTGGTCTGGACATCCCCTGTGTAAGCCCAGGCCCAGCAAAGCCAGGTGTGGGTGCTCTGCCTTCCCTTCACCTCCCCAGTGTCCTGTGACACCTCTGAGGAGCCCAGCTGGATTCTCTTCCTCCCCTCCTTGTGCACACACACACAAACTCTTCCTCTGGGGCTTCCTAGGGATCCCTTCCCATGGCCCTCCCTGGTGCCCAGGCTGTGCCCTCCTGCCCAGCTCTGCCACAGGGTGCCCTGCCCCATGCTGGGCTCACAGCTCTGCTGGGAGATGCTCCCCTGCTCTGTCCCGGCATTCTCCAAAGCAAAGACTCAAACAGCAGCACCAAAATCAAGAAGAAAATCCTGTATTTGCAGCACCAAAACTTTGCTGCCTTCTGGGTTTCTCTCCCCTGGAAGCTGCAGCATGAACGAAATCATCAAGATTTAATTCAGCCTGTGGCTTGAGCTTGATCTCTGCACTTGTCCTGCAGCCCTTTCCCTTCTCCATCTGCCTCCCTGCCTGCATCTCAGCATGGCTCAAATCCAGTCAGCTGGATGGAATGGAGCTGTGTCCACCCAGGAGCCAGCCCTTGCTCTCTTTTATTCCTTGCACTGTTTTTTATTGCTGGGGTGTAGTGGAGAGGGAGCGGCTGTGATATCCCTGTCGCCAGCCCCACTCTGTGCCTGCCATCCCTGGTTCCCAGCTCTTCCCTGGAGGTTGGGTTTGCAGTTTGGGTGTCAGGAACAAGAGCTCTGAGCTCCTCCCTGTGCCCTTGCTCCAGCTGGGATAAGGTTTTGTCCCTCCGCGTGCTTACAGCAATCCCAGAGGCATTCCTGACACCTGCAGAGGAGCTGGGGCACTCCCAGCCCTTCCTGCAGCTCTGGAGGATGAGGCAGGGCTGGGGCTCGGGCTGGGGCTGCCACCCCTCCTGCTGTCAGAGATTTATCCCTTCCCTTTGCTCCTGAACAAAACCCTTCCAGGCTGCCTGAAGTAAATGATATAAACATGGAATCTCCTGAGCCAGAAGGGCCCCACCATCATCATCCAGCTTGGCCCTGGCCCTGCCCAGACCCCCCAACAATCCCAGCCTGGATTCCCTGTCCCTGCTCGAGTCCCTCCCTGGCAGTGTTTGCCCTGGGGGTGCAGGGAAGTGCCTGGAGGAGAGGAGGGGAAGGTGAAGGGAGACGATTTAAAGGGCCTGGAGAGCCAGGACAAGGGGGAAGGGATCCACACTGATAAAAAGAGGGGTTAGATGGGATATTGGGAATAAGGAATTGTTCCCTGGGAGAGTGGGCAGGCCCTGGCAGCTGTGGCTGCCCCTGGATCCCTGGCAGTGCCCAAGGCCAGGCTGGACATTGGGGCTGGAGCAGCCTGGGACAGTGGAAGGTGTCCCTGCCCATGGTAGGGGTGGAATGGATGAGCTTTAAGGTCCCTTCCCACCCAAACCATTCTGGGATTCTGTGCTGACTCCTTGAGCTGCCCTGTGGGTGGTGGGGCAGCCTTGGCAGCAGGGACAGTGCTCCCTGGGCCACTGCAGATGCCAAGGGGGTCATTCCCTCAGTGCTGGTGGATCCCAGTGTTGAGAAGGCCCCGTCCCTGTGTCCAGGCAGCCAACCCCCCTGCTGGCCCTGCCCCATGTCCTTGGATGGGCCCTGAGCAGGGCACAGCATCCGTGGCTCCCGGGAGAGCAGCATCAGTGCCAGGCGAATATTAATCCTAACAGGAGGAGGCAGAACCATTGTTTACCCTGCTTTTGTTAATCAGTTTGTTTCCCTTCGTGATCCCAAAATGAAATTAAAAGGCTCTGTTTACATTGCTGAATTATCATCTGCTCCAGCAGGTAAAGCACTTTGGTGGAGAATTAATGGAGCCGCGGACAGATTTGTGTCAGAAATATGTGCATATTTTCCCAGCGAAGGATTTGTTTAACTGAGCTAGAATCTCATGGCTTTGTGTTTAAATAAAACATCAGCCACCAGCCACCCACAAAAGCTGCTGGAGGCTGTGGACCTGGAACGAGTTCACCTTTAAAACAGCTGAGCTGGAGCCTTTTCTCCTGCTGCATTCCGAGGTGATGCTCCAGGAGCAAAGGCACCCTTGGAGTGCAGCTGAAGGATTTGTAATCTTCTCCAAGGAAATATCCAACCCTGATACCAAGGAAACACAAGGGAATGTGCACAGAGCTCATCCTGCAGCTCTTCTGCTGAATTGTGCTGGGGGCAAGGTGGGCATTTCTGTCAAATTCTCTCCTCTCATCCCACAGAAAAATGCAGCACAGGGTTGGGCCCTTGCACCTGCCTCAGAAGGCTGAAAAATATCCAATTCTTCTCATTTTTGCTCCAGCTGCACTAAATTTATAAGCCAGCACAAGGAAGACAAGATCTAAAAACCAATTTAGCAAAAAATAGCCTTTGCAACTAAAAATTAATGCTTGGAAAGGCCTAAATGAAGCTTGAAAATAGCTTTTTTTTCCCCTCTCCAGCCGATGATTCACGTGCCTATTTGCAAACAATTCAAATGCAGTAAATTGAGAGGAAATATAAATCAGGTTCCTAAGTGAAGCTGCATAAATCCAATAAATGATTGATGAGAAGATCCTGTTTTAAGGCGCTGCTGTCTGTCTCCAGTGCTGAGGCAGAAAATGATGGGGCCTCCTCCTCTTTGGCCCTGACCAGTGGAGCAGGGTGCAGTGAGCCCTGATGACCCCCAAGCTGCCCAGGCAGAGCTGCAGAATGAGGGTGTGCCCACCCCATGGATCCCTATGGGCTCTCCCAGGGGAGAAGGAGCAGGGAATGGGCTCCAGAGCTGCCAGGGCAGCCCTGCAAAGGCTTCAGTGCCCCCCAGAAATGTGGCACTGTGCCTTGGTTTGAAAAGACAGGTGTCTGCTAAGGAGGGCAGGAGCCTCCCCTGAAATGGAAAATGCAAACCCCTTCCCTCCAAATTGTTATAATTTTGAAATTAAGGGACTCTCAGGCAAAGATATGGGAGCAGGAATAGCAGTTCTTTATCCAGGGCTGCTGCAGATGGGCCTGGGCTCCCTCTGGCCATGCAGGGCAGCAGAAAGCTGCTCCTCTGGCAATGCAGGGGGCAAAGGCTGCTGTGCTGTGCCAGGCTCAGATTGGATCCAGGTAGGAATGCTTGGCTCCTCCCCTGGGCACAGCATCTCCCCATGGGATGCTGGGATTGGATCAGCCCTGCAGGGACACTCAGTGGCCATGGACAGCAGAGATCTCCTGGAGGGAGGGTTGGTGTGGGAGAGATAAAGAAAAAACTGCCCATGAACAGCAGAGACCTGCCCCAGCTCTGACAGATGGGGATAGAACACAGACATTGCCTTGCAATCCAGGACAAACTGACTTCTCACAAGGGCATGGAGTGGTGGGGCAGGGGGGAGTGGCTGTAACTGGGATGGAGTAGACTTAGATGGGATATTGGGATATTGGGCAGGAATTGTTCCCTGGAGGGTGGGCAGGCCCTGGCACAGGGTGCCCAGAGCAGCTGTGGCTGCCCCTGGATCCCTGGCAGTGCCCAAGGCCAGGCTGGACATTGGGGCTGGGAGCAGCCTGGGACAGTGGGAGGTGTCCCTGCCATGGCAGGGGTGGCACTGGGTGGGCTTTAGGGTCCCTCCCACCCAAACCATTCCCTGGATCTGTGGTTCCATGGAGCTGATGCAATGGGTCAGGAGCAGCCCTGTTCTGCAGAGGAGCTGCTGGTTCTGCAGTAGGACCATGCTGAGTCCCTCCACTCTCCTGGCAGGTCCTGGGGAGCAGCTCTGGTCCCTCTGTGCTCTCGGGGACACCGGGCTGTGTGTATCCCCTCCTGGCACAGGGGAGCTCCCAGCTCCCTGCCCAAGGACAGCAGGAGGGTGGCTGGAGCTGGTGCATTCCCAGAGATGATGGCTGTGGCAGTTGAATGGCAGTGCAGAGACCTGAAAACCCTTCCAAACATTCATCCAGGAGCTGCTCCAGTCCAGTCAGGGCTCCTGCAGTCTGTCCTAGGGCTGGTGGCATGCTGTGGTATCCGAACCTCTGGTTGGAGCTCAGGGGATAAGCAGTGTCCATCTCTCAGGGTGCATCTGGAGGTGCAGGGAACAGCCAGGGCATGGCACTGGTCAGCAGGCAGGGGCTGTGGCCATGTCACCTTTCTCACAGGAAGCTCTTGGTCATGGAATCCCAGAATCACTGAGGCTGAAAAATCCTCCCAGGAAGTGCAAGCTGTGCCAAATCCCCATCTTGTCCCCAGCCCTGAGCTCTGAGTGTCCTGTCCAGGCCTTCCTTGGACACCTTCAGGAATGGGGACTCCAAACCTCCCTGGGCAGCTGTGCCTGACTGCCCCTTCCATGAAGGAATTATCCCAAAATCCCCCCTGTCCCTGCCCTGGCCCAGCCTGAGGCCGTTCCCTCTGCTCCTGTCCCTGTTCCCTGGAGCACAGCCCGACCCCCCCGGCTGTCCCCTCCTGTCAGGAGCTGTGCAGAGCCACAAGGGCCCCCTGAGCCTCCTTTGCTCCAGGCTGAGCCCCTGCCCAGCTCCCTCAGCCTCTCCTGGGGCTCCAGCCCCTTCCCAGCTCCGTTCCCTGCCCTGGACGTGCTCCAGCCCCTCCAGCTCCTTCTTCAATTGCAGGGCCCAGAACTGTCCCCAACCCTCAGGGCCCTCAGCAGTGCCCCAGGATCCCCATTCCCCTGTGCCAGCAGCTGTGGTGAGCACAGCTGGAGCCGAGGGGTTTGTGTCCCTGGCCGGAGCTCCTGCAGGAGGGGCAGGGCAGTCAGTGGATCTTGCTCCTCCAAACCCCTCCAAAACCCCTCCAAACCCCCTCCCAAGCCCATCCCGTGAGCGGGTGCTGCTGTGAGCCCAGCCTGCAGGGAGATGGATCTGCAGCAGCAGCAGCAGCTGTTGGAAAAGCCCCCAGGGCAGAGTCTGGAAATGGAGATTCCAGCTGCCAGCACCCTGCCCCCAGCACGGAGCTGAGCCCAGAGCATCATCCCCAGTGCCCTCGGGTGCCCTGGCACCCATCCTGCTGGCATTGAATGGTCCCAGAGGGCTGGCAGAGCGGGATGGGTCACAGCAGCCCTCAGGGCACGGCAGGAGCTGCTGTTTTTTCCATCCCCACTGAGATGGGAGCATTGGGAATGGGACCAAGCTCAGAGGAGTCGCTCTGCAGCTGTGTGGAGCAGGATCGTTGTCTTGGTTTGGAAAGCCAGGAGTCTGCTAAGGAAGGCAGGAGCCTCCCCTGAAATGGAGAATGTAAGCCCTCCCCACCCCTCCCAATTGCTATAAATTTTAAATTAAGGGGCTCTCAGGCAAAAATATGGGAGCAGGAAATAACAGTTCTTTAATAGGGAAGGAAAAAAATAAAAGGATAAAATAAACAATGCAGTACACCAGAACAACAGTGACAGAGTCAGAACCCAGCCTGACACCCTGTGGGTCAGGGTGTTGGTGGCAGTGCCATTGGAATTGTGGCTCAGCCCTCCTGCAGTGTCAGGGGTGGTTCTGCTGGAGCAGGGATCCTGTAGAGAAGGATGTATTCTTCCTCTGAAGATCTGGTGGGAGAAGAGGCAGCTGCTGTTCCTCTGGGGAATCCAGTGCAGAAGCCGTGCTGGTGTCTCAGAACCTCTGGATTATATCTGGGTAGGAATGCTTGGCTCCTCCCTCTGGGCTCACATCTCCCAATGGGATGCTGTAGTTCTTATCAGCCATGCAGGGACATTCAATAGCTGTTATCAGCAATGTCCCCTCCCAGGGAGGTGTGAATGTGGTCACTCAAAGAGAGAGATAAGGCAAACTGCCCACTTGACAAAGGTAATCTGCTATACAGATGGGAATGGAAAACATCTTGCATTGCAATTTTCAACAATCATTTTGGGGTGCCACCTTTTCCATGTCTCCCCAAACCCTCTGAGGGACCATGGGAACCATGAGGGGCAGGGCTGTCCCCCACCAGTGCAGAGCAGATCACTGTACAGAACTTTCACCTCACTGCCCTCATCCTGCCCCACCAGTGCAGAGCAGATTTTATTTAATTATTTTATAATTTACTAGGAACTAGAATTTAAATTCCATTTTACGCATCCATTTTATCTTGACTTTTTTTTTTTTTGTCAAATAATTAAACTATATATCCCTACATTATCCAAATCACTTGTCATCAATACACTTTCAATTAACCTTCCTCTATATTTCCTAATATCAAAAACAACAATCAACCATCATCATCACTCCACAACCACCTCTAAACAGACATAGAATTAACCCCAGAACTAACTCCCCAAAAGACCCAAACAAAAATACAAACCATGATGATAAATCATCAACCAATCACCCACCAAATTTTACATTCTTGTAGCTTATAAAAAGCATGACACTGAAGATGTCAAGATGGCTGCCACACACACCCAAGGACAAAAGACCTTTCACCTCACTGCCCTCATCCTGCCCCACCAGCAGCATCCCAAAAACGTGAGGGGTGAGGATGAGCTGTTTAGGAGGTATCAGTGCAGCCAGCAGTGCAATGCCAAGGTGCTGGGAAGAGCCTGAACACAATCCAGAGCCTTGGCATTGCGAGGCTCAAGCACTTTTTCAGTGTGTGACAGGCCAAGGCAGCTGCCACCAGCTCCTGCTCCCAGCCTGGCATACATCAGCAGCAGAGGAACAAGGTGACTTGTCTCCACTCTAGGTTGTCCCTCTTTGGAGCTGGCACTGACACAGTTTTCATGAAAAATTTATTTTGCAAGAAAATGGGTTTTCAATCAAAGCAAGCTTTTCTGGATGAAATATTATTTACATTGACATTTCCCCATTTTTTCTCAATGATACACTTCCCTTCCTTCCTTCTCCCACTTTCTTCCAAAGAGACGAGCCCAAAAATAATTCAGAGGCAGTGTTAATTTTTCAGTGAAAGTGTCTGGCTTTAGGTAACAGAGGACTGCATATTTTGAGAGAAAATCAAATATTTTCCCTCCAAAGTGAAGAAAAGTGAGTTTTCAGAAATGAAACTATCAGCTGGTAATGGAGTGGGGGCATCAGAACGATTTGGGGAAGGGTTGGCAGAGGGGAATGGGGGATGCAGGGTCCCAGAGCAGCCCTGGGCACAGGGAGAGGACAGCAGTGCCCCTGCCCTTGGGTCCCTCCTCCTCCTTGTGACCCAGAGCCCATGATGTGACAATTTCATAGACTGCAGCAGATATAGTCTGATGCATTTCCTTTAATTTTTATTTTTTTTTAACAGAAAAGGGGGAGGTGTTGTATTGCACTAAATAGTTTATTGAGTTGTTGTTTTACCCATCTCCTGCTCCTGCCCAGTCCCTGGTTTGAGCCTAAGGAGGCTGGATGGGGCACCTAATTGAGGCACCTAATTAAGGCACCTAATTAATCCACTCTGGTGGCACGGGAGGGCGGAGGCACCGTGCTGGTCCCTGGGGACAGCAGCTCCCACATTCCCACAGGTCCCACGAGGGCTGGCTGCTGCTGGGGCCATGCCAGCCCCTGGTGCCCTGGATTCAGCTTCCTCTGCCCCATTCCTGCCTGGCACATCCAAGTGCTCAGCTTTCCAAAAGTGTTCCACAGGCAAAGGCTTTGCTCCTCCAAGCCAGTGGATCATCCCTGGCTGTGCCTGGAGCCAGAGAGCAGCACCTGCAGGTTCTGCACCCTCTGGGTGCTGGGCTCCTCTGTGTGGGGCTCAGGGCCAGCCTGGGGGACTCCAGGGTGTCACAGACATCTTTTATGGAAAATCCTTTCCTTAGGATTTTTCTTCCTGAGAAGCTGAGAGGGCTCAGGAACAAAACGTAAACAATGATTATCTGCTGCTGCGGAATGCAACAGGTGCATCTGTGATTGGTCTCATGTGGTTGTTTGTAATTAATGGCCAATCACAGTCAGCTGGCTTGGACAGAGAGCCCGAGCCACAAACCTTTGTTATCCTTCTTTCTATTCTATTCTTAGCCAGCCTTCTGATGAAATCCTTTCTTCTATTCTTTTAGTATAGTTTTAATGTAATATATATCATAAAATAATAAATCAAACCTTCTGAAACATGGAGTCAGATCCTCATCTCTTCCCTCATCCAAGAACCCCTGTGAACACCGTCACACCACGGGCACTTGGAATGTTGAGCTGGAGCAGAGGACACTGAGCTCAGAGCTCACCAGGGGCTGCAGCTCCTCCTGAGGGCAGCTCCAATCTCTGCTCTGGGACAGGGACAGCACCCAGGCCATGGCTGGGGCTGGGCCAGGGCAGCTCAGGCTGAGTTCAGGGCAAGGTTCTTCCCCCAGAGGGTGCTGGCACTGCCCAGGCTGCCCAGGGAATGGGCACGGCCCCGAGGCTGCCAGAGCTCCAGGAGCCTTTGGGCAGCACTGCCAGGGATGGACAGGGTGGGGTTGTTGGGGGGTCTGGGCAGGGACAGGGGCTGGATCAGTGATCCCTGGGGGTCCCTCCAGCTCAGGAGATTCCATCATTGTGTGACCCCATAACCTGTGATCCCACAGCAGCCCTGAGCTGGGTGTGTTTTCCCCCTCCCTGAGCCAGAGGGGAACAAAGGTGCTGCAGCCAGAGAGGCTCTGAGGCCATGGCCAGGCAGAGCAGCTGGAGCTGGAGGCACTGCCCCATTCCTGCTCGGGGATGCTCCCAGCTGCCCTGCTGAGGAGCAGAGCCAGCTCCAGAGGGGCCTGGGGGAGGCTCCCTGTGCCAGCTGTGCCTGGCAGCTGGCTGGGCATGCGGCCTTGGGAAATTCTTGCTATTTTCCAGCTCTTGCTCTTTTGCAGGGCTAGCAGAATTTGTCAGTGTGGAGACATTTGTCAATTTGCATAATTAAAGCACTGCAAACTCATCCAGATTCACAGATCCCTGCGCTGGCTCCCTGGAGACTCCCCACTCCTCTGCCATGAATTATTTATGGGCAGTGCTGTTCTAACAGGGCCCTTTGTCTGCGCCTCTGCTCCACATTTCAGAGCTCCCAGGTGGGGATGAGGAGGCTCCCCCGAGGCAGAGTTGGGGAAGGGAACAGCTCCGTGTCCCACAGCCCTGTCCTTCCTCTCTTCCTGATGGGATCCACGGCAATTCCTGAAGCTGCAGGGCTGCCGTGCAGAGGGAGCTGAAGGTGTTGGGTCCAACACTGGGTTCCACGACCCTGGAGCTCTGTTCCAGCAGCAGGGATGCTGTGAGTGAGCAGCAGGGATGCTGTGAGTGAGGTTCCTGTGCAGATGGAGGTGTCTGCAGCAGGGCAGCCTCAGGCTGTCCCCACACTGCTTCAGGCCTTGGGTGCATTGTCAGCTCAGGGTGCCTGGCACCTCTGTCCCATGTCCCAGCCTGTCCCTGCATGGGACTGAGGGCTGGGAATGTCCCTCCATGTCCCCTGAGCTGGCACTGCTGGGGCACCTCCAGGGCTGGGGCAGCTCTGGGACCCTCCTGACAGGAGAGACCTGGAGGGGCTGGAGCGTGTCCAGGGCAGGGAACGGAGCTGGGAAGGGGCTGGAGCCCCAGGAGAGGCTGAGGGAGCTGGGCAGGGGCTCAGCCTGGAGCAAAGGTGGCTCAGGGGGCCCTTGTGGCTCTGCACAGCTCCTGACAGGAGGGGACAGCCGGGGGGGTCGGGCTGTGCTCCAGGGAACAGGCACAGGAGCAGAGGGAACGGCCTCAGGCTGGGCCAGGGCAGGGGCAGGGTGGACATCAGGAGGAATTTCTGCATGGAAAGGGGGTCAGGCCTTGGCACAGCTGCCAGGGCAGTGCTGGATCCACATTCCTGGAGGTTTCCAGCAGCCACGTGGATGTGGCACTTGGGGACAGGGGTCAGTGGTGGCCATGGCAGTGCTGAGCTGACAGTTGGACTCAATGGTCTCACAGGGCTTTTCCAACATTAACACCCCTGGCATTCCATGGTTCTGGAAGGAAAGGGACAGTCTGAGTGCTCACTCTGACCCTGTGTGCTCCCAATCTCAGGGGCTGCTTTGCCTCTGGTGAGAGCAGCCAGTGATGATTTTGTCTTTCCAGCAACCACAATTCCCTGGGTCAGGCCCAGGAAAAAATGGAGATAACATGAGGGAGAAGCCAGAGGGAGGGAGAAAGGCAGGAGCAAGTGGTGAGTACACAGAAACCTTGCCTGTGTTTGCAGGCTCTCCCTGCTGGAGTTGAGTGTGTGCTTGTAAATCCCACAGCAGAGGAATACAAATATTTGTGCTGCAGAAACACTTCCCATGAACTCCTGGAGCTCCCCTGCTCAGCTCCTTCCAGCCTTTCACAGGCCTGCTGTACTTCCTGGGCTGTGGGACATGGAGATGCTTTTGCAGGGACAGGAAAGGAGGAAATGGTTTTGAATATATATAGGAGAGATTTAAATTAGATGTTAGGAAGGAATTGTTCCCTGGCAGGGTGGGCAGGCCCTGGCACAGGGTGCCCAGAGCAGCTGGGGCTGGCCCTGGATCCCTGGCAGTGCCCAAGGCCAGGCTGGACATTGGGGCTGGGAGCAGCCTGGGACAGTGGGAGGTGTCCCTGCCATGGCAGGGCTGGCACGGGATGGGCTTTGAGGTCCCACCCGACCCAAACCATCCCATGATTTTTCTGTTTCCCTGGATCTCTCAGTGGTGCCTGCAGAGCAGTGTGGGGCTGAAGCAAGAATGAAATCAGAACTCAGACCCAGGGTAAATCTGGGTGTCACTGCTGAGTGCAGCTTTCCTGGGCAGGGTGCAGCTCCTGGGATGGAGCAGGGGAGCAGGGGATGGTGCTGGCACATGGAGGGCTCCAGGGACACCAGAGTGGCACTTCCAACCCAACAGCCCAGACTGCCCTGTCACTCTGGGGCTGGAGCTGCTCCTGCTGAGGGAGTTGGCGGCTTCAAACAGCCCTAAGAAGGTGCAGTGTGCCCAAACCCCAGGTGCTGTGCAGTTCTCATCCCTCCCTGCCCAGGAATAAGGATTCAGTAGCAGCAGCGCCTGTCCTGTGAGCTCCTGGGCAGTGCCAGCCCCATGGGCAGGAATGGCCCATCCCTGAAGGTGTCCAAGGGCTTGGAGCAGCCTGGGACAGTGGGAGGTGTCCCTGCCATGGCACAGAGGTGACATGAATGGGCTTTAAGGTCCCCTCTGGTAGGAAAATTAATCCGCACACACCAGAGGTTTATGTCCAAAAAGGAGACAGAGGAATCCTTTTATTTTATTCCAATAAAAGGAGAAGCCATGGGGCATTCCCCTGGGCTCTGTCAAGTTTTTGGGGGACACAGCCTCCTTTTTATCCCAATTTCCAGCCACATTTTCCTTCTCCCTTTCCCCCTTGGCTGAGGTACTTGAGAGGTTCAGACTCCCCAATACACCTGATACCAGAGATTTCCCTCTAATGTAACCCTCCTTTTAATTTTTAATTCTTACAGAATTTAGGGCTTTTTCTTCCCCATTGTTTCTTTCGTCTTTCAATGTCTAATTTCATTTATCAGCAAACCTACAGTTTATTTGTAAAAGCAAATCTCTTTTTCCATTCATCAATCAGTGGAATCCTTTCCTTTGTTTCTTTTATCTCTCAGTGCTGGTTTTATCCACCATCAGACCCACAGCTTGTTTGTAAAGACAAATCCGCCATTCCTCTCACCTCCCACCCAAACCGGTCTGGGACTGGCCAAACTGGGAGCACTGGGAGCTGGCACTGGCTGGGAGATTCATGTTGTTTTTTTGCCAGGAGCCCCTGTGGCCGTGGCAGGGGGCTGAGAGCTCTTCTGGGAGTGCTGGGGAGGTTTCCCTGCATGGAGAGCTGCAGGCTGGCCTCTGGGGGCTGCAGTGTTTATTTTGGCCAGCCCAGTGCCGGCTGTGCTCATCACAAGGTGTGATCACGCCTGCAGAGAGGCCCCCAAGAATCATTTTCAGCTCCCATCCCCTCGGTTCCAGCAGACAAGGCGAGAAATGGTACAATGCAGTTGGGGGCTATTGTGAAAAGCCTCTGCAAAGGATTTCTCACAGTGTGATGGAAGCTGGAATACTCATCTGGGCTCCTCTGCTTCTTTATTTTTATTTATTTATTTATTTATTTATTTATTTATTTATTTATTTGGTTTTCCCAGAACCTGCTGTTGCTGATGTATTATTTATACAGCAGGAAATTAGACTCTGAGGACTCAAGTATTCTTCAAATAAGCTTCCTAATTCTGTCAATTAAGAATGCACAGGCTGCTGGGGTTCTGGCAGGGGATGAGCTGTGCAGGAGTGAGAGCTGCCCCTGGTCATTGCTCTGATGTGCTGCTGCAGAGGTTTTCAGCTGGAGGAAAAAATCTCTTGGTCCCAAAATCAAAGGTGTGAGGTGCTGGGAGCGTTCTGTGGAGCAGCTCTGGCTGGTCCCAGGGGCACAGACAGCTCCCTGTGCTCTGGCAGGGGAATGCTGAAGTGCTGAGTGTGTGCTCACTCCCTGTTCTGCTCTGCAGTGAAATCTGGGGCTTTTCCTTGCTGGTAACAAACAGCCAGGGCTGGGAGTCTGTCAGGGATGAGTTTGGGGTCATTTACTCCCTAATTAATGCAGTAATTCTTCATGTGCTCCCGGTGTAGCTCTAGAGCAAATTAGTTAATGCGTAATTAATACATAAAAGAGCATCTTCTCTCCTTCACTGCCTTTCTTTGACCAACCACTTCTAAATGAGATTGGAATTCTCCTTGTGCAGCAGGGCTGGGCACAGGGCTGCAGGATGGGCTGTTCCCACTCCCTCAGGAAGGAGAGGGCCAGAGGGAGCAGGGAGAGTCTGTGTCCAACACCCAGCTGGGAGTGCTCCCTTCTGTAGGAGCATCAGGGGGGCTTGGACGGTGGGGATGGATGGGAGATGAGATATCTCTGGAGCCAGGTCAGGAACTTGGGGTTCATTGCAAAGGGCCTGGGTGCAGGGCCCTGCTGGGAGCTGCCAAACACAGCTGGGGCAGGGCTGAGAGAAGAGAGGGGGAGAGAGGATGAGAGGGTGAGAGAGTAAAAGGGTGAGAGAGCGAGGTTCCTGTTACAATACAATAAATCTCCTTCTGTGTTGAATATTCTGATTCTCACTAACCAATCTAGTACAAGATACAAATCCTATAGCATTTACATACAGCCTATAAGAATCATTACATTACCACACTGTGTTACATTTTAAACCCTAAAAACTCCTCTTTGGGCCCTTCTGCCAAGCTGTAGGGTCTGCTCTGAGCCTTGGGCCTGTCTGCAAGCAGAGGGTTTTGTTCCATCAAAAGGGGATCACCTTCAGCTGGCCACACCATTGTTTTCCAGTTGTTCAGTAACTGAGGGATCTCAAAGCTTGCTTTCATTTAAATTTTGCTTACAGTTTCCATATTCTCAAAATCTTTTGCCAGACAATCATATTGATAAGGCTTTCCTGTTCCATCTTCCCCAAGAACCTTCCCCTGCAGAGTGCTCAGCCCAGCTGTGCCCCAGCATTCCAGAGCCAGGGAAAGGCCGCGGGGTCTCTGGGCCCAGGGAGTCTCTCCAGCACATCCCAGTGCTCTGGGGCATTCCTGCACAGGAACCCAGCACAGGCAGAACTGGATGCTTGTCCTGCCCTGGGCAGCTGTGAGAAAGGTGATGCCTTTGAGGTGTCCCCTCCTGCCTGTCCTGACCCAGACATGTCCCTGCCACCCAGGCATTGCCTGGCTCTGCCTGAGGGAAGGAGCTTTATGGCTGCAGCACAGTTTTTCTTTTTTATCATTGCTGTGGATTTAATGTCCACTGCAAATGCAGATCTCTGCATCTGGAGGAGGGGTGGAGGCTGCTCTGCTCAGGAAGCCCTCAGGAGGACAGGGACACAGCCTCAGGTGCTGCCAGGGGACACGACTATCACAGCTGCCCCAGGGCAGGGTGGGCTGGGTGATTCCCGTGCTCCTGGGGTGTTGGGGTCTCTAGCTGCTCAGAGTGACCCCGAGATTGTTCAAAGTCTCTTTTCCCAGCTCAGCACTTGAAGAAGGAGTCAGGGCTCTTCATTTCTCCGTCTCAAGGTTGTTCATTGTTTCTTATCTATAAAAAATTTTCTCCTGCCCTGCTGAGGTCCATCCAGCAGGACAGTTCCAGGCACTCTGCCTGCCCCAGGGCAGTGTTATGTCTTTATACTAAAAACTACATGTACAATGTTTACAATTACTTTCCAATACCTATCACCTATGTTAGACAGTGAGCTTCTACTCTAAACCAATCTGTTAGTGCCACCATCACAGCAGAAGATGGAGGCCAAGAAGAAGAAGGAGAAAGGCTGGACACACCCAGTTCCCTCCATCTTGCCTCCTGAACCCCCATACCAAAACCCTAAAATCTACTTTTTCACCCCATTATAACTTCACTAATATTCTACCTATCTGTTGTGGCTTGCTGATCTTCATACAAGGTTGGTAATTTGCTCCATGGGTCACAATCAAACCCACAGGTGTTTTGGGCTCTGTGCCAGGGTCTCTGAGCCCCCTGGCAGGGGTCCTGGCTGCTCAGAACAGCCAGAGGGATGTCCTGGGTGCTGACAACCTTTTGAGGCCCTGGCAATGCCCAGCCCCTCCCTGGGGGTTTTCCAGGGCCTGGGACTCCTGTCTCCCACAGGACTCGGTGCTTTTGCCCTTCTCCATCTCCCTTCAGTCCTCCCACTCCTGCCAGGATGTGCTGGTGCCTTCACTGCCTCTTCCCCTGTGCCTGGTGGGGCAGGAGCAGCCCATCCTTCCGCTGGGCATCTCCTCTGGGAGAGCAGCAAATCCATAAACTGGGGGCAAAGCTCAGTTCAGCACCACAAAGGCTTCAGGGCCTGGGTAGAGCAGCAGACAAAAGCTGCCAGCGGGCTCTGGCTGCCAGCTCTCCCTGCTGAGAGGAGCTCATGGAATCTGAGCCACACGTGGCATCGGAGCTCTGCGTGCCCTTCATGCTTGTGGGGGAATAAAGGCTTTTCTTGTGGGTTCTGTGAGCTCAGCCTCTCCCTGTGCACAGTTTGCTATGGAAACCAGGCCCTGCTCTGCTAGCTCAGCCTCAGCACAGCCAGGGCTCCAGGGTGGGAGACACAAACACAGAGAGACCCTGAGCCCCTACTGCACCTCGCCAGGGCACACCTGGGGCAGCCCCCTGACTCTCTGGCCTGGCTCCCAATTTGGGAGGGCAGGAGTGGAGAGGGGGACTGGGCACAGGGAGGGCAGAATGTTGTAATGTGTTTTTATACTTTGTAATACTTTGAAGAAGTTTTGTTTTGTATCCCCATATTTTTCCCAAATGGTTTATCCCAGACTGTACCCCCCTCCCCGTGCCTGTGTAATCCCTCTCCCTGGATGAGATCACCCTCAAACCCCCACCCAGGCTCTCTGTCAATCACTCAGCATCCCATCCCCTCCATCTAGAAGCTTCAGTCCAGGTCGTTGAGTGATCAGCCAGAGGCCAGGGGTCAGCCCCCCAAGCTTTGCCCCATACTCTGTCCTAAATGTCCATTCCCCAGTACCCATCCCTTAGGGTCACTCATTGGTTAGTAAAATGTTATCTCCTTTGGGTTTCCACCTCCCTTTAAATGTAACCTTGGCACATCTTCCAGGGCTCTCAGCAGGAGCTCCCTGAGGTGTAGGGGCTCTCCAGAGCCCCTGAATAAACCCTTGGTGTGAAAAACGCCAGTCTCTTGTTTTATAAAATTTTAAAAGTTTAATAGTAATAAAATGGTTATAAAAATAGTAATACAATTAGAGTAATAATAATTTGGACAATTTGGATTAAGACTATATGAGACAACAAATACAAAGAGTTATGGACATCTGGGTACCTTTTTCTGGGCAGCATGACCCTGAAAGAGGACCTCCATTAACAAAGGATTAACCCTTAAAAACAACAGCCTGTTGCATGTTCATACACTTAATACATGATGCAGAAGTTCAATTCAAACACAGGATTCTGTCTGGTCATCCTCAACTTCTTCTTCTGAATCCTAACAGCACATTCGAGGCAGGAAGAAGTTTGTTTCTTCTGCTAAGAGGCAAAAAATTCTTTTTCTCTGAAAGATTCAGGTGTCCTGTGGCTGCTATCTCACTGCAAGTCCTTTCTTTAAAAAAAGTATGCTACATAGCATAGTTTCTATTTTAACTATTTTTATAACCTAAAACTATATTTAACACACTACTTAAGAGAATTAATACAGCATTACTTTCTAACACAACACATATAATATTCATTTTAATGTTTGCAAAAAGCCAATTACAAAATATATGCATTTTTCACACTTGGATTAATCCCTGCTAAGAGTCAGCCCTTTATCTTCTACGGATGTCTCTGGTGTCTCTCCTGCTGCAAAGGTGACCAACCTAAGTGCCCTCAGTACCCTCGGGGCATGGGACAGTGTCTCCCTGCTGTTATGTTTGCCCAATTATCCCATCATAAAAAAACCAAACAATATTTAAGTTAGCAGCAAGTTTAATTGAATAGTTTAGGAAATATATAAAATTGGATACACTTGAAATATTGACAATATAATTCGATTAAAATAAGGGATAATTTGGTTCCAATAATAGCGCATAAGCAAAAGATAACCGCGAGGTACGGAGTGCAGGGCTCTGGGATCCTTGCCACCTCACGTACGAGCTTGCCAAGTGAAAATCACCCCTTATATGCCATGTGTCAATGTCATCTCCTCCCATTTTTATTCATCATACTTCTACCTCCACCCTCATCACCACCTTTACCGCGATGCTCGTTTTGGTGGTCGCACCACTTTTTGGGGGTCGTTTTGGATGAAGGCCTCTCCTCTTCATCTTTGTCCTTTAAATCACCTTTGGGTTACACATGTGCATCAAGCCAGTACGATGTAAGCCAGAACTAACATATTACTACATTTAAGCATCAAAGCAATAAATCTCTTGTAGCTGGCATTTTCCTGGGACCCAACCAGATTTTCCCATCTTTCTGTTAATTTTTAGTAACTGTTATCTCTTGCTTTTTCCTGTCCTTGAACATCTGCAGTAAGGGGGTAGGGGTGGAACCCCTCCTCTCTCTTTCTTTCTAGGCATTACAACTTTTAATTGTTTTATTATTTCCAAATATTAATTACTGTATCAATATTGATTACTGTTTCAATTTTGTCAGCACAAATCATACCTATTTACCACACCGCTGTCTGTGGTGTTGGGGTTGCCCCCATGGTGTCTGCCGACTCAGGACTGGCCAAGGGTTCTTAGAGGCTGCCAGAGGGACAGAGACAGCAGAACAGCAGAATTCTCCCCATTCTGCTCATTTCTAAATGAATCCTTTTCTCCTCATTATTTCTCTTCTCAGTGTTTTCCAACCCCTCCAGCCAGGGATGCACAGAAATATCAGGCAGTGCTTTCAAGAGGCAGCACACTTACAAACTGGGAGATGTGTCATTAAAAGTTTGGGTTATTCCTGCTTTTCTGCTTTTGCCAGGAGCGTGGCAGGGACCTGCCAGGCAGCTCCTGGGAATGTCAGAGGCTGTGTCTGAGAGGAGCTGGCCAGCCCTGGGGATCGTTTTCCTGTCATTGTCAGACACCTTGGCATGGCAGGACTGTCCTGCAGGGCTCAGGAACAGGGGAACCCAGGAATGGGGGAACCCAGGAATGGGGGAAAAAAAGGCTTTGCCTGCCCAGCCTCTGCTGCCAGGGCTGTCCCCAGTGGAGCAGCTCTCTGCAGAGCCAGGAGGGACAAGGGGAGGCTCTGTAAAACAGGGGGCAGAGGCTCTCTAAAACAGGGGGCAAGTCCTCCTCCCCTCAGGGCCTCACTGGGGGCTCTTGCAGGGGTGTCTGAAAAACACTTTCACTCTCCTGGGAACATTTAAAAAATGTAATAAAGGACAATAGGAGACAAGGACCACAGAGGAAAGGTTTTATGGCACTCAGCCAAGAGCACCCTGTTATCTTCAGGGTACCCCTTAAATACCTTTAATTACATCAGCCTGTTGCATATTCATAGACCCTCATGCGTAGTAAGCTTTTCCCCAAACCTATTCACAAGTTCCAAGAACTGTTCAGCCTGGCTCCTCCGTGGATCCACCTTTTTAGAGTGTGCACATTCCTTGGCTGTGGTTTTAGTCCTATTTTACCACCTCCAGTTTTCTGGGCCTTGCTCCACACTGCCTTCAGCCAGTGAGTGCTGATGGTTGGCAGATCTGTCCAGGAGTGCTCATCCTGTGTTCACTGGGTGTTATCCCATCCCATTGTAACACAGCACACTGAAATCAGCTATTGCATTGCTATGTATAGACTTAATTAACAGCAGAAATAAAAAAATATTTGCAAAAAGCCAATATTTTAATATGTATCTATAACAGATGTCACTGCAAAAAAAAAAAAAAAAAAGAGGGATCAGTCCCATGAGGATGTGTACATCCAACCTCCTTGTCCAGTGACGTTAATTTGATCGTTTGAAAGTCCCTGCAGGTCACCTTGGCCCCCAGTGGAGTCCAGGGCTGGTGTTCCCTCCTGAGCAGCAGTGTCCCAGAGCCTGGAGCCCAGAGTGATGCCCTCCCCAAATCTGAGTGGTGAAATGCAGCTACAAACACCCCCTGACCTCTGGCATCTGTGGGGCACAGCAAATCCGTGCCTGAACCACAGCTGGCCCTTGAAAAGGGGGAGAAGAATTCATCCTTGCCTGGCTCAGCTGCAGGAGCCGCTCTGGGCAGCCCCGACTCTCCAGCCAGTGCCACATTTCAGCAGGAACGCCTGAGCTGCCTCTGCGGCCACTCCAGCTCTGTAAATCAGCTCCCCCCGCCCGCCTGCCTCCCCAGGAGTGCTTAAATCAACCCTAAATGAGCTCTTTTAAGGAAATGCGGGCAATCAGCGCTGAGTTATTGCGAGGCACAAGGGCTTTCTTAAAAGCGACGAGCACTTATTGGTCATCTGCACTCCAGAAGGCACAGCCCTGTAAATCAGAGCCCCGGGCCAGCCTGGAGCTCAGCCTGTGCCGGAGGATTGTCCTCCCTGCCTGCTGGCTTTTCAAACCATCCTCTGTCCTTCCAAACCATTTCCTCTTCCTTCAAACCATCCCCTGTCCTTCCACACCATCCCCAGTCCTACAACATCCTCTGTCCTTCCAAACCATTCCCTGCCCTTCCACACCATCCTCTACCCTTACACACCATCCTTTGTCCTTCAAACCATCCCCTGTCCTTCCACACCATCCCATGTCCTTCCACACCATTCTCTGTCCTTCCACACCACCTCCTGTCCTTCCACACCATCCTCTGTCCTTCCACACCATCCTCTGTCCTTCCACACCACCTCCTGTCCTTCCACACCATCCCATGTCCTTCCACACCACCTCCTGTCCTTCCACACCATCCCATGTCCTTCCACACCATCCCATGTCCTTCCACACCATCCCATGTCCTTCCACACCATTCCCTGTCCTTCCACACCACCTCCTGTCCTTCCACACCATTCTCTGTCCTTCCACACCATCCCATGTCCTTCCACATCATCCCCTGTCCTTCCACAGCATCCTCTTCAGTGCTCAGGCTCTGGTTTTGAGCCCTTCTCCTGCTCTTTCCACACTGCCCCGCTCGGAGCCCACAGGAAATCAGAAAACCACAGAAAATGTGCCCTGTTCCTGAGGAACGGGTGTTGCTCTCTGCAGGGCTGGTGTGATTTGGGAGCCTGTCCCTGAGCCTTTCCTCATCCACCCCGTTTGCCAACAGCTGCCAACCTCAGGAACAGGGAAGGAGATTCCCAGAGAACACAGTTTGGGATATTTCACGCTCCTCTCTGAGGTTCAGCTACAGTTCATGTTTCATCTTTTTTGCCAGAAAAATAAAACAGCATCATGAAGTTGTGAGGAGCCCCTGAATGCAGAAGTTGCACCTCAAACAGTGCTCAGTGCCCTGAGATCATGGCAAACCCTGAAATGTGCTGAGAGCTGCAGCGTGGGAGAGCCTCACATCCCCTGCCTTGGGCTGAGCTCAGGGGGGCTCCTGCCCCCTGCCTGCCTCTCCTGCTGAGCCCGAGGAGCAGGGATGCTCCAGGGATGCTCCAGGGATGCTCCATGCTGTGTTTAACAGGAACACAGACACTCCCCACAGCCTGATCCCACCATTTCCCTGCCGGAGCTGGCAATGAGGGACAGCTCTGTCACCTCCCTGGGGGAGTCATCCCCCCGTGGGTCAGCTCTGCCAAGGAAACCAAAGGCCATGGAGCTCCTTCTCTGGATTCTCCTGCTCTAAAAGCATTTCAGAGTTCCCTCTTGTCTGTAATGTCAGGGCAGTGGTTCTCAGGAGTTCACAGTTTATTGCAGCCCCGAGACACATGCAAAGTCTCTGTTTCAGTCCATGCGTCTGAAGAATGAGTTGGAGTTCTTAATTTCTCGGTCTCAGAGTTGCTTAGTGTATCTTATCTAGAAAAATTTTTCTCCTGTCCAGCTGAGGTCCACTCAGCAGGACAGTTCCAGGCACTCTGCCTGCCCCAGGGCAGTGTTATCTCTTTATACGACAAACTATGTATAACATGTTTACAATTACTTTCCAGTACCTATCACCTATGTTAGACAGTGAGCTTCTACTCTAAACCAATCCCAAAGTGCCAACATCACAGCAGAAGATGGAGGTAGAGAAGGAGAAGAAGAAGAAAGGCTGGACACACCCAAGTCCCTCCATCTTGTACCCAAAACCCCTGTTCTAAAAACCCCAAAATCTACTTTTTCACCTAGTGATAATTTTATTGTTGCACTACTTAAACTTCTGTGGCTTTCAGGCTGGTAATTTGCTCCACGGGTTATAATCAAACACACAGCTGTTCTGGGCTGTGTGCCAGGGTCTCCGACCCCCCTGGCAGGGTCCTGGCAACTCTGAACACCCAGAGGGATGTGCTGAGTTCTGACAAGTAGTGATAAATGTCACCTGTCCCCCAGGATACCATACCTGCAGCCAGCTGTGGGTTTCTGGCAGGCTGGGGCAGTTTTGGGGTGCAGAAAGGGGAGCAGGAACTGGAGTTCAGCACAGGGAGAGGCTGCAGGAGCAGTGGGAGGGCAGAGCTGAGTGGCAGCTGTCAGGAAAACAATGTCTGGGCGTGAGAAACCCTCAGTGACCTCGCTCTCTCCAGGGCCTGGAACTTCACTGAAGTAATTCTTATTTTTCCACACTGAGTGTGCCCTCTTGGGTGCCCAAACCTGGTCATGGTCACCCAACCAAACCCAGCTCCTCGGCCCTGCAAGGGGCTCTGAGCTCTCCCTGGAGCCTTCTCCTCTCCAGGTGAGCACCCCCAGCTCTCCCAGCCTGGTTCCAGCCCTTACAGCATCTCTGGTGCCTCTCTGGACTGGCTCCAGGGCTTGGAACCCTCCTGCTGTTGGGCCCAGGGCTGGAGCAGTGCTCCAGGTGGGCCAGGGCTGAGCAGAGAATGTGAACTCCAAAGAACTGGTGACAGCTTGGTGACAGGTGACACCTTCCTGAGATTGACATCAGGCTCAGAATGGGGGAGCCAAGGCAGAAGCTGCAGATCCGTGGTCCAGCAGCCACCCCAAGAGATGGACAGGTGGGAAGGGAGAAGGGAGGGAAGTGCCGATCTGCAGCTCTTCCTGCCCATTCCAGATGCATCCAGCAGGGCAGGGATCCCGAGGGAGCAAGCAGAGCACAGCAGGAGCTTGCAGGAGGGGAAGGAACCCTTTCCCTGCCCTTCTCAGAGGAGCATTTCTGGTTTTTAGTTCCCAGCTGTGTCATGTCAGATACAGGAACAGTCCTCAGAGCAGGGCCTGGAATAAACCTTCTCCTTCTGCTCCCTATCCTGCTCTCAGGTTCATGTCCTGCCTCATTTGCTGCAAGCTCTGGTTGTATTTGTCATGGCAGAACTGTTTCAATTTCCAGTCCTCCTTGACAAGGCTGCTGACCCAGCCCATTTGCTGCTCTCAGATCCCCTTGGATGTGGCTGAGAGCTGGACAGGTCCATGCTCAGTGCCCTCCCTTTCTCTGGAGCCTCCCACCAAGCCCTGAGATGCTCAGGGATGTACAGGCATGGCTTTGAGCTCGGCGATTTGCCTGGGCAGTGCAGGTGGACACAGAGTGTCACAGGACACCAGGAACCTCTCCTCATGCTGTAATGCTCCTGCATCAACATTATCACTGTGAATTGGTGTAGGGGCTGTCTTTTGAAGAAACTGGTGATTTTTAACCTGCCCGTGGGGTCTGACAGCTCTGCTCCCAGGATTTGTGTGCCTTGGAGAGCACCTGAGGGATGGCTCTTCTCACCCAGCAGTTGTGGGAGTGTGTGAGAGTGTGTGTGCAGAGCTGTGGTGCTGGGCCAGAGCTGCAGCTGATCATCCAAGAAGGGCTTGATTGTTAAAAAATCATGATTTACACTGTCACAATCCATCCTTACGAATGGGTTTCGTGATGGTTTATGGATTGATCTCAGAGTGCAAAAACCCGACACGGCACTGGGGTTTGCAGTAATAATCAAAACAAATGCACCTTTATTGAGTGACCACAGCAAAATGTGATAGAGGGATTAAGGGAGAGAAAAAGATAGAGAAAGAGAGAGAAAAGAGAGAGAGAAAGAGGGGGATAGAGCTACCAAACGTAGAGACAAAGTCCTTTGGTCCAGTCCAGTCAAGGATCCGCCTGTTACATTGGGGAGATCTCAGTGGTGCAGTTCATCTGGACCCCAATTAGACTCTTTTTCCATGGGGTAAAGGGGGCAAATTAATTTTGCAACCAAATCAAAGGTAGTTTTTTGTATCTTCAGGGGGAAAGAATGGTATTTGGAAAGGGTATACACAGTCCATGTTTGTCAGTAAGCAAGAGCCATTGTTTTCGTGGTCCAATGCTCACACCTGCAACATCCATCTCGCTTTGCTCAGCTTGCCTCCCCCACACACCTGCCCTGGGCTGGGGGTCTCAGTCCCAGTCCTTGGGAGGAGCAGAGGGGCCTTTGCACATGGGGGTTCCATGTCTCAGTCCTTGATGGAGAGGCTCCTTACATCTCAGTCTGTCTGTCATGGTGGCTGTAAAACAGGTGAGGGTCTGTGTGGGAGACCACCTGAAACTCAGGAGAAGTCCAGGCAGGACGAGAGGTGGGACAGCTCCCAAGGCTGTTGTTGCAAAAAGGGCACGGTGCCCCCTTCTTAGCATACAGCAAACAACAGCTGTGAAAACAATAACTTAGCAATGCTCTCAGATCTCGGGGACTTGTTGGCATGTGCCTTTTTCCTTCAGAGCCAGAGATTTTAGACAGGGGGGTCTTCTCTTCAGTGGTCCCCCAATGACGATCGTGAGGCAGATGGGGGATATTTCGAGCAGACTCTCACAAACCCAGGGGCTTTGCTTTCCACCCTTTTAATTCACCTTCCCATTTTCCTAGCATCTGTCCTGTGCTGCTGTTAACAGTGTCTGAAATGTTCAGATCTCTTCATAAGCCGGACTCCCTCCATTTACACCTTCATTTTTGCCTGGGGACGGAGCCCAGCAGCATCTGGGGCTGTTTGTGCTGTTCTTGGCAGTGCCCAGCTCAGCCCCTCCCCTGGCACTGCTGAGCAGGAACAGGAGTGAAGGTGACACACACACTCTGGGTCTCTCAGAAGGATAATCTGAGTTTATGAGAAACCAGTTCCTTTTCATATTCCTTTCCTGATTGGTCATTTAATCAACACCCCACACACCACTGGCTAATTAAGGAGACACCTTTGGTAAACATCTTATGAGAAACAACTGTTCAAAACACCAGCTGCAAGATTGTTTTAATTCTTTCTCTGAGCTTTCTCAAAATTCCACAGGACAATTCCTGGGCCAGGTTGGGCACTGGGGCTTGGAGCAGCCTGGGACAGAAGAAGGTTCCCTGCCGTAACAGGGATGGAATTCCATGATCTGAAAGGTCCCTTCCCACCCAGAACATTCTGGGATTCTGGGATTTGCCTGTAAAATCATCCCTCAGACCAGCACAGCACCACAGGGCAGCCTGTTATTGGTTCTTTGGCCTCCTTTTTGTCATCGCTATCCAAGGGAAAGGAAGGAAAGGAATTTGGTGCTCCACAAAAAGAAATATTTCAGGAGGAAAAGCTTGGGGAAAAGGGGTCAGCAAAATGTCACCTTTCCAAGGCAGAAACATGGGCAGAGTGTGTCTGAGGCCCAAGTTCTGCTCTACCCAGAGTCCTGCCCTGGAATGCTCCAACTGAAACCAGCTGCAGTCCAAGTGCTCTCTGCAGTGAAAGACTGAATGACTTAAACCCTTTTCCAAAGGCAGGGAAGGTTTATCTGGCTTTCTCTCTCTGTCAATACCCACATTCCCCAGCCCTGTCAGCCCAGCCTGGGGCTGGCACTGGGCTGGCACCAGCCCTGGCACCTCTCTCCAGCCCAGGTGTCTGCAGCTGATGCAAACCTCCTGTCAAAAACGCCAATCACTTGTTTTTCAAATTTTAAAAGTTTAATGATAATAAAATGGTTATAAAAATAGCAATATAATTAGAGTAATAAAAATGTGAACAGTTTGAATTAGGACAATATGAGACAACAGAAACAAAGAGTTATGGACAGTCCAGGTACCTCTTTCTGGGCAAAAATTATCCCGAAAAAGTACCCACGTTAACAGAGGATTAACCCTTAAAAGCAACAGCCTGTTGCATATTCATACATCTTATCCATGATGCATAAATTCCATTCAAACACAGGATTCTGTCTGGGCAGTGTCAGCTTCTTCCTCCTAATCCTGACGGGGTCTCCAGGGCCGAGCAAGGCAGGAAGAAGTTCGTTTCTCCTGATAATGGAGCAATAAATTCTCTTTTTCTGAAAGATTCAGGTGTCCTGTGGCTGCTATCTCAGTCTGAGTCCTCTCTTTAAATAAAGCATCTTACATAGCATAGTCTCTATTTTAACATTTTGTTATAACCGAAAACTGTATTTAACACACTACTTAAGAGAATTAATACATCATCATTTTCAAACATAACACATATAATATTCATTTTAATATTTGTGAAAAGTCAATGATAAATAGGCATTTTTCACACTTCCCTCTCAGTCTGAAGTTGTTTTCTCTGCCTGTAATGTCAGAGTGGCCACAGAGGCCGTGCTCGGAAATGTCACACTGTTTGTGCTTCCTCCAGGGGACACCGGGGCAGGGACTGCAGTGAAGGTCAGCTCCCACCATCCCTTTAAAGGCTGGGCCTTCATGCAAATGCTGGTAATGATCTCAGAGCTGTGGCCCCTTCCCTCCCCTTGCTGTCATTCCACACAGTCCCAGGCACAGGGTGAGGGATGGAAAACCCATCCTGGACTCCAGCTCCACACCTCGGGTGGGCAGGAAAATGCAGAAGAGGCAGAGGTGGGGCTGTGCCCTTCCAATGGTGTCCCACTCCCTGGGAAGCAGGTGGGACCCTCTGCTCCATCAAAGTCCTTTAAAGTGCCAAACATTGTCAGAATCTCCAAAATCAGTTACAGGGTCCCAGTGTGGGTGAGGCTGGAGGGAGCCCAGAGGGTCCCTGGTGTCCCCTGGTGCTCCCTGGGGCCATGCCAAGCCCAGGGCACAGCAGGGTGTGCTCACAGCTCTGCCATGGCCCCAGCGAGGAGCCCCCAGAGCCTCTCTGGGCTCTGCTCAGGGCTGGCACTGCCCAGGGCAGCAGTTCTGCCTCCTGGGCAGGGGCAGCTCCTGGGCTCAGGCCCTGCCCGTGGCTCTGGGGCCATGGCTGGGCCTGGAGCAGAGCCTGGGGCTGCCCTGAGCCTGCACACAGGGACAGACTGGGGGACACACGGACACACAGACAGGGACACACTGGGGACACAGGGACACACAGACAGGGACAGACTGGGGGACACACGGACACACAGACAGGGACAGACTGGGGGACACACGGACAGGGACACACTGGGGGACACACGGACAGGGACAGACTGGGGGACACAGGGACACACAGACAGGGACAGACTGGGGGACACACGGACAGGGACAGACTGGGGGACACACGGACACACAGACAGGGACAGACTGGGGGACACACGGACAGGGACAGATTGGGGGACACACAGACAGGGACACAGGGACAGACTGGGGGACACACGGACAGACAGGGACAGACTGGGGGGCACAGGGACACAAAGACAGGGACAGACTGGGGGACACACAGACACATAGAGAGGGACAGACTGGGGGACACACGGACACAGACAGGGACAGACTGGGGGACACACGGACAGACAGACAGGGACAGACAGGCCCTGGCTCAACTCCAGGAGCTCCATCCCAGCCCAAACTTGGCCCTTTGCTCTGTCCCTCTCACCCTGGCGGGTTTCACCTCTCAGATTGGGGGTTTATAAAAAGCTCACATGTCACAAATGCAGATTTCCTGCCTTTTGTCTTTAATTTCACTGTGGTGCTGAGCTGCACGTGCTGGGTGAGATCTGATCAGTGGTGACACAAAGTGTATTCAAACAAGTGCTGGGAGCTGACAGCCTCTTATTTATATATGGGTTTATTTTTTTAATCAGAGCCCTACACCACTGATTTATTAATTTCTGCACGTCTGAGATGCACCAAGGCTTACAAGCATCTCAACAGAAACCTTTTGTGTCCCTGCTTGCCAGGGCTTTTCAATTCTCTCTTTCTCATTTAGATTTTCTTCTCAGTCTCCTGTAAATGCCACTCAGCCATGGGCTTTGCTTCTATTGTGATTGTCAGCAATGGTTGAATTCCCACCCCCGGGCAGGAGGGATCCCTTCCCTCTCCAATTGTGGGGCTGCTCCTCCCAACATCCAGGGATTATTTTGACAGCTTAGAGAAATTGCTTTGATTTTGTGCATTAATGCTGCTCTCAAGCCTTAACACCTTTTTTTTTTTTTTTTTTTTCTCTCAAAGCTTGCTTTATTGCCTCCTCTCTGCTCTTCAGGAGCTGTTTTAAGTAGTCAGACTTCCACATTTGTCTTGAATATCTTCTCCCTCTTGTTTGAAGTCCCTGCCTTTGGGAAAGGATTTAAGTCATTCAGTCTTTCACTGCAGAGAGCACTTGGACTGCAGCTGGTTTCAGTTGGAGCATTCCAGGGAAGTTCTGACTCTGGGTAGAGCAGAACTTGGGACAGACACACTCTGCCCACATTTCTGCCTTAGAAAGGTGACATTTTGTTGTCCCCTTTTTCCCCAAGCTTTTTCTCCTGAAATATTTCTTTTTGTGGAGCACCAAATTCCTTTCCTTCCTTTCCCTTGGATAGCGATGACAAAAAGGCCAAACAATGCTGCCCCGTGGTGCTGTGCTGTTCTGAGGGATGATTTTACAGGCAAATCCCAGAATCCCAGAATGTTCTGGGTGGGAAGGGACCTTTCAGATAATGGAATTCCATCCCTGCCATGGCAGGGAACCTTCCTCTGTCTCAGGCTGCTCCAAGCCCCAGTGCCAGCCTGGCCTTGGGCACTGCCACTTGCTGAGTCCCATTGTGACACAGACTTCAAGCTGGGACTATTTTGCCCATAATTTCCTGGGATTTTTTTGTTTCCCAGCTCTTTGCAAGCTGCCAGGGGTTGTCCTGGTGTGCCTTTGCTGTGTCCATGTGGTACCATCCCACACGGGCTTCCCTGTCATGGCACAGCTCAGTTAGGAGGGAAAATTGAACTGGAGAGGTCACACAACATTTCTCATTCTCTCTCTTCTCTTCTCTTCTCTTCTCTTCTCTTCTCTTCTCTTCTCTTCTCTTCTCTCTTCTCTTCTCTTCTCTTCTCTTCTCTCTCTTCTCTTCTCTTCTCTTCTCTTCTCTTCTCTTCTCTTCTCTTCTCTTCTCTTCTCTTCTCTTCTCTCTTCTCTTCTCTTCTCTTCTCTTCTCTTCCCTTCTCTCCCTTCCCTTCCCTTCCCTTCCAAGTCCTGGAGTTCCTTCTCCTCCAGCTCAGTTAATTCACTGTCCCATCCTGCTCCATCCTGTATTTCCAGGATCCTCCAGCTCTTTGGACATACAATTAGGACATTTCCACCTGTGCTGCTCCAGGTTTCCCCTGTGGACAAAGCTCTTTCTGTCCCCCTTTCTCTGAGTTTCTTGCTGTTGTGGTTGAGGAGGAACATCAGCCCCTAAGAGCGGCTGGAGCAGGGATCAATAACAATTGGATTCTTTCTGATCAGCTGCAGGAGCCCCAGGCAAGGAGTAACATTTGGCAAAACAAGCTCAGAGCAAATATTCCCCTTCCAGTCCCCAGCTCTTCCCTCTCTCATTATCAGGCATCACCTCCCAGCTCCTGGCAGCTCCTCACACACAGCTCTCTTATCTGCAGCCTTCCCCTTCCTGATGAGCTGGAAGGAGGCTCATTTTTCCCCACAAGGAGCAGTTCTCCAGCCTAGAACAACCTGCCAGCTCTTGCCACAGCCCTCCCTGTCATTTCTGCATCCCCACATTTCCTGCCCTTCTCATTAGAACTCTCATTAAGGAGACCTCTAAGGCCCTGGTGGCCTGTCCCAGCTCGTGTCCTCCTCTCCATCCATCACACACTGAACCCTGGGGTGGCTCTCCCAGGCAGAGCAGGGATTCCTCCATGGGGTGATGTGGACCAGGATGGGTGCTGATGGTCTGGCCACAGAAAGAGTGAGATAAACTTCCCCAGGCATTGCTGTGGGAACTGTGAGAGAAAACTGCTCACTTTCAACATTTAAAGAGGTTTATTAAACCTTAACAAAAATACAACAAAGGGCTGCATAAGGAAAAAAGCTGCAGCACTGGTAGCTGCCCTTGTGGATACCCACATGGCCAGTTCATCTTCAAGCTGGATGCTCAGTGTTTTATACCCCTGGGGGCTGCATCAGCTGGCCCTGGCCCCTCCCAAGGTCTGTCACTCAGCTCTTCTGTGCCATTTATCAGTGCAGACTGCTTTGTACCTGGATTGGAGCTCAGGTGTTGCCATGCTGCATCCCTGAGCACCCCCAAGCTTTTCCATTCCACCTGCCCCATGCAAGGGACACCTGTGCAGCTTCTTGGTACCTGTCCCTGGACAGCAATACAGGGGGGGAAAGGGAACTATGGGGAGAACAGAGGACAGCTATACTACAATAACATAACTACACATCAATAAAGCTTTCCTTAATATTCACACAATAGTCATCCCTTAATTGTGAGAGCCAATCATCTCATTATCCATCTATAACAAAACTTTTGAGAAAGTTCAGAGAAAAAATGAAAGCAATCCTTAATCTTTACAGCTAGTGTTTTAAACATGTTGTTTATTTGTAAGATGCATACAAAAAAAGTGTTATTCCTAATTAACCAGTAGTATAAGAAGTATTAATTAAGAACCAGTCAAGTCCAGCTTTGTCAGGACTATCTATTAAAAAATGTGCAATATCTAATAAACTCAACATTTTACATTCTAAAAACATAAGAATTTCTGTCACTTCATCCATCCATCCATCCATCCTTAATACAAGAAGAACAGAGCAGTGGTCCCCTCATTCCAGCAGAGCTGTCAGGAAGGAGCTGCTGGTCCTGATCATGGTGTGGTCCTGCCTGTGGGGTGAGGGTGCAGGGCTGTCCCTCAGGCCAGGCTCTGGAAGGATAAAACAAAGAGATCTCCCTCCCTTGTCCTCCTTAGGAATGGTGGCACAGCCCAGGACACCTCTGCAGAGCCTCTCCATGCCCAGCTGGCCAAGCAGAGCCTGAGTGCTCCACCAGCACCTGGGGATGGAAATGTGCACCAAGAGAATTCATGGCCAGAAAAAGTGCCTGGGATTTCATCTAAATTTCACCACCTAAACTTCCCAGGGAGCTGGGATGACTTGAAGAGAGGCCAGTGGCAGCTGCAGTTCAGGTTCTGGCAGCTCCTAGGGACATTTGGGGACATTTGCCACTGCCAGAGGCCCCTTGTCCCAAGGATAGGTCGCTGCTGCTGCTTCACTCATGGAACCACAGAACAGTCTGGGTTGGAAGGAACCTTTTAAATGCCATCCAGTGCCACCCCTGCCATAGCAGGGACACCTCCCACTGTCCCAGGCTGCTCCAGCCCCAGTGTCCAGCCTGGCCTTGGGCACTGCCAGGGATCCAGGGGCAGCCCCAGCTGCTCTGGGCACCCTGTGCCAGGGCCTGCCCACCCTGCCAGGGAACAATTCCCAATTCCCAATATCCCACTCATCCCTGCCCTCTGGCAGTGGGAGCCATTCCCTGTGTCCTGTCCCTCCATCCCTTGTCCCCAGTCCCTCTCCAGCTCTCCTGGAGCCCCTTCAGGCCCTGCAAGGCGCTCTGAGCTCTCCCTGGAGCCTTCTCCTCTCCAGGTGAGCACCCCCAGCTCTCCCAGCCTGGCTCCAGCCCTGCAGCATCTCTGGTGCCTCCTCTGGGCTCTCTCCAGCAGCTCCAGGTCCCTCCTGTGCTGGGCCCAGGGCCGGGGCAGCTCTGCAGGTGGGGTCTCACCTGGGTGGGACAGAGGGACAGAATCCCCTCCCTTGGTCCCCACTCTGTGGGATCAGGCCAGGACATGCACAGAACAGAGCAGGATTTGTCTCTGGTTCCTCTGTCACCCTGATTTGCTGTCACCCTCCTGCAGAGCCCCGTGTGGGTCTGAGCAGGCTGTGCACAGGGGAACAGGGTTTGGGCTGTGTTCCCATAAAAAGGGCTGAGTAAGGGGGTGTCACCCCAAATTATAGCTAAAGAGGAGAGCAGGAAGGAAGAGATCACGTGTGGTAAGGCAGAACCAGCAGCATCACATCCTGGGAGGAACCATTTCCACCAGCAGTGATTTGGGATTTGGGCTCTGGAGCTGAGGGGAGATTGGCTGAGTTTGCTCTGAAAAAGTCCTCCAGGGAGGGAAGGCAGAGACAGAGGCATCAGGAGTAGTGACAATTTGGAATTCCAGCTTCAATCCAAAGCATTCCCGCTTTTCCTGTGAGAGGTCCCATGGTGCCCCCTATGAGGCTGGGGGGGATTTGCTGGACACTTTTTGTGGAGCTTTGGGTTGAGAGGTGGGAATGCTGAGCAGGGCTGGAAGCAAGGCTGGCACAGGAACACTTTGGGGAGGATGTCTGGAGAGTTCCAGCTGGAGCCAGCAGGGTTTGTGCTCCTTGTCCTTGCTCCTGTCAGAAGCTGCACAAATCATTTCCCCAGGGAAAGGAGAGCTGGCTTTCACTTTGCCAGGAAAAAATAGAGCAGGAGAACATGAGGAGATTTTTTTTTTTTCCTGTCTTCAAACCCACAAGATTTACTCTTCTTTTTCCTTGACTTGCATAATATGACAAATCCCCCACAAAAACCCCTGTGAATATGCTGGGCTGAGGCTTTTCCAGCTGGAAGAGATGGGATATTCTGCTTGGAAGTGAATGTATTACCCATGAGGTGCTATTTGGGTGCCTGATGTTATTGCTCCTGCAGGTTTGAGCTTTCCAGTTGCATTTCTGTGATTCTGCTGTAATTTCTATTCATAATTTGACCAATTTCTTCCTTTTTTTCACTTGACTTCATTCCTTTGACGAGATTATTCATATTTCCCCCACATCAGCAGTTGGTCATTGGTCTCCTCTTCGTGCTGCAGGAGGTGAATTAAACAAAGATGGCAAATGAAATGGAAAGAAATTCACTTAGTCCCATGAAATATTAACAGGCATTTATGGGAAGGGAGCCCTATTGCTGTGGAAGGGCTCTGGAGGGTGGGAATTCTCTGTCCTGGACACTTGCAGGGCCTGGCTATGGGATGGCGATTGTCTTCAAAGGTGGTTTGGTTCTTTCAATTGAGTGTGGTGTTGTGAAGATCCCCAGGATGAAGTGAGAGATGAGAATTTGACTCCAAGTTCTCAAAAGGCTGATTTATTATTTTGTAATATAATATAATATAATATAATATAATATAATATAATATAATATAATATAATATAATAATATTATATATTTACATATAATATTATTATATAATATTACAATATTATCATATAATATCATATCTATCATATGCTATGCTAAAACTACACTAAAGAAAGAGAAAGGAGACATCATAAGGCTGGACAAGAATGAATAATAAAAACTCATGACTGACCAGAGTCCCGACACAGCTGGACTGTGATTGGTCATTAATTAAATCAATTCCCATGCTGAGTAAACAATTCTCCAAACCACATTCCAAAGCAACAAAACAGGGAGAAGCTGAGGCTTCTCATCATCCCAGGAGAGGAAATCCTGGCAAAGGGATTTTTCAGGAAATATCATGGTGACAATTGAGGAATGAGCCCCAGGGGCTGAGCTCAGGGCCAGGCTGAGCCTGTGAGCCTGGGGTGGCAGGGGAAGGACAGGGGGCCCTGCCAGGGCTGGAGGGGTGACAAGAACACCCAGTTCTGGGGACAAACAGCTCCCATGGGAAGGAGAAAATCCTGTTTATTCAAGGAAATCTTTTCTTTCCTCTGCAATGATCCTGAATGCTCCAACAACCGTGGAGAGGGATGTCCAGCCGGCATGAGAGCCCATCCTCCAGGATGGTTTATGGACAATAGCCACAGGGATGGTTTATGGACAATAATCCCACAGGGATGGATGCTCCAGCCCTTCCTCAGGAGTGTGGGTGGGAGCATGGCCAGAACTTGCTGACAAGATCCTGGCTCTAATTCCTTATAAACCTGAAAACAAGAGGATTCCCAGAGGCAGGGAAGGCCAGGGAAGGTTGGAAGCAGCAAGTGTGAAAGCCCCAGAGGTGAGGAGAGGCTGCTCAGCTCAGGAGCTGTGCTGTGGAGAAAGAGGAGATGTTAACAGAGCTAAGGATCAAAGGCACAGAAATCCAGATAAAAATACCTGGAAAAGCACTGGAAAAATACCTGGAAAAGCACTGGACCAGGCTGTCCAGGGAGTCACCGTCCCTGGGAGTGCTCCAGAGACATGTCCCCGTGGCATTTGGGAACCAAATCCCTGTGGTTCAACAGCACTGGGTTGACACTTGGACTTGGAAAACTTAGAGGGCTTTTCCAACCTGATTGATTCTACCATTCCGTGAAACACCAATAATTTCCACTGCTATATTTCCCAGAATTATTTTCTAAACCCTGTTGTCTCCTTTTTTCTCTCTCTGATGTTGTTTTTGAAGGTATTGCTGTCACAATTATTTATTGATGGCATCGCCTCGATGTCAGCAAGCCCCAGGCTTGGACCGATGTCCTGGTGGATGAGATGTGCACAAACCTCCCCAGCCTCTGCTCATGGATCTGGATTATCATTACAAATTCAGATTTATGTCAGGAGCTCGATTTCCATGGCGGGGAATATCCTGTCTCTGGAATCAATGGGCAGTTATTAAATGGATTAAGAAACAGGCAGCTTAAAGCCCTCAAAATGCGATTGTTGGTGGAGGATCAGTGCAGAACAAGCTGCTTGCACAGGAGCTTTGCAGGATTCAGCTTCCACCCTGCTGTATTTCCCTGTTTTCATGAATGATCCAGAACATATCTATAAATTGCTGCCCGTGCAGTTGGCAGCTGGCTGGGATTTTGCCCTGATGGATAAAGCTGAAGGCAGGGCTCCAATGCAGAGCAACTGCAGCTGCCTGGGAGAGGGACAGCAGGAAAAAGGGGATTGAAATCCAGCAGGTGCTCACCTGGGAGCAGGGAATGGGGGCATCTCTAGCACCTGGGAGCTGCAGGGCCAAAAACTGATTGAAGGCCCCATTGGAGAGCAGGTTATTATGGACACTTAATGCCCTGCAGTGGGGAAATGGATGGACACAGGGAACAGGGGAGGCTGCAGTGGAACAGGAGATTTATCCAGGAGAGAAAAAGCAGGAGGGGGCTGTTATTTCTCTGCCTGCAATGAGACCTTGGGCAGAGGACTTTGGGCATGGAAGTCTGGTGTGAATTTCTGGTGGAAGAGATCTGTGGGATCTCAGGGTGGGTGCGAGGTGAGGGCAGCTCAGCCCAGCACCAGGGGCTCAAACCCTGCTGGGATCCTTTCCCCATTGCTCACATCCTGATTCCCAGGAAAACAGGGAGCTGTGTAATTAGCAGCCTGTTGTGTCCTTGCTCAGCTTGGCACATTTCAGAGCAATATGTTTATTTCTAGAGGTGTGGGTGTTGTGCTCCTCACCTGAGGAGCGTGGCTGAGAGAGCTGCACTCACCTGAGACAAACACACCAAAACCAGTCCCAGCTTGATCTGGGAATGAAAGGACGAGCCAGGGATGTGTGCCAGGAGCTGAGAGAGATGCTGGGAGAAAGGGGTAAGGAGGGTGTGGCATTCACATTTTCTCTGAAAAATCCCTTCACCCAGGGTTTTTCTCCTGGGAAGCTGAGAAGCCTCAGAGAAAAAGAAAACAATAATTATCTCATTTGCTTCTCCTGTGTTTTGCTCATGTGGAATGTGTTTGGAGATTGTTTACCCACTGGTGATTGTTCCATTGGATTCTGCTGTGAGTTGTTTTCACTCTTTGGCCAATTGAGGCCAAGCTGTGTCAGGACTCTGGAAAGAGTCAGGAGTTTACATTGCTATCTTTTTAGCACTAAGTATCCCTTCTGTATTCTGCAGTATAGTTTGGTATAGCATTCTTTTATATAATATAGTATCATAAAATAATAAATTAGCCTTCTGAGAACATGGAGTCAGATGCATCCTTCCTTCTTTCCTTCCTTTCCTTCCTTCTTTCCTTTCTTTCCTTTCCTTCCTTTCCTCCCCTCCCTCCCCTGAAGGGAACACAAATACAATAGAAGGGAGAAGGGGAGTGTGGCCAGGCTGGAGGGACTGGGTATCCCAGGGGGGATCAGGGATGTCCTGAACCTGCTGAAGGCCACATTGATGTGGAGACCTCACAGATCCCAGCTCTGCTCCTCCCCTGCTCCAGGTGACAAACCTGAGGATATCTGGAGAGCTCTGGTCCTCCAGGCCCAGCAAGGGGAGCAACAAGCTGTGAGCAGGGAAGAGAAATCTGCTCTCCAGTGCCCTGTATCTGCTCTCTCCCGTGCTTGTTCCACTGTTCTCTGGGAGCTGGCTGTGTCCAAGGTTGGGTTGGAATGTTCTCCCCCTCCCTGTCCTGCCTGGGGCTGTTTGCTCACTCTGCATCCACACACGACCAAACTGAGGCCATGGGGGATGTTTGGAACAATTTTCCCTTCTAGGCTCTTTCCTGAGCTTCATTCCTGCATTCCGCATGATGCAGCTGCTGGGTCTGCAAGCAAAAACTGAGATAATGTTATTTGAGAGGAAAACCAAGGAAAATGCTGCCTTGGGCAAGGGGCTCTTCCAGAAGCTGTGGGGGTGGGATTTGCAGCTGGCAGGGGGTGCAGTCCCAGATGGCTGGGGGGGAGCAGGTGTAAATTCCATCTGGAGCTTCACCTCTCCCATCCCTGAGTCACTCACACACAGAGCAGCCACCAACGCCAGCTTTGGAGCTGCAGGAACCTCTCCTTCTTCCTGAAAAGGTTTGGAAGAGGTACTCTGTGCCCCATGGGAGACCTTAATCATCTCAGGAACCTGCATTTCCTTCCTTTGGACACCTGTTTGTCCCTGATTTTTTACAGAAATGGCACAGATAATCCCGAATTCTGGAGGAGCTGCTTGTGATTCACAGTGAATATTTTGTCACTTCATTCTTCCCAGCGCGGGGATGGAAGGGTGGCAGGATCACACATGATCCTGCTCGTGCAGTGTGCTGGATGCATCCCAACTGGAGAGGATGGCAATGAGGACTGGGATGATTTAGGGTGCCCTCAGCAGAGAGTTGGAACCAGGAACAGGTTTTCTGGTCTCGTTCTTAGGGATCTGCTGGGTTTGGCTTTACTGGGCTGGGTGTGGGTTTTGGCCATGAGACTCTTGGGAAAAGGCAGCATGACAGGGACAGATCTGGGGAAGAAATCCTTCCATGGGAGGGTGGGCAGGCCCTGGCACAGGGTGCCCAGAGCAGCTGTGGCTGCCCCTGGATCCCTGGCAGTGCCCAAGGCCAGGCTGGACACTGGGGCTGGGAGCAGCCTGGGACAGTGGGAGGTGTCCCTGCCATGGCAGGGGTGGGATGGGATGGGATTTAAGGTCCCTTCCCAGCCAGACCATCCCATAATCCTGTGACAACTGTGACAATACCATGGCCATTGGTGGCTGTCACTTGGAGAAAGTGCAGCTGTGACAGTTCATGTAACCCTGGGATGGTTTGGGTGGGAAGACACCTTAAAGATGAACTCATTCATCTTCACATATATATATCATGTTGTGAATTGTAGGATGGATCATGATACAAACAGTGCAATGGGGAAGAAGGTAAGAGAGTAGAAGTCTATTTTTAGGCTGATGGGGATTTTGAAGCTTATGATGAACTTTCATTCCCAGAAAGAGGTGAGGCTTTCTGTTCCGGAATGGATGTAAATTGTTTTTGGGATTAGGCTGATTAAGAAGGAAGTTTTGACTGTGTTTATGATTTTGCTGGGGGTATTTTTGAGGTTGTAGGATAGAAGAAATTCCGTGGGAATTTCTGGTTCTGGGAGAACCTCTTGTTCTGCCAGGCTGTGAGGAAGGACCCCTCTCTCCTCCTCCTCCTCGTCTCCCTGTGCTCAATGTGGCTGGGCCCAGCCTGGCAGGTGTCCAGTGCAGCCCGGGGAGGTGGATCAGGATCACAGCAGCCACTCAGAGCTGCGCTCCAGGATTAATTCAGTGGGATTTGGAGAGCTCAGCAGATGCCTGCAGCCCTTCAGGGATCTCTCCCTGCTCTGCTGCCTTCCTGCCCATTCCCTTCCCCTTTTGGTGTCTCAAGTTTTCCAAATGCACATTCAAGGCCGTGTGCTTTCACCTTCTCTTTGGGCTTTTTCTGCTTCCCATCCAGCTCCCACAGCCTCGGGTCCCTTTGGCACAGCTGGCCCCTGCTCTGTCCCCCTCCTGGAGATTCTGCCCTCTGTGGAATTTGGTACCTGGCAAAAGTCAAACTCACCTGCTCTGAGCCCAATCCCTACAAACCCCCCGTGCTCCCTGTCCTGCTGCTGTGCTGCCCCACTGCTGGAGAGGGCACCAGGACAAGGCTTTGCATCAGGAGTGTGTTCAGGAGAGCTGGACATGTCCATGGGTGTTCCAGCTCCAGACATCATCACATCCTGACAAGGGCCACACTCCTGCTTGCACTGGGGAAACCAGTTCTGGGGAAGGGAATGGGAATACTGGGAGTTTGGGTGGGCAGCAGCATCTGAGACCTGCAGTGTCTGCACAGAAAGGAGCAGGGTTGATCTGTGCCAAGCCCAAACCCACCTAAGAGCCCTTTTCCACAGGAATGCTCCATGCTTTACTTTAAGCTCATCATTTTCTCCCTTTAAAAGGTCAGGAGCTTTCCCCTTCCAGTTGTGCCACAAATGGAAAGAGGCCAGGTGGCAACCATGCAGATTTGTTTTGTATGACATGAGAACAGCTGAAAATTCTGCTTGTGCTGATGGGCCTGGCAGAGAGAGCCCCACCAGGTGAGGAGCAGAGCACTCACTGCAAAATGGGCTGGTGTAGCCATTGCATTTCCCAGTGCCTCTCCATAGGAATAACTAGGTCAGGTTTTCAGTGCTTAAGAACCTCAAAGATTATTCCTGATTTCATTAAAATAATTTTAAATACCGTCTTTGACCTGTGTGGGTTGGCCAAGTCCTTATTTATTGTTCCCTGTAAGGGAGGGGAGGTGCTAAAATGGAATTGCCAGAGAAGCTGTGGAACATCTCTAAAAGTCCATCTGAAGCCCTGTATACATTTGTTTAAACCTCTGCAGCTGTCCATCTAAATCTGTGCAAAATTCCATCTGAATCTCTGCAATTGTCCATCCAAAGCTCTGCAAAGTCCATCTAAATATCTGAAAAATTCCACCTGAACCTCTGCAAAACTCCTCCTGAACCTCTGCAAAATTCCACCTGAACCTCTGCAAAACTCCATCTGAACCTCTGCAAAATTCCACCTGAACCTCTCCAAAATTCCATGTGAACCTCTCCAAAATTCCATGTGAACATCTGCAAAATTCCACCTGAACCTCTGCAAAACTCCGTCTGAACCTCTGCAAAACTCCATCTGAAGCGCTGCAAAATTCACCTGAACCTCTGCAAAATTCCACGTGAACCTCTCCAAAATTCCATGTGAACCTCTGCAAAACTCCGTCTGAACCTCTGCAAAACTCCATCTGAAGCGCTGCAAAATTCCACCTGAACCTCTGCAAAATTCCACGTGAACCTCTCCAAAATTCCACCTGAACCTCTCCAAAATTCCACATGAACCTCTCCAAAATTCCACCTGAACCTCTGCAAAATTTCACCCGAACTTCTGCAAAACTCCATCTGAACCTTGGCAAAACTCCATCTGAACCTCTGCAATTGTCCACCTGAACCTCTGTCATTTTCCATTTGAACACCTGGAAAATTCCATCTAAACCTCTGCCATGATCCCTCTGAACCTCTGCAAAACTCCATCTGATCCTCTGAAATTTTCCATCTGAACTTCTGCAGAATTCCCTGTAAATCTCTGCCCAATCCCTCTGCACCTCTGCCATGGTCCGAGCTGACCCTGCACCCCAAGTATTGCACTGTGGAGTACAGCAAAAACATCTGGAGCAGCATTCCCACAGGGACCTGGGACTTGGAAGAATCCCCAAGAGGGGAAAGAAGGTTTTCTGTGTGGTGGGGAGCCAGGGAAGCTCTGCCTCAGCCACTGTTTGCCCAGGGCTTGGGGAAAGTGCCAGGGAAACACTCCCACCATTCAGAGCTGCATTCCCACCCCTGTCTGCTCCTGGATCCCACCTCAGCCCAGCCCAAATGTCCCTGGCCTGGCTCCCTGCAGCTCTCCTCACCTTCTTTTATTGGAATCAGGACTTTTCCCATTCCCTGGCCTCCCAGGGCACTGCTGGGCTGTAATAATTGATAATTGTTATTGTTAACCAGGGACCTGGTGACTCCCTTGGTATTTCCCTCAGAAGGGTTCTGTGACCTTTTCTCTGAGCAGCTCTCACACCTCCGTGCCTTGCAGCAAGCCTTGGGAATTCAGCAGCATGGAAACCCTCTGGCTACAGAAGGAACTTTAATTTTTGTGCTTCTTGTTGGGTTCTCATTCAAATCGGCTGAAATACAAAGTGCTCACTCTGCCCTTCTCCTTCCTCTCCCTGCTGCTGCCCAGGGAAATGCTGGCAAAGCACCAAAAGCAAAACTCTGACCAAATGTTCTTAGGCTAAAGCCAGGCTGCTGCCAAAATTTTGGGAGTGAGGGAGAGCCAGTGGCAGGGATGGGGAGCCCCACAAGTGGAGCTGCTTTGGCACATTCCAGGGAAGGATGGAGCTGTCCAGGGAAGGCTGTGCTGCCCTGAGCTCCTGGAATGAGCCGTGGAGCTCAGCCCCAGCTATGCTGAAGAACCAGTGCTCCAACCCCCCTGGAGCTTTGGGAGGATGCTGTGGAAGAATTGCACAAGATAGAACTCGTTTTTACCTGCTTCCCTTCAAAATATCCCTGCAATATTAAATCTAGAAACCACATGAAGGGAGTGTGATTTAAGATGGGAAGATGAAGACCTGAAGTGAGGAGCTGGCACATGCACTGCCTGAGATGCATTACAGAAATGACCTTTCAGTCCTGACCACAGCTGGGGTTTCTCCTGCTCAAACCCTGTGCAGGATGTGCTGGAGGGGCTGTGCTGCCAAAGGCAAGGAAAAGCTCCTCAGTCCCAAAGGTTAATGGGTCTGGATGCAGTCCCAGAGGATGTGGGATCAGGGACAAGCCAGGGGTGGGATTCAGGTGCCTAAATCACTGCCCCTCTGCTGCTCCCATCCCAGCAGCTCCAGGCAGGGCTGGCACAGGTCTTACACGGAGCTGCACCAATCCTGCTTGCAGCAGTCTTGCTGCCTCAGGCCTCTAGCCGTGCTCAAAAGGGAATCAGCTCCCTATTTTCAGGCTGCTGGGATTCATCCCCAGTGTTCTGGTGTGAGCTGTGACCCCTGGACCTGGAGCATCCCCAGCAGAACCCCAGAGCTCACCCACTGCAGTGACCTGGCTGTCTGTCCCACCTGAGAGGGGTGTCTGACACCCCAGGACCTTTTTCAGCCCCAAAATGCTGTGCTGCATCTGCCTGGGGTGGCAGGACCTGCTGTGCCCCACAGCTGTGACTCTGGTGCCTGTCCCAGGTGTTCCGCGGAGGCAAAGCTTCACCCCCATCCTCTCTTCTAGAGGAAATTCCAGACCACTCCGAGCCGATTGTCCTTCCTCACTGACCTCTCCATCCACCTCCATTGAAATGCATCAAAGCGCTGCCCTCTTCCCCGTGGCACAGGCACAGCCCCACCTTTGGCACGGGACAGGAGCAGGAGGCACCAGGAGCAACCAAGGGCAAGATTTCAAACTATGCCCATGGAATTTCAAACGATGCCCGTGGAATTTCAAACGATGCCCATGGAATTTCAAACGATGCCCATGGATTTTCAAACGATGCCCACTCCGAGTGGGGAATTCGGCAGCTTCAGCGTGTCCCTGCTAATAAACAAAGGCGAAACGCTGTGTGCATCAGCAAAAGGCTTTGTATTGTGAAATGTTGCCTTTATGTCCGAGCAGGAGAGAATTCTGATGATTATTGACCCCGCACTGCAGGAAAGGCACATTAGAATATCTCCGAATCAATGGCAGAGCGGAGCAGCGGGGAGAGGCCGGGCTCTGCAAAGGGCATCGCATTGCAGCTCGCTCTGGCCTCCTGAAAAAAGTTTGTAAAGCATCTGTTGGAGGCCCCCGGAGCCTTTTCTTTCTAATTGCCACGTTTGACAAGGCGATGGCCCGGGGGAGCGGTGGAGAGCAGATAATGGACCCACTTTAATTGCTTCCAGTTCCATGAGTCAGAACGCTCGGGAATGGCAAAGGGGAAGCTGCAGCTTCACTGAAGGAGCTTTCTGGCTTTCAAGAAAGCTCTGGAGGAACAAATGCTAAACTCAAAGCCGAAGTCTTGGAGGGACTGAAGGTTTCCAGGTTCTGGAGTTTCTTTCATGTTTTGCTTTTGATAGGAACTCTCGAGTTAAGTTTTAATCATTTGCTGGAAGAGGGAGGGATGGTTTCTCAGCTAAGAGAGGAGGGGACAGGTGTCATTCCAAGAGCCTTTTCCTCAGGGATGGGCACTGAGATGGGAGCTGAGGTGGGAGGGTCCAGCTGGAGGTGGAGGATCAACATGCATTGGTGATGATGCAGATACAGCAGTCAGGATGGAATTTATCTGGAAGGTGAAGGGAGGATGCTGTTCCCCACTGGCAGCTGGGAATGGGCAGACAGGGAACCTGCTGACCTCTCTCCTCCCTGACACCCCTGAATCACAGAACCCTGGAATGCTTTGGGTTGGGAAGGACCTTTAAGCTTATCTTGTTCCACCCCCTGAGACCTTCCACTACCCCAGGTTGCCCCAAGCCCCGTCCAACCTGGCCTTGAATGTCTCCGGTCCTTCTGGCCTCAGGGCAGGGGGGTTTCCTGGAAAAGTAAGGAGCTCAGGGCCAGAGCTGAACCCAGTGCTCCAGGAAAACAAATTAAAATATCCCTGTGCAAGGTCTGGGTGGCTGATGGCAGTTGGTGTCCACTGGGGTCTGGGACACACTGAGAGCAGGCACAGCTGCTGGTTGGACATCAGTCACTGCAGAAGGGTTTGGGGGAGCAGGGAAAGCTGTGGCAGGGTCCCTGGGGTCTCTGTCACTGCACACCCAGCCTGGCTGGGGACAGAAGGGTCAACTTGGCTTCCCATGGCTTCACCCACTCCTGTCCTTCCCCCTGGCCCTGCCCTGGCTGGGACTGACAGGCTGGGCAGTGCCATGGGTCAGCCATGACACGGCTGGGCTGCACGCTGGGAAAGCCACTGGAAAAAGGCTTTGGGGGATGATTGACAGGAGCTGTCTCGCTGGAAGGAGCTAATCCGAGCAGCTCATGAACACCAGGTCCCTAATTAAAGCGCACAGCCTGGCCCTGCTGTAATTAATTTCCCAGCAGCTCTCAGTGCCACTGAGTCAGCGCTGCTGGCAGCCTCGGGGCATGGGGGCGGGACAGGGGGGCAGAGCCTGGCAGCAGGATGTGCCCCTGCCCTCCTGGAGCCAAACCTGGCAGCAGGATGTGCCCCTGCCCTCCTGGAGCCAAACCTGGCAGCAGGATGTGCCCCTGTCCTCCTGGAGCCAAACCTGGCAGCAGGATGTGCCCCTGCCCTCCTGGAGCCAAACCTGGCAGCAGGATGTGCCCCTGCCCTCCTGGAGCCAAACCTGGTAGCAGGATGTGCCCCTGCCCTCCTGGGCACAGTCAGGAGCTGGGCAGGACCCTGCTGCCTGGCCAGGAGCTCCCCAGGGGAAGGGAGACCCTGTGGGTCACCTGTGCCCACCCAGCTGTGGGACAGCTGGCACAGGGCAGGGTGATGCTCATGGCTCATGCCAGCAGCTCTCTCCCCATGTACACAGGGATTTACATGGATGTACCGTGTCCTCAGGTGGAGCTGGGACAGGGATGGTGTCATTGTGCCTCCTTTCTGTTGGCAGTGGGTTTTTGCATTCCCTCTGCTGTTTCCCATCCTAAGGGCTGTGGGATGCACTCAGGCTGTGGCTGGGTTGTCCCCAGGCCGTGGCAGGGAGGAGCAGCCTGGGGACAGCTGGATGCTGCCCCACGTCCCAGTCCTGTTTTGCTGCACTGGGAGGTGTTGCATGAGGAGGTGACTCCAGTGCCACCCCTGGCCCCATCACCCAAATCACAGAGCTGCCAAGGGAGGCTCCAGCAAGTCCCATTTCTCTGCCCACGGGGTTTCATTATCAGCTGCAGAGGGATGGCCAGAGAGTGGCCAGCACTGTTTTAATTTCCCAGGAGGCTGCTCTTGGTGTGCCATGGCTGCAGCAGGGAGTCTCAGCTGTCTCCTTTTACTGTGCTTCATGCAATGGGACGTGACACGTCAAAACATGACAAGGCAGCCAAAATGTGTCACAACACTGCACTCAAACTCTGCCTTGCAGGGTTGCTCAGCAGCTGATAGCATCAGGCTCCAATTATCTCTGCATGCTGAGCTGGGTTTTTTTTCCCTTGTGGAATATGATATATGGGAGTCTCCTGCTTGTATTGGACTATTGGATCACATCAGATTTATTAACCACACATGGTGAATTGTTCTGACCAGACTGACACCCAAAGCTGGGATTCTGGCCTGTTCTTGCAGGAATGAGACTTTCCCACCTCGGCTTTTCCAATTGTTATTCCTTCAGTGAAGATTTGGTGAGGTTTCTGTGTGATTAAAATCTGTTATTGTTGGTGTTTGTCATGGTTTCATTGGCCACGTCAGCACCTGCCAGCTCTAAGGGAGGTGCAGCCACTGCCTTCAGATTCCCCCTGGAATTTGCAAGGCTGGATTTGGCTCCAGTCTCCCCAGTTCATCCCATTCTGCTCCTCTGGGCTTTCCTGTCTGGCTTTTTGCACTCTGCTTTTCCACCTTACTTTGTAATGAGGCGTCAACATTCTGGAACAATATTTAGAGTTTTTCAAAGGATAAACCCTCCCACAAGAGAAGCAAAGCTGCTCTTGGCCCGGGGCTGGAGATTCCCAGCGGTAGGGAGGACATTTCCTTTGGCCAGAGGTGCTGTGATGAGCTGGGAAGGAATCACAGTGTCCCTGCTCACATGTGGCATTCCCAAATGGAACCTCCCGCTGCTCTGGCTGCTCTCCATTCATTTTATCTCCCGTTTGCAGGAATCAGACTAATTACTGGCTACTAATTGCTGGGAAAGCACTGCTGGCACTGCCTCCCTTCCCACCAGCAGCAGGGAACAGCCTGGCTCTCCTCAGGTCTCTAGCAGGACCTTCAGGAACCCTCGAGGTGACTCTGGAGAACCATGCTCTGTCCATCCCCTCCCTCCCCCCAGGCTCATTCCCAGCTCCCAGCTGGGGAATTTGGTGAACCAAGATGCTTCCCTGGGATTCCCACCTCCTGGGGAAGTGGCTGGGCATCACCAGGAATAAAATTGTTCCTCTCTGGGGTTTTCCAGCCCCATGGGGCTGCCAGCATGCTTGGGACACATGGAATCTGTTCCTGCTTTGCACACTTGGTGGGATCCCTGAAGGAAGCCTTGCACGTGACTTTCTCCTACAACAGCACAATGGAAAATCCTGCTGTTTCCTCTTCTTCCTCGGTGGCTGCACAGGTTCAAAGGAAAAAAATATGGGAAGAGAGGAAGGAGGAATATGTGGCTTAAAGTTTTGAGCAGGAGAAGGAAAGGATCCTTTTGGCCCTGAGACTTCTCCAGGCAGGTCTGACCTGAAAGTTATTCTGGGAATGTCTCACAGTTATTTCTCCCAGGAGATCAAATCAGTCCAAAATTATTTGTGGAAAGTCACAGTCATGTTTTGAGAGCAGTGTGGGGAGACCTGCTTGTTTGGAAGAGTTGTTCCGTGACCCTGCAAAGTGAGGAGCTGGTGGCACTGCTGGGATGGGATTTGGGGTTCCCTGGTACATCCCAGGTGCTTTTCCAGGGGCTGAGCTGTGCCAGGTGTGCCCATGGCAGAGGGAAATGCCCCAGAATTTGGTCCCTTTGCTCACAGGTAAGATCTTGGGAACAGGGCTGGTGTTGGATGTGCAAATCCAAAGCGCTGATCCCACTCTTTCACCTCCTGAGGGTGCAGGGCAGAGGAGGCACTGGGACTCCATCTCTGCAAGTGTACATTGATTTAAGCTCTTGAGCTGAGTGACAGAATCCCATTTTTAATCCTACATTTTAATCACTGGCTGCCCTGGCATCTGTTTGTGGTTGGTGGTGCCACACTCAGAGTCGGAGTTTCAGGCTCCTCTGCCAGGAGAAGCGCTCTCCATGACCCTGCCTAATCCCCACCCTATTTCTGTCCTTCCTCAGGAAGCAAACTGCTGATTTTGGTGCTTTGCTTGAACATCCCATCAGAAGTGGAGTCCTGCCCCGGGGCGTGCGTATGCTACAGTGAACCCAAGATCACCATCAGCTGCCAGCAGCAGGGGCTGACAGCCATCCCCACGGAGATCCCCATCCAGAGCCAGCGCATCTTCCTGCACAACAACCGGATCACCCTGGTGAGGGCCACCAGCTTCACCTCCTGCCGCAACATGACCATCCTGTGGATCCACTCCAACAACATCAGCCTCATCGAGCCCGGGGCCTTCTATGGGCTCACCAAGCTGGAGGAGCTGGACCTCAGCGACAACACGAACCTGAAATCCATCAACCCCGTCACCTTCCGGGGGCTCGTGCACCTCCACACCCTCCACCTGGATCGCTGCGGGCTCCTGGAGCTCTCCACGGGGCTTTTCCGAGGGTTGTTCTCCTTGCAGTACCTCTACCTTCAGGATAATAACCTCCAGATCCTGCTGGACGACACCTTCATCGACCTGGCCAACCTCACGTACCTGTTTTTGCACGGGAACAAGATCAAGAGCCTGTCGGAGAACGTCTTCCGCGGGCTGATCAACCTGGACCGGCTGCTGCTGCACCAGAACAGGGTGAGCCTGGTGCACCGGCGCGCCTTCCACGACCTGGGGAAGGTGATGACCTTGTACCTGTTCAACAACAACCTGACCGTGCTCACGGGGGATACCATGGCCCCCCTGGTGTCCCTGCAGTACCTGCGCCTCAACGGCAACCAGTGGATCTGCGACTGCCAGGCCCGCTCGCTCTGGAATTGGTTTAAGCAGTTCAAGGGCTCCTCCTCGGAGCTGGAGTGCCACCTGCCCCCTCGCCTGGCGGGGCGGGACCTGAAGCGGCTGCAGAGCTCGGAGCTGGACAGCTGCGTGGACTCCTTCAACCAGATCCGCACCAGCGTCTTCAGCACCAAAACCAGGTCGGGCAAGCTCCCAACGGGGCTGCCCCCGCTGGGCTCCCACGACGGCTCCTCCAAGTGCTGCCAGCCAGAGATGGACAAGTCCTTCATTTACGAGGCCAAGGGCAAGGCAGGGCCCTCCTCCCACAGCAGCCGCTCGTCCAACAACCACCTCAAGGAGAAGGAGAACATGTCCAGGCCCAAGTACATGGAGACGGACCGTTCCAAAAACGGCAGCAACAAGCAGATAAACGATTCCCCCTTTGGGACCTTCCCCAGCATTGTAGACCCTCCTTTGACCAAGTTGAGACCCGAATTTTTAGAGCCCATTGAACCTTCCACAGTCCCAACCAAAAAGAGGCAGGGCTGCTCTAAAAAGAACAGATCAAAGGCCCAGTGCCGCCTGACCCAGCAGGGGAACAGCTCCACGTTACAGCTCAGCCTAAGCCTTTTGATCCCCCCCTTGGTGTGGAGCTTACTGTTATTCTGCTAAAATTAACTCTTTTCCTGGGTTGATGACACTTTAATACTCGACTTTTGCTGACCTCCATAAATGTTGCAAACAAAAGCAGGACTCCCATCCACCCTGAGAAAGCTTTGTTACACAAAACTTAACTGGATGCCTTTATTAAAACAAACAAACAAACAAAAACAAAACAAAACAGAAAAGACAAATACTGAGATGTACATAATTTATTTGTCCTGAAACCTGTGAATTATACCTTTGGTCTTCGGAACTGCACTTGCCCACAAAACAGCTTTTGCTACAGCAGATGGTAAAGAAATGTGGTTTATTTACAGGAAAAAAAAAAAAAAAGAAGTGTAAGAAATGCTCTGAAAAGAATGTCTAAAGTCTGTTTGTAACTCACCATCTCACTGAACAATGTTGCAGGTTCCCATTTGCAGAGGTAATGGATTTGATGCTGTTTTAATCCTATGTTGATGACTCTTGCAGTTTTTCCGTCTCCATTCCATCCTTCACACCACGTTTACGGGCAGCATTTGTTAAAGAATGCTGCCTGCCCCTTCACAAGATTGCAGTATATATAGATATGCATTTTATTTTACTTGTGTACAAGTATACAAAAAAAACCTATAAAATAAAGATTTCTTTTTCCTAAGTGGTTGTCATCTGCGAGGGGTGAAGGACTGGGAGCAGCTGAAAAGCTGAAGGTTTAAAAGGATATGGAGTGTGATCTGAGCGTTTAACACCACAGTGATAAATAAGGCATTTTTGGGTGGTTATGCAACCTATAACTGGTGCCAGCAAAGGGTTTGATTGTGTGAAACATGCCCTGCTCATGCTCCTGTTTCCCTGCAAACTGTCCCACCTCCTCCCAGCATCATTTGGGTTCCAGAATGATCAGAAGAGCAGGAAATGCTGGCCCAGCCTCTCAGAGCTGGGGTAGAGGAATGTCAGAAACAATCCCAGGATTTGGGCAGGGCCGTTTTTCTCCTGCTCTGCACAGATGGGCTCAGCTCTGTGGTAGGTCCTGAGTGGGGCAGCACTGGGATTTAGGGAATAGGGGGGTTTTCTCCAGAAACACAGGGCCTGGCAGCTCAGGTGCCCATTCCTGGAGTCACTATGCCACTGGCTTCATCTCCAGCGTGACCTTGTGATGCTGAGAAAATAAACCATTGCTGTCCATGTGCAGTGGATGCCACCCCATGGGACCCAGTGAGCCATAAAGTGGAGCTGGCTGTGCCCCCCTGGCACTGCAGCCACCCCCTGGGCCAGGCTAGGGAGGGTTGGGCACAGAGCTTATCAGGAGGCTGCTTTTCCTTATCAAAGCATAGAGATTGTCCTGTGCCCCTCTGTCCTGCTGGGGTTTGGAGGTCTCTGAAGGCAGGAGCAGCCTGTCACACACAGCTGCCAGGGGCTGGGGGCCAGAGAAGGGCAGTGCCACAGTGCCAAGGGAACTCCAGGATTATGTGTGGAAGTCAGACTGGGGGGCTCAGGTTGCACCATCCCTTGGGGTTCCCAGCACTGGGACTGGTGCTGAGCTTCCCAGACGGAGTGAGGCACTGCCAGCCAGGAGTGAAGGCCATCAGCAGGGCCATGGCTTCCTTCCAGCCTTGTCCTAGGCCTGGTGGCTCAGCAGGAGGGAGCAGAGACCATGGGGAGGAGCAGGAGGATGCTTGGATGGCTGATCTCCCACCTGGGGATGCTGTGGAGCAGGGCCTGTGCCCCACTCCGGGGTGCTGCTGGCTCTTCCCTCCTCTGCCACAGCCAGTTCCCACCTGGGTGAGTGACAGGGAGTGCCCAAAGTGCTGCAGTTGTGATCTGTCTCCAAATCCATCCCTGGGGCTGCCAAATACGTGTGGCACAGACGCATGGGAGCGAACATGTCCCTCATGTCACCGTGATGGGGACAGGCTGGTCTCTGCCAGCTGGGCAGGAGCTGCTGTGCAGGACAGCCCTGGGATCCCAGCAGGTCCCATTCCTGCCAGCCCAGCTCCACGATCCAGCCTCTGCAGAGGCTCCAGGTGTGTTTGGGTGCAAATTCATGGTCCTGCCAGAAGGATGGAGCAGGAAATCACTGCCTGTGCTGGGATAGTTCTGGGTGAGCTGGCCAGCCCTGCCAGCCCTGCTGTGTGTGCCCAGTTTGGGGTGCACTTGCCCACACTCACAGGCCACTGAGTGGGACCTCCCCAGCCCCTTCCTGCCATTCCTGCTCGGATCTGTCCAGCATGCCAGCATGGAAGGATTTCCCAAAGTCTGCACTCTCTGTCTCATCCCAAAAAGCAACATTGAGTCTCTTGAAGGATTCAAACCTACACTGGAATCTGAAGCTCAGGAGCAGAGAGCAGCTTGGTCAGCAGTGCCCCAAAGCCCATGGAAAAGTTGGAAGATCTGCTGGATGCTGTGACATGGAACATCCTGTTTGGGTCAGAGGCTCAGTGTGACTCCCTTGTACAGCAATTAGTGAGTCTTGTGGTCCAAATTCCTGCTCCTTGGGCATGAGGAAGCCAGACCAGGTGGCAAAAAATCAGGATGAATCTGGAAGGAAAAAATTGAGAAAAAAAGAGACCATTGTGGCTTTCCCCCAGCAGCTGAAGGGCAGAGCTGTGAGCTGGGCTTGCCCGGCCCAAAGCAGGGTCCTGGGGAGTTGGGCTCCCTGTGGACAATGCAAAGCAGACAAGGAATTCCTGTCACTCATTGTGAATGGAGCAGGAGCTGCTCTCTCCCAACCCAGTGACACCATTCCTGCTTTCTAGAGCTCGGCTCTGCTGTGCTTTCAGTGGCTCCTAGGACTATACATTGGCCACAAGCCCAGGAGAGTCCCTCTTGCTAATTTCCTAGATTTCCTGCTGTCCAGATGCCAATTCTGTGTTTACAGCCATTCGAATGACAAATATTGGAGAAGGGGACGCAGTGGGCTGGAGGAATTCCCAGAGAAGCTTGGTGTTCCAGAGGCTGAGCTCTGGTATTGGTGAGGTAGGAAAGGAGCTCAAATGAAGGGAATTTCACCCCTGCTTTGTGCCTTGCTGGGGTTGGCACAATTCTTTCAGGTATTCCCAGACTTATTTTACATTCAGATGTCGCTGAGTTGAGTCGGATTCACCCAGCAGGGCTCAGGACCTTGCTGGCTGTTCCCCATCTCAGGATCCTTCCTCTCCCTTCCTTTCTCACTGTGCAAGTCACACTCAATTTTCTGCTCCTGTCACTGATGCCAGCAATGAAATCAGAGGCAAAGGCAGCAGCAAGGAGCCAGGAGGGGTAAGGGATGGGATCCCTGGGAAGAATGGGCTCCTCATCATCAGCACTCAGCACCTACTGTCCCCTGGCACTGTCCCCAGCAGACCCCTGGCACTGCTGAAGAGGCAGCCACAGCACAGGCCCTCAGGCAGTGCTGGGAACACACCGTGTTCATCCTTAATTCTCCAGAATTTGTCTCTGTGGATTGCTGGCTGGTAGTTCCAAGCAGGAGGAGAACCAGAAGAGAAACCCTTCAGGTCTTCAGGTGCATCTGGAAGGACAATCCAAGCTGGCAAGGAGATGATTGTGCCCCTCCTTGTCATGGTCACATGGAAGGGTGTTTGTCCTCTGCCCCTTCCTCCCCCTTCCCATCCTCCTGCACAGGGGATGTGGCTGTTCCTCTGCCTGTGGATGGGGAAGTGGATTCCAAATGCCTGTGCAGGTGGGATTTGTCCTATCCTGAATGGGGTCCCTGGCACACATGTGTGGTGACCCCATCTCTGCTGCCAAGCTACAGCACCTGATGTGGACAGGTTTTATGGAGAGGAATTTCATCCAACCGGTTCTGAAAGATTTTCTTTTCTTTTGCTAATGGATGACTGTGATTCACCAGGATGAGACCTTCATGGAGGGATGCTGTGGCTCTGATGTAATTTCCATCAGCAAGACCTTTCCCATCAAAGCTGGAGGCAAGAGAGGGATAACACAACGTGGAAGAAACCCCCTGATGGCCTGGTTCAGCAGATGTCCTGGCCATGGATTAGGAAAATATCCTGGCCATGGATCAGGAAGGACTGAGCTGGTCTGACACCTGTGGCTCAGGCAGTTTGAGTACAAGCTGTGTTCTCCTGAGGATCCCTCCCTGTTCCTGTCCAGTGCCCCTCAAAGCCTTTGGAATATGAACACCCTAAGTGTGGGCAGTGACAGAGCCCCATGGGGCTGGGGCCTGCAGGTGCTGAGTCAGCCCGGCTGGAACACCCAGCTCTGCTGGAACCCCCAGCAGGGCACTGGGAGAGACCAGGAGAACAGGGGCAGCCAGAGGGATCACGGGCAGGCAACTGGGGCACAGCCTCTGTCCACTGCCCACAGCACTCCCCAGGAGTGTTCCCGGCATTTTGCTCCATGCAGAATGACAGAATCACGGAATATGCTGAGCTGGATAGGACAAGGATCATGGAATCCCCCTCAGCCCTGCCCAGACTCCCCAACAACCCCACCCTGTCCATCCCTGGCAGTGCTGCCCAAAGGCTCCTGGAGCTCTGGCAGCCTCGGGGCCGTGCCCATTCCCTGGGCAGCCTGGGCAGTGCCAGCACCCTCTGGGGGAAGAACCTTGCCCTGAGCTCAGCATGACCTGCCCTGGCCCAGCTCCAGCCATGCCCTGGGTCCTGTCCTGCTCGGGGGTGTCTCTTACCTTTGTACTTGAGCAATCCACAGCTGCCTCAAATGTGTTTGTTCCCCACTTCCCTCTCTTCCCCTGGATGTGGAAGGAGCTGCCTTTGCCTCTCCTGCCCTTCCCCTGGGACGGGGAGCTCCCATTTCTGAGCTGTTCCCCCCAACAGCAGCACTGGGGCTCAGCTCAACTTTCTGAGCTGAAATCAGCTCCTTAGCAAAGCTCACCTGAGTCCTGCTTAGCTGCAAAAGGGTCTGGAGACCCTTTTCCCAGGCTTTTCTCAACTGAGGCTGGAGTCTCCCACTCCTCCTTGGAGTTGGGGAACCAAAGGGAAAACCCCAAATCCCACAAGGATGAGGAGAGCACTGAGAGCTGTGTCAGGGAGCTCCTGTCCTCACCTGTCCATGGGGACACCTGGACTTCAGGCAGGAGGAATCTCTGCTCCATCCTTCCCCAAAAGAAGGTCCTGGGGCAGATTCCCAGCTGGCTGTGACTCCCCAGGGATGAGATCTCTGCTCCTAAAGAGATTCCCCATAACCCTGTGAGCAAGCTGTGTTTCCACATCTCTGCTCTGACACGGAGCAGATTATTCGAGCTGCTGAGTTTTGCTCCAAACAAACATGATGCATAGAAATAATAAAGGCTGGAAGGGTTTTTAATTCCAAGCTGTGTTTCTGGATTAGTTCCCCATCATTAAGCAGTCAGGGAGTAGAGTTTTTGCTGTTCTGACTCCTTATCAAATTCAGGAAAGGGTAAAAAATCCCAGAGTCATTGAGAGCTGGGGGTGGGCAGCAGAGCAGAGAGCAGGCAGGAGAGACAGGAGTTTTTTTAGGGATGATATCGGACCATGGTGCATCATTGCTGGTGGGAAGCTCTGGAGACAGCAGGAATTCTGCCTACAACCATGGTGAGGGCAAGGAATCTGTGAAAGCCTTTCTTATAAATCCAAAGTCAAACATTTGAGTCTAGCTTGGGCCAGAAACTCTAATTAGAGCCCCCTTGATTTGTGCCATAAGTAGGACACTGCAGGGGGAACTGCTGAGGCAGGTGAGACTTATTGGAATTGCATCCCAGGGTATCTATAAATAGGGATAACAGAGCCTGGGCAAAAAGAGGCACAATGAGAATAACGGTGCACCCTGCCCACTCACTGAAGGATGAGGCACTTCAGATCTCACAGTGACCCACCTTCCGTGCCGGTGCAGAGACTTGTTCTAGGTCAGCAGGTACCAAAACGGCCCAGCTGTCATCAAGCACAAAAACAGGGCCGTTTTTTGGGATGAAATCATCGCTTTTGATAGCCTGCTGCACTCCACATGGCAGCGACACGGGCGCTGCTCGCATGACTCACGGGCTGGGCTCCTGCGCAGCCTCTTGCGGGTGGGCGGCTCCATCTGCCCGGATTTACTGGAGTCAGGGTCCATCTTCGGGGGTTTACTGGAGTCAGGGTGCATCTTCAGGGGTTTACTGGTGTCATGGTCCATCTGCATGGTTTTACTGGATTCAGGATCCTCCTGCAGGGCCTTATTCGTGTCAGTGTCCATCTGCATGGATTTACTGGCATCAGGGTCCTCCTGCAGGGGTTTACTGGTGTCAGGGTCCATCTGCACGGATTTACTGGTCCCAGTGTCCACCTGCAGGGCCTTACTGGTGTGAGAGTCCATCTGCCCAGATTTACTGGAGTCAGAGTCCTCCTGCAGGGCCTCACTGGTGTCAGGGTGCTCCTGCAGGCCTTACTGGTGTCAGGTTCCACCCTCAGGGGTTTATTTGTACCAGGACCCACCCTCAAGGGTTTATTTGTGCCCGGTTCCATCCCCAGGGGTTTATTTGTGTCTGGTTCCAGCCTCAGGGGTTGATGTGTACCAGGACCCACCCTCAGAGGTTGATGTGTGCCTGGTTCCACCCTCAGGGGTTTATGTGTACCAGGACCTATTCTCAGGGGTTTATTTGTGCCAGGTTCCACCCTCAGGGGTTTATTTGTGTCAGGTTCCACCCTCAGGGGTTTATTTGTGTCAGGTTCCACCCTCAGGGGTTGATGTGTGCCAGGACCCACCCGCAGTGGTTGCCTCTGGGGCTGGCTGTGGGCAGTGCTTTGTTGACTGCTCAGCTCCTCTCTGCTGCTGGGGTTGGGGCTGGGTTCCACCTGCATTTGTTGTTCTGTGGCTGGTCTGGAGTGTTATCCCTGGAATTTCAACGAAGGAAGGAACAACTGCAGAGTCTGGTGTGAGGAAGGAGGGCCAGACTTTTCCGTGGGAGTGGGGAGCTCACGGTTTTGAAGCAATGAGGCTGCACCTCTGGGGTGGTGCTGGTTGCTGGGGTTTAAACTGGAATTCCTGCAGCTCCCTGCTGAGCTGGGCCGTCCTGCTCTGCTTTCTGCTCCAGCCTCTGCAGTGCAGGTTAACCCAGCACCTCTGCAGAAGGAGAAGGACTTCCAAGCACGGGCAGCAGGAGCACAGCAGTGATACAGGGAACCTTTCCACGTGTCAGGAGCACCTTTCACCAGGTGCCCTGACAGGCTGGGTGTGATGGTGTTCGCAACGGTCTTAGGATGAGGGAAGAGATGAGGATCTGACTCCATGTTTCAGAAGGCTTGATTTATTATTTTATTATATATATTACATTAAAACTATACTAAAAGAATAGAAGAAAGGATTTCATCAGAAGGCTCGCTAAGAATAGAAAAAGAAAAAATTATGACAAAGGCTTGTGGCTCAGGCTCTGTGTCTGAGCCAGATGACTGTGATTGGCCATTAATTAGAAACAACCGCATGAGACCAATCACAGATGCACCTGTTGCATTCCACAGCAGCAGATAATCATTGTTTACATTTTGTTCCTGAGGCCTTTCAGCTTCTCAGGAGGAAAAATCCTAAGGAAAGGATTTTCCATAAGAGATGTCTGCTGACAGGCTGGGACCCCCCTGCTGCCCTGGGCAGGGGCTGTGCTGGGCTCTCCTGTGCCCGTGGCTGCCAGGGGGTGCCCAGCACCTTCTTCCCACAGCACCCACTATGGGCAGTGCCCCCAGACCCTCTGAGCCCTGGGGCACAGCCAGAGAGATGCTGCAGCCCCAGCAGTGTCACCTGAGCTTGGTGACACCACAGGTACATCCTTCAGTCTCTTCCCAGGGCTGGCTGGGTGTGTGGGCTGGCTCTGCAGACACATCCAGGCAGCAGGAGAAGGGCAGGATGCTGGGCTGCTCGCTGCTGTCACCAGAGCCCAGCCCTGGAGTGGCTGCCTGAGGACTCGCATTGAGCTCCACGCTGCTAAATAAGGGCAGAGCTGCTCTTTTCTCCCCGGTGTTTCCAGTCAAACCACAACAACAATGGAATATTTATGAGCTGTTTGCAGAAATGTCAAGAAGAGCCAGCAGTTGTACGAACACCCTCTCGGAGCAGTGGGCTGGGAGAGTTACCCTTTGTGATTCTTGCTTTGAATGCTGCGTGGAATGGTTACAAACCCCTGTGACATCCCTGTGTCCTCACAGCCAGACAGGAATCAATCACCATCACTCCACCAGGAGCATCCCCAGCCAGAACCAGGGCCTGGGGGCTCTGCCTGCCCAGGAGGTGCAGGAGGCTGGGCAGCAGCAGCTCCTCACCCCCGCCAGGCGCTCACACCACTTCCAGGCTCACTTCAAGGCTCCAGCACTAAATGTTCCCATTGGCTTTGGGCAGTAAAAGCTGGAATTCTAACGAGGTTTCAGAGCCAGACTGTTACATTCTGTATTTCACTAAATGCCTTTTCTTTGCTCTTCTCCTGCCTTGCTGCCAGACTGACCTTGCTGGGATGTGGGGATGAAGAAGAAGCAACTTGAAGTCTGGGAATGCATTCCCACACACACCCTGATCTCTGTGAATTTGGGGTGGGAGTGGAAAAAACCCAGGACATTTAACTTTTCTCTCTATGTTTTAATTTGTGTGTCACTTTTAGGAATTTTCCAAAAATTCCAGCTTTTCTCTGTATATTTTAATTTGTGTGTCACTTTTAGGAATTTTCCAAAAATTCCAGCTTTTCTCTGTATATTTTAATTTGTGTGTCACTTTTAGGAATTTTCCAAAAATTCCAGCTTTTCTCTGTATGTTTTAATTTGTGTGTCACTTTTAGGAATTTTCCAGCAATTCCAGCTTACCAGAGGTGTTGAATCCCAGCTTTCTCCACGCTCCATGAGGGTAAGTTCTAAATTGTTGGTTTGGTAGGACCTGAGAGGTGCTTTGACCACATTGCTCTTGGACAACTCTTGTCAGCTGGAGGGGTCAGGAATATTTAGGTGACGTCAGATAACCCTTCAGTTTTTTATTTGTTCTCTCCCTTGGAATATATTCTTTATTTCCAGCAGATCTGTGGGCTTTAATCAACCTATGAGATTATTTCCAGCCACTGGGGGAAGCAGAGCCATCCCAGAAGGAATGGAGGTTTTGTAGAACCACAGAATATCCTGAGTTGAAAGGTGCCCACAAGGATCATCAGCCCAACTCCTGGCCCTGCACAGACACCCCAACAAGCCCAGCCTGGGCCTGGCTTTCTGGGAGATAATATTTGGGAGAAAAAGTGGCCAGAGGGTTCAGGGAAGGAACAAAGTGACCTTCAGCAGCCTCACTTTCCCTTGTGTTGGTGGTGCAGCTCCCACCTTGCCAGGATCCTGCCCTGACTCTGGGTGCTCCTGGTCCTGGCCAGCCTGGTTTGGTGTCTCCACACAAACCCTGGGCCCAGGAGCTCCAGTTTTGTCCAGCCTGGTGTCTCCAGGCCATACTGGGGAGTGCAGCTCTGCACTGGCCATTCCTCTGTCCCTCCTCACTGCTCCATGGATGGGTTTCATGGCTTCTCCTTGGAACTCTGTGGGCTCCTGGCTGGACCTGGCTACTCTTGGGTTTGCTGTTGATATTCTCTGCCCCAAGATGTGCAGGATGTCTCTGTTTCGGCCCGCGCAACTGAAGAACGAGTCTGGACTCTTCACTTTTTGGTCTTGAGGTTGTTTAGGGTTAATTAATTAATTCTTATCTATAAAATTTTCTTTCTGCCCAGCTGAGGTCTGCTCAGCAGGGCAGCCACAGGCACTCTGACCGTCCCCAAGGAGGTGTTGTCCTTTTATACTACAAAGTACGTATAACATATTTACACTTACCCAATACCGATCACCTATGTTAGACAGTGCACTTCTACTCTACACCAATCCCAAAGTGCCAACATCATTGCAGAAAATGGATGGCAGAAAATGGAGAACAAGAAGAAGAAGAAGAAGAAGAAGAAGAAAGGCTGGACACACCCTGATTCCTCCATCTTGTCCCCAAAACCTCCATACCAAAAATCCTAAAATCTACATTTTCACCCTGTGATCATTTTGTTATTACACCATTCAAACCTCTGTGGCTTTCAGGTCCTCATACAAAGCTGGCAACTCACTGCAGGGGTCAAAATCAAATCTCCAGGTGTTCTGGGCAGCATGCCAGGGTCTCTGAGCCCCCCAGCAGGGTTCTCGGCAACTCTGAACACCCAGAGGGATGCACTGAGTTCTGACAGGCCACCATCCCTTGATTTGCTCCCTCACCCAGGGCCTGTGGGAAAAGCTGTGGCTGAAGGAGCCTTTTCCAGTCATGACATTCTAATCCTGGCCTTCCCTGAGGGAGCAGCTGCTCCTGCTGCTCCCTGACACATCTCAAACCTCACAGACTCCAGCTCAAAATGGGTGAGCAGGACAAAAAGCCACCGAGGTGGCCAAAAACCGGTCTGAAGCGGCCTTAGCTTTCTCCAGAGCTGCTAAATTCTGCTGCTTGCAAAACCTTTTCTGGTGCTGGAACAATGCATGTGTGTATAAGGAGAATCTAGGCAAGATTTCTACTTTCCAGTTATTTTTGGTTTGCTTGGAAAAAAAATGGGGAGGAGAGTGGGCTCCAAACCATGTTCCAAAGGCTGGAAAAGAAGCATCTGGTGTGCCCAGGGGTTGTCATAGTGAAGATGAGTGACACATAATAATGATGAATCCAGAAACTTTCACCTTGATTTCCCAGCCTGGTGGAGCTTTGAAGTGAGCCTCTAATATTATGTTAGCAGTTTATTGTGTGTGCTTCATTAAAAATACATCACAGGCCTCTCAGAGCTGGAAGGGACGCAAATTAGGTCAGCAAGTCCAGGCTCCTGCTGCTCTGCCAGGGCTCTGATCCTGCTAATGACTCCAGCCCAGCCCTGGCAGGTGCTCGTGTGCTGCCAATTCCAGCTCTGGGCTGACAGGGAAAACACGATTTCACTCTTTAAAGCGTTCAGTTCTTGTTAAAAGGGGTTTGTTTCATGTTCCCTGCCCAGCGGTGTTTGAGTGTGAGGGGGCAGCTCTGCCCCAGCCCTGAATCCCCCCCTGAGCCTGGGCTGAGCCCTGGGGTGGGCAGCAGGGCAGGGGGGGATTCTGCTCCTCTGCCCCACCTGCAGAGCTGCCCCAGCCCTGGGCCCAGCACAGGAAGGACCTGGAGCTGCTGGAGAGAGCCCAGAGGAGGCACCAGGGATGCTGCAAGGGCTGGAGCCAGGCTGGGAGAGCTGGGGGTGCTCACCTGGAGAGGAGAAGGCTCCAGGGAGAGCTGAGATGTCCTGCAGCTCCCTCTGTGCTGTCAGCCAGGCAGAAGCAGGTTCTGGATTCAGCTCTGGAGCAGGGCAGGTGTTGGGGTGTGACATGGAGCTGCTCTCTGGTGGACATCTCCTCCAGGCTGGAAGCACTTGGGTGGAGGAGTGAATCCAGGAATGTGGCTGTGGCAGTCCTTCCTAGTGGCTTGGCCCCAGCCCTGCTGTTCCCTTGGTCACTTCTGTGGGATATAGTGCAGGTTTAGGTGCCTCAGCACCACCAAGGGAACAAGAATCCCTTTGTTCTGAGTTCTGTGATACCAGAGATGAAGGGTTTGCCTCCAGCTCTTCATCACTCTGAGCTGGAGGACATGAGGGACTGAGAAACCCTAGGGCTTGCTGCCACCACCCTGTTCTTCTGGGCTGACTCTGGAGGGGTGAAACTCTTTGGTCAGTGGCACAACAGCATCACCCATTTCATTTCTGGGCTGCTGGTGCTGTGACTGAGCCCAGGGTTAGGTGGGATATTGGCAAGAAATTCCTCCCTGGCAGTGTGGGCAGGCCCTGGCACAGGGTGCCCAGAGCAGCTGGGGCTGCCCCTGGATCCCTGGCAGTGCCCAAGGCCAGGCTGGATGGGGCTGGGAGCAGCCTGGGACAGTGGCAGGTGTCCCTGCAATGGCTGGGGTGGCACTGGGTGGGCTTTAAGACCTTTTCCAACCCAAACTAGTCTGGCATTCTGGGATTCTGTGATCCACCAACTCCATCAGCTCTCCTGTGGGCATCTCAAGGGAATCCAGGCAGCAAGGCCTGCACCTGGAGCTGTGGGTCCTCCTGATGTGGGTCTGGATCTCAGCAACCTTGGAGATGTATCTGAGATGTGACTCAGGGCAGGACAACCTGACCCAGAGTTCTCTGCCCCTGGAATAAGGTGTGGGGCTGGCACCTGTGGGGAGAAACAGAGCAGGTCTGCAGGAAAGGCACCAGCGGGGTTTGCCCTGAGGGACCAACACAGCCCAGAGTAATTGTGCTCTGCTCTGAGGGCCATGAGCAGGGCCTGATCCTGTGGGGAGCTCAGAGCCCCGGAGAGCCCAGGGACCCCTCACTCTCACCTGCCCAGCAGGACCAGGGCCTGATCCTGTGGGGAGTTCAGAGCCCCGGAGAGCTCAGGGACTCCTCACTCTCACCTGCGTGGCAGGCCCCAGCACCCCGAGGTGTCCGGCCTGGGCTCTGGGGCAGAGGACACTCATTCCAGCTTGAGGATGTGCTGTTTTCCACGCTGACTCCCCGGGGGAAGGAGAGCACAGCCCTTCATTAGCCGTAATGAGTGTCTGTCTGTCTTGGGCTGGGACCACGGGCTGAGCAGCCCGGCCTGACCTAGAAAAACCCCTTAATGCGGTGTTGGTTCTGCAAGGGGCAAGGCTCTTATCTAATCACCAGCCCCATCCTTCAGCAGCACAGCCGCTGCAGCCCAGTTAACTCAATTAGGAAATCACCACGCCGAGCTATTTACAGGCTGGGTGTAATGGCTGTGGCGACAGGAGACAATAACAGGGAAACAAAGGGCACAAAGGGCTGTGATGGGATAACCGGCATCCCCTGCACCCCCAGGCCGTGGCCAAACCCTGCTGCTCCATGGGGCTCTCTCCTCCCCACCGAGGGGCTCTTTCTTTGCCATCTCTCAGCCTCAGAGAAACTCTCACATTTCCAAAGCATTTCAGCTGGAGAGGGGGCGTGGTGGGTTTTTCTTTTTTCCTTTTTTAAATTTTTTTTTCCTTTCCCCAAGAACCTTATTTTAAGGCTTTCCTCCCCCTCTGCCCTGCTCCAGGTCTGCTTTGCCTTGTGTTGCCCACTGGAGATATCAGAGCTGTCCCCGAGGGGATGGAGCCCAGGTGCTGTGCTGGACATCCCTGGAGGTTCCTCAGGGAACGGGGTCAGCCCCTGGAAGGTTTGGGAAGCTGCTCTTTTAGTGCTCCCAGGACCTTTCCTTCCCACCTGCAAGAGAGAAACGCAGGCAAAGCAGGGTCACCAGAGCCCTGGCGACAGGAGTGCCACAGAGACAGGCAGGGCTGCTCCTCCCCACCCCATTCCCTCCAGGAAGGGCTCAGCCCTGTGTTGGAGATGCATCTGAGGGTCTGGGGGACTGAAATGCCCCAGGTGGCCTCAAAGGGTGAGAGCAGAAGTGGGATTTGGGCACAAACTGCTCTGTTTACATCCGGGGCTCACATAATCATCAGAATTTAAATCCTGAATTTAGCAACAACCAGCATCTTTCCCAAATATATAAATTCACTTATGCGTGGTTTCTCCTTTGTGTTTCCTCTCATATCTCACCACCAGAGGAATATATCAGGTCTGAGTGGATTTTGGAGACATTCCCCCCTCAGGGTAAACAGCTGGAGCTGGAAAGCCTGACCTTGTGGTGGGATGAGGCAGGAATTCCAGGGCTGCCCCATGTGGGGTCAGACTCCTGGCACACATTCCTTCAGATGAGGAACAAAATGATCTCATCCTTTCCCCTGTGGCCTCACCTCACTCAACCTCGAGAGCACCGGGGGTGGAAGAGCAGCTCTGTTCTGCTTCCCACAGGCACCGTTTCATGTGTGGCCTCTTTCCCCCAGCCCTGCTCTGGATACAGCACTAAAAATGGGCTGCTGCTCACTGCCCAGTGCTTCCCAGCCAGCCAGGAAGGTGTGTCAATGCTGGGAAATAGGGAGGTTATTTTATCAGCATTGTAGGCAGCGTTTTTTTCCAGGTGCTTGGAGAGCTGGGTTGGGGTTGGTGACCTCTCAGCTGCCCAAAATGCACCTGGGTCGTTGGGTTGTTAAAGCAGCAAAGTGCCAGGAAGCTGCTCCCAAACTCCTCCTTTTCAGCAAACAAAATATGTGTGATTGGACTGCTCTGAGGATGACACACAAGTTAAAAAAAACCTAAACAAAAGCCACAAGAATAACAAAAACCCCCTCAAAATTGTGCCATTTCTGTTCTTTTCATCCCAAACATTCAGCTAACAGGCAGCATTTATAAAATCATGGAATGGTCTGTGTTGGGAGGGGCCTTTAAAGGACACTTGCTCCCATTTGCTCCCATTTGTCCTTTTAAAGGACATTTGCTCCCACCCCCTGCCATGGCAGGGACACCTTCCACTGTCCCAGGCTGCTCCAAGCCCCATCCAGCCTGGCCTTGGACACTGCCAGGGATCCAGGGGCAGCCACAGCTGCTCTGGGCAAATTTCCCTGTGTCTCTGATGAGAGTGTTTTGGGGTGCAGGTTCATTCCCTGAATTTGTACCCCACGCCAACCCTCAGCATTCCCATGGCCACATCAGTGTCTTGAAGCTTTTCCAGCATTTTTTTGCTCCCAGTGCCACCTCCCAGGGCAGTTTGGAAGTCTCAGTGCTCCTGCCTCAGTCTCAGCAGGGAGCCGAGCCACCCAACATCCCAGTAATCCTTGAGGCCAGAAGAATTGGACCCAATGGAAATATCAGCATTTTTCCAAATTTAATTTTTTTGCCTCAGGAGGATTGGAAAGACAAAAACTGTGTGTTCAACAGAAAAAAAGAGCTGTGGGATTGATTCTATTTCAGGTTTGACATTGGAAGCAGCAGCTCAGTAACAGCGGCCTGCAGTGAGGTGCCAGTCCCTGAGAGAGGTGGGTGGAAGCTACGTCCTGTCCCCCAGGGCAGCCCTGGGAGCTCTGCCAAGGGTGAGGAGCACAGGCCTGGTCCCTGTGAGGGTCTCTGCCCCTGTGAGAGCGATCCCAGGAGTGTCAGGCAGCAAAGGGGACACTGGAGGCCAAGGGAGGTCCCAGGGTGTCCCCTTTGCTTCTTCTCACGATGCCCGTTGGGCTCGGTGTGAAATCCCCCAACTCCCTTCTCCTCTGGGGTCAGCTCCCAGCTGTAGCACCGTGCCAGGCTCCTCCCATGGGCATGCAGAGGGCAGTCCCACCTGTCCCTGTGCCCTCAGCAGCACCCTGGCCTTCCCTCCCCTTTGGCCAGAGCCCTGCTTTCCCACACGATGGGGCAAAGACGGCGTTTGTGCCTCAGTGTCCCCGTGGTGCCATATCCCACACTGACCCCTGGTCCTGGGGTGCAAACTCACTCCCCCAGCACCACCTCAGCATTGCCATGGCCACATGGTGCCCATGGGTGCTGTAGAATCATGGAAACAGTCACAGAGTCACCGAGTTTGGAGAAGACCTCCAAGACCATCAAGTCCAAACTTCAACCATGCCCAGCAGTCCCCAGGTACCACCTCTGCTCATTTTTGAACACTTCCAGGGGTGGTGACTCCACCACTGCCCTGCCAGCCTGTGCCAATGCCTGACCACCCTTTCAGGGAAGAAATTTTCCGAATATCCAACCTGAACCTCCTCTGAAAGCTGGAAGCTTCACAAACATTTTTGTGCCCAGAGTCACCACGCGTGGAAGCTTGGAAGGCTCAGTGCACCCACATCAGTCTCAGGGAACTGAGTCACACAAAGACTAAAATGTCTCCAAAACATCTCAGTTCCTTTCAGGAGCTTCTTTTTTTCAGCCTCGAGAAATGTTTTGCATGAGAACAGCCTGGGTGCCTCCTGCCTGAAATTAATGGGCTTTTGGTCAAGATGGAGCTGAGGGAAAAAATCCCCCCCAAAAAATGGGCTTGTGCCCAAAATGCCTGCGGACATCTGTAAATCTGATAAGAGTCTGGATTCCTTTTCCTCAGGTTTTTGCAGGAAATATTTGCAACAGGAACATGCTAATGGATTTCTCAAAAGGGCATGGAGTGACAGGACACAGGGAATGGAATTAAGTTGGAGGAGAGGAGATTTAAATTGGATATTGGGCATTAGGAATTGTTCCCTGGCAGGGTGGGCAGACCCTGGCACAGGGTGCCCAGAGCAGCTGTGGCTGCCCCTGGATCCCTGGCAGTGCCCAAGGCCAGGCTGGACATTGGGGCTGGGAGCAGCCTGGGACAGTGGGAGGTGTCCCTGCCATGGCAGGGTGGCACTGAGGGAGCTTTAAGGCCTTTTCCAACCCAAACCATGCCATAATTCCATGAATCCACAGCACTGTAACTGTCACTGAAAAAAACCAAAAGACAACAGCTTTAAAAAATGAAAATTTTAGTGGAAAACTGCAATCCCTGGGTGATTTCCTTTCCCAACGCTAAGGGGAAATGTTGAAAAAAGTGGAATTTTGCTGTGAAGGAGTGGGAGCTGTTGCTGTTCCTCAGGCAGCTGGAGCATGAGCTCATAGAGGCAAAATAGAAGTGGAGCCTGTGCTCTGGGGGCGAAGGCGTCTGGGGAACAGGAGCAGATTGTTGCACCAGGGAAAGGCATTAGGATTCAACAAGTGCAAACTGACAGTCACGAGGAAGGAGCAGGGAGGGAGAAGATCAGGTTAATTAGCAGCCCGGAGGAATTGGAGGCCACGAGCTCAGCAGAACTTTGTGGAGGAATTAATTAAGGGTTTGTTTGGAGCTGAGCTTGACGATAAAGAAAAAACCTAAAAATCCCCTGTTGCATCCTGACACTGGAGCTGGTCCTGGAGCGCTGCCAGGCATTGGCACAGCCCCTGTTTACACCTCCAGAGCCGGTGGACAGCAGGGAGAATTAATTGCAGAGAGGCAGACAGGGCTGTCAGAGCTGCCGCATCCCTGCTCCCTGCTGGGTGGGCAGGATGGGGACAGGGAGGATGGCAGGATGGGGAGGGATCCTTCCAGGGAGGCTGGCATGTGCCAGGCATCACACGGGGACAGGGACAGCCCCACCCTGGGGACAGGGCACAATCCACTCCCTGTTCCCCATGGATAATCCACTCACCGTGCTGCAGAAAGCACAGGCCCAGGGCAAGGACTTGCAGAAAGACTGTGCTGCTGCTGGAGCGCCACAAGAAGTGCGTCAGGAGAAGCAGTGGGAATGCAGCTCGAGTCCTCAGGGCAGAGGGAATTCCTGGCTCGACTTGGAACAGAGAATCCCCAAATGGTTTGGGTCAGAAGGGGTCATAAATCTCATCCAGTTCCAGCCCTGTCTCAGGGCAGGGACACCTTCCACTATCCCAGGTTACTCCAAGCCTGGCCTAGGACACTTCCAGAACCTCAGTTTTTGCTTCTGAGCTGCTGTGATGTTCAAGGACCTTTGTGTGTGGTGTGACTAAAGCAGGACACAGTGACACAATACTGGACTCCAGGCCACTGAAGTCCCTCTCAGCTTGGAGCTGACAGATATAACCATGAAAGGGACCTGACATAATCCTCTGTTTTTAAACACTAATATTTGGGCATTACCTAATCCATGTGAAATGGGTTGGGAAGCGACAACAAACTCCTGAACAGGAGCAATCAACACAGAACTGTCACTGAATGGGGACATTTCTGCTGAGATCGCAAGGAAACCCTGAAGCCTTTGTACTTTTCAACTTTTCTATCAATTATCTAAAAATAAATGCGAATTTGCAGATAAGATCGGGCCTGGCAGGATGGATGTACAGATAAAAGCAGGCAGCTCTGCAGCCTGAGATAATTCCCGGTAGTGGAGTGGGGCTGCTCCATTAAAATGTGTTTTCTCACCAGCAGATGAGTGTTGGATGGTTTGGGGCAGGCACCTGGAGCTGCTGCAGGCTCCAACTCTGGCAGGGAGCAGGGGAGGGGACAGTGCTGGATGTCACTGCCAGGCCAGCACCTTGGGGTGGGATTTCACAGCATCCAGGACAGGGGAACAAAGGTGATTTGGGCTTTGTACAAGGTAGAAAGCTGCTTTTCCTTTGACACTCTCTGCTTAGTGAGTTCCAGTGTCTTGGTTTGGAAAGATAGGAGTCTGGTAAGGAAGGCAGGAGCCTCTCCTGAAATGGAGAATGTAAACCCTCTCCACCCCTCTGAATTGCTATAAATTTTAAATTAAGGGACTCTCAGGCAAAAATATGGGAGCAGGAAATAAAAGTTCTTTAATAGGGAAGGGAAAAATAAAAGGATAAAATGAAAAATGCAGTAAACTAGAACAACAGTGACAGAGTCAGAACCCAACCTGGCACCCTGTGGGTCAGGGTGTTGGTGGCAGTGCCATTGGAATTGTGGCTCAGCCCTCCTGCAGTGTCAGGGGTGGTTCTGTTGGAGCAGGGATCCTGTAGAGAAGGATGTATTCTTCCTCTGAAGATCCAGTGGAAGGAGAGGCAGCTGCTGTTCCTCTGGGGAATCCAGTGCAGAAGCCGTGCTGGTGTCTCAAAACCTCTGGATTATATCTGGGTAGGAATGCTTGGCTCCTCCCTCTGGGCTCACATCTCCCAATGGGATGTTGTAGTTCTTATCAGCCATGCAGGGACATTCAATAGCTGTTATCAGCAATGTACCCTCCCAGGGAGGTGTGAATGTGGTCACTCAGAGAGAGAGATAAGGCAAACTGCTCACTTGACAAAGGTAATCTGCTATACAGATGGTAATGGAAAACATCTTGCATTGCAATCTGCAGCATCCAGGAATATTGATGCTGTGGGGTTAACTGGTGCTGTAACTGGTGTTACTGGTGTTACTGGTGTTACTGGTGGGCAGTGTGCCATCAGCTCACAGCCAAACTGGAGCTCTGCTTTGGACAGCTCCCTGTGCCCTCGGGGTGATGCAGCTCCCCTCAGGCAGGAATCACAGGGAGATGCCATCCCCAAATTCCTGCAGGATATCCCTGAAGGGGTGCTGGGTGCTGGGCCGTGTGCCAGGGAACACTCAGTGCCCCACAGGGATCACTGGAGGCGTTTCTACCAGGCTTGGATGCAGCAGGACAGCTCTCCCAGAGCCCAGGCAGGTGTGACACAGAGCCCTCGGTGGGGCCCAGCTCTGGGGTCCCTCTAGGCCAGCAGAGAAAGAGTCAAATACAACTTTTCATCTTCTTTTATCTTCCCAAGGCATGTGTGCCAGGTTGGACCCCAGTGTGGGATCCCTGAGGAGAAGCAGGAGTCGGGAATGCTCCATCCTGGTGGTGTGGATGCAGATGACCCTAAAAATGTCCCTCAGTGCCTCATAGAATCATGGGAAGGCTTTGGCTCCAAGGGACCTGAACAAGGCTTTGGGATGATCTATTTTGTCTCAGCTCTGTTGCATTTAAATAATTTCAATTTTACACCTGAGTAGGAACAGCCCTGGCTGAAGCTGTGTCCCAGGGGCTCCTGCAATTCTGTATTTCAAACCTGTTCCTGCTCCGTTGCAGGTTACAAATGTCCTGTGAGGGCATTTCTGTGACATCAGGCACAGCTTGTCCAGCTTTGAGGCCAGAGCTGGACCTTTCCTGTGCCTGATCATCACAGAGATAGAAGGAAACTGCCATTTCCATGGATGCAGGGCTCCAGCACAGGCAGGTGCCTGGAAAATAAACAGCAAAGTTCCCCTGGAAGAGGAATTTTAGTAGGAATATCACGTTTTGCAGGATCTGTCCATGCAGCCTTAGGGGTTACAGAGGAGGGGCAGGGTCTGGCTGCAGCCACTGCCCCGGGAGCTGCTCCATCAAACCAGGCTGGGAATCCTTCCCCAGCCTGCCCAGAGAAATAAATAAAGGGAGCTGAGGCCAGAGGAGAGGAAGGTGGAAATGCTCTGGTTTCAGCTCTGCAAGGAGGATTTTCTCAGTCATCTGTGGAGAACTAATGAAACATGTAAAGAGGGAGCTGGAATGTTACAGGGATCCTGAGATCAGAGGGAAGATAAGCAGATGTAAACATCTCCAATTCCTACAATGGGGAGATTCTTTTTCTGGAGGTGCTGAAGGGAAAAAAAGAATTTTACCAGCAGCCCTAGAGCTGATTTGGGGTGACACAGCAGCCCTGAGCCTCCTGAGAGAGGGGGATTTATTTAGAAGACAACCACAGGCAAACATGTTCTTTTTTCTTCCCTTGCTTTTTGATGAGGAATATTGCTGGAATCAGCTCAGGGGAGAGAGGCTTTGATCATCCTTTTGGAGAGTGAAAAAGCTGCTTTGAATTCTGCTGCAAAGCAGCTCCCAGGAGGGGCTGTGGGAGGGATGCTCACCCTGGGGCACAGCCCTGGGCAGGTGTGGGGCTGTCTGGGGAGAGGGAGCAGCCCCTGTCCCCATCCTGCCCTTCAGACACACCTGCAGGGGCAGAGGAGCCTTGAGAGCACAGAATGCTGGAATTGTTTGGAATGGGAGGAACCTGAAAGCTCATCCTGATCCACCCCCATGGCAGGGACACCTCCCACTGTCCCAGGCTGCTCCCAGCCCCAGTGTCCAGCCTGGCCTTGGGCACTGCCAGGGATCCAGGGGCAGCCACAGCTGCTCTGGGCACCCTGTGCCAGGGCCTGCCCACCCTGCCAGGGAACAATTCCCAATTCCCAATATCCCATCCAGCCCTGCCCTCTGGCACTGGGAGCCATTCCCTGTGTCCTGTCCCTCCATCCCTTGTCCCCAGTCCCTCTCCAGCTCTCCTGGAGCCCCTTCAGGCCCTGCAAGGGGCTCTGAGCTCTCCCTGGAGCCTTCTCCTCTCCAGGTGAGCACCCCCAGCTCTCCCAGTGTGGCTCACCCTCAAAGGGCTGCAAACAAGGAGCTAAAGGTGCCACACAAACCTGAACTGCTCCCTGAGAGGAGTCCAGAGCACCAGGCACCTCCAGAAGACAACACAGACCAACCACCTTAGGCTCTATTTTAAGATAAAACCATCCAGAATCCAATCCTGCTGTTGAGGAACCCAAGATCCAAGTGGCCAAGGCTTCCTTGGTGGCAAAACCAGTGCCCAGATGAGCTCCTCAAAATGGGAGGGAAGGAAAAAAAGGGGTCAGGAACAGATCCCTGGCCAGAGCTGTTAAATCCATCTCTGCTTTGCATGGAGAAGTTGAGGCATCAGGTGACCGCTCTGGCTTTTGTCTCTGCCCGGACACGCGTAGGATGGCCCTGGGACAGCCCGCGCTTCAAAGAACGAGTCTGGACTCTTCAGATTTTCAGTCTTCAATACTGTTTATTATTTCTTATCTACAAAATTTTCTTCCAGCCTGACAGAGGTCTGACCAGCAAGGCAGCCAAGGGCACTCTGACCTCCCACTGGGCGGTCGTCTCTTTTTATACTAAAAACTACGTACATCATATTTACCTTTATTTCCCAATACCTTTCACCCGTATTAGCAAGTGCACCTTCACCAAGGACCAATCCCAAAGTGCCAACATCACCACAGAAAATGGATGACAAGAAGAAGAAGAAAGACAAGACACGCCCTGATCCCTCCATCTTGTCTCCATAACCCGCCCTGTACCAAAATCCTAAAACCTGTATTTTCACCCTGTGAATAATTAATTCTTACACCATTTATCCCCAAGTGATTCTCTTGTCCTCAAACAGGTGGCACATCCTGTGCAGGGTCAAAATCCAACCACCAAGCACTTCTGGCAACATTCCAGGATTTCCGAGCCCCCCAAGGGTTGTCTCAGTAACTCTGGACATCCGGAGTGATGTGCTGAGTTCCCACAATCAGGACATGTCCCAGAAGAACAGAACTTTGGTTTGAAGTGGGTCATAAATCCCCTTCCCCCAGGAAAATGCCCTTGGGATTTTTAGGGTGGCTGAGGACAGAGAGGAACCAGATCCAATACTGTGGGAATGTAAAAAACTCAGTGTTTGCGGATTTGCCTGCTTTGTCCTGCTCTCAGAAACAAGTGTTTGTTTAGATGGTGCTAATCAGAGGAGCATGAAAAAATTCCCAAAATAAATGTCTTTCTTAATAGAAGAGCCAGTGTTTCTCTGAAGGAAATTGCTTTGAGGGACTGACACTAATTTTCATTTTTTTTTTCATTCTCTGCTTCTATTTTAAGCAAACAAAAACAAAACTTCACAAGACTTAAAGTGCACTTTGTTGAGTGGGTTTTTTTTCTTCTCTTTGGCCACTGAAAACCCCATGAGGATGGTGATAACTCAGCTTCTCTCATGTGGATATTGGCTCTCACCTGATAAAATCAGCCTTTTTCCAAAGGCTTTATGAAATCATGAATATTAAAACCAAAACTTCACTTGTTAAACACGAGGAGCTCTCCTCTGCTTGCCCATGGTTTTGAAGTGGTCAAAGTTCCAATGAGAGGGAAACTCCGCATGGGAAAATGAAACCCTCCTGTGAAAGGAATTGTAAAGAGATTTCTTTGCTTCCTGAAAATGCTGTAATTGAAAAAAAAAAAAAACAAAACAAAAACAAAAAACCCCAAAAAACAATCAGAGGCCACCTCGGTTCTCTTATCAGTTTTAGTGTTATTATTTCTCTGTGCCATTTTCCAGGATTTTTCTCCGACTGCTGGTGGAGACAAACCAAGTAAAATTTATTCCCAACACCTGCACAATGTGGCAAACTGATCCTGATAGTCATCCCAGATAATTGCTATGGAATGCTTTCTTTTGGGGAAAAGCCTGCTCTGGCACCATTGCTGTGGGCATTAAATGACATTTATCTCCCCCCCCCCATGCGATTAAACCCTGGGAAGGGTGGTCTGGGATAACCCTGGGGGTAGAGCTGGGCAATCCCATGGCTCAGCCTGGAGCAAAGGAGGCTCAGGAGGGGCCTTGTGGCTCTGCACAGCTCCTGACAGGAGGGGACAGCCGGGGGGGGTTTGGGATCTTATACAGGGAACAGGGACAGGAGGAGAGGGAACGGCCTCAGGCTGGGCCAGGGGAGGCTCAGGGTGGGTTTTGGGATAATTCCTTCCCTGAGTGAGTGGTTAAACCTTGGCAGGGGCTGCCCAGGGGTGTGGTGGAGTCCCCATCCCTGGAGGTGTCCAAGGAAGGAGCAGATGTGGTTAAAGATTGGGCTTGGTGACCTTGGAGATCCTTCCCAGCCTTAATGACTCCATGATCCTGTGACTCCATTCCTTGTGGGGTCAGCACCAGCTGGGCTGTGCCACCAAGCTCTTCCTCACCTTCCCACCACAGCCTTTGCTGGAGCTGATCCAGAGCTGCTGCTCAGAGGTGCAGGAAGAGAAGCCAAGGACAGGCCAGGAGCCCAAACTGCAGCCCCAGGGATGCTGTGGGTGCAGCCCCAGGGATGCTCTGGGTGCAGCCCCACTGAGTGACCCAAACCCAGCCCTTGCACCGCGATCCTCTGCGCCTGGCTGCTCCTCCAGGAGCTGTTGTGTGCCCCGGCTGTGTCCCCTGGCTCTTGTCCCCGGCTCTTGTCCGCGGCTCTGTCCCCTGGCTCTGTCCATGGTTCTGCCCCCTGGCTCTGTCCATGGTTCTGTCCCCGGTTCTGTCCATGGTTCTGTCCACGGTTCTGTCCCCGGCTCTGTCCGTGGCTCTGTCCCCAGCTCCGTCCCGGGTTCTGTCCGTAGCTCTGTTCCCGGCTCTGTCCCCAGCTCTATGCCTGGCTCTGTCCCCAGCTCTGTGCGTGGCTCTGTCCCCAGCTGTGGCCGGCTCTGTCCCCAGCTGTGGCCGGCTCTGTCCCCAGCTCTATGCCTGGCTCTGTCCCCAGCTCTGTGCCCGCCTCTGTCCCCAGCTCTGTGCCCGCCTCTGTCCCTGACTCTGTCCTCCGTTCTGTCCCTGATTCTGTCTCCGGGTCTGTCCCCCCTGCTCTATCTCAGCTCTGTCCCTAGGTCTTTCCGTAGCTCTGTCCCCAGTCTGTCCATGGCTCTGTCCCCAGCTCTGTCCGTAGCTCTGTCCCCAGCTCTGTCCGTAGCTCTGTCCCCTTGGCTCTGTCCGTAGCTCTGTCCCCAGTTCTGTCCATATCTCTGTCCGTGGTTCTGTCCGTGGTTCTGTCCCCAGCTCTGCCCCCTGGCTCTGTCCGTACTCTGTCCATAGCTCTATCCCCAGTTCTGTCCCCCGCCTCTGTCCCTGGTCCTGTCCCCGGCTCTGTCCATAGCTCTGTCCCCACATCGCCACCTCCCCGCCCTTGCACTTTGCCGCCGCCTTTGTTCTCCTTTCATCTCGCCTTTATCTCGGCAGCCCGGCAGCGCTGCCAGCCCCGCAATTAACAGCGGCAATTAAGAGCTGCCGAGGTAGGTGTTTCCCCTCCGAAGGGACCTGATGTTTTCCGTGCTGAGCAGGAGAGATTCCCACTGAGGGAGCTCATTTGTGCTGATTAGGAAGTGTTGTCCTTGCTGCAATCTGAGCTCAGGATAAAAAGTTGCAAAGTATCAAATTGGTTTTGTGGTGTTTTTTTTTTTTTTTTTTTTTTTTTTAATCTACTGCCAGTCTCAAATCTCTGCCAAAATATGAAAGCACAGAAATTTCAGGTGATTGCTGCCCAGCCTGTGCTTTGCTTTTTGGAGCTGTGGAAATGAGATGAGCAATGAGGAAAAGCAGCAGTTACCCAGGCAAGGCCTCTCCCACATCCACTGGAAGGGAATGCTTGTTATGGAAAGGGACGATGCAGCCACTGCTGAGTAAATGCTGCCTCAAAAGGTGTCTGTGGAGCCTCTCAAACCCTTTAGTGAATGATCAAATGGAAAAAGCTGGGAAATAATGGGAAAAGATAATCTGGGCCCAAATGGAAAAAGCCATCTGCAAAAATCTAATCAAGCCACCAGTGACAGCGGCCTTTGCAGGGACTTTTAGCTCGGAATTCAAACACTCCTGGTGTCCAGTAATGATGTTTTATGTCCTGTGCACTGAGTGCCAGTGTGGAATTAACCAGGAAAATATAGATTTTTATAAATAAGGCTGGCTTTCGGTACCTTGAAAATAAGTTTAGGTCACACCCTGCTTGTTCTCAAAGTGATCTAATGTTGAGAGGGAAACAAGAACAGCCTCCACCATTGTCTGGGAGCTGATGAGAAATGATTAATCCAGTCCTGGCTGGAATAGCTTCTTAGGCATCCCCAGGACAGCTGGATGGATGGGGCACTCCACAGAGACAGAGCCCTGTGCAAATAAAACAATGAGGAAATAAGGGAATGTTATTGATGGAGATTATTTCTCCCCTTACTTGATCATAACAGTTTTATATCTGTGTAAAAATGAATTCTGCTCGGTAATGTGGTCTCTGGGAGTTGTATTTATCCTGTTTATTGCTATCAGGAACTTATTCCTTTGCATAAATTATTCATGGGAATTAGACGTGCTTGTGAGGCCTCATTTGTGTGGGGAGGGATGGGGAACAGGGAGGCAGCAGGAAATTTCCTGGGCTGGGTTCTTTGGAGGAAGAGCCCTTGGAAACCACTGGAAGTGGAAGAAGTGTGAGAAATAGCTACTCACTTTTCATAGTTTAGGAAGGTTTAATAAACCTTATCACAAATGCAACAGAAGACTGAATAAAGAAAAAAGGTTACAGCACTGGGAGCAAAAGATTTTCCTCTCTCTATGCTCAGCCTCCCCACAATGGAAGTTTTTCCCTTTTAACCCTTTAACCCCTCCCAAAGTTCTGTCCATCAACCCCTTCTTTGCTGTCCAGCGGTGGAGATCATTCCTCAGATCCTGACTAGAGCTCAGGTGTTCCATAGGGACAAGCCAGCCCTGCCAGGTGTCCCTTGATAACCACGTGAGGTGGTACAACATAACTATAAATCTGTAAAACTTTTCTTAACCTATATACATGAGATTTGTCTGTTAATTGTGAGAGTCAATCGTGGCATTATTCATCTATCACAAAAATCAACAGCAGACTGAATAGAGAAAATATCAGAGTGGAGAGCAGAGAATGTTTCCCACCCTGTGCTCACCCTCACAATGGAGGTTTCACCTTTAAACCCTTTAGTTCCCCCAAAGTTCTGTCCATTGACTCCTTCCCTGTCCTGTGGTGGAGTCACTGCCTAAAATCCTGATTTAACCCTTTAACCTCTCCCAAAGTTCTGTCCATCAACCCCTTCTTTACTGCCCAGTGGTGGAGATCATTCCTCAGATCCTGATTGGAGGTCAGGTGCTCCATAGTGACAAGCCAGCCCTCCCAGGTGTCCCTTGATAACCACATGAGGGGGTACAACATAACTATAAATCTGTAAAACCTTTCTTAACCTATATACATGATATTTGTCTGTTAATTTTGAGAGTCAATAATTGCATTACTCATCTATCACAGAAGCCAGGTGGGAATGGATCCCACCACCACCTTCTCCTGGGCACAGGAGCCCTGGGGCTGCTGGGGTGTCTGTGCAAGTCTGCAGAGCATCAGAGAGCAGGAGAGGAGGAGCTGCCCCCTTTAAAGTGGCACAGAGGTCACCCCCAGCCTCCAAAGGTGCAGCATTCCATGCAGACAGAGCATTTGGGGGATTTCAAGTCCTGCCGGAGCAGCTGCTCTCCCTCAACCATAAAAAGGGGCTGGAAGGCTGTTGGGGAAGATGAAACAGGAAAGCCTTATCAATATGATTGCCTGGCAACAGATTTTGAGAATATAGAAACTATAAGTGAGATTGAAATGAAAGCAAGCTTTGAAATCCCTCAGTTACTGAACAACTGGAAAACAATGGCATGGCCAGCTGAAGGTGATCCCCTTTTGATGGAACAACACCCTCTGCTTGCAGACAGGCCCAAGGCTCAGAGCAGACCCTGCAGCTTGGCAGAAGGGGCCCAAAGAGGAGTTTTTAGGGTTCAAAATGTAACACAGTGTGGTAATGTAATGATTCTTATAGGCTGTATATAAATGCTATAGGATTTAGGTCTTAGATTGGTCAGTGAGAATTAGAATATTCAGTACAGAAGAAGATTTATTGTATTGTAATGGGAACCTCACCCTCTTACCCCTTGTACTCTCTCACCCTCTCATCCTCTCTGCCCCTCTCTTCTCTCAGCCCTGCCCCAGCTGTGTTTGGCAGCTCCCAGCAGGGCCCTGCACCCAGGCCCTTTGCAATGAACCCCAAGTTCCTGACCTGGCTGCAGACATCTCTGGTCTCTGTCTGTCCCCACTGTCCTACCTCCAACACTCCTACAGAAGGCCATGGGTGAGAGAGGGAGATGGGAGAAGATCAGCACTGGTGTCCCCTGTAGGGAGAAATGTGTGACAGCGCACCAGCACTGCCACCACCACAGGTGCCAGGCAGGAGCAGCCTTTGGATGAGGGACTGAGAGCAGTGACAGATTTGTCTTTCCAAACAAGCTCTGGGTCTGCTGGCAGATAAAACTGGCACTGAGAGACAAACAATGGGAAGGATTCCACTGATTGATGAATGGAAAAAAGCTATTTGCCTTTACAATTAAACTGTAGGTTTGCTGATCAATGAAATTGGATATTGAAAGAAGGAAGGAAACAACTGGGGAAACCCTAAATCCCATAAGAATTAAAAATTAAAAGAGAGGGTTGTACATTAGAAGGTGTATTGGGAAGTCTGTACCTCTCAAGTACCTCAGAAATGGGGAAAGAGAGAGGGAAATTGGGATAAAAAGGAGGCTGTGTCCTCTAAAAACTTGAGAGATCCCAGAGAAATGCCCCATGGCCTCTCCCTTTATTCTAATAAGGTTACATGACTCCCCTGTCTCCTTTTTGGACATAAACCTCTGGTGTGTGTGGGTTAATGTTCCTGACAAGGACAAATCCCTGGGATTGTGCCTTCAGCCCACCACAGGGCAGGGGCTGCTCCTGCCTTGCCCACGGGGGCTCCTGCAAACCAATTCTCTTCTATTTTAAAGTGCATTGTTATGCTTAAAAGCAAATTTCTTCCCTAATGTGATGGGATTATGATTTCAGTATTGTCTCAGTGTGGTTCTGGTGTCAGGAGCTGGGTTTGCAGGGCTGCTCTGCAGCGATGGAGCTGCACCTCTGACCACAGATCTCTCCTCCCCTTGGTTGTTCCTGCAAAATCCTCTCCCAGGTAGCTGCTGTTTGTGTCCTCTTTCCAAGTGGTAATTCAGGAGGCCTGGATGATTTTGGGGAGAGTTTCTGGCGCTGCTGGGGTGACTCTGTGCCCACCTGAGCCCTGTGTGTGTCCAGCACAGCTGGGCCTGCAGGAATCAAACCCCAGGGGTGATGATCTCAGCAAAGCTGCTCAGCCTGTCTTGATATCCCACCTGGAGCAAAGCTGGGAATTCCTCTGGGATTCCTGCAGCTGCTGGGTGGATTTTCTGTGCAGCATTCACAGAAATGGTGCACACAGAGCTGAGGCTCCCAGGGCTTTTCTCCTTGGGAAAGAGCAGCTCCCTGTGAGCCCTTCAGGCACCAGGTTGCAACTTCAGGGCCTTGTGTCAGTTCTGAGCTCTCAGGGGGCTCATTCCCCCTCCAGGAGCCTGGGATGCTCTGAGGGAAGTGGCCAGGTGCTCTGGGACTTGCTCTTTTCCAATTGGCAAGGGAAGAATGGAATATCCTTGTGGGAATCCACAAAATCAGAGGGTTTTGGGAAAGCTGCAAAAGGCAGGCCTCAGAGACAGCAGAACTGTGGTTGGAGCTAAGCAGCAGCCATGAGATTGGTCAGCAGAAAAATTATATAAGAAGTAGAAAAGTAAGGACAAATAGAACAATGGTCTATGTATTAATGCTTGTCTAGAATAATTCTCTAAGCTACAGAAAAGTTTATCTAGTGAGATATTAGGGAGTTTTAAGCTTAATAATGGAGCTCTGTGCATTGTGTTTAAGGCTCACAAGCAGGTGTTGTATTTGAAATAAGCAAGCATTGTTTAACCAAAGGTACCTGTGCTTATAGTGGTTGGATAGAACTACTGTCAATGTGCTTTTGCTTTGCATGATTGGTCAAAAAACTTTTAAAGTGAGTTGTAGCATTAAGTTCTTTGTCTGCTGCCTGGGATGTGAGCTGCTGGCATCTTCCCATTGTCATCACCATGTAATGAGACTGATGCTGGAGAATAAAACAGCTCAAGGCAGTTCCAGCAGCCCTGTCCTGTTTGTGATTTGTACAGAGCCCCCGGCCGGCGATATATCCTGGCAAAAGCCATGATGGAAAACACAGAGCAGGGAGGAGAAAGGTGTGATATGAGTAAGTGGCAGCTTCCTCTCAATGCATACAGGAATCACTTAAAATCCTCCTCTCACTGGGGAAGAGGGTGAGGAGTCACTTCTTTCCCCATGGTGTCATTCCACAGGGAAGCAAATCCCCACAGAACTGCCCAACCCCAGCTGGGAGCTGCCCCCCACCCTCTGCACCTGAAATCCTTGGAAAATGTTGTTCCTTTTTGTTCCATTGAACTCACAATGTAATTTCTCCCTGTTTTCTGAATTTCTCATATGTTTCCAGCCCCAAACCTCTCAACTCCTTCCCAGCTGAGCTGGAGGAAACTACAGGAAAAACACTGAGAAATGCAGGTCAGCTGGGCAGGGTCAATTCCTTATGGAGCAGCTGAGGACGCTCGGAATGTTCAGCTGAGGGGTGATTTCACAGGGGCTGCAGCTCCAATCTCTGCCCTGGGACTGGGACAGGAATGGTTGAGATCAGGGCAAGGTTCTTCTCCCAGAGGCTGCCCAAGGGAATGGGCACGGCCCCGAGGCTGCCAGAGCTCCAGGAGCCTTTGGGCAGCACTGCCAGGGATGGACAGGGTGGGGTTGTTGGGGGTCTGGACTGGAACATCCTGTGGGTCCCAGCTCAGGATATTCTGTGATTCTGTGATTCCATGATCAATGTGCATCCCAACCCACCAGACATAAGAGCCTCAATCAAGGCACAGACAGCACAGATCAGATTGGTGATATGAGAAATTATAAAGCCATGACCCCACCAATGACTGGGAGATGAGCAGAGATAACAACTTAATGGGAGCTCGCTCTGAGATAAGGAAATGGGGATGGTGAACAGGAGCCAGGAATTTATTCATAGGGAAATGCCAAGTGGAGAGAAAGAGGTGCTGTGATTTCTGCATGCAACAATGGGGAGAGATAATCTGTGCCCCCAGAGTTGATATCCACATTGTTCAAACACGTTGTCATGCTGCAAAAGGGAGACAAAGCTTCACAAGATGAGTCAAGGCTTGGAAAACCGAGTGTGCCAAACAGAAGCAGCTCCATCCTTCAGTTTATTAAAGTGAAGTTTGTGAATAATAGTACAGCACAAAAATCCCCCCAGAGGGTGCAGATTCCTGATAGCAAAACAATGTCTAATTTTGCAGATAAGCACAGATCAAGATCCAGGGGTAGGAAATTGCAGGCATGGGAGGCTGAGGCTGGCAATGACGCAGGGACTCCTGATAACAGGAGCTCTTTAAAAAGCTCAGGATCTGTTGTTAGAACCTCTGAAAAGCAGGCACACTCTGCACCACAGGGGCCAGGATGGAAGGGCTGGATCTTGCAGAGAAATCCAGAGCCCTGGGGCTACAAAGAGCCCAAAGTGAGAGCTTTTTTAGGCAGCAACCTGAGATGGCATTTTAGGAAATTTTGGATATTTCTGAATTACAGCCCGAGGCAGGGCCACCCACATGTTCCTGGGTGTTGCTTTGGTGGACCCCAATCCTTCAGTTTTCTCCAGGAAGGAGGGAATTCTGCCATAAATTCCCATTTCAGACCCCAATCCTTCAGTTTTCTCAAGGAAGGAAGGAATTCTGCCATGACTTCCCATTTCAGACCCCAATCCTTCAGTTTTCTCAAGAAGGAGGGAATTCTGCCATAAATTCCCCTTTCAGACCCCAATCCTTCAGTTTTCTCAAGGAAGGAGAGATTTCTGCCATCAATTCCCATTTCAGACCCCAATCTGAAGGAGGGAATTCTGCCATGAATTCCCATTTCAGACACCACTCCTTCAGTTTTCTCAAGGAAGATGGGAATTCTGCCATGAATTCCCATTTCAGACTCCAATCCTTCAGTTTTCTCAAGGAAGGAGAGAATTCTGCCATAAATTCACATTTCAGACCCCAATCCTTCAGTTTTCTGAAGGAAGGAAGGAATTCTGCCATAAATTCCCACTTCAGACCCCAATCCTTCAGTTTTCTCAAGGAAGGAGGGAATTCTGTCACGAATTCCAATTTCAAGCAGAAGGAAATTGGAACAAGGAGCAAGGTCCTGCTGTGTGGGATGCCAGGCTGCTTCCCCAACTCTGAACCCCAAATATTCTCTGCTCACTGGGGCATCCAGAATTCCACAAACCAGAAGCAATTAGCTCCTGATCATGGATATAAAAATGAGAAGATGCTGCTGTCAGTCCCTCCTTCCAAGGTGTGATTTGGTTCCTCAGACAGTCCCTTTCCACGGAGATGGAAATGACACCAAAAACCCCAGGGGACACAGTGGAAAGCACTGGAAATCAATCCCAGGATGAGCAGTGAAAAGGAAAAGCCACCTTCCACCCAACCTGCCTGGAATTTGCATCCCCATCACTGCTGCACATGTGCCAGGACTTGAGCAAACACAGAGTTTCATCTGGAATCCCCCCGTGGATGGAGGGATGTGGGATTTGCCAGAAAAAAGATGGGACCTGCAGCTGAAATCCTTGGAAAATGTTGTTCTTTTTCTTACATTGAACTAACAATGTAATTTCTCCCTGTTTTCTGAATTTCTCAGATTTATGTGCCCTTGTTGGGTGAAATCAACGGCAGCAACAGGCACAGAGCTGTCCTGCAGTGGAAAAAAATCCCCAGGATGTCGCTAAGAAACTGCAAATATTTAATTATCGATAGCTCTGGGCCAGGATCCACGGTGATTAGATGCCCTCTGTAATCAGTCTAATTGGGAACAGCCCTGAATGGAGGTGCTGGGCTCTCATTGAGGGCTGTTCTGCCTTTCCTGGAAACATCAATGCTGCCTCTGACGTGGGCTCTGCCTGCATCTCATTTCCCTTCCCTAACGTGGCTTTTCTGTGAAATCCGAACCACATCCATTCTCTGAATCACAGCCCCACCCGCCCTGGGCGAGGAGCTCAGAGAATAATTCACGAATAATTCACTTGTCTGTGCCATCCCTCGTGCTCCTGGGCCCTGGGGGGAGCTGGCAGCAGTTTGGGTGTGCTGGTGAGGCTCAGATCTTCCACCTACTTCTGCTCTTTGCAGATGGGGGCAAGGCTGCCTTATGGGATTGTCAGGAGCAGGGATCTGCAAGGAATTGTTCCCTGGATTTGGCCATTGAGCCAGGAAATAATACAAGTGTGTAGCTGACCCAAAACTACAACTTGACAGAGATTTTGGTGAAGTGAAACTGCTCCTTTTGGGGTAAAATGCCAAATGAAACATTTTCTGTGACTACAATTGGCTTGTTTATGTCGGGGGAGTGGTTTTTGTTATGATTTGTAGGAAAGGGAGAATTTTAGTCCCCAGCTGCTCACCTGGCTTGTGCTGGAGCTGGGATGGGAGCCCAGAGGCTGCATGGACACAATTCACAATGAGATATGGGGAAGAGACACAGAATCCTGGAATGGTTTAGGTTGGAAAGGACCTGGAAGCTCATCCAGGCAGGGACACCTCCCACTGTCCCAGGCTGCTCCCAGCCCCAGTGTCCAGCCTGGCCTTGGGCACTGCCAGGGATCCAGGGGCAGTCAGAGCTGCTCTGGGAACAGGGATGGGGAGCAGGGGAGCAAGGAGGATGGAGGGTTCTGTGAAATGTGACCCTCAGAGCAGGGGCAGGATGGGGCTCCCTCTGGAATCTGTGGGTGCCAGAGGGATCAGGCACCCAGTAGGATCCATCTGCACAGACACTGGGGCAGAATGGAGAAGTGTCCACCCCAGCAATGATCCAGAGTCCCACCATGGTCAGCAGTGTGGGATCCTTCCCGCCAGGAATCCCTCAATCCATCCGTGCTGCCAGCAGGGAGATCTCTAAGCAGCCACAGCAGTGATTTTCCTGCTGAAACCTGGATTTTTCTCATTTGGCTCCATGTGCTGAAGCTGTTGAAGGATAAATTTGGGCTGATAAACTTCTCCTTTCCTTGCTGCTCCCCCAGTTCCCAGTTCCTCCTGGAGGAACACTCTGGTGTGGGGCACAGTCACCCATCCTTGGGGGCTGCTCTGCACATGCAGGAGCTGCTCCTTGTCCAGTTCTGCTGCTCCAGCTTTGCACCTGCAGCTCCTCACAGCTCCAGAATCCACATCTGGAAGCAGATTTTCCCTCAGCTATTGCAATTCACGGATTTGGGTCCTGCTTTGTGGTGCTTCTCCAGCACTGGGAAGCACAGGGACGGGGTTGTGCCAATGTCACTGAACACTTTGGGCATCTGGGAATTGCTGAACTTGGAAAAGGAGGGAAGCAAGAAGCATTGAGCACAGCTGGAGGTCAGGAGAGAGGCAATCTTCTTTGGGAAGGCCAATACTTACACTGGCCTTGGTGTCCAGGTCAAAAACCTGCCCTGCCTTGGTCTCTGCAAGGGGAAGCTGGAGCTGAGAGAGGAGTGGGGAGCACAAAGCAAAGGCCCTGGACAGCTCCAGGCCCAAAACAATTCCACCTGGACTTTGGGAGGGGTTTGGGAGCTCCCACCTGGACTTTGGGAGGGGTTTGGGAGCTCCCACCTGGACTTTGGGAATTCCTACCTGGAACCAGAGTTTGGGAATTCCCACCTGGAGCCAGGGTTTGGGAATTCCCACCTGGAGTCGGGGTTTGGGAATTCTTTGTCTTTCCACACCCCTTGGTGGGTGATTCACCAAATCCCAGCCATGGCTGTTGGGTTTCCCAACTGGAAATCCTGCTTTGTCAGGAGGGCTGGGAGCATGAATGAAGTTTGTCTGCTCCTGGGAAAGAGAAATATTTACTTTATTCCCACAATAAATGTAGGATAAGCCCCAGGAGCTTTGCTCACCCAATCAGGCATTGCACACTGCCTTCCTTCTTTTTTTCATTGTTGGTTTTTTTTTCCTTTCCCATTGCCATCTGCCCAGGAAATGGAAACACTCTCCCGCCTTCCTGGGTGATGGAAATCTTCTAAGAAGAGCTGGGATTTGCTGTGTTCCACAGTCTGGGCTCTCTCCTTCCTTCCTGCCCAGGACCTGAGGGATGCAGGGGAGCAATGCCATGGCCCCAGTGCCCTTGGCCTTCTCCCATGGATTGGCTGTTCCTTCACTGACCAGCACATGGAAAAGTCCTCCTGGGAGTTTTGGAGTCCATCCCCTCGGCCCCCTTCTCCCAAACCTCGGGTTTCCCCCATTTCCCACTGGGATTTCCCTCCACACCTGTGGCTCTCCAAGGAGGGGCTCCATAGAAGGGCTCCCAGTGGAGCTCTGCTCCATCCATGGGCAGCATTGCAAGCACAGGGAGATGCTGAGCATCTCTGGGGAGGGAGAACAACAACCCACACGTGGCTCATCCCCAGCAAATGCCAAAATGTCAAACACAACAATTTTCCAGGGCTTTTCTCAGGGAAAATCAGCTGGGAGAGGAGAAGGTCCCTTCCTGTGTCCTTCAGTTTCCAGCCCTGATGCAGATCTCATCTGGGTTTTGCAGATGAAAGGAAGAAGAAGGGAGGGAGAAGAGCCTCTGACTGATTTGCTGACTGAGTATTTATTAAAATAGACTGGAGCAATTAAAGACAAAAACTCCCCAAACTTGGGATGCAAATTGAGGAGCTGGAAAACACAAAAGGAGAGGATTTGGTGGCAACTCGAATTCTGTACAAGCCCAGATCTTTCACAGAATCATAGAATCAGTTCCAAGCTAAAGCCAAACTGAAATTTTCGGAAAAGCAGAAATGCAAAGAAGAATTTCTTATGGCTAAAGTGAAAATTAGTTTGACAAACCACATACATTTCAATTGAAAACTGGGACATCATCTCTTCTCTCTCTCCTTTTTTAATTAACCTCAAACTCTCAAAAGCACAATGATGGGAACCCAAGGAATGTGACATTGCCCAAGTGTCTCTAATAAATGCACAAGCTGCAAAACAAATATGGATTTGCAAAACATTTTGTTTTCCCCACATTTCCATTTTCCTTGACTAGAAGTATTCCTGCAAAATTTCAGCCAATTCCCTCTCTAATATTCGGCTGCCTTAATGCAATCATTTAATCCTGATTTAAAGGCTGTGAAATGAAGGATGAAGAGCTGATATTTCTCTGTAACCTTTTGAATTTCTATATTCTGACTCCGGTCCATTGGATCCATAACATCCAGATTGCAGGAGCAGAAGGGATTTTTTACATTTATTTTCATAATTTAATGTTTGTTTTAGAAAAAGTAGGGGAGGCAAAGCTGCCAGGGCTTAATCATGCAGCAATCTTGAATCTCACCACGACTGGGGGAGGCAAAGAAGCTTTGGCATCTTTGCTGCAGTGCTAATTTGCATTGGGGAGGATCTTTCCCCTCCACAGCTAAAAAAGATGAAGTGTGAAGTTCCAAAGTGACATTTTGGAGTTTGTGTGCAGCTCCTCCCGCAGCCAGGGCTGCACTCAGCACTCTGCTTGCTGCTTTTATTGGGGCAGGGTTGTGAATGCTGTGGGGGGAGAGCTCAGGAAGGGAATTCAGCCCACAGACAAATGCAGGTGGTTGGAAAGCCAGAGTGTGGGCACACAGGAGGTGGAAGGCACCCCCAGCCATGGGGTCCTCAGCAGAGTCCCCCTTGTGCCCAGACAAGGGCCCTTCCCTGGGCCAAAATCGAGAGGCAGAAAAAGCAGCTGGGTAAATCCCAGGGCAGCCAATGTTCTGTACCTGCAGCTGAGGCTGCTCCACTGCCCCTTCCCCACTGGGAGGATTTGTCCTTCTGCTCTGCCACAGAGCAAATCCTGCCCCTCCCTGGGGCAATCCACAAGAGGCCAGGAGAGAAGCTCTGGGAGAAGATTTGGGGTGGTGGTGGGTGAGAGGTGGACCTGCCTAGCCCTGAAACCCCCCCTGAGCCTGGGCAGCAGGGGAGGAGGTTCTGTCCCTCTGTCCAACCTGCAGAGCTGCCCCAGCCCTGGGCCCAGCACAGGAGGGACCTGGAGCTGCTGGAGAGAGCCCAGAGGAGGCACCAGGGATGCTGCAGGGCTGGAGCCAGGCTGGGAGAGCTGGGGGTGCTCACCTGGGGAGGAGAAGGCTCCAGGGAGAGCTCAGAGCCCCTTGCAGGGCCTGAAGGGGCTCCAGGAGAGCTGGAGAGGGACTGGGGACAAGGGATGGAGGGACAGGACACAGGGAATGGCTCCCAGTGCCAGAGGGCAGGGATGGATGGGATATTGGGAATTGGGAATTGTTCCCTGGCAGGGTGGGCAGGCCCTGGCACAGGGTGCCCAGAGCAGCTGTGGCTGCCCCTAGATCCCTGGCAGTGCCCAAGGCCAGGCTGGACATTGGGGCTGGGACACCCTGGGACAGTGGGAGGTGTCCCTGCCATGGCAGGGGTGGCACTGGATGGGCTTTAATGTCCCTTCCCACCCAAACCATTCCATGATTTTATAAAGGCCACTGGAGCACCCTGGTCCTTACTCCCCACGTGGTGCTGGGAGCAGCCATTGTGCCACCACCACTTCCAGAAGCTCCTGGCTCTGCCGGGAGCTGCATCCATGAGGGATTGTGTGAATGGATGTGGGGACATCCTCCCCTTGTCCTCCTCTGCAGCTTCACCCCCTCACCTTGGCAGCTTCCTGGAGTGGAGTGTCACAATGCCAGCATGGTGTCTGCTGGTCCAGGTGCTGCCCTTCCATTCCCAGTTCCTCAGGCTTCATTAGAGCTCTTCGTTAAGCATTAATGAGAAGCGGAGGAATGGCTGCCATGTGGTGCCAGCGTGGCGCAGCCCATGCAGCTCCCTGCTCATGACAGTCAAACATTTTTTTTGGGAATTTGGGCAGGGGACAGGGATTGTCTGGGGCAGAGCAGGAAATCAGAGCTGGGGTGGGCAGGGATTTCTGCTTGTCCCTTCTCAGAGCTCAGAAACAGCACAGAGCTCCTCTCAGGACATTTACTGGGGGGTCATGGAATTTTGGAACATCTATTACACATGGGCCGGGTAAGAAGGAGCTCAGAGTTTGGGGTTTTTTGTTGTTATTTTTTAAAGGCAGTCTGGTGGAGGGAAAAGGTTTTCCCAGTCTGGCAGATGGGAAGGGCTTTCCCAGCCTTTAAAGGACTTTGGCCATTTTTATGGTTATTGTGATGGAGAAGAGGATGGCATCCTGGATTTGGGGTTGTATATAATGGTTGGAAGCTGTATTCCCATCTCCCTCCCTCCTCCATGTCCCTCAGCCCAGCTGGCTCTGGGTGAGCCACACATTCTGAGCACCTGGGTGAGTGGAAACTGTCTCTGTGTTATGGACAAACAAGGCCAGACTTTCTTCAGAGAAAAAGGCTCTCATTTATTTAAGAAGAGCTACAGGAGATGGAAGGCCTGAGATAGGCTCAGACCCCCACAAAACAAGTCAAAACAAAATAAGAATGTGTCTACCCCACATACACACTGGGTTCTCCAGGAAGCAAGTAACTCAAAAGAACCCCAAACTCAACTGAACTCCCATTTTTATAAACTGCCTTCGAGTCCAGGATTGGTAGGTTTTGGATCCACATGGTGATTGGCTTGTTTCTGGTGTTTCTGTTGGTCTTTATTGTCATTTATTCTTCACCAATCATTTCCTTGGGGCATCAAATGATTGGTTCAGTCTTTTCTCCAATCTCCTTCTGCAGCGCTGGGTTTTTGCCCTGACTGTGTCTCTGGATGTTATTCTGCCCCTTTGGACCATCCCCCCGCTGTATCCTGGACCCTGTAGAACTTGCAAAGAACATTGACCAACCCCCTTAAAACAACAACTCCCCTCCCCAAGGTTACAATAATCAACTCAATCTTAACTCAATACAAACTGAGTCTCATTTATAACACCAGCCCATGGCAGGGGCTTGGAATGGGATGGGCTTTGGGATCCCTTCCCACCCAAACCATTCCACAATTCCATGATTCTACTTTGAAAAGGTCTGGTTTGGGTTTGTAGCAACTCCAGGCCCTGATGGAAGGGTCCCAGGAGGGTGCCAAGGGGAGCAGGGAGCAGCAGGTGAAGAATTCCATTTCACCCCCCATGTTTTTTAATTCATGGGTTAAAACCACCAAATTAAAAGAAAATACCCAGCACTCCTTATACCCTTCCCAAAGCTCTGCCATGCATTCCATTTCCAAGAGCTGGAAGGAAATCCAGGCAGGTGCTGAGCTCTGCTCCTCCAGATGTGGCTGCAAGGGCCACACCAAGGGCCTGTTTGGTGGCTCCTGTCTTGGTTTGGAAAGCCAGGAGTCTGCTAAGGAAGGCAGGAGCCTCCCCTGAAATCGAGAATGTAAACCCTCCCCACCCCTCCGAATTGCTAGAAATTTTAGATTAAGGGGCTGTCAGGCAAAAAATATAGGATCAGGAAATAACAGTTCTTTAATAGGGAAGAAAATAAAAGGATAAAATGAAAAATGCAGTACACTAGAACAACAGTGACAGAGTCAGAACCCAACCTGACACCCTGTGGGTCAGGGTGTTGGTGGCAGTGCCATTGGAATTGTGGCTCAGCCCTCCTGCAGTGTCAGGGGTGGTTCTGCTGGAGCAGGGATCCTGTAGAGAAGGATGTATTCTTCCTCTGAAGATCCAGTGGAAGGAGAGGCAGCTGCTGTTCCTCTGGGGAATCCAGTGCAGAAGCCATGCTGGTGTTCCAGAATCTCCAGATTATACCCAGGTAGGAATGCTTGGCTCCTCCCTCTGGGCTCACATCTCCCAATGGGATGCTGTAGTTCTTATCAGCCATGCAGGGACATTCAATAGCTGTTATCAGCAGGTGTCCCCTCCCAAGGGAGGAGTGACTGTGGAAAAGGTAAGGAATTTGCTCCCTTGACAAAAGGCAACTGTCATACAGATGGTAATAGAATCCATCTTGCCTTGCAATCTGGAACAGCTCCTCACTGGGACATCCTATCCCTTGGATGGGCATCGGGGAAAAACCACCATGGAGAAAAAGCAGGAAAAGGCAAAGCCTTCTCTCATCTCAGTTCTGCTCAGTCCTTCCCCAGAAGATCCTGGGAAGGAGAGGAGCTCAGGGAACCTGCTGAAACCCTCAGGAGCCAGAGGTGACCCAAGAGTGGTGGGGGGTTTGTTATGGAAAAGTGATAACAGAAAATCCTTGTTCCGTTGGTTCTTTTTGCACTGGAACATGGAGAGGATCCTTGGCCAAGGCTTTTGGGTGGTGGGAGAGACAAATCAGAGGAGCTGAGGAGCCAGAAGAGGGGATTTTAGACTGAATCCATCAAGGGAATAATGACAAACTGTCCATCCCAGCTGGAGTCCCAGCCTTGCCAAGGAGCCCAGATAGGGAATTGCTGAGCTCTCCCCTTGCTGGGGTTCTGGCCCTGCTGCCAGAGGGAAGGGAGGTGGCAGAGGAGATACCAAGGTCTGAAAGGAGCTTCCAGAGAAGCTGGGAAGCACAGAGCAGTCTGACTGCTGCCCTGGGAACACTGGGGAGTGTTGGAACCCAGGACATGACTCTGGCTGCCCTGGGTGATTCCAGACCCTGGCAGGGGCTCAGAGACCTGTACCTTCGATTTTAGCCCATGGAAACAATTACCAACTTTGTGTGAAGATTTACAAGCCACAAGAGTTTGAGTAGAATGTTAGTGAATTTGTCACAGGGTGAAAAAGTAGAATTTTGGGGATTTAGAATGGGGGTTCAAGAGGCAAGATGGAGAAATCTGGGCATGTCCTGTCCTTCTCCTTCTCCTTCTCCTTCTCCTTCTCCTTCTCCTTCTCCTTCTCCTTCTCCTTCTCCTTCTCCTTCTCCTTCTCCTTCTCCTTCTCCTTCTCCTTCTCCTTCTCCTTCTCCTTCTCCTTCTCCTTCTCCTTCTCCTTCTCCTTCTCCTTCTCCTTCTCCTTCTCCTTCTCCTTCTCCTTCTCCTTCTCCTTCTCCTTCTCCTCCTCCTCCTCCATCTTCTGCTGTGATGGTGACCCTTCTGGATTGGTTCAGAGTAGAGACAGACTGTCTAAGATAGGTGATAGGTATTGGAAAATTATTGTAAATAAAGTACACGTAGTTCTTGGTATAAAAGGTTAACACCACCCCAAAGACAGGCAGGTTGGGTTGCCATAACCCAACCTGCTGGACAGATCTCAGCAGGTCAGAGAGAGAATGTAAAGAATAAGTAAAAATAAACAACTTTGAAAAGCAGAACCAATGAATCTTGACTTCTTCTCTGGTCGTGGGGCTGGAAAAAAAGACTTTCCAACACCTCGGGGTCATGTCAAGCACAGAAACCTGAGAGGGAAGAGCTGCAGTGCAGAATGGGTGAGCAGCAGGGAGAAATCCCTCAGACATCTGAGCCCTTTCAAGGAGCTGGCAAACACAGAGAGGAGGGTGATCCTGGATTTCCCCAAGGCCTCCTGCATGTTTCCTCATTTGGAGCTCCTCAGGAACCTTGGCATGGGTGAGAACACATCCCAGGTTAAGGAGGAGGAATAAAGAGCAGCAATAAATGAAAGTGGTTGCCAGGAGAGCTCCACAAAGGTCTCTGCTGGGATTTGGGATGTGTAATATTCCTAAACTACCTGAAAAGGAGGAAATGAAAAAGTATCAACATTTGCATGGGATGTGTGTTAGAGAGCAGCCAAATCTGAGGCTGATGGTGGGAAGGGGAGCAGGAATCAACAACATCCATGGGCTGGGAGTTTATTGCTCAGGGTAAAGATTGATAAAGGCAAAAGAAAGTGGATGGAGAAATAATCATCAATCCTTCCCTGAGTAAAGGAATGAGGTCCAATCACCTGAGTACAGGAATGAGCTCCAAAAACTCCTGGTTGGGAAGGGGAAGAGCTGCACAAGGCTGTGAGGGCTTTGGTGGGCTCTGATCAGCAGCGGGAAGCAGAGGGAATGTGGAAGGGTGAGGAATGAGGAGCAGAGCAGCAGGAAGGGATCTGCACCCTGCAGGCCAAGAGCCTTCCTGGTTGTCCTATTTCAACAGGATTATGTGAGAATTCAGGAAAAAATCAGTTAGAAAAGGCCAGTGGGGATGAACAGAGACACAAATCCACTCTCAGAGGGCAGACAGTGCTCCAGCTTCCCAAGGAAGGGATTTCATGTCAGGATGGAGCTGAGCTGGGAATGTTCATTGGCACCAAGGTTTCTTGGGACAGAGCCAGCCCAAACTGCAAATGGTGATGTCAGAGTTTTCTTTTTAAGTTTTTTTACAGAATCATGGAATGCTTTGGGTTGGAAAAGGCCTTAAAACCCATCCCATCCCACCCCTGCCATGGCAGGGACACCTCCCACTGTCCCAGGCTGCTCCCAGCCCCAATGTCCAGCCTGGCCTTGGGCACTGCCAGGGATCCAGGGGCAGCCACAGCTGCTCTGGGCACCCTGTGCCAGGGCCTGCCCACCCTGCCAGGGAACAATTCCTTTGCCATATCCCACCTAACTCTGCACTTTTTCCATTCAGAGTCACTTTTTTTTTTGCTTTTGTTTCTTTTAGTTTTTTGTTGTGTTTATTTGGTTGGGTTTTGGGGGGTGTTGTTTGTTTCTCTGTTTCAGAGGGTTTTTGGTGTTGCTTCGGCAGAGTATCTGGAAGCTGTCTTGCTTGCCAGTCTGACAAATCCAAACCTTCCCAGAGACAGAATCACCAAAGTGGGATCCAGTTCCCTACCTGGAGATGGCTCCAGAACAGACACCTGTGTGTGGATCACCCAGGGCCACCCCTCAGAGCCAAGGAAAATCCTTGGCTTGAGCCAATGAATCTCCAGTTCTTCCTCCAAGCAGGATGAGGATGCAGCCTTGGATTCCCCGGGGACTGGGGCACCCTTTCTGACGCTTTCTCCTGCATGGATGTGGCTGTGCTGCTTGAAGGCAAATTCCAGTTTTTCTGGAATATTTTTTAGACATGTTCTCCCTTCAGCTCCACCCCCAGCAGCTCTTCCAGGTATCTTCATCTCCTGGGCCTGGTGCATCACCTGGCAGTTTTCCAAAGGCAGTTTCCCAAAGGCCAAGGCCAATCCTTCAGCTCAGAGGAACAACTTCCCAAACGCTTCTTTCCAAGCCCCAAGGCAGCTCTGGGAGCCAAAACAATCCAAGCCTGAGGGCTTGGGCAAACCCACCAGGGAGATGCTGAGGTGTCCCAGTTCACAGAATCACGGAATCACAGGTGGATGGATGATGGAGGATGGATAGATGAATGGATGGGGGATGGATGGATGGATGGATGGATGGATGGATGGATGGATGGATGGATGATGGATGGATGGATGGATGGATGGATGGATGGGGGATGGATGGATGGATGGATGATGGATGGATGGATGGATGGATGGATGGATGGATGGATGATGGATGAATGGATGAATGGATGGATGGATGGATGGATGGATGGATGGATGGATGGATGGATGATGGATGAATGGATGCAGGATGGATGGATGGATGGATGGATGGATGGATGGATGATGGATGGATGATGGATGGACGGTGCAGTGCTGCCAAAGATCACCATCTGTGCTCCTGACTCCACCCTGCAGCTCCATCTCCACCATCCCAGGCTGTAAGAGACCTTAAAGATGGAGTCCAACCCAGCCCCAACATTTCAACTAAACCCTGGCACCCAGTGCCACATCCAGGCTTTGTTAAATACACCCAGGGATGGTGACTCCATCACCTCCCTGGGCAGCCATTCCAGAACTTTATCACCCTTTCTGTAAAAAACTTTTCCCTGATATCCACCCTGTATCTCCCTTGGTGCAGCTTGAGGCTGTGTGCTCTGGTTCTGTCAGTTCCTGGAGGAAGAGCCCAGCCCCAGCTGAGCACAGGCAGCTCTAGAGAGTGATGAGGCTGTGATGTTCCCACTGCCCCCATGTCTGTGGGGCACCACAACACATCACTGCTCCCCTGGGGACTGCTGCTCCTGGCTCTGGCAGGATCTGGCACACATTCCAAGCTCTCCTGAGCAGAGGGGATCTCTGGGAACCCCCGGCTGCAGGAGCTCATTAACAAGCAGGGCACATTGCCCGGCCCAGAGCAGCCCCGAGCTGCGGTGGTGTCACATCAGCTGCTCAGCTCTGTGACAAATATTCCATGGCTCATTATCCTTGAGAGGAATCTCCCTCTCCAGTGCTTTTAAGACCTGGAGAAATTGGCAGGTGCTGTTTGCTTTTTGCTCAGGCAGCACCGAGTTCTCCAATGAGGGATTTGTTGGGAGCCCCCTCGTGCACGGAGCCCGAGGCCAAAGCCGGCTGTGCCAGCGAGTGGCTCCCAGCTGACCAAATCCTTGCCTTTGGCACAGCTTCCATGAAAAACCTTGCACTTCAGCAGGGAAGTGTCAGCATTTTCCTCAGCAGCACCTGCCTGCCTTCTAATCAGAAAATGGGGCTGGTTTTGCTCTTGGAAAAAGCCAAATTAGGAACAGAGCAAAGGGGCCCTTTGATGTTGAGGAAGGCTGGAATGCTGCATGTGGAGAATCCGTGGGGATTCTTCCTGCTGACTGCTGAGGGCTTCTCCATCCACTGCCTCCATGTGCTGGGAATTTATCATGAGTGTTCAGGATCAGGGAAAATGCAGGGACAAGGGAAAGCTCAGGAAAAGCTGCAGTTCATGCAGCTGTCCCAGCATGTCCATGATGCCGCTCCCAGGCATTCTCTGGGAATGCCCAGCACAGCTCCTGTGTCCCCATGTGTAGGAACGTTGGGGGGTAGGACAGTCAGGATGGATGGAGAGCAGAGATCTCTGGGGCCAGGTCAGGAACTTGGGGCTCATTGCAAAGGGCCTGGGTGCAGGGCCCTGCTGGGAGCTGCCAAACACAGCTGGGGCAGGGCTGAGAGAAGAGAGGGGGAGAGGATGAGAGGGTGAGAGAGTAAAAGGGTAAGAGAGCGAGGTTCCCGTTACAATACAAGAATTCTTCTTCTGTGTTGAATATTCTGATTCTCACTAACCAATCTAGTACAAGATACAAATCCTAGAGCATTTACATACAGCCTATAAGAATCATTACATTACCACACTGTGTTACATTTTAAACCCTAAAAACTCCTCTTTGGGTCCCTTCTGCCAAGCTGTAGGGTCTGCTCTGAGCCTTGGGCCTGTCTGCAAGCAGAGGGTGTTGTTCCATCAAAAGGGGATCACCTTCAGCTGGCCACACCATTGTTTTCCAGTTGTTCAGTAACTGAGGGATCTCAAAGCTTGCTTTCATTTCAATCCCACTTATAGTTTCTATATTCTCAAAATCTTTTGCCAGACAATCATATTTATAAGGCTTTCCTGTTCCATCTTCCCCAACACCCATGCACAATCCCAAAGCCACCAACCCAGAACAGATGAGGTGCCATCAATTATTCCATACTCAGGGATTCATGGCAAAACCAGCTCCTTTGGGCCTCTCCCATGAATATGCAGCTCATTGGATAAGGATCAATATTTGAGGGAGACGGTTATGCTCATTATGGCCCCAAATCCCAACAAAAACGGGAAGTCCAGATGCCGGGTGAGGCTTTTATCTTGCTCAGAGGAGAAAAAAATCAAGGGACAAAAGAGGAAAAGAGCGAGGAGGGAATAAAATCCAAGAAATGCTTAATGACCTCTTTGGGGACTCTGAGTATTTCTGAACAAATTCACCAGCAATTCCTGGGATGTGCAGGAGAAGGATCTGGGAGATGGGAACAGGGTGTCACTTGGACAGATGGGCAAGGATTTCCTGCCCAAGCTCTTCCTGGATGGAAAGTTGGATTCTTGACTAAACCAAATTGATTTCAGAAAGTTCCTGATTCCTGTAGGGATAGGAAATCATATTTTCAACTGAAATTTTGAGGCAGAAGAAAAGGGAGCGCTTTGATGAAAAATCAGTGCCGAGAAATGAGCTTCTGTCTGCAGCGATTTCCCTCCTGATCCAATATTGTTACAGCTGCTTAATATTTCCCCAGTTAAGTCCTATTTTGACGGAGAATTGAATATTTTTTCCTAAACTACTCCTTTTTTCCCCCAAGTTTTTCCTGTGCAGGCTGTTGAACTTCTCACAAAACCACTTCAGATAAACCCTCGGCTTTAATTTTTTTAATGACTGATAGAAAATGCTGAGGGGAAATATTAAAATAATTTTCTAGAGTCATTTTCATTCTGACAAAACCCAGCCCTGAAATAAATTTTTCCTGGCTGCTGATGCCTCTTCAGGCTCTGTTTTTTTGTATAGCTGGTGCTCCCCAAGCTCCCAAAATCCTGGGATCAGGCAGGATTGATGGACACACGCAGGGTGCTGGGTGTGCCAGGGCTTTTCCTTGGGAATGTGCAGGGAACAGCACCTGGAAGGGGATGTGTGGGGTCCAGCTGTGGGTTTGGGGATGCTCCACTTGGCTCTTGTTCCAGGAAAGGTGGGATGAGGCCCTGGATAACCCTGCAGATGGTGATGATGGATCCTTCCACCCCAAACCACTCTGGGATTCTGGAATTCAGCAGCACTCCAGCACCTCTGGTGCTCCATCCCTGGGGATCTTGTTTAATACACAAGTCGGTGAGCAAGGGAGGGACAAAATGAGACATTTCAGGGCAGTACAGCTCAAAATAAACTGGGTTTATGAGATACCAGACAATGATTTGGGTTACTGCCTCTCCTGTCTTACCTGCTCTTTGACCTGCCAGCTCTGTTGAACTCCCAATGCAGGGCAGCCACGAGGGTTTGAGGGATTTGTGATGTGCTGGGAAAGGGGTGGAAGTCAAGGGGAGGAAAAGCTCATGGAGGGAAAAGCAGAGACTGCAGGGGAATGGGAGAGTCGAGGCAGAGGGGGCACCTCAAAGGACATGGGTGACACACAACAGGGAACAGAGGAACAGGCTGAGGAAGGGGAGCAGGGAACACTCTGGGGTCCCAGGACAGAGCTTTTCCCTTTGGAAATGATGGCAAAATCCAGTGCAAGGGAGGAAAAGGCAGGGAAGGATAATAAGGAAGCCCTGGAGCAGAATCAATTAATGAGCAAGTCAGCTGCTGCTGAATGAGATCTGAAATTCACACCAGTGCTGGAAACCCCAAAATAAACCTTTCCCCTCCCCAGTGAGTCAGAAACTCTGCCTTTTAAGGCAGCATTGCAGGCTGGATGTTGGAGGGGCAGACAAGGGACAGAAAATAAACTCCAAACCCCTCCTCTTGTGTCTCTCCAGCCCTTTATTCTGCTCTGGTGGGGTTGGGAAGGGCTGTTCTCACCCAGGAGGGAGGAGAATTCCCATGGGATGCAGAGCAATTTCTGATTCAGTGCCTGCAGCAGTCCTGCAGCTTAGTGGGGGAAAAAGGCACCTGGCAAGGTGTCAGCACCCAGAACATCCCTCTGGCTGTCCAGGATGGCCAGGACCCCTGCCAGGGGGCTCAGGGACCCTGGCACAGAGCCCAAAACACCTGTGGGTTTGATCATGACCCATGGAGTAAATTACCAACCTCAGATGAAGATCAGCAAGCCACAACAGTTTAGGTAGAATAATAGTGAAGTTATCATGAAGTGGAAAAGTAGATTTTAGGGTTTTGGTATGGGGGTTCAGGAGGCAAGATGGAGGGAACTGGGTGTGTCCAGCCTTTCTCCTTCTTCTTCTTCTTCTTGGCCTCCATCTTCTGCTGTGATGTTGGCACTCACAGATTGGTTTAGAGTAGAAGCTCACTGTCTAACATAGGTGATAGGTATGGGAAAGTAATTGTAAACATTGTACATGTAGTTTTTAGTATAAAGACATAACACAGCCTGGGGGCAGGCAGAGTGCCTGGAACTGTCCTGCTGGATGGACCTCAGCAGGGCAGGAGAAAGAATTTTATAAATAAGAAACAATGAAGAACCTTGAGACCGAGAAATGAAGAGCCCTGACTCCTTCTTCGAGTGCCGGACTGGGAAAAGAGACTTTGGAACTTTCCTCGGGGTCACTCTGACCAGCTAAAGATCCTGATAGCAAGGTGTGCTCCCCTGGGAACTGTCCTGCCTGTCCTGCTGGAATGGTCCTGGAAAACAGAGCTGAGGCAGGGCAGCTTCAGGCACCTCAGCTCCATGGATGGCCTGGGCAGGCTGAATTTCAGTGGGAAGCGGCCCCAGGCAGAGCAGGGGCAGGTTTGCACTGGGATTTAAGGAGGCAGAGAATCCGTGTTGTCCTTAGCATCCAAGAGTCTTCCATTTCCAGGGGATGGCAGAGATTTCATTCCCAAATGAGCACAGAAATACCTGAAAAAATCCTCAGCACTTCCTGAGCCCTTCCTAACTCCTAACAGCTCTGCCAGCCCCAGGGAAAAGCCTTCCCAGAGCCAGAGCACCTGGCACTGTGTTGGCACCTCAGTGACATCACAGGCTGGGGATTCTGCCAAGGAACAGCCTGATCACCCATTGATGCCAGGCCATGGAATCATGGAATGGTTTGGGTGGGAAGGGACCTTAAATCCCATCCCATCCCACACCTGCCATGGCAGGGACACCTCCCCAGTGTCCAGCCTGGCCTTGGGCACTGCCAGGGATCCAGGGGCAGCCACAGCTGCTCTGGGCACCCTATGCCAGGACCAGCCCACCCTGCCAGGGAAGAATCTTTGGGACCACGAGATGTTTTACCAGGAATTCTTCCCAGGATTGGGCCCCTCTTGAAAAGGGGATGTCCACTCAAACCTCTCTTCCTTTTGAAACAAGTATTACTCCCAATCCTCTTCCCTCTCATCTGGATTTATGTCTCTTCCCGTGGCAATCTGGGAAAATTTCATCCCTGTGGACATACTTTCCTGAAGCTTCTGATTCCCAAAGTCTCCTTGACTTCTCATCCATCCTCTCTATGCGGTGGCAGAGTAAAGACCTTCCCATCACAGGGACCCTGCTCAGTACCCCATGCAGCAGCTCCACAGGCTTTTCTTCCTTCCCTCAGCTCCTGAGCCACCCACTCGTGCCATGTCCCAGCCTCCAAACCATTTTCTCTTCTTTCTGCTGAGCCACTTTTCCACACTCAACTTGCCCAAGCCCTGAGTCCTCTGGATCATTTAGGAAAAGCCAGAACTTGTGATCCGTGATCAGTTTTCATTCCTTTAAAGCTGCTTTTTGGGGAAGACTGAGCTGGTAATTCTATGCCACATGTAAATAACAGTTTTTACCATGTCTAAGACACTGGAATTTTATGGGCTTGTGTAAAACCTCCTTAAAGAGCTGAGAGAGTGAATTCCTTTTGCCATAGATTGTTCCTGGAATGTTTATTTCCAATTCAGAGGGACTAAAGCACTGCATTTATTCTCCTTCACAGGAATAAACACATGAGTGGTCCCAGTCCCCCTATGCTCAATCACAACCCCCTGTGCCTGTTCTGGGAAGTCCCACAGTCTGGATTCCCCATCCTTTTCCATAGGAAAGGATCACAGGGTTCCTTCCCTGCCTCCCCCACCCACCTCTACTCTCCCTGTCACAAGAGGAGAACCTGATTCCTCCCAGTGGGGCTTTTTCCTCTCTGTGAAGCTGCACCAGGACTGGCCCCTTCCTCCTGCTCCTGTCTGGAGTCACCCTCTGGGGACTCCTCAGTTCCTCTGCAGTTCCCTCCAAAATCCTCATGGATTTATACCTGCATCCTTCCTCCTGGGTCTGGATGGATGGATGGATGGATGGATGATGGATGGATGGATGGATGGATGGATGGATGGATGGATGGATGGAGGGATGGATGATGGATGGATGGATGGATGGATGGATGGATGGATGGATGGATGGAGGGATGGATGATGGATGGATGGATGGATGGATGGATGGATGGATGGATGGATGGATGATGGATGGATGGATGGATGGATGATGGATGAATGGATGGATGGATGGATGATGGATGGATGGATGGATGGATGGATGATGGATGGATGGATGGATGGATGGATGGATGGATGATGGATGGATGGATGGATGGATGGATGGATGGATGGATGATGGATGGATGGATGGATGGATGGATGGATGGATGGATGATGGATGGATGGATGGATGGATGGATGATGGATGGATGGATGGATGCATGCATGCATGTATGGATGGATGGATGGATGGACGGACGGTGTAGGGCTGCCAAAGATCACCATCTGTGCTCCTGACTGCACCCTGCAGCTCCACCTCCACCATCCCTCTTTCCCGAGGACCCTGACTTGGTTCCCAGCACCAGCAGCCCCTTCAGCTCCAGCAGAATCATTTCCTGAGGATGAAAAGCTGAAGCTGTGCTGTGTGCTGGAAGGGACCCATCAGCTTTTCAGGACCTGCCTTTGGACTGGCAGGGACCTTCTGCAGTGGGAATGCACCAGGATCCACCCGGCAGGTCCCAGAGTTAAACACAAACCTCCCCTCTCCCACATGAGCTGTTCACTGCTGGCCAATCCATCCTCCCCTTCCTGGGGATTTACCTCCCAACATCCCAGCAGAGGTAATTTTCATATGGCACAGACTGCTGGAGTGGGTATTTTTCAGGATATTCAGAAGCTAAGTCACTTCCATTTGCATAATATTTCTAAGTGTTGAAAACAGTCCACAGGAGAAAAACAAAGAGTGGCTCATAAATTCCTTTTCCTTTGCCTGTGGGCACAGGGAAACTGCTCAGGGTCCATCCTGAATCAGTGCTGGGAGAGCAGGGAGTGGCTTTGGAGTCAAACCTGGTGGGAAAAGGGAACCTGTGGAGGGGTATGAGCATCTGCCCAAAGGTGCAAAGCAAGGAGGGGGTGTCTGACTGTTCCCGGTCAGAAAGCTGGGTTGGATCTGGGAATTCAGCTCCATTCCTTCCCATTTTTCCCTGATTCTGTGTCCAAGGAAGCATCTCCCAGTGATTCCTTGTCTGCCCAGAGAGCCTCTTTCCTTTAGTTCCCTGGTCTACACAATTCCTCTGAGCTGAGGAGCTGGGAACAGGGACATGGAACACCTGGGAACGGGGACTTGGGACACCTGGGAATGGGGACATGGGTACATGGAATACCTGGAACAGGGACATGGGACACCTGGGAATGAAGACATGGGACACCTGGGCACAGGGACATGGGACACCTCCCACCACACAGCTTTGCCCAGGTGAGCAACTCCCCCGTGCCAGGGCAGAGGATTCCCAGGGAAATCACACACAGGTTTCCCATCAGGGCTGGATGCACTGGAGTAGATCTCAGCTTGCTCTGGAGCTAATCCCTGCAGCAGCTTCCATTCCATGCTCCAGCCTGTTTTCCCTCTGAAGTTCATCCCACAATGGCTCCTTTCATCCCAAGCAAGCCTCTTTTTGTTTACCTTGGACAAATATTTGCAGATTCCAGAGCTCAGATCCTTGGGAGGGATTATGCAAAAATCCCCGTGACCCCTCCACCTCCCAGACAGGATCTGGGATGTGCTGCCAAGCTGGGCCCTGCTCCCAAAATCCTTAAGCTGTGCTTTACCTGCCCACTGCCTGCATACCTGGGTGCCTGTGCTACCCCAGGAAGGCTCTGGAAAACACTGGGAAGAATTTATCCATGGATTTTGCTGAAATGGCATAAATAAAACAGCGAGCAAAACTACTGCAAATCCTTTTCATCCCACTGGCTTTGATAGAGATACAGGGTTTGTTTGCTGTTTAATTTTTCACTTTTAATATATAAATAAATATGGGATTCAAGCAGGATTTTTTTTCCCCATCCCTATCCATCTCCTCCCATGCCTATATTTGAGTATTGTGTAACTGGTGGGAGAGGCTGAGTGGCAATTTGGCTTCAGTGGGCACCCAGCTCTCAGCAGGGGCTGGGAATTGGGGCAGAGAAGTGGGCAGCAGGGAGAGGCTTTGCTTCATTATTGAGGGAATGGGAAACACCTCCCAATATCCTCTCATCATCAGCTCTGCTCTCCCAGAGCATGAATAACTGGCTCATCCCTAATGACTCCACTCTTGTTAAGAGGAAGCTTTGGGAGCTGTGCAGCCACTCGGAACTCACCCTGCGTCCTGCTGAGCTTGAGCCAGGGTGCCTTTGATCCCCTCCATCCATGGGGATGGTGCTGAGCTGGAGGATCTGTGTCCAGCTCCTCCTGAGGCTCCCAGACCTGCTCTGACCCTTGCTGGGGGGGATATGGGGGTGCTCTCCTCAGCCAAGCTCCTGGAAAAAGGGGATGCTGACCACGGGTGAAGTTCCTAGAAACTCCTGGAAGGCTCCATCCCCACATGGATGAGGAAAAAGGGGATGCTGACCATGGGTGAAGCTCCTGGAAGCTCCTGGAAGCTCCTGGAAGGCTCCATCCACATGTGGATGAGTAAAAAGGGGATGATAACCAAGGGTGAAGCTCCTGGAAACTCCTGGAAGGCTCCATCCCCACCTGGATGAGTAAAAAGGGGATGCTGACCATGGGTAAAGCTCCTGGAAGCTCCTGGAAGGCTCCATCCAAAACTGGCTGAGTAAAAAGGGGATGATGACTATGGGTGAAACTCCTGGAAGCTCCTATCCACACCTCGATGAAGAAAAAAGGGATGCTGACTGTGGGTGAAGCTCCTGGAAGCTTCTGGAAGCCTCCTGTTTCAGCTGGCTGATGGAAAAGGAGGTGCTGGCCCTGTGTGAAGCTCCTGAACCTCCCAGAAGCCTCCTTCCCCACCGATGGACAAGGGGGCCGATGGAAAAGGGGGTGCTGCCCCTGTGTGTCCCAGCTGAGGCCATGGATCCCGTGTCCTCCAGAGGAGCATTCCTTTGAGCAGCCACTTGGGCTTCCCATATGCCAGGGTTCTGGGAATGGCACAAAAGGCACCTTTGGCATCCCACTGCCATGAAATGCCTCAGCACTTCCCAAAATCCCTTCAGGGCAGGATAATCCCTCCACAATCCACAGCTCGTTGACTGCAGTCACCTCTTTTCCAGATTTGGAGCTCTTTGGAGAAGGAAGAACCTTGTTTGTTTGTTCCAACACCAGCAAGGTGGGATCTTGCCCATGGTTGGGAAATTGGTGTGTTCCATGAATACAAATGTAATTAATTAATGAGAAGAACCAGTGGGGAGGCAGAGCTCATGGCTGGAGAGGTTGATTCCGGGCAACAAGATATTTCTTTTATCCATTCCAAGCTTTTCTGTGCAGGAAGAAGCTCTGGAGCTGGCATGGATCACCAAAAGTTCTCCCACCTGTTCCCAGCATTAACCTTGCAGCTCCAGCTCAGCTGGAGTGAGATCCCAGCCCCCTGCCTGGCTGGGAGTGTCCTGAGCAGAGCCATTCAGCAGCTCTGGAGGGTCCCTCTGGCATCTCGGAGCTCGGGGCTCCTCATTAATCAGCCATCACACAGGGAAATTCCAGTGTCTTCCAGCAGGCTTTTTCCCCTGGATGAGGAAGCAGCTGCCTCTTAATTAGAGGCCAGCTAAGTGCTACGTGTGCTCTGCCAGGCTGTGCATATTTAATAGCTCAGCTCCCAGCTGCTGCTGTGCTGGAGGAAGCTGCAAAGTCCCCTTTGATGTTTCCTCACTCCTGCTGTCCTTGGAAACTGGCAGAGCAGGGGGGGAGTAAAACCACCCAGGCACCCCAAAATCCACAGGGGGCTGGGAGAGACAGGAAGGGGCCTCCTTGGCTGCAGTGATCCAGCTAATTTACCCAGGGTGGGGCAGGGACAGAATTGACCTGGGGAGGGGCAGTGGGACCCTGCTGCTGCCCTTCCTCACCCAAACACGTCCAGTCTGGGCCCTGTGTGAGAGTCTGTGCGAAATATCCCTCATCTGCCTCATGATCATCATTGGGGAGACCACCGAAGAAACAAGACCCCTCCTGTCTCCTGATCTTGTAGGGGAAAGTCATATGCCTGAGACCTGAAAGCTCAATGTTAATTTATTGTTTTCACAGGTATGTTTGCTGTATGCTAAGAATGGGGCACCATGCCCCGTTTGCAACAACAGCCTTGGGAGCTGTCCCACCTCTCGTCCTGCCTGGACTTCTCCTGAGTTTCAGGTGGTCTCCCACAGAAGACCCTCACCTGTTTTACAGCCACCATGACAGACAGACTGAGATGTAAGGAGCCTCTCCATCAAGGACTGAGACATGGAACCCCCATGTGCAAAGGCCCCTCTGCTCCTCCCAAGGACTGGGACTGAGACCCCCAGCCCAGGGCAGGTGTGTGGGGGAGGCAAGCTGACCAAAGCGAGATGTTTGCCTGCAGGTTGTGACCACTGGAGCAAGAACACAATGGCTCTCATTTACTGCTGAGAGCATGGACTACCTGTTACATCTATTCCTTATGGTATCTGTTTTACCCCCCCCCTCGCAATTTCCAACAGAGTTATCATAATAAAAACCTCTGAGTTAGCGAGAGATTCTGAGATCTCCCCAATGTAACAGGTGGATCCTTGACTGGACTGGACCAAAGGACTTTGTCTCTACGTTTGGTAGCTCTATCCCCCTCTTTCTCTCTCTCTCTCTTTTCTCTCTCTTTCTCTATCTTTTTCTCTCCCTTAATCCCTCTATCACATTCTTCTGTGGTCATTCAATAAAGGTGCATTTGTTTTGATTATCACTGCAAATCCCCTGCACCATGTTGATTTTTTGCACCCTGAGATCAAATCCATGAACCATCACAAAACCCTTTTGTAAGGACTGATTGTGACACCCTGTCAATGGATTCCTTCTCTTGGCACTGCTGGGGACAAAGATGAATGTCAGTGTGACTGGGGCTGGTCCAGTGCCTCACACAGTGACCATCCAAAGGTGCCACCACTCTGCTGACACCTGTCGTGAGCCAGCAGCAGCAGGAGGTGGCAGAAGGAGATGTGGAAGTTCTCCTGCCAGGTGTTGAGAGCCTAAGGATGCCCAGAGGAATTCTGCTCATCCCTGAGCACTGGAACCAAAATGTTTCCCTGCCCTGCTCATGTTCCAGCCCTTGTTAACCATGTTTGAGGACTCTTCTGTCTGTATTTTCTGCTTTCCAGTCCGTGTTCTCCATGTAGCTCCCTGGATATTTCCATGTCTATCTTCCCCTCCATATCTTGATCCTCCCTGAGGCACTTTGCAATTTTAAATTGCAGTGCTTTGGCTCCTCACCCTTTCCAACCCAGTGCACTGAAGTGCCACCAAATTGCTCTCAGTATCTTTATTTTTCCTCTTTGGATGTCAGGAAAGGGCTCCACAATATGCAGGTAAAATTTGTGTGCAGGAAGCCATCCATGGAGGATTAAATCACCCTGGTACTTGTAGCTCCTTAAGGACTTACAAAATCCCAGAATCCCTGAGGCTGGAAAAGCCCTCCAAGGTCATCAAGCCCAAACTGTCCCAAATCCCCACCTTGTCCCCAGCCCAGAGCTCTGAGTGCCACATCCAGGCCTTCCCACCCAGGGATGGGGACTCCAAACCTCCCTGGGCAGCCCCTGCCAGTGCCTGAGCAGCCTTTCCATGGGGAAATTCCTGCTGCTGTCCAACCTGAACATCCCCTGAGGCCGTTCCCTCTGCTCCTGTCCCTGTTCCCTGGAGCACAGCCCGACCCCCCCGGCTGTCCCCTCCTGTCAGGAGCTGTGCAGAGCCACAAGGGCCCCCTGAGCCTCCTTTTCTCCTTCTTTGTCCCCTGTAGCAGCCACTCCTGCCCCTGGTGCTGCTTTGTCCTGCCAGAAACCTCCATCCCTTCATCCCAGAGAGCAGAGATGGAACTGCAGTCCCTGAGATCAGGGAGAGGACAGCCAGGACAGTCTGGCTGCTGCTCCCCACAATTTCCCCAGGCAGGGGTTTGCTCCTTCTCCATCCCCTCCTGTGACCGTGTTCACAGGGGTCCCAGGATGAGGGAAGAGACGAGGATCTGACTCCATGTTTCAGAAGGCTTGATTTATTATTTTATGATATATATTATATTAAAACTATACTAAAAGAATAGAAGAAAGGATTTCATCAGAAGGCTGGCTAAGAATAGAAAGGAATGATAACAAAGGTTTGTGACTGATCAAGACAGTCTGGACAGCTGGGCTGTGATTGGCCATTAATTAGAAACAACCAACATGAGACCAATTACAGATGCACCTGTTGCATTCCACAGCAGCAGATAACCATTGTTTACATTTTGTTCCTGAAGCCTCTCAGCTTCTCAGGAGCAAAAATCTTAAGGAACAGATTTTCCATAAAACATGTCTGTGACACCCTCCAAGATGCTGTTCCCCCTTGGCCAAGTGGATTCTGAGGTCGAGGACCAAGCTCAGGTCATTCCTCTGAGGGACCCCAAATCCTCAGGGGCTGTGAGGCACCAGCAGCTGGGAAGAACCAGATTCCCAAAGGGTGCAGCTCTTCCATCTGGAAGGAACCATGGCCAGGAGCAGCTCTGGATCCAGCCAAAACAGGCTTTATTTGCAGGAACAGAAGCAGATTTTGGTTTGGGATGGAGACAGCCAAGAGGCTGAGCAGGGAATTTGCTAAATACAATATTTTTTTGCCACTCTTTGCTTGTTTGCTTATTTTTTTTGTCAAAAGTGAAATGTCTTGCTGGAAAGTTTCCATTAAAGCTGAACTGGGAAAGCTGCCAAGATCTGGGATGGGATCTCAGGTCAAAAATATCCTAGGGAGTCAACCTTAAAAACAAGGCTGTGGTGCAGGGGATTCGCCATGGAGTGGGAGCTCCCTGCTCCAGTCCCTTCTGGACGATCAGGATTTCCTTGGAGTCCCATGTCAGTGCCCCAAACATGAGGCAAAGTCTTCTTGTAGTCTGTCACTCACTCATTAAAAGTTTGCTTCTGGACCAGAGAAACAATTTTCCCATGAATATTTCATCAAAACCGATGTGTTTGGGTGGGAAAAAAAAAGAAAAAATGGATGAAATGGTGTTTTCTACAAAATAACCCACACACTGCATCCAAAGCAATTCCGTGCTGCCCACCCCCATCCAGCAGTGCTCTCCTGGGTTGTGCAAGGCTCCTGGAGCTGAGCCCATGCTGGAGAGCCTGGAACTGAACTGGACATTGGCTGGATTGATATCCCTGACCTTCCATTCCTGCCCATTGCAGGGGGAAGAGAATTCTGGCTGCAGGAGACTGAGGGGTGAATTCAGCAAGGGGCAGCTCCAATCTCTGCTCTGGGACAGGGACAGCACCCAGGGCATGGCTGGAGCTGGGCCAGGGCAGCTCAGGCTGAGCTCAGGGCAAGGTTCTTCCCCCAGAGGGTGCTGGCACTGCCCAGGCTGCCCAGGGAATGGGCACGGCCCCGAGGCTGCCAGAGCTCCAGGAGCCTTTGGGCAGCACTGCCAGGGATGGACAGGGTGGGGTTGTTGGGGGTCTGGGCAGGGACAGGGGCTGGATCAGTGATCCTGATGGTTCCTTTCCCATTCAGGTGATTACCTGATTTTAACATTTCACCTGGAGGAAAAACAAAACAAAACAAAACAAAAAAAACCAAAAAAAGCAAAAAAACCAAACAAACAAACAAAAAAAACAAACAAAACCAACCAAACAAACAAACAAAAAACCCCCATACTCTGTTGGAAGAAGAGACCTGGAAGTTTCTCTCCTGGTCATGGATGCAGCTGATGGCGTTGGGGTGGGATGGAGGGGATGCTCCAGGGGTGCTCCTGGTGCTGAAGGACACGTTGTGCCTGGAGGCTCCCCAGTCCTCCAGCACAGCTCCGGCTCAGCCCACTCTGGGTGGGAGCTGAGTCAATATTTCACCGGCAAATCTGCTAAACTGGGGCTCCCCGTGCGGCTGGCATTGATCACTGATCCTCAGAGCTCCCCTCTTTCTTCCTTCAGACCTTCCCTGGGCTGCAAAGGCGGCTGCTGATTGATATTCCAAGGCAAACGTTGCAGTCTTTCAAACGCTGCCAGGCTTTAGGAAGAGCTGTTAATAAAATGGATTCACCCGGCAGGAGAAGCAAAGGGAAAGGGGAAAAAAAGGCTGGAAGGAGCAGAAGGGTCATTTCCACACAACTGAGGGCTTTCCCCTACACTGCCTCCAAGGCCTTGGCTTGGGATTGTTCAGGAATGAGAATTCCAAGGGCAAATTGTTGGGATTTTAGCATTGGAGCAAAGACCTAATGTTGAATTTGTGTGAGGGGCTTGGCTTGAAGAATTTGGATTCAGCCTTGCTCAGATATTCAAGACTCCAAAGCACTGCATGATCTCTGGGGTGGAAGTTGTCAGCTATCCATGTTTATTTCGTGGGGGCAGATGTTCCTTAAAGGAAAGGAAGGATTGGGACAGAGGATGTGACACCTGAACACCCCCAGCAGCAGCCCTGTCCCTGGCGACTCAGGAGTTCTCACTTTGTGCCACTTCTGAGCTCTCTGCCTTTGCAGGAGGGATGTCCCAGCCCTGTGGGACACAGCCAAACGCTCAGAGCACCTTGGTTCCCCTTCTTTCCAGCATCCCTGAGTTTTGTCTTCAGCAGTGGGGAGCCAAGAAAAACAAGTGATTTGAGAGAGATCAGCTTGGAAGAGCAAGTGACAGATAAAAAAGGCATCCCAGCACTGCCTGCACCCGAGGCATTTCCAAGGTGTTGACAGTGAGGAGGAGGAGGGAGGTATACTTGGCTCCCAGCAGCTGGAAGAGAGAGCAGAATGTGGTTTCTTTCCTCCCCCACAGGGAGAAGGGCTGGAGTTCCCTTCTTTGGTCACAGCTTCACTTGTGGTCCCTGTGGAGAGGGAGGGGACCCGGGAGGGGACCCCCTTGAGCAGGGTGGGGCTGGGGTGGTCCCATGCTCGCTCCTCGCTGGGACTGAGGGTGCCTTGTTCCTGAAACCTGCCACAGCTTGGGATGGCCCTGCCCATCAACCATGGGTCCTCTGCTCCTCCACAGGCCCTGGGCTGGATGGGCTGGGTGGGCCACACACACCTGGGCTGGGAGGGTCACACACACCTGGGCTGGGAGGGGAAACAAGAACAGCCCCAATTCCAGAGCTCCAGGAGCGTTTGGACAGCGCTGCCAGGGATGCACAGGGTGAGATTGTTGGGGTGTCTGTGCAGGGCAGGAAGCTGGATTAGATGGTTCTTTTGGGCCCCTTCCAGCTCAGAATATTCCATGATTCACTGTCCTCTTGGTACCACACCACGCTGTCACCTCTGGTGATTTTTAGAGGATTTTAAAATATGTTTAAAGGACTTTCAAACCCACAGATTTTGAAGCATTCTGCAAAGTAGTGTCTGTCCCAGAACCCAGGGCTCTGTGGCAAAGCTGGGGGTGTCAGTGAAGGCCCAGGCTGTGCAGTGCTTCCAGCCCCTCTCCCCATCCCATTCTGTGCTCTCCTTGATGTTGGAACGATGGTGCAGCCACTGCAGGGCTTTGTCTGACAGCTGCTCCACTCCGGGATTTCCTTACTTGATTTCTCAATTTGGGAAGTCTGGGGGGACTCAGTGCCTGAATGGCCATTGTTTATCCAGGCCTGGAAGGACACCAGGACGTGTGCTGGCCTGGGAGATTGCCTGGGACACAAAGAGTCTGGGAAGGCACAAACACAGAGTGACTCATCTGCCTTCAGGAAGGACTCTCAGCCTCCTCGAAGGTCACTGGTGTTCCTCTCACTTCTGCCAGGGCTGAGGTTGTTTACAGCAGGGCAAAATCCCCCTCAAGAGCCCCAATGAGGGAACTGGAGCCCTTCCTCAAGGTGACCCTTGCTGGCTGGGCCTCCTGCGGGCCTCAGGGAATGTGGAGGGGCCTCCAGAGTGCAGCCACTCTGTTGTGGGAGGGCCAAGAGCTGCCATTGAATAGAGAAAAAGAGATCCAAGGGGTGTGCTGAAGCTCCCAACCCTTTGCCAACCCTGTATCCCATCTCTGCAGGGATGGGAGCTGCAGCAGCCCCTGCTCCTGGCACCTTCCTGACGGACACTGCAGGGGAAGGGAGCCGAGCCAGGAGGAGCAGGGCCCAGTTGTTCTTCCAGCCCAGGACCAGCTCATTAGCAAAGGATTTTTGTTTTTAATGTCTGAGAGTGTTTTAATATAGTTTTAATTAGTTTTAATATAATATATATAATAAATCAAGCCTTCTGAAACATGGAGTCAGATCCTCGTCTCTTCCCTCATTCTCAGACCCCTGTGAACACTGTCACAGGTTACCACCGTTGTTAATCACCCAGCAGTCCCTTCCCTTGCCTGCACCTTTTTTCCTATTGAGTATTGCCTCAGCTGCTTCCCAATGTAAAAAATGCCAATCACTTGTTTTTAAAATTTTAAAAGTTTAATAGTAATAAAATGGTTGTAAAAATAGCAATACAATTAGAGTAATAAAAATTCTGGACAATTTGAATTAGGACAATATGACACAATAGAAACAAAGAGTTATGGAAGTCCGGGTACATTTTTCAGGGCAGCATAAACCCAAAAAAGGACCCATGTTAACAGAGGATTAACCCTTAAAAACAACAGCCTGTTGCATCTTCATACACCTCATACATGATGCATAAATTCCATTCAAAAAAAGGATTCTGTCTGGGCAGTGTCAACCTCTTCCTCTTAATCCTAACAGCCCCTTCAAGCCTGAGTAAGGTAGGAAGAAGTTCGTTTCTTCTGACAATGCAGCAATGAATTTCTCTTTTTCTGAAAGATTCAGGTGTGCTGTGGCTGCTATCTCACTGTGAGTTCTTTCTTTAAAAAAAACTATCTTACATAGCATCGTTTCTATTTTAACATTTTGTTATAACCTAAAACCTAAGAGAATTAATACAGCATTATTTCTAACACAACACATATAATATTCATTTTAATATTTGCAAAAAGCCAATCATAAAATACGCATTTTTCACACCAAGATGGCCTGAGCTATGAAGGAGAGAGCGATATCACTGGTGTAGATGTGAATTGAGACATCCAGTACTGTTTGAAAGAATAACACCCTAAAGAGATGAGCCAGCCTGCAGTGTAAGACACTGAGTGATGTGTCTTACTCAGGAGCAGTTTTCTTGTTCCATCGTGTGATTCCAGGCAGTCACTGTAACCCACCGAGAATGGGACCAGGGTGAGGACTTTGGGCCATGAATTTAAAGGTGTGTTCCTAGGCATGGTTATGAGGATGGAAGCCCCAGCTCTGCTACACAGCAAAGCTGTTCACCTCCTCCTCCACATCGCTGAAGGGAGCAGCGGCAGTGTGTGTGACCCCTCCCAGAGCTGATTTCACAATAAAGGCGTTAAAAAGGAGCACCTCTCCTTGCCAATTTATTTCATTCCCATTTCCACATTAAGCACACTCAGCACATTCCCTGTGCTGCGTTCCTCTGATCCCAGCGCTCCTGCCTGGCTCGCTGGGCCTCCCCTGGCTCTCCCTGCATCCTCCTGCTCCTGCCTCACCTGCCCTGGGGCCCCGCAGCAGTTCAGGCAGCAGCCACCAGGCTGCTGTATTTCCCTGGAAATACCACAACAGGTTCTGCATATGTAAAAGCCTGCGAACGGTGACTCTCTGTGAAGGCAATGAATATTCCTGAGCCGGAGCGGCTCCAGGCACAGCCTCATCTCAAGGAGCCTCCCAGCAGCTCCTCCTGCTCTCATCTCCTCCCTCCCAGCCACTCCAAGAGCTGCTTTCCTGCAGGATTCATTTCTTCAGGCTTCAGGAGGGGTCTCAGCACCCAGTCTGCCCCCAGAAGGGTTTGTTAGTCCCACATCCCAGTCAGAATTACCAAGAAGGAAATTTCATAGAACCCCAGTGTGGGTGAGGCTGGAGGGAGCCCAGAGGGTCCCTGGTGTCCCCTGGTGCTCCCTGGGGCCATGCCAAGCCCAGGGCACAGCAGGGTGTGCTCACAGCTCTGCCATGGCCCCAGCGAGGAGCCCCCAGAGCCTCTCTGGGCTCTGCTCAGGGCTGGCACTGCCCAGGGCAGCAGTTCTGCCTCCTGGGCAGGGGCAGCTCCTGGGCTCAGGCCCTGCCCGTGGCTCTGGGGCCATGGCTGGGCCTGGAGCAGAGCCTGGGGCTGCCCTGAGCCTGCACACAGGGACACACTGGGGGACACACGGACACACAGACAGGGACAGACTGGGGGACACACGGACACACAGACAGGGACAGACTGGGGACACACAGAGAGGGACAGACTGGGGGACACACGGACAGACAGGGACAGACTGGGGACACACAGACACACAGACAGGGACAGACTGGGGACACACAGACAGGGACAGACTGGGGGACACAGGGACACACAGACAGGGACAGACTGGGGGACACACGGACAGACAGGGACACACTGGGGACACACAGACAGGGACAGACTGGGGGACACAGGGACACACAGACAGGGACAGACTGGGGACACACAGACAGGGACAGACTGGGGACACACGGACAGACAGACAGGGACAGACTGGGAGACACAGGGACACACAGACAAGGACAGACTAGGGGACACACGGACACACAGACCAGCACAGACTGGGGGACACACGGACAGACTGGGGGTCACAGGGACAGACTGGGACAGATTGGGACAGACAGACAGGGACAGAGACAGACAGGGGGACACAGGGACAGACAGACAGGGACACATAGGGACACACAAGGACACCCAGGCACACGCAGAACACTCCATCTCAATTCAGCCCAGATCCAGCACAACGCTGACATGGAAAACCTCTGCAGGAGTGGCTTGAGCAGTAACAATGCTTTCCATGAGAAACAGACATTGGGCAACTTTGTGATGAAACTTTTATGTGTTAAACATTAAAAATACCAACATCTCTGGTGAGCTGCACGTGTGAGTGGCGCTCAGAGATAAGCCAGGAATCTGCCATGAATATGGATCAAAGAGCCTTCATGGAGGAGCTCTGTCCTAAAATTCCGTTTGGGAGGGCGGTGACAAAATATACATGGAAGAAAAAAAAAGTTAAAGGGAAAGAATGAGAATTCACTGTGCTTCCTCAGCTGAGGGTCTCCATTGGAGAGGGTTGGGGTGCTCTCCAGCTGGGAGAAGGGAACTCTGGGAAGTTCAGTGGGAAATATCCACTGTAGGAGTGACTTTGGGGCCCTGGAGATTGAGGCAGCTGCTGCTGCTCCTACCAATGTCTGCTGCCCTTGGGAATGCCTGGATTTGGAATGCTGGGGTTTGGATAACCTTGCCCTGGAAAGAACAAGCTCTGGGCCAGCCCCTGTGAAGTGTCTGCAAATGGGGAATGGGGCGGGAATTCCTGTCTAAGGGCATTTCATGGAGGTCTGGACTTTCTGAAAGGTTTTCTGAGAATGGGGTGGTAATGGACAGCCTGGGAGAGCTGGGGGTGCTCACCTGGAGAGGAGAAGGCTCCAGGGAGAGCTCAGAGCCCCTTGCAGGGCCTGAAGGGGCTCCAGGAGAGCTGGAGAGGGATTGGGGACAAGGCATGGAGGGGCAGGACACAGGGAATGGCTCCCAGTGCCAGAGGGCAGGGCTGGATGGGATCTTGGGAATTGGGAATTGTTCCCTGGCAGGGTGGGCAGGCCCTGGCACAGGGTGCCCAGAGCAGCTGTGGCTGCCCCTGGATCCCTGGCAGTGCCCAAGGCCAGGCTGGACACTGGGGCTGGAGCAGCCTGGGACAGTGGGAGGTGTCCCTGCCATGGCAGGGGTGGCACTGGATGGGCTTTAATGTCCCTTCCCACCCAACCCATTCCATGATCCCAGGATATCTCAGCACTTTCTGCAGTTTCCAGGATCGTCACAATCCCTGCATTGGCTGGGGAGCTGGGGAAGGTTTGTGTGCCCTGAGGATCCTGGGGATCCTGCTGGGAACAGCACCTTTTGGAGACAACACTCAGGAGCTTGGTAAGGCTAATCCATCCCCAAGAAAATGCCTTTTCTTCCCAAATGGTGTCCCAGGCTCCCTGGTGTCCCTGGTCCTGCAGGAGCTCAAGGGAACCCTTGGAGCTGGGGACAACAACTCTCCCCAAACACCTCAGCTCCAAATCCCTCTTGAACCCCTTTATCCATCCATAAACTGCTCCTTGGTTTATTCCCCAGCTCTGCCTTTCACCACCACCTTTGCATATGTAAAAACCCACTTGGTTTTCATCAGGTTTAATGTTTTTTCCTGATTTCCCACCTAAAGTAGGGCAGTTGTTTTATCCCTGAACTGGCTGCTGCTCTCTATGTAGGTTAATAAGGTTTGCCTTCATTATTTACACAAGGTTTTGTTTGTTTATTTGCACTTCTCCAGGAAATTTAACATAAAATGCTACCAGGAGTAAAGAAAAAGAATAACTTTGTAAATGTGTGGGTTCTTAGGGGAAAAAGACAACAAAGGAACAACCCAGAAATAATGTTCCCAACTAAAACATCAGAATTAAGTCTTCAGGGAGCCCTTGGTCACTCTGAGGAGCAAAAGAAAGGTTTGATATTATTTTGAAATATTTTTTTGACGTTGGAAAGTGAGAAAATTGGATCACTTCAGCCACTACATTTTATTTAAATGTGAGTCACACAATGAGCCCCTCCTAGGAACCCAAACTCTGCAAATGCTTGCCATAAAGCTGGGGGTTAAAAAGCAATATTTAACCCTACTAATCATCAGTGATATTTTGTTATTGTTAATACCCCACTATCAAACACAAAGAAGGGAGGTGGGCAAAGTGTGAGTCATAAAGATGCAGGATCCGGCTCTAAGGATGGTTGTCAGGTAGCAGGAGCTCCCAGGATGACAAATAACACAAGGAAGACTAAAAAATATCTCAGGACCAAAGCAGGGCTGGCAATGAACCAACTCCTGCAGCAGCAGCGGGGATGGGACCAGCAGAGATGGAGCAGAATGTGGCAAACCTGGAGTGATGGAAGGGCTGGGGGGTGATGGAATCATCCCTGTCCTGTCCCACAGCAGCAGGAAAGGGGGAACTTCTCCTGGAGGCCCAGGCCAGCTGCACCAGGACCTGCTGAGATCTCTGAGGCTGCTGATGTTCACTTCCATTGTCATTTTAATGAGATTTTTATGTCAATGGGAAGCTCTGGGAGATGGAGCTTTTCCAGCAGCACTGGTGGAAGATGGGATGGGATGGGGATGGGGATGGGGATGGGGATGGGGATGGGGATGGGGATGGGGATGGGGATGGGGTGGGATGGGGATGGGGTGGGATGGGATGGGATGGGTTGGGATGGGATGGGATGGGGATGGGGATGGGGATGGGGATGGGATGGGATGGGATGGGATGGGATGGGATGGGATGGGGTGGGATGGGATGGGATGGGATGGGATGGGATGGGATGGGATGAGGAGACGGGCATGGCCTGGCCCTGGCTGCCAGGAAAATAGCAGGAATGTTGGTACAAACCACCAGCAGCACAAGGATGAAATAATCAGTCCTGGATGGCTTCCAGCAATGGCAGATCATGGTGGGAGGGATTCCACAGCCTGAAGGAGCTGGGCAGGAAATCAGGATCAAATTGCTGTCCCATGGGATGGGGTAGGTGATGGGAAATCCAGGATGTCAGTGCTGGCCTCCTCCCTGCTTATGCCAGGACACAGCCTTTGGCTTCCCTTGGGCAGCCTCAGACTTTCTCTTCATCTGCTGCCCTCATGTTATTAATATTCATGATCCAAATCATCCCTTTCCGGCTCAGGAAATTGAAAACTCAAATAAAATGTATTAATGTGTCCATTTTCCTGCACATATTTCTGAGCTTGATTTCCCAGAAGTTTATCCAGGGCATATTCCCTGTCACAGAGCTTTCAGTGCTGAAGAAACAGCCAAGACACCAAAAGGCTGGGATGGGGAGAGCTCCACTGGCACCATTCCACCTTCCCAGCCCCCTGCTATTGCCACCTGGAGATGGTTCCAGGAGGGGATCAGGAGTGGAGAAAACCTTCCGAGTTGAGGAAGATGAAACAGGAAAGCCTTATAAATATGATTGCCTGGCAAAAGATTTTGAGAATATAGAAACTATAAGTGAGATTGAAATGAAAGCAAGTTTTGAGATTCCCTCAGTTACTGAACAACTGGAAAACAATGGCATGGCCAGCTGAAGGTGATCCCCTTTTGATGGAACAACACCCTCTGCTTGCAGGCAGCTCCAAGGCTCAGAGCAGACCCTACAGCTTGGCAGAAGGGACCCAAAGAGGAGTTTTTAGGGTTTAAAATGTAACACAGTGTGGTAATGTAATGATTCTTATAGGCTGTATGTAAATGCTATAGGATTTGTCTCTTGTACTAGATTGGTTAGTGAGAATCAGAATATTCAACACAGAAGATTTATTGTATTGTAACGGGAACCTCGCTCTCTTATCCTTTTACTCTCTTACCCTCTCATGATCTTTCCCCCTCTCTTCTCTCAGCCCTGCCCCAGCTGTGTTTGGCAGCTCCCAGCAGGGCCCTGCACCCAGGCCCTTTGCAATGAACCCCAAGTTCCTGACCTGGCTCAGAGATCTCTGGTCTCCATCCATCCCGACCATCCTAGCCCCAGCGCTCCTACAGTCCTGGGAAGGTGTGAGTGCTGTGTGCCAGGATCAGTGTGACACGGAGTCCCAGCAGGGGATGCCCCAGGGATGGCCACAAGAGGAGCGGCCTGTGGTGTTGGGCAGGGCAGCAGGGCAGGGAGAGCCTGGGGTATCTCAGAGAGGGTGAGGAACAGCATTGCCAGCAGCTCAGGGGTGACCCTGCCCCTGTGCCCAGCCCTGGGGCACCTCTGGCTGCTGTGCCCAGCTCTGGATCCTCAGCACAGCAGGGCCAGGAGCTCCTGGAGCTGAGCCAGGGCCTGGAGCAGCTCGGGGCCAGGAAAGGCTGAGGGAGCTGGGCCTGCTCAGCCTGGAGAGGAGCCCAGGGAGAGAGAGGGGCTGAGCCCTGGGGGGGGCTGGGTGTCTGTCCCAGTCTGTCAGTCCGTGTGTGTCTGTCCCTGTACCTGTGTGTCTCTGGGTCCCTCTGTCTGTGTCCCTGTGTCCCCCAGTCTGTCCCTGTCTGTGTGTCCGTGTGTCCCCCAGTGTGTCCCTGTGTGCAGGCTCAGGGCAGCCCCAGGCTCTGCTCCAGGCCCAGCCATGGCCCCAGAGCCACGGGCAGGGCCTGAGCCCAGGAGCTGCCCCTGCCCAGGAGGCAGAACTGCTGCCCTGGGCAGTGCCAGCCCTGAGCAGAGCCCAGAGAGGCTCTGGGGGCTCCTCGCTGGGGCCATGGCAGAGCTGTGAGCACACCCTGCTGTGCCCTGGGCTTGGCATGGCCCCAGGGAGCACCAGGGGACACCAGGGACCCTCTGGGCTCCCTCCAGCCTCACCCACCCTGGATTCCATCATGTGGAGATGCAGCAGGGAATGGTCTCAGGTGTGACACACAAAGTGCTTCAGGTTGATCCCCAGGAGAGGAGATGCTAAAGCCAGACACAACATTCTGCCTCAGGCTGGGATCCCCAATCCAAACTGAGCCATGAGAGCACAGGGATGGATTCCTTCCCCCAGGAAAGGCACCTGCTCAAGGGCTGCTCCCAGAACTGCTGCCTTGGTCCCAGGGGGTGGAATCCTCCAAACTGTCCTGAAAGAGCAGAGCTGAGTCTCAGCCCAGGGCCAGCACCAAGGCAGAGGCTTCAGTTCCCCCAGTGTGACCCCTGGGATTTGTGCCAGTCCCTCACACAGGGACGAGTTCCCACCTCATGCAATCTGGAATGGGATCTGATCCTGTGACCGTGTTCACAGGGGTCTTAGGATGAGGGAAGAGACGAGGATCTGACTCCATGTTTCAGAAGGCTTGATTTATATTTTATGATATATATATTACATTAAAACTGTACTAAAAGAATAGAAGAAAGGATTTCATCAGAAGGCTGGCTAAGAATAGAATAGCAAAGAATGATAACAAAGGCTTGTGGCTCAGACAGGTAGTCTGAGCCAGCTGACTGTGATTGGCCATTAATTAGAAACAACCAACATGAGACCAATCACAGATGCACCTGTTGCATTCCACAGCAGCAGATAATCAATGTTTACATTTTGTTCCTGAGGCCTCCCAGCTTCTCAGGTGGAAAAATCCTAAGGAAAGGACTTTACAGGAAATATCATGGCTACATGATCCCACCATGGATCACACAGGAGATGCAGCTCAGCATGTCCTGCCTGCAGCTCCTGGGACACTCCCAGGGAAACCTTCCCATGCTCTAATTAGATCTTCAGAGCCAAAATATTTAAAAAAAAGTGTCCTAATTGGCTGCACAGCTCCAAGAAGTTTATCCCACATCAGCTGAACCAGATCAGCCATTGGCATGAGCACTTTGAGCCCACAAAAACTCCCCTGAACTCAGCCCTGGCTTTAGGAGCTTTGCCTAAGCTTGATCGTTTTGCACCCTTCACCTGCTAAAAGCACAAACCTGGATAACTCTGGTATCAGAAAATGCATTTTGATCTCTTAATTTTGTAAATGGAGCACGATCAGGTATGAAATGTGGCTTTTGGAGAACTGTGGAATCACCAAGGCTGGAAAGATCCAAGTCCAGCTTAGTCAAAAATGAGTGAGTTGAAACATTCTAGGACAAATTCCGTTTCTCTGAGGCTTCCTGAGACAGCTGGGCTTGGATGTGGAGCTCTGTGTGGGTTGGGAGCAGAGCCATTGTCATGTCCATTGTCATGTCCAGATGTTACTGCTGAACTTCCCAAGTGGAGCCAGAATTCCCAGGAATTGTATGAGAAAGGAATGTGTGACCCTGCCCAGGTGCTCACACCCATGTGGGAGGGACATGGGGGGGCTGTGTGGGGACAGTGACAAAGCATCAGTAGGACAACATGAATCACAAGGCTTGGGGAAGGTGAAGCAGCTTCCAGGGAACTTCTCCAGCTCCTTGATTGCCTCCCCTCTTAGCATAAAACTGCAGAAAAAATAGCTGCAGTCAAATCCAACACTGAGTTATTTGCCCAAATTCCAGGGAAAACACCAAGCTGGCTGTTCTATAAAAATCAGAAGTGGTGAAGCCACTGGCATTGAAAAGGTTATTTAATGTACAGCACTGAAATCACAGGTTCTGAGAGCTCAGAGGCATTTCCTGGGCAATTTTCAGATTGCCCAGCACAGCCCTGTCTGGGATTTGATTCTCCTTTGATTCCCAGCATTGCAATGAGAGAGAATTTTCCATAAGAATGGGTTTGGGCAGAAGGGTCTAACAGACAAATGAGGGAGCATCAGAAAGAAATAACATCCTAACAGCCCTGGGGAGAGTGAGGAGCAGTGCCCTGCTGGGAAAATGGCAGAGGGATCAATTCCAACAGGGACAGCTCTGGGAGTGAAGGGAATGAGCAGGACAGGGTGGGCAGGGGGAGCCCTTTGGGGAGCAAGGCCTGAGTGAGGAGAAACCCTTTAAAGCTGAACAATTACTGAGCTCCATCACTGAGAATGAAAGGAAACCTCTTCTGGTAAACCACTGTCAGGCTGGGCAGAAATTACTGCTGGGTGAAAGTCCCCAGAGCAAGGATGGTGCCAAGGGCTCTGGGAATCCACTGGAAAGAGAAAGCAAACAGGGAAGACAGCACCCATGGAAGCTGCTTTTCCCCATCTCTGCTTTTCCCCATTTTCACCTCTGAGGCGCTGGCTCACTGTTCCTGTGCTTTTCACCACTCCAAGCACAGCAGAGCCAATAGGAAATGTGAGTATTCCAATCCCTGACAGCCTTCAGTGCCCTCCAGTTCCATCCTTAGACAAGCCCAGGCCTGAGTCCTCAGCTCAGGGATGGTGGCTGGGCAAGAGCTCCCTGCTGGCTGCTGGGGAGTTACCAACAGGCAAGGGCTGAAGGAAGCCAGTAGGGTTTTTTGACAAGAAACTGGCCAATTCCAAACAGTAACCAGGAAAAAGGTGTGAAATGCCACATTTGAGAGAATCATGGAATATCCTGAGCTGGAGGGACCCACAGAGATCACCCAGCCCAGACCCCCCAACAACCCCACCCTGTCCATCCCTGGCAGTGCTGCCCAAAGGCTCCTGGAGCTCTGGCAGCCTCGGGGCCGTGCCCATTCCCTGGGCAGCCTGGGCAGTGCCAGCACCCTCTGGGGGAAGAACCTTACCCTGAGTTCAGCCTGAGCTGCCCTGGCACAGCCCCAGCCCCAGCCATGCCCTGGGTGCTGTCCCCGTCCCAGAGCAAAGATGGGAGCTCCCCCTTGGGAGGATGTTGAACACCCCAATGAGTCTCCCCTGTCTCCTCTTCTTCAGCTGAAAAAACCAAGTGACCTCACATTTTTAGATCTGAAATAGGAGATTATGAGGGTCACAGGATCACAGGATGATGGAATGGTTTGGGTTGGAAGGGACCTCAAAGCCCATCCAGTGCCACCCCTGCCATGGCAGGGACACCTCCCACTGTCCCAGGCTGCTCCAGCCCCAGTGTCCAGCCTGGCCTTGGGCACTGCCAGGGATCCAGGGGCAGCCCCAGCTGCTCTGGGCACCCTGTGCCAGGGCCTGCCCACCCTGCCAGGGAACAATTCCCAATTCCCAATATCCAACGTAGCTGGTATTGGAGCCTAGGTTGGAGAGAGAGAAAGCTTTTCCCTGGATGACAGGCACAGGACTGTGCACTGAGAGCTGCTCAGGCTCAGCTGGGCTCTGTGCAGCAGCAAGCACTGTCTCATTCAATGAGAAAGCCAAGAGGAAATTAAATTCTGAGCATGGAATGCACTTAATCATTGGCCCGTGAACTTCTCAGTGCTTTCTGATGAATGAGGAGAGTGTTCCCCAATTCCCTGGGCACAGGAAAGCCGGGATGTGCTGGGCACAGCCACCGAGTTCACAACTTCACAGACAGCACTTGCACCACATGCAGCTCGTAAAAGCAATTGACTGGAAAGCACATTAAAAACTTCTCCTCTCACTCAGTCCTGTCAGGGCCAGGAAGAGGCAGCTCTGGAATGCCAGGAAGAATGGGAGAGCAGGAACCCTGCATAAAGAAGAAAAGGCATTCAGAACTGAGCTGAATTCATGCATGAGCAGGGGAACTTGCTCATGCTCAGGACTTGAGTGCCACTCAAACTTGGGGCAAAAGTGGCTGTGCAGATGAGCTGGAAAAGATCCAAACTCAGGAGGAAAAATCCAAACCTAGGAGAAAAGATCCAGACCCAGGAGATAAAACCTGGTAAATCTGTGATGTTGGGGACAAGGGCACTTCATCTCAGGTGAGGAAGGTTCTGAGCTCACAAAGCTTTGCCAGCACTGCGGCTTCAGCCCCTGCAGGAATCCAGGGACAACGTGATGCTCCTTCAATGGAATCATCCCATCTTTGGCTGGTGTAGGTGGGCAGGATGCAGCAGTTGGAGCCCTCCTGCCAACTCCTCCATTTGGGTGAGAAAGCATCACTTTCAGCACTCACCTCCCTTTCTCCTCCTTGCAGTGGCAGCCCCCGGAGCCGGGGCCACGCCATCCGTCTCTGGCTCACACCTCAAACCTCAGGAGTCAGGAGGTGCTGACACACTGGAACCCAGCCCTCAGCTCTGGCATTTGGTGCTGACACACTCACAAACAATGCAGGAAACTATGATGGTGTTCACAGGGGTTCTTGGATGAGGGAAGAGATGAGGATCTGACTCCATGTTTCAGAAGGTTTGATTTATTATTTTATGATATATATTACATTAAAGCTATACTAAAAGAATAGAAGAAAGGATTTCATCATAAGGCTAGCTAAGAATAGAATAGGAAAGAATGATAACAAAGGTTTGTGGCTTGGACTCTCTGTCCGAGCCAGCTGACTGTTATTGGCCATTAATTACAAACAACCACATGAGACCAATCACAGATGCCCCTGTTGCATCCAACAGCAGCAGATAATCATTGTTTACATTTTGTTCCTGAGGCCTTTCAGCTTCTCAGGAGGAAGAATCCTAAGGAAAGGATTTTTCATAAAATATGTCTGTGACAGGAAACCAGCACAAGAAGCTGGGTCAGATAGAGATGCTCGAGCCAGCCCTGGGTGAGGAGAGAGCTCCGAGGGGCTGAGCTGGAACTCTCAGTACAATCAGCCACGTGGGATGCTCCAGTTTCACCTTTGACATCTCTGTGCAGCTCCCAGTTCTGGGTTTGATGCATTGTGCCCCAAACCTGAGATCTGACCCCTTTTTTGAGGTGTTTCTCTGTTTCTCTGCTCTGTGCAGGCATCACAGAGCTGTGATCTCAGCTGAGAACATTTGGAGGGGAGTGTTGGGGAGGGCGTGTGGAGCTGAAGCCAGAGCTCTGCCCACCTGCAGTCAGGTGATTCATGCCACAGGTTGTCAGGGAGGGTTTTAGTCCTTGCTGGCTCCAGCCCCAGCTCTGCTCCTGCTGGGATTGAGCAGCTGAGGGGCTGAGACAGCCGAGGAGCCAAAGGGAAAATGCTGATCTTGGAGAAGAACAGTGCCCAAGCACTCACCCTGAGAACTGACAGCTTGGACAATTACCTGTGTAAAACCAAGAAAGCCAGAGATAAACAAGGCCAGAGCAGAGACAGTGACATCTGGAAGGTCAGGACAGAGCCTGGGGAGATGGAGCTGCTCGGGAGAGGCCTCACCTGAGAGGAGAGAAGGGCTGAAAGGCTGTCAGAGGGGTTTACAGCTGAAAGGCTGTCACAGGGGTTTACAGCTCTATTTCCCCGGTGATTTACAGCCTCTCCCACTGCCTGCAGCTACTGTTCATCACAAGCAGCAAAGCAGCTCCTGCACAGAGCCAGGGGGGTCCCATGTCCCCGTGTCCCTCTCCCAAAAAAACACATTACAAATGGTCCTAAGGAATGACCTTCCCAGATTATTGCCCTTCCTCAGGATGCTGCTGTGACATTGGGAAGTGCTAATGGAGAGCAGTGGCAGAGCAAGGAAACTGCTCCTGATAATGCAAACCAAGAGAACTCCATCAAGGAAAAGTACTGGAATTTTCTGAGCTCACTCAAGTTCTTTCATTCAAATGATGAGAGAGTATTTTGCCTTTTTTATTCAGGTTCTTTAAAATAAAAGGTTCACTAACAGGGAAAATCTCTGTCAATTTGAAACAACAAAACCCTGTCATTTAGAGAGAAAGGAGTCTAAGCGCTGTCACATGGGGAATATTGACACAGAGCATTTTCTCATTTCCAAAGCAAAATATTTCCTTCTAGAGAATGTGAAAATGAGGTATTTTGACATGTTCAAAAAACTCTCTTTTACTGCCTTCTCTGCTGAAAGGATTTGGCAAATTCAGGTGGCAGCAATGTAGAAAAGTTTCAGTCCCTGACACTTCCAGCCTGTGGATAATTGTGTTCAGCTCAGAGCCCAGCTCAGCTCTGGCAGGTGTGGAGCTACAGGTGCCTGGATCCAGGTGCTGATGGATCTGCTCTGCTCCTTCTTGCAAATCCCATCCTTCTCCTTGTGCTGAAATGCCTGGGAGTGCTCGGATCATAACTGGGAGGAGTCAGAGGTGTAAGAGCTTCCACTGACAGCAGAATTCATGGGCTCCCGGGGTACTTTGAGTGGGAAGGGACCTTAAAGTTCATCCCATCCCACCCCTGCCATGGCATGGCAGGGACACCTCCCACTGTCCCAGGCTACTCCCAGCCCCAATGTCCAGCCTGGCCTTGGGCACTGCCAGGGATCCAGGATGGGCACCCTGTGCCAGGGCCTGCCCACCCTGCCAGGGAACAATTCCCAATTCCCAATATCCCATCCAGCCCTGCCCTCTGGCAGTGGGAGCCATTCCCTGTGTCCTGTCCCTCCATCCCTTGTCCCCAATCCCTCTCCAGCTCTCCTGGAGCCCCTTCAGGCCCTGCAAGGGGCTCTGAGCTCTCCCTGGAGCCTTCTCCTCTCCAGATGAGCACCCCCAGCTCTCCCAGCCTGGCTCCAGCCCTTGCAGCATCCCTGGTGCCTCCTCTGGGCTCTCCCCAGCAGCTCCAGGTCCCTCCTGTGCTGGGCCCAGGGCTGGGGCAGCTCTGCAGGTGGGGTCTCACCTGAGTGGGGCAGAGGGACAGAATCCCCCCTGCCCCCAAGCTCAGGTGTCCCCTATGTCAGATCCCAGCTGCCATCACTCCCTGATCCATGAAATCCCAATTGTTCCTTCATCCTTTGGCCGTGTGATCCCAGGGCAGCCCATTAGCACCCAGGGAAACAGGAATTGTGCTGAGGAGGCCCTGGTTACCAGCCCAGCCACCAAATGTCAAGCTGCATTTTTAGCTCTGAATGGAATTAATTTGCCGGTGTTCCCTTGTTAAATGTCAGGTCCTTGTGACTTGTATACATTAAACAGTTCACAAATTGGAAAGCACTTGTGTAATCAAGTCAAGCGTGAGGTGGGCAGATTCCCTGCACCTAAACAAATCTGAAACTTCCCTTTTCCAATTAATATTTAATTTTATAACAGCCGCCACATTAATTCTTAATTAAATGCTTATTTGAGACACTCTACTGATTAGTGTGAACTAATGAGGAACAATATGAATTGTTTATCCAGCTTCCACTTACTTTCCTTCATAAAAAGGAATTGGTGTTTGAATTACTCCTTTTATGTCTGGCTTTGCCCTAAAATGATTTATTTCCAGAAGAACTTCCACAGGAACAGGTTGGATATGAGAGAGAATTTCCTCACTGAAAGGGCTGGCAAGCATAGGAATGGGAAGTGAGGGATTCACCATTCCTGGAAATGCTCTGTGGATGTGGCACTGTGAGTTTCTGTCTGAAGTTTCTCTCATCTGCCTCATGATCATCATGAAAAGAACAGAAACTGGGACCACTGAAGAAGACCCTGGCTGGAATCCTGGTCTTGCTGGAGATGGTTGCTTGCCAAGATCCTGAGGCCTGAGCAAAGCCCTTGACTTGTCAAGCTGTTGTTTGCAGGTGTGTTTGTTTTCATGGAAGATTGAACCTAATGAAAAGGAGAAGGGGGACACCTTGCCCTTCTTCACCTGCATTTGCTTTCACAACAATGGCCCTGGAATTTCCCCACCTCTCGGCTTGGCTGGACTTTTCTGGGGTAACCTTTTGTGGTCCCCACAAAAGACCCTCACCTGCTTTACAATCACCGTGACAGATGGACTGAAACGGGAGCAGCCTCTCCCTCAAGGACTGCGACATGAAACCCCTCTATGGAGGAGCTCCCCCTCCTGCCAAGGGCTGGGACTGAAACCCCCAACCCAGGGCAGGTGTGTGGGGGAGGCAAGCTGACCAAAGCGAGATGTTTGCCTGCAGGTGTGGCCATTGGACCAAGAAGACAATGGCTCTCACCCACTGCTGAGAACATGGACTGTGTGCACCCTTCTTCAATACCTTTTTTCCCCCCAGAAATTACAATAAACTATTTATTACTTTTGATTCAATTTCAAGATCCATCCCCTTCCCCCATCAAAAAAGACTATAATAGGAGTTTGAATTGACCAGGATCTCTGAGATCTCCCCTGACCTGACCAGGCGAACTCCATCAGCTGGACTTCGAAGGACTTTGTCTCTCTACATTTGGTAGCTATACACCTTCCTCTCTCTTCCTCTCTCTTTTCCCTTATTCTTTCCTTTTTCCCCAATCTCCCCTAACACATTTTCCCGTGGTTATTCAATAAAGGTGCATCTGTTTTTGATCATTACTGCAAATCCCCTGTGCTGTGTCGGTGTTTTGCACTCTGAGATCCATTAATGAACCATCACAAACCCCATTTATAAGGATGGATCATGACAGGCACATGGGGACATGTTTAGTGGTGACCACCACGATGATCTTTGAGGGCTTTTCCACCCTTAATGAAGCTGGGAATCTGTGGTCAGAGATCATGGAATGACTGGGCTTGGGAGGGACATAAAAGGTCATTTACAGAAACGTTCATGATGTTCTGATTGTGCCTGGTCTGCTCTGATCCAGGCAACCACAGGCTAAAAACCTCTGGAACAAAAGTTTCATGTCCATCTCCCCAGCTAATTCCCAAAAAACCTCCAGAAGAAACTTGTCCAAATGCCTTTTCAACCCAAAAGCAACCCAAAGCCAACCCAAAAAGAGGCAATGATGTTCTTAGCTTATGACAGTGTTCACAGGGGTCCAAGGATGAGGGAAGAGATGCGGATCTGACTCCATGTTCCAGAAGACTTGATTTATTATTTTATGATATATATTACATTAAAACTATACTAATAGAATAGAAGAAAGGATTTCCTCAGAAGGCTGGCTAAGAATAGAAAAAGAAAGAATGATAACAAAGGCTTGTGTCTCGGACTCTCTGTCTGAGCCAGCTGGGCTGTGATTGGCCATTAATCACAAGCATCCAACATGGGCCAATCCCAGATGCACCTGTTGCATTCCACAGCAGCAGATAACCATTGTTTACATTTTGTTCCTGAGGCCTCTCAGCTTCTCAGGAGGAAAAATCCTAAGGAAAGGATTTTCCATAAAAGATGTCTGTGACATTATCTCATGCTCAGCGCTTGTGCCGAGGCACCTGAGCCTCACCTGAGCCTCCCCCACCCCTGCAGCTCATTCTCTGAAGCAGGGGGGGCTCAGCACCTCCATCTTCCCCTGCCCTGGAGTTGGAGGATTTCCCAACAAACCCGAGAATCTCTGGCACTGGGAGTGCTGAGCAGGCATTTCCATGGCCCTGTTCCCACTCAGAGCTCTTGCTTTCTCACCCTGTGGCTCTGTGTGTGCACTCAGAGCTGTTTGCACCTGCATTTATGACAGCCTTTATTGACCATGAACTTGACCTGGTGTTTTATCACTTTTTATCACCTCATCCTTCAGAACTGGGAGCTCTTCCCTCAGCTTTTCACAAGCAGCTTCAGGTTTGTCTGTCCTGGAGGCTGTTGAAGCACAGAAAATTTGGTGTTTGAGAGCCACACCTCAAAAAACCAGCAAAAACTTGCTGGTGAGAAAGTTAAAAGGCACAAGGTCAGGCCAGATTTTTGGGAAGATCTATTGGCATTTCCCTTGCTCAAAGAAGCTCATTGAATCTCTTGGTCACCCAAAGGCCACGAGGGGCCTCTCCCCTCACTCAGGGCAGGTCATTTTCCTTCAGGTCTGTTAGTGAAGGGACTTTTTGAATGACAAATTCATCATCTGGATTTTGTATCTATGAACTCCTTTGTTATTGTCCTATGAATCTTTTATTAACTCCTATTTATCACCTAATAACTCTTTCAAAGATTTCTCAAATTTTTGAAGCATGATTTCTTTATTTCTATCTAAACATTATTTTTCACCACTTTTCCCAGGCTGTGATCCCTTGATGTTGTTCATGGGTTTGGTGCACCATTCAAGCACAATGCCAGAGGAGGAGAATCCCCACGGACATCAGCAGGTATTATCAGAATTGTGACCTGACAATCGTGCAGTTGCAGAGGTTGGAAAAGACCTCCAAGATCATCAACCCAAGCTTCAACCAACATCTCCATGGCCAGTGAAACATCACAAATTGCCATAGTTTTTGAACATTTCCAGGGATGGTGATGCCAGCCCTGCCCTGGGCAGTGATGCCAATGTTTCATCACTCTTCAGTGAAGGACCTGAACATCCCTGGTGCTGCTTGAGGCCGTTTCTCCTTGTTCAGTGTCCTTGTGGTGCCCAGGAGGTGTCACTGCAGGGGCAGTGCAGGGGACACGGAATCTGCAGGCAGCAGAGGATGCTGGAGTGCTGCCCATGCCAGGAAAACCAGTCCTAACCCAACACCACTAAATAAAAGCTTTTAAAATATAAAGCTTTTTGAAATATCAGGAGAGCAAAGGCAGGGCAGGAATAAACACATAAATGGGAGCTTTCATTATGCCCACACAAGAGCTTGCAATGAGCTCAGGTACAGAAATCATTTGCACACCCTCCAAATGCCATTTCCTGGGAGCAAGAGCTCTGAGATGCCATCAGGAAAGAAGAAATTCTCGATTTAATCCTGGGTATTGAAGCAATGTTGCTCCAGGTGCAGCCATCAGGGTGGCTCTGGAATGGTGATCATTGGGTTTGTGGGAGGGAGAGAGACACAGGTAGAAATCTGTGATCATCTCTGAATTTCTCCAGCTGCTCCTAAGCTTCGTTTGAAAGCTGACTCCTCGTTTGTTACCTTTCCTTGCTAGAATATTGGGCTTGATTTAAGGAATACTTTGCGCAACCCATTGACAGCAATTCCAGCTCTGAATTCCTTTAAACCTCTTGGGTGGGTGCCATCAGTTCCTGCTCATTTCCCACCTTTCCTTTTATTCTTTAAAGCTTCTCCTTAGGAGCCCACGGCTGGTCAGGCTCAGCCCCTGTGAAAATCCACTTCCCTGAACTCTCCATGGCAGCCCCAAAGCAAAGCCATAAAACCTTCCCTCTCTTCTGGAACCCTTCTGTTCCAGGAGATATCTTTTTAAACCTTATTTGATAATGTTCTGGCAGGTTTGATAATGTTCTTCTAATCTATTTAGAAAAAAAAATCTTCTATTTCAAGCTTCAGTTCTTCAGCAGATTTGCAGTTTCTCAGAAGTTTGTTCCTCTTAAATTCTGGTTTTGTTTAAGTCATGAGAGCTCCTCTCTGTTTTTCCTTTTAAGAAACTACTTACTCATTTAATTCAATTCTATTTAAATCTAATCATTCCCTTTACCCCACAGTTTGACCATTTTAGGGCTGTTTCTGTATTTTTCAGTGGATGATGTGACCTCACCATGTTCTGCTGACCCTGTACCCAAATAAGTTTATTCCACTCAAAAACACTTTGTCCTTTCTGACGCTCCTTTTACTTTTTCCTCTCCTTTTAGTTATGTCATAACCTCTTCATGGCCTTTTAAAGCAAGACTTTAATAAAGGGAATTTCCACTTGTGTCTCTCTCCTACAAACCCAATGATCACCATTCCAGAGCCACCCTGATGGCTGCACCTGGAGCAACATTGCTTCAATACTCAGGATTAAATCGAGAATTTCTTCTTTCCTGATGGCATCTCAGAGCTCTTGCTCCCAGGAAATGGCATTTGGAGGGTGTGCAAATGATTTCTGTACCTGAGCTCATTGCAAGCTCTTGTGTGGGCATAATGAAAGCTCCCATTTATGTGTTTATTCCTGCCCTGCCTTTGCTCTCCTGATATTTCAAAAAGCTTTATATTTTAAAAGCTTTTATTTAGTGGTGTTGGGTTAGGACTGGTTTTCCTGGCATGGGCAGCACTCCAGCATCCTCTGCTGCCTTTAAACTCTGTGTTCCCTGCATCACTGGCTGGTGTCTCTGTACAAATCACAAACAGGACAGGGCTGCTGGAACTGCCTTGAGCTGTTTGATTCTCCAGCATCAGTCTCACTACATGGTTATGACAATGGGAAGATGCCAGCAGCTCACATCCCAGGCAGCAGACACAGAACTCAATGTCACAACTCACTTTATAAGTGTTTTGACCAATCACACAAAGCAAAAGCACATTGAGAGTAGTTCTATGCAATCACTATAAGCACAGGTACCTTTGGTTAAACAATGCTTGCTTATTTTGGATACAATACCTGCTTATAAGCATTAAGCACAATGCACAGAGCTCTGTTATTAAGCTTAAAACTCCCTAATATCTCACTAGATAAACTTTTCTGTAGCTTAGGCAGTTATTCTAGACAAGCATTAATACACAGACCATTGTTCTATTTGTCCTTACTTTTCTACTTCTTATATAATTTTTCTGATGACCAATCTTATGGCTATTGCTTTGCTCCAATCACAGTTCTGCTGTCTCTGAGGTCTGCCTTTTGCAGCTTTTCCAAAACCCTCTGATTTTATGGATTCCCACACCCTGCACTGCCCCTGCAGTGACACCTCCTGGGCACCACAAGGACACTGAACAAGGAGAAACAGCCTCAAGCAGCACCAGGGGATGTTCAGGTGGGATATCAGGAAAAGATTATTCACTGAGGAGGGATGAAACATTGGCACCACTGCCCAAGGCATTGGTTCTTCCTCAAACTCCAGAATGGGTTCACCCTCAAGCACTGTTTGGGATCATGCCAACAGTGAGAGCAGACACAGCTTTATTTCTTTTCCACAGGTACCTGAATATCTCCAAACCATTCCTTCCTCCTGGCTGTGCACAGTGAGTAGACACAACTCTGTGCTCCCCAACCTGTGTCAGGTAGAATTTCTGTCCATCCAAAATCCCCAGGAATTTATTTTGGGAAGATGTGCATCAGGAGTTCTGGACAAAGTCCCTGTCTGTCAGCGGGACCAGCACTGAGAAACTCCCAACACAAATGGGAGATGCTCTTGCTTCCTGCCCCATGGCACCAGGCCCTCCCCAAGGACAGGAAAAGCCCTTTCCACCTGTGGGAATCCCCAGTCCTGTCAGCAAAGAAGGAAGGGGAAATAGAGACATTATGTCAGCCCTCAGCTGCTGTTTCACTCTCCTAAAGAGCTTTTTCATGGCTAGGAGTTAGCAATTCCTATATTCCCTTTAGGTGCTGCTCAGCCTAAACAAATATTAAATAAGAAATGGGATTTCCGGGAAGTGGATCAATTCCTGCAGCCAGGCAGGGATTTTGGAGGGCAGGATCCAACCTCCTTGCATGGATTGTGCAGCTGAGGGCACTCTGGATAAATTCATCCTGAGGTAAAGATTCCTGTCTACCTTCAGGTTTTACCTGCACCAGAACAAGAGAGGCACAGCTAGGTGGATTTATCAGTGGAGCAGTGGAAACACAGCCCCAGGCACAAACAGGCAATATTGATTTATTGCTAATCAAGGCCAGGATGTGTGAGGGTAATTTCTGTGCCAGGCAGATGATCCCAGGTGCTGCAGCTGGGAATTGCCCACTGAAGCACGAGATCCATGTCCTGGGTGAGTCAGGGCATCTTGGAAGGGAGGGAGAGAAAGATCTGCTGACAGGAGAGGGCTTTGCACTGGTGGTGGCCCTCAGGAAGGGGCTGTTCCCAATGATGAAAATCCCAAGGCAGAGGATTTTATACAGGTTAATTTACATCTTCCATTACCCTGCCTTACATATCCTCATCCTCATCTTCATGGCACCATCCAATGGGTGTCCAGCAGAAAATCTCAGGAATGCCAGGGGGAATGCTGAGTTCAGGAGGAAGAGCTGGTTCTAGTGCTGTTGCAGACATCTTTTATGGAAAATCCTTTCCTTAGGATTTTTCCTCCTGAGAAGCTGAGAGGCCTCAAGAACAAAATGTAAACAATGATTATCTGCTGCTGTGGAATGCAACAGGTGCATCTGTGAATGGTCCCATGTGGTTGTTTCTAATTAATGGCCAATCACAGTCAGCTGGCTCGGACAGAGAGTCTGAGCCACAAGCCTTTGTTATGATTATTTCCTATTCTATTCTTAGCTAGCCTTCTGATGAAACCTTTTCTTCTATTCTTTTAGTATAGTTTTAATGTAATATATATCATAAAATAATAAATCAAGCCTTCTGAAACATGGAGTCAGGTCCTCATCTCTTCCCTCATCCAAGAACCTCTGTGAACACGGTCACATGGTGCCTTCCCCCCATTCCTGCCAAGCCCAGGCTCCAGCAGGACCCTCCTGCTGCAGGAGAACAGCTCCTCCTGCCCACAGAGCTTTGCCTCCCAGTTTGGAGCTGAAGGAGCCCACTTGAACCCTTCCTTCCTCCAGGCCATGCACCTTCTGTGATGGTGTTCTCAGGGGTTTTCAGATTGGGGAACAGACAGAGATCTGACTCCATGTTTCAGAAGGCTTGATTTATTATTTTATGATATATATTACATTAAAACTATACTAAAAGAATAGAAGAGAAGGTTTCATCAGAAGGCTGGCTAAGAATATAATAGGAAAGAATCATAACAAAAGCTTGTGGCTCGGACAGAGAGTCTGAGCCAGCTGGGCTGTGATTGGCCATTAATTAGAAACAACCACATGAGACCAATCACAGATGCACCTGTTGCATTCCACAGCAGCAGATAATCAATGTTTACATTTTGTTCCTGAGGCCTCCCAGCTTCTCAGGAGGAAAAATCCTAAGGAAAGGATTTTTCATATAAGATGTCTGTGACAACCTTCTATCCAGTTTCCCAGTGCTTTCCCAAAATGCCACTGCTGTTTTTCCCAGATCTGCTCACAGCAAGCTGAAAGGGTCCATCAGGGCAATCCCTGGTGATCCAAAGCTGTCCACACCTGGGATCTGGCAGGAGTTTGACTCCTCTCCACCGGGAGCTGCTTCCCTTGGCTCCTCACACCTGGACACCAGGAGGAGCCATTCCCAGTGACAAACAAAGGGACAAATCCCTCTGTTCAGGAAACCTGAGGTTCAGGACAATGCTAATTTTCTGTCATTAATTTGGGGAGTAGATTTATCATAACCACGAGTTCTGGTGTGATTCCAGCTCTAATCCCAGTAACACGATGAGTTGCCCAGCTGGTATTTCATGTGGCTGAGAGTGGGAATTCTCTGCTGGGAAAAGCAGCCGTGTGGAACAGGAGCAAGGCTGGCTAAGGAGCCTCAAACTGCAGCAGGGAGCTCTGAGGAGAAGCTGTGACACTGCTGGAGCAGCAGAGAAAGGGGATTTAGGTTCAGGGGATCACGTCTAATGGTGATGAAGGGAAGCTTTTATTCCATTAAATAAAGATGAGGGAATCTAAAGCTACCTAACTTCTCCCAGATTAACGCAGGGAGAAATTCCCTGGGAAGCACTCAGAGGGAAGCTCAGCCTTGGAAAGGTCAGCACAGAAAATTGGCAGGAGCAGCACTCTGCCTCTCTTGTGTCTGCCCAGTCTGCCAAGTCCTGCTTAGTCACAGGTTTAGACCATTCCCAAGCATTGTGTGCCCTGCCTAGGACTGACTCACTTTTTGTGGTGGTCAAGGAAAACTCCCTCCTGACCACTTTGTTCTCTTGGGAGCCTCACTGACCACAGATCCCCTTTTCCTGCCCCAGCCTTCAGTGTCCCAAATTCCTTAGATTTTCTGGGAATGAGCTCAGAGCCCAAAGCTGCATTTATTTGTCACACAGAGGCACAGCTGATGTTCCCAGAACTTCCCTCCTTCTCTCATGCTTTTCCTGGTTATTATTCAAAGTTAAAAAACCAAACCCCAAAAAAGCAGATCCTGCAAGGGCAAAGAGTGGAACAAGAGCAAGAGGAAGGGGAAGAAGGGATGGCTGTGACCTCCCAATCCCCTGCTGCACCCTTGGAGAGGGTGGGAGCCCCTCTGCTCTGGAGCCAGACTGGGAGAGCTGAGAATGTCCAGCCTGGAGAGGAGAAGGCTCCAGGGAGAGCTCAGAGCCCCTTGCAGGGCCTGAAGGGACTCCAGGAGAGCTGGAGAGGGACTGGGGACAAGGGATGGAGGGACAGGACACAGGGAATGGCTCCCAGTGCCAGAGGGCAGGGCTGGATGGGATATTGGGAATTGGGAATTGTTCCTGGGCAGGGTGGGCAGGCCCTGGATAAAGGCTCTGCCACTGCTGCACAGCCAAACTGCCATTGCCATGCAGGTCATCTTTATTCATTCCCTGTGCTCCCAGGCAGCTTTAAAGGCTCAGGTGAAGGCTGAGCCTGCAAATTCTGCCAAGACAAGTTGGTATTACTCAGAAACAATCCCCATCAGAACAGGCCAAACAAATGTGACCCTCATTGTCTTCAGCCTCGGCTGCCCTATTTCATTACTGCCTTTCTCCCTCTCAGCTGAATCATTTGACTTTGTGCAGGATTCACCCCTCCTGCTGCATCAAGGGCTCAGCCCGACAGGGGCTGACACCACGTGTTGGGGGCAGCAGCAGAGTTCCCTGAACAGTTCCCTAAAACCAGGGCAACTTGAAGGAAAAAATGCCAAAGGCTACAAAACACAGAATCTCAGACTGGTTTGGGTGGGAAGGGGTCTTAAAGCCCATCCAGTGCCACCCCTGCCATGGCAGGGACACCTCCCACTGTCCCAGGCTGCTCCCAGCCCCAATGTCCAGCCTGGCCTTGGGCACTGCCAGGGATCCAGGGGCAGCCACAGCTGCTCTGGGCACCCTGTGCCAGGGCCTGCCCACCCTGCCAGGGAACAATTCCCAATTCCCAATATCCCATCCAAACCTGTTCTTTTTCAATATAAAGCCATTGACTTTATCCTCCTTGACAAGGATATTTTATTTTAATTGTGTATTTCCTGTTCCATCCAGGAGCAGGGATAATTTTCACAGCCTGAAGGATGCTGGGCCCTGGCTCTTCAGCCAAAAAATTTTCCTGAGAATTATCTCTCCATTACACTTCTGTACCTGAAAAACTGTCCAGCTGTACTCCCAGGTACCCCACAGAGTCTGTCCAGGCAGCCCTTGGGATGTCTCACTGATGGGCACCTGTGTACTTAACCAAGGTGACTTAAATAAAGGTCAAGGCTTGGTTTAAAGTGCAGAAACCTTGGTTTACCAAGGTCCTCCCAAAATATTCTCCTGCTGGACAGCCCCAGATGGGTGAACTCCCCCTTTGTCAGCCCTCCAGGACGCTGCCAGTGTCAGTTCTCATGAGGAACAGGCTTTGAAGAGGGGCTTTAAGCATTCTCACTTTATAAATATTACATTTTTCTGTAACAGGCACTGTAGATATGCAGCCAATCATGCACATCGCATTTACCTGGTGTGAGGAAAACCAGGAGTTGGCAGCTCACAGAGCCAGGTCAGCACTTTATCCTCTGAGCCAGCACCTCCTGGCCCCACTTCCACCCTGAGATGCCTGATCCAAGCTTTCTGCAGCTTTGCAGGGAGGGAATCTCACTCCAAGAGGAAGCACAACAAACAAAGGGCTGATAGAACCACTGGCAACCCTGGAATTAGTAAAAAAACTCAAAAAAACCCAAATTATTTTCTGTTATGAGGGGGAAAAATTCTACATGTTTTATTTGAGTTCTAATGACAAATTAAAATGTTCTGAGAACAACAGCTCTTCCGGAGCATGGGAAAGCTTCTTCCCCACAGGAAAGTCATTCAAAGGAGAGGTGGGAGAGGAGAGAACTGAAGAAGGATCCTCTGGAGCAAAGAGGAGCTCACTGCAGACAGAGCCCAAACTCCAAAAGACTTGAGAAAGAAATGAGCCTTTATTAAGATTTTAAAAAAGAATGTAAGAGAAAGCATTGTTCCAGAGAAAATGTCGCAATCTGAGGGAAGTGTAGATTAAATTACTCCAATTTTTAATTCTTAAACTCTCAGTGCAGTTCCTAACACTGGCAATGCTGAGATCCCTCCTGCCCTGAGAACCCATCCCAAATGTCCTCTTTCTCTAAAAGCTCTTTCCTGGCATTTTACAGAGCAGGGATTTGCAGTTTTGAGTTAAGAATTCAAGTCCAGGTCATGCCCTGTTGGAAGGCCACCCTGAGGATTTTGTGGATCCCCAGTGCCTGCCTGGGGTGCAGGTACCAAGATAGGGGATTTACTGAATGTTCCATTAAGGAGGAGTCCATAGAGCCAAGAAAGGCCAATTAAACATTGAATTTTCTTGTGTGGAGAGCTCTGCAACTCTGCAGGAGCCAGGAGCCTGTCTGTCACAGGAACCTTCCCTTAGGCAGCAGCAGAAGTGACGTGTGAGGACTGAAGGAAGCACTGGGATCCTGAGCAGGCATCAATTAATTTGGAGCTGAATGGGGAGTCCTGGGAACATCAGAGGCAGGATTCAATCTGTTGGAAGTGGGTGGCAGCTCCTCTGCCATGCTGAGACAGGTTTGTAAAGAGGAAGTGTAAAAATAATAATAGAGGAAAAAAAATCAGCAGTATTTCATGTGCAGGGGCTGAGAAGCGTTTTCAACTTGGTCTGCAGCTTCTAGGAGTTGCAAAACTCCAGTTTGGGTGCTGGAAAATCTTCTCTGCTGAGCTCTGCAGGTGCTGCAGGACATTCAGGGCCAGGTTTTACTGGAGGCTCGGTTTGGGGGATAGGGCTTTGCAGGAGATGCTGCTCAAGGGCTGCTACCAAGGTTGCGATGATGGATCTGTGAGTCAGAGTTTGAGAGATGCTGGGTGAGAAAATTCTACCAGCCCAATACCCTGGAGCAGTGGGAGGTGTCCCTGCCTGTGGCAGGGTTGGAATGAGATGAACTTGTCCAAGTTTAGGGCAAATTTGGTAGAGAATCTCCAAAGGGGCCCCTCCAGAAAGCAAACGCACATGGCCCCTGTGCCCAACCAGGTTGGGAAGGATTCCTTGGAGAGAAGTGGAAACAACCTGTTCATTGAACAGGCACAGCACCCCCAGCACACAGAACCTGTTGATTGAACAGGCACAGCACCCCCAGCACACAGAACCTGTTCATTGAACAGGCACAGCACCCCCAGCACACAGAACCTGTTGATTGAACAGGCACAGCACCCCCAGCACACAGAAGGAACAATACCAGGTGACACCACTCTGTCCCCGCTCTGACAAAGATGACAAATTCAGAAAGTCTCTCTGGGGGTGCTCGCTCTGTTCTCAGTCCCTCCCGTGCTGGGGCAGCTGCTGCAGCCACAAGGTGCAAACTCTCGCTGTTCCCAGGGCCCAGCCCGGAGCAGGCTCGAGTGGGGCCAAAAAAGGGAAAGGAGAAACAGTCCAGGGAAAATTTGGGCTGCTTAGCTAAACTAACTAATGAGCAGAAGCAAAAGCAAGCAGAAGCAAAGCAGAAGCAAGAGCGAGAGAGCAAAGCGAAAAACAAAAGCAAGAAAGCAAAAGCAGCACCATGTACTGCCCTGTCTGTGTGTCCTGCCAGGCTGATAAGAAAACAAAAAAAAACTTTCACTCTTCAGAGCCAGTCTTGAAGGCACAGAACATGATATTCATCATAAACAGAACACAGGAATGGGGATACAAGCATCATAACGTCACCCTAGGACAAACTTGAAGGTCCCTTCTGAGCCAAGCCATCCTGGGGTTCCATGATTTCCCTCTGCCCTAAACTCACCTCTGGACCTTCTGGTTGCTCAAGCCCTGGAGGTGGCCAAGGTCCCCCTGTGCTGGCAGCAGCAGATCCAGCACTCCAGAAAGCCTTGGAGCACCTTCAGAGCAGCAGACCCTGCTCAGTGACAGCTCCAGGCACAGGGGGCTCACCCAGGGCTGCAGGAGTGAGGGAATTTGGGACTGGCTGCCTTCAGGGCAAGGTTAAATGCAGCTGTTGGAAGGATCTATGCCTGGCAGGGCATCCCTAATCCCTGTGAGATCCCACAGGAGGGGATTTACCTGTGGTAACCACATATCCTCTGAACAGAGAGAGACACAGCTCTCCCAGGATTTTCCTGGGAAGCTGTGACAAGCTGTGGGAAACTTAGAGAGAAGAATTCAAACAATTATTGTCTCTCTTTCTGTAACTGTTGTTTGTAGATATGGTTCTCCAGAGTGTGCTATTGATAGTTCACCAATAGTGTGAGAGGTTTTCACTTTGAGACCAATCAGGTCAGACTATGAAAGTCACACCTTTTCCTAATAAATGATTCTATTTCACCTTCTGATGACTGGAGTCTCTCATTCAATTCCTGACTCAACAGCATCGCTCACCCTCCTCTCCACACTGCAAATCCCACACTTACAGAGCCACGGATGCACTGGAGATCCATGGAGCCAAGAGGGAAGCAAGGATGAGGACATGGGCTCTGTGCAGCAGCTCAGTGCAGAGGGATTTGTGTTGTGGTGTGATTTCAGGGTTTACCTCAGAGCCCTGGATTTCTCCCCTGATAATTCCCTCCCAGGTGTGTCAGTCACCTCTCCTTTCCCCTCCCAGCACTGTCTGTCAGTCCTGGCATTCCAGAAGGGCCTCGAGTGATTGGCAGATTGACAGGATGCCCTCTATCCCTGGGGGACATTGGGCCATGCAGGTGTCCTTTGTCCCTTTGTCCCTCCCCTCCTGTCCCTGCTTGGTGGCTCCCTACCCCTTCCCTCCCCTCTCCCTGGGGTTAAAGGAGCAGCAACCACGGGCTCAGGGAGTTCTGTTGGAGCTGGTGCTGCATTCAGAGGCCTGAGAATAAAGCTCTGCATCCAAACCCTCCATCAGAACCAACTCCTTTCCTTCACCATCGCCTTAAAGCTCCTCTGCCAGAGGGAAACCTGAGGAGCAGCCCCTGTTATGGGGGGAAGCTCCATCCCATCACCACCAGAGCTCCTGCAGGCCTGGACTTGTCCCCACGGGCCCAGTGCAGCACCCAGCCAGCCAAAAGTGTCTGTGGGGTGAAACACCACACACCCACCAGCCCAAAGTGTCTGTGGGGTGAAACACCACAATTGCTGTGATTTGGTTCAGCAGCAAGGGCCAGACAAGCCCAGGCACGTCCTGTCTGCAATATTGCTGATACCAATGTGCTTTAGAGCCTTGCATTTATCCCTGGGGTGTTTTGTTCACTTCTGAAGGCCACATCATATAAACAGTGTATGGTAAGAGGGTGCTGGGTCCACCCACAGTGGGTGCAGTGCAGGGGCCACTCCAAACTCATCTTCAGCCAAAGGTATAAAGATTCCTGGTCCTTGCAGATTAGGACCAGGAATACTTGATTAGGTTCTTGGCCCTAATCAAGTGGGATGGGGACAAAGCCATTATTTTCCATTCAAGTCACGGTGATTTATTCATGGTGCTCAAAACTGCAAATCCCCACTCCATAAAATGCCAGGAAAGAGCTTTTAAAGAAAGAGGACATTTGGGAGGGGTTCTCAGGGCAGGAGGGATCTCAGCACTGCCAGTATTAGGAATTGCATAGTCAGTTTAAGAGTTAAAAATTAGAGCAATTGAATCTACAATTTCCTCAGATTGTGACATTTTCTCTGGATCAACACTTTCTTATATTTTTTTTTAAATCTCAATAAAGCCTCATTTCTCATCATAATAAAATTTAGCTCTTTTTTTGAAGATTTTCACCAGCTCCACCTACTGCTGCTCCCATCCTCTTCAACACTTCCTGACTCACTGCTGCTTCCCCTCCTCCGGACAGGGATTGGGAAGCTGCTTCCCAGCAGAGGTGGGTGCAGCCTCCCCTCAGCCAGGTCTGTGATGGTGAGCAGGAAAAACCTCAGGAACAGGCTTGGCTCTTCCATTGTGGAGAGGAGCACAGGACTGGAAGGAGTCAGGAACTGTCCTGTTTGGGGATGTTGACAGGATGGCTTCAGTGTGTTTCCCTTCAGGAGAGGTGCTCAGGTCCAGCGTGCTCTGGGATGAGCTCTTGGTCATTCTGCAGGGATGAATTCTTGATCAGTCTCAGGGATGAGCTTTGGTCATTCCACAGGGATGAGCTTTGGTCATTCCCCATGGATGAGCTATTGGTCACTCCCCAGGGGTGAGCTCCTAGTCACACCCCAGGGATGACCTTTGGTCACACCCCAGGGCTCTGGCTGTGTTTCCAGGGGAATGTTTCTCCCTGAGGTTGCTCTGGGTGTCTGCAGGTGACCCGTGCCTCCGATAGCAACACCCCTAGGGCTTTCTCTTCCTTTGCATTTCCAGTCCCTGTTTCAGCTTCAGGCTCTGAAGTCTGGCAATCCACTGGCACTTTCCTTTCTCCATTTCCCATTCTGTCTCCACAGAACCCTACACCCTGCAAAGGAGTCTCCCAAGCTCTCCTGATCCAACAGAGCACTTTGAAACACAGATGTTTTCTTCCATTTCACAGCATTAAAGCAGGAGACTCCAAAGGGCAAAGTGCTGGATCCGGGTCCTGGATCAACAGGAGTTCACAGAGTCATGGATCTGTTCCTTGAGGCCATGGAAAAAGGGATTCCCCAGACAATTAAGAAGGAATTGTTCCCTGGCAGGCAGGCCCTGGCACAGGGTGCCCAGAGCAGTTGGGGCTGCCTCTGGATCCCTGGCAGTGCCCAAGGCCAGGCTGGACACTGGGGCTGGGAGCAGCCTGGGACAGTGGGAGGTGTCCCTGCCAGGGCAGGGGTGGGGTGGGATGGGGTGGGATGGGATGGGATGGGATGGGATGGGATGGGATGGGATGGGATGGGATGGGATGGGATGGGATGGGATGAGATGAACTTTAAGGTCCCTTCCAATCCATTCCATATGTGTTTCTAATTACCCAAAGCCCAGATGTTGCTTCAGAACAGCTCAGTACTTATTTGGCACCATCCTCCCACAGCAGGTTTACTCTCCTCTGGGAAAAACACCCTGATTGAATTACTGCAATATTTTCCCACATAATTTCTATCCTCTGATCATTCTCCTTTCAGTTCACCTCTCTTTTTTCCTCTCTTTCTCACAGTGCATGTGGATCACATCCTTGCCAAGCCCCTGAGGACACTCAGCTCTGGCTGCTGAGTGGGGCTCAGGGGTAACTTTGTCCTCCCCACTTGTAGGATCCACTGGAAAGCCCAGATCAGACTCTAAAATGGTGCTGCCCCTTGTCAAACCACGCTTCACTCTGGGCATTTCATCTCTCCTTGTCCTCACTTCTCACCTGCCTTTGCTGCACTTCACCTTGTTGGTTTTACAAGAATTTTCTAATTGAATCACGACTTCTCACCATCAGCACTCATCCAAATTTACCCACAGAGCTGAAAGGAGGGGTTTTGTTGCCTCAGCATCATTGTGTGGTGCTGCTCGGGGTCTCAAGAGGAGCTGGTGCTTCCAACATCCCAGGAGATCAACCCCCTGCCAAACCAGCAGCTGGAGCCCAGCTGGGACACCCTGGGCTCTCCAAACTGGAACAGATGTCCCCATTTAGGCTTTCAGCTCTGTCTGATCCCTTCCATCAGCTAAGCTGGTGATAAAAAGATGGAAACAAATAGCTGGCTCTTCAATCTCCCTGGAAATGTGGCACTGTAAAATGAGCTAAATTGTCCAGCTGGAATAATTTTCTGTGGGGTCAGAGAGCCAGGAAAGAACCAAAAGACTGAGGAGCATCAGGAAATCTGTTCTTTACCTACAACGACAACAGGCATTTACCAGACAATAAATTTGTAGCCCCATTCTTGCAATGTCAATGAGTAATTTTATTATTCATCAAAACTAAAATATCATGTATAAAGATGTGTTTGTAGGTGCCAAAGAATGTGTGATTTTTTATTGATAGGAGGGTTTGCATATTTTATATTTGTAAAACAGCATTAGCATAAATTCCACAAAGATCTCATCTATTGTCTGTGTGGGTGTTGGTCTGGCTTTGTTGATTAAAAATTTTTCAATGAGCTGGGCCCAGGACAGAAGCCTGACAGACTTAAATCCCTTTCTTGAACAGATTTCTGATATGAAATTCAAAGTCTGATGTTTCTTAAATTGTGCCCACGCTGGATGATTTGCTTTCAATCCCATTTCCCTGCTTGGAGGAGCCTCTCCTGTCAGGTTGGGTCAAAAGCCTCATGAAAGTCGAGGTCTATCAAATCTATCACTTCCCTGTGTCCATAGGCCAATGACCCCATTAAAGGCAGAGATTAAATTACTCTGACATGATTTGTTCTTGACAAGTCCATGCTGGCTGTTCCCACTCCCTTCTCTCCTTTCAGTGCTGATAAATTGATTGGTTCATAATTTGCTCCAGTGTTCTTGAGCAGCTCAGGGTCCATCATTCCCCAGCTCTTCCTCTTGCCACAGCTCTCCAGGGTGACCTGTGGGTCATGTGAAACTCCCCTGTTCTTTGGGAAGAGCCTCAGGGTGACCTATGGGTCATGGAAACTCCCCTGTTCTTTGGGAAGAGCCTCAGAGTGCCCTGTGGGTCATGGAAACTCCCCTGTTCTTTGGGATGAGCCTCATCCATGGCTTCCAGGCTGTGGGGAAGCCACAAGTGCCGGGTCACGTTTTTGGAGCCTGAACTCATTTTCTGTGTCCCTCTATTGGGAGTTGTAAGACTGTGGCTTGGATGGGCTGTTTGGGTCCAACTCAGCCAGCTCTGGACCCCAGCCCACACCATCTTACAGGGACAAAAGCAAAAGGTTGGAAGAGCTCTTCTCCACGTCGGGACAGATGTCTGTCACAGATATCTTTTATGAAAAATCCTTTCCTTAGGATTCTTCCTCCTGAGAAGCTGAGGCCTCAGGAACAAAATGTAAACATTGATTATCTGCTGCTGTGGAATGCAACAGGTACGTCTTTGATTGGCCCATGTTGGATGTTTGTAATTAATGTCCAATCACAGTCAGCTGGCTCAGACAGAGAGTCCGAGCCACAAGCCTTTGTTATCATTCTTTCTTTTTCTATTCTTAGCTAGCCTTCTGATGAAATCCTTTCTTCTATTCTTTTGGTATAGTTTTAATGTAATATATATAATAAAATAATAAATCAAGCCTTCTGAAGCATGGAGTCAGATCCTCATCTCTTCCCTCTTCCTCAGACCCCTGTGAACACCATCACAGATATCCTCTATTTATTGACTGCAAGGAAACACCTCAGACTCTGGTGACTCCCCTGTTGAGAAAGAGGGCATGGCCTGATGGCAGAAGCCTTTTATACCTGGGGGAATGGGGGGGCAGAGGAGGAGGACTACAATCAATGGGATACCAGTAAGGAGGGGAGAGGGAAGGGCCTGAGCAGGAATAGAGCACCAGGGTAACACTCAGGGAGAGGGAAAAAGGGGAAGACCATGAGGTCATAGCACACAAATCGTGTGAACAGGGCAAATTACCAAAACACCCAGTGCAGACAACTAAATCATTATTTAATGCAATACAACACCTCCCCGTTTTCTGTTAAAAAATTAAAGGAAAAAGCATCGGACTATTTCTGTTACAGATTATGAATTTGTCCAACAGGGAATGGGGGAAACTGGGAGTCTGTGATTTTCTCACAGAAATGCAGTGCTAGACTAGGAGCTGCTGGGAGGCTCAGGAGTCTTGGGCTGCTGTCTGATAATTGCTGCCCCAAGATGTGCAGGATGTCGCTGTTTTGGCCCCTGCAACTGAAGAACGAGTCTGGACTCTTCACTTTTCCATTTTGAGGTTGTTTATTAATTCTTATCTATAAAATTTTCTTTCTACCCAGCCGAGGTCTGCTCAGCAGGGCACCCACAGGCACTCTGACCACCCCCGAGGTGGTGTTGTCCTTTTATACTACAAACTACCTATAACATATTTACACTTAATTCTCAATACCCATCACCTGTGTTAGACAGTGCACTTCTACTCTAAACCAATCCCAAAGTGCCAACATCACTGCAGAAAATGGAGAACAAGAAGAAGAAGAAAGGCTGGACATGCCCTGATTCCTCCATCCTGTCCCCATAACCCCCATACCAAAAATCCTAAAATCTACATTTTCACCCTGTGATTATTTTGTTATTACACTATTCAAACTTCTGTGACTTTCAGGTCCTCATACAAAACTGGCAACTCGCTGCAGGGATCATAATCAAAACCGCAGGTGTTCTGGGCTGTGTGCCAGGGTCTCCGAGCCCTCCAACGGGGTCCTGGCAACTCTGGACACCCAGAGGGATGTGCTGAGTTCTGACAAGGAGGAGCTGAAGGAGCTGCAGAGCCTCACGGGCTGGCCTTTCCTGTTCCCATTCCCGCTGTGGACTGGAGCCGCGTCGGCAGCGCCGCGGTTTGGGCACGGCAGGCGGTGTGAACAAACAGCATCTGCTCCCAGAGCTCTGCTGACGTCGGGCCCACAGGAATTGTTGCTTCCCAGCTTGGATTGCAGCCCCCAGCCCAGCCATTCCACCCCAGCTGACCCTTCCTGCTTGGACATGGGAACAGCGGGAAGGGGCTGAGCTGTGGTGCAAAAATCTGACCACAAAATGGAATTTGTGTGTGTTGAGGGGGGACACTTGCAGGGGGTGACACCTTCTTGAAATGCCACTCACTGTCCCCTCAGGTGAAGTTCACAGAGGCTTTTGCAGGGTGTCCCCATCCCTGTGGCCTCCTGGATGCCCATGGACAGAAATCCCATTTCAATTCCCAAAGGAGTTGGAAAAGCCAGGATTTGCCTCACTGGCAGCAGGACAAGGCACTCCTGCTAAAGGAGAGCGTCCCTGGAAAAATCCTCCAGGCAGAGGAGCTGCCAGAGATGGGCAAATCCTGAACTGGAGTTCACTGGGAGGAGCTCACTGCGTCCCTCCCTCACAGGAATTCTGCAGGGAAGGAAAGTTTTCTCCCTTCCTCAGTGTTGTTTTCAAGTTACAGGAAGAAATGTGGGAGTTGGCACAGCCCCCGGGAAGGACTCAGGCTTGGGTGAATCACTGGATCTCTCCCCACCTGTCCCCAACCCCATACTGGTTCCCAGTGCCAGCCAGAGCTGAGTCCCAACAAGATCTGTGATCATGGAGAGATCCAAACCTGGATTTAGCTGCGCTAGGGGGTCCTGGTGCCCTCTGCAGCTGGGTGAGCAATAAAAGTGGAGCACAGAAACATCAGGAACTGCTGCTGGGATGCTGCTGGCATCCCAGGGGATCCAGTCTGGGGAATCCCAGATCAGCTGTGGCTCTGCATGGGAACAAGGTTCACAGGGATTGGGATTTCTGTCCATGGGCATCCAGGAGGCCACAGGGATAGGGAAACCCTGCAAGAGCCTCTATGACCTTCACCTGAGGGGACAGTGAGTGGCATTTCAGGAAGGTGTCACCCACTGCAAGTGTCCCCCCCTCCACACACACAAATTGAGTTTTGTGGACAGATTTTCTCTCAGCTCTCCTTAACAGAGAAAAATAGCAGGGAGAGGACTTGTGCAGTGGCTGGCAACTGATGGAGAGATAATGAAGCTTTGTTCTCCATTTGTTTGGCTGGTTAGGAAGGGAAAAAATGAGCAAGAGGTGGCAGAGCATCAGGGACATGCTCTTGGAGGAGGGATAAAATAGATGTTATCAAATTCCTCCTCAGAAGTTCCTTTGCTGCTGCAGCCAGCTGGGACAACAAAGCTCAGAGCACCCTTTGGGGGCTTGTTTGGTCTCCAGGAAGCACCTTGGGAGCCAAACCCAAACCAAACCTTTTTAATTGGGGCTCCCAAAGATATTTGACTGTCTCATGCTGGAATCAGGTTTAGTCATCATTATGCAAAGCTAATTAGCAAGTCAGAGTCTTTTTTTATTTGTCATCACCAAAGCATTGCTGCATTTAGAAATGAGATCCCCGAGATCTTCCCTTTCCCTGCCCTTTCCTGCTGCTATTCTGGAATTAAAGCTCCTCTTTCCATCACGACAAAGGATGTGGTGGATGTAAAAAAACTGTTGTCTTCAGCTCTTTCCTAAAATGTCAAAAACCGAGAAATACTTGAGTTTCTTCCCCAATTATTCTGTCCTTGGAATTCATTATTGCAGAAAAAAAAAAATCTGGGAAGTTTTGAGCATTTTATTGGACTCCTGGTAATGCCTTCTTACCCCTGCAGCCTTTGCCAACCAGGGTTCCAATTTCTCACTGCTCCTTGCTTAAAATTTCTGCTTTCAAAGTGGACTTTGGACAAATTGTTTGTTTGTTTGTTTGCTTGCTTGCTTTTTGTTTGTTTTTAAATTGCTGTGAGTCATAGGTATTGGGAAAACATTTTTCTTTTTAAACAAAGCTTGAAAAAAATCCCTTCCAATATAAGAAATGCTCTCAGTTCCTGCTCTGTGTTTACCTGTCCTGCTGTGGCTCCCCAGCAGGAATTTCTCCATGGAAAGGGTGGTCAGGGGCTGCCAAGGGAGGCTTGGAGTGCCCATCCCTGAAGGTGCCCAAGGGAATTATTGGATGTGGTACTCAAAGCTCTGGGTGGGAACAAGGTGGGCATTGGGCATAGCCTGGACTCCATGGGCTGGCAGGGATTTCCCAAAGTGAATGATTCTGTGATTCCATGTGGTTCCAGGCACTGGCAATGACCCAGTGGCCATGGCAGGGTGATCCAGGACTCTGAGGGGTTTCTCCACCAATGAGCTGTCCGATGGCCCCGCTCTGGGCAGGAGCATAAGCATCTTTCCAATCAAAATTTTCTTTTTAGGTGGGAGGGAGTGGGATAAAGGGATGATAAAGGCTCAGAGAACAACTCGATGGAATTATTAGAAGGAAATATTTAGAAGAAAATAACTGGAAGTCACCTACACCAAAGGCTGATCTACTCAGAGCAGGAACAACTCTGAGGTCAGACTCAAACCTGAGATTTCTCAGGATTTTCTCCAGCCTGATGTTGAAAAGCTCCCAGGATGGAGACACAGCCCCTGCTGTGCCTGACTGTCCCCAGGGTGACAAATTTCCCCTCACAGAGGTCTGGGAAATCACCAGAGACAGCCAAGAGACCCTGGAGGTACCAACCCTGCTCTCACCTCAGCCAAGGAGCAGTACCTGGGAGAGCAGGGCTGGAGCTCTGGAGGACCCTGGGAAAACTGAAACGACCTGGAAAATCCATCACAGATTGCAAGGCTGGATGAAAGCACTGGGCAGTGAGAAGGAGAAATATTAGAGGTAACCTGGGAAGGAAGGCAGGAATAATAGGAGGGAAGGAGGGAAGCAGGGAAGGAGGGAGGGGAGGGGAGGGAGGGAGGAAAGGAAGGGAAGGGGAGGGAGGGAAGGAAGGGAAGGGAGTGAGGGAGGAAAGCAGGAAGGAAGGCAGGAAGGAAGGAAGGCAGACAGGAAGGAAGGAAGTGTCGGAAGGAAGGAAGTGTCAGAAGGAAGGAAGAGTCGGAAGGAATTGTCAGAAGGAATTGTCGGAAGGAAGAGTCGGAAGGAAGGAAGGAAGGAAGGAAGTGTCGGAAGGAAGTGTCGGAAGGAAGTGTCGGAAGGAAGTGTCGGAAGGAAGGAAGGAAGTGTCGGAAGGAAGTGTCGGAAGGAAGTGTCGGAAGGAAGTGTCGGAAGGAAGTGTCGGAAGGAAGTGTCGGAAGGAAGGAAGGAAGGAAGGAAGGAAGGAAGGAAGGAAGGAAGGAAGGAAGGAAGGAAGGAAGGAAGGAAGGAAGGAAGGAAGGAAGTGTCGGAAGGAAGTGTCGGAAGGAAGGAAGGAAGGAAGGAAGGAAGGAAGGAAGGAAGGAAGGAAGTGTCGGAAGGAAGGAAGGAAGGAAGGAAGGAAGGAAGGAAGGAAGGAAGGAAGGAAGGAAGGAAGGAAGGAAGGAAGGAAGGAAGGAAGGAAGGAAGGAAGGAAGTGTCGGAAGGAAGGAAGTGTCGGAAGGAAGTGTCGGAAGGAAGTGTCGGAAGGAAGGAAGGAAGTGTCGGAAGGAAGGAAGGAAGGAAGTGTCGGAAGGAAGGAAGGAAGGAAGTGTCGGAAGGAAGTGTCGGAAGGAAGTGTCGGAAGGAAGTGTCGGAAGGAAGTGTCGGAAGGAAGTGTCGGAAGGAAGTGTCGGAAGGAAGTGTCGGAAGGAAGGAAGGAAGGAAGGAAGGAAGGAAGGAAGGAAGGAAGGAAGGAAGGAAGGAAGGAAGGAAGGAAGGAAGTGTCGGAAGGAAGGAAGGAAGGAAGTGTCGGAAGGAAGGAAGTGTCGGAAGGAAGGAAGGAAGGAAGGAAGGAAGGAAGGAAGGAAGGAAGTGTCGGAAGGAAGGAAGTGTCGGAAGGAAGTGTCGGAAGGAAGGAAGGAAGGAAGGAAGGAAGGAAGGAAGGAAGGAAGGAAGGAAGGAAGGAAGGAAGGAAGGAAGGAAGGAAGGAAGGAAGGAAGTGTCGGAAGGAAGGAAGTGTCGGAAGGAAGGAAGTGTCGGAAGGAAGGAAGGAAGGAAGTGTCGGAAGGAAGGAAGGAAGTGTCGGAAGGAAGTGTCGGAAGGAAGTGTCGGAAGGAAGGAAGGAAGGAAGTGTCGGAAGGAAGGAAGTGTCGGAAGGAAGGAAGGAAGGAAGGAAGGAAGGAAGGAAGGAAGGAAGTGTCGGAAGGAAGGAAGTAAGGAAGGAAGGAAGGAAGGAAGGAAGGAAGGAAGGAAGGAAGGAAGGAAGTAAGTGTCGGAAGGAAGTGTCGGAAGGAAGGAAGGAAGGAAGGAAGGAAGGAAGGAAGGAAGGAAGGAAGGAAGGAAGGAAGGAAGGAAGGAAGTGTCGGAAGGAAGGAAGGAAGTGTCGGAAGGAAGGAAGGAAGGAAGGAAGGAAGGAAGGAAGGAAGGAAGGAAGGAAGGAAGGAAGGAAGTGTCGGAAGGAAGTGTCGGAAGGAAGTGTCGGAAGGAAGTGTCGGAAGGAAGGAAGGAAGGAAGGAAGGAAGGAAGGAAGGAAGGAAGGAAGTGTCGGAAGGAAGTGTCGGAAGGAAGTGTCGGAAGGAAGTGTCGGAAGGAAGTGTCGGAAGGAAGGAAGGAAGTGTCGGAAGGAAGGAAGGAAGGAAGTGTCGGAAGGAAGGAAGGAAGGAAGTGTCGGAAGGAAGTGTCGGAAGGAAGTGTCGGAAGGAAGGAAGTGTCGGAAGGAAGTGTCGGAAGGAAGTGTCGGAAGGAAGGAAGGAAGGAAGGAAGGAAGTGTCGGAAGGAAGTGTCGGAAGGAAGTGTCGGAAGGAAGTGTCGGAAGGAAGTGTCGGAAGGAAGTGTCGGAAGGAAGGAAGGAAGGAAGGAAGGAAGGAAGGAAGGAAGGAAGGAAGGAAGGAAGGAAGTGTCGGAAGGAAGTGTCGGAAGGAAGGAAGGAAGTGTCGGAAGGAAGGAAGGAAGGAAGGAAGGAAGGAAGGAAGGAAGGAAGGAAGGAAGGAAGGAAGGAAGTGTCGGAAGGAAGTGTCGGAAGGAAGGAAGGAAGTGTCGGAAGGAAGGAAGGAAGGAAGTGTCGGAAGGAAGGAAGGAAGTGTCGGAAGGAAGTGTCGGAAGGAAGTGTCGGAAGGAAGTGTCGGAAGGAAGGAAGGAAGTGTCGGAAGGAAGGAAGGAAGGAAGGAAGGAAGGAAGTGTCGGAAGGAAGTGTCGGAAGGAAGTGTCGGAAGGAAGTGTCGGAAGGAAGTGTCGGAAGGAAGTGTCGGAAGGAAGGAAGGAAGGAAGGAAGGAAGGAAGGAAGGAAGGAAGGAAGGAAGGAAGGAAGGAAGGAAGGAAGTGTCGGAAGGAAGTGTCGGAAGGAAGGAAGGAAGTGTCGGAAGGAAGGAAGGAAGGAAGGAAGGAAGGAAGGAAGGAAGGAAGGAAGGAAGTGTCGGAAGGAAGTGTCGGAAGGAAGTGTCGGAAGGAAGTGTCGGAAGGAAGGAAGGAAGGAAGGAAGGAAGGAAGGAAGGAAGGAAGGAAGGAAGGAAGGAAGTGTCGGAAGGAAGGAAGTGTCGGAAGGAAGTGTCGGAAGGAAGTGTCGGAAGGAAGTGTCGGAAGGAAGGAAGGAAGTGTCGGAAGGAAGGAAGGAAGGAAGTGTCGGAAGGAAGTGTCGGAAGGAAGTGTCGGAAGGAAGTGTCGGAAGGAAGTGTCGGAAGGAAGGAAGTGTCGGAAGGAAGTGTCGGAAGGAAGTGTCGGAAGGAAGTGTCGGAAGGAAGGAAGGAAGGAAGGAAGGAAGTGTCGGAAGGAAGTGTCGGAAGGAAGTGTCGGAAGGAAGTGTCGGAAGGAAGTGTCGGAAGGAAGGAAGGAAGGAAGGAAGGAAGGAAGGAAGGAAGGAAGGAAGGAAGGAAGGAAGGAAGGAAGGAAGGAAGGAAGGAAGTGTCGGAAGGAAGTGTCGGAAGGAAGGAAGGAAGTGTCGGAAGGAAGGAAGGAAGTGTCGGAAGGAAGGAAGGAAGGAAGGAAGGAAGGAAGGAAGGAAGGAAGTGTCGGAAGGAAGTGTCGGAAGGAAGGAAGGAAGTGTCGGAAGGAAGGAAGGAAGGAAGTGTCGGAAGGAAGGAAGGAAGTGTCGGAAGGAAGTGTCAGAAGGAAGTGTCGGAAGGAAGGAAGGAAGGAAGGAAGGAAGGAAGGAAGGAAGGAAGGAAGGAAGGAAGGAAGGAAGGAAGGAAGGAAGGAAGTGTCGGAAGGAAGTGTCGGAAGGAAGGAAGTGTCGGAAGGAAGTGTCGGAAGGAAGTGTCGGAAGGAAGTGTCGGAAGGAAGGAAGGAAGTGTCGGAAGGAAGGAAGGAAGGAAGGAAGGAAGGAAGGAAGGAAGGAAGTGTCGGAAGGAAGTGTCGGAAGGAAGGAAGGAAGGAAGGAAGGAAGGAAGGAAGGAAGGAAGGAAGGAAGTAAGTGTCGGAAGGAAGTGTCGGAAGGAAGGAAGGAAGGAAGGAAGGAAGGAAGGAAGGAAGGAAGGAAGGAAGGAAGTGTCGGAAGGAAGGAAGGAAGGAAGTGTCGGAAGGAAGGAAGTGTCGGAAGGAAGGAAGGAAGGAAGGAAGGAAGGAAGGAAGTGTCGGAAGGAAGGAAGGAAGGAAGGAAGGAAGTGTCGGAAGGAAGGAAGTGTCGGAAGGAAGTGTCGGAAGGAAGGAAGGAAGGAAGGAAGGAAGGAAGGAAGGAAGGAAGGAAGGAAGGAAGGAAGGAAGGAAGTGTCGGAAGGAAGTGTCGGAAGGAAGTGTCGGAAGGAAGGAAGGAAGTGTCGGAAGGAAGTGTCGGAAGGAAGTGTCGGAAGGAAGTGTCGGAAGGAAGTGTCGGAAGGAAGTGTCGGAAGGAAGGAAGGAAGTGTCGGAAGGAAGGAAGTGTCGGAAGGAAGGAAGTGTCGGAAGGAAGGAAGTGTCGGAAGGAAGGAAGGAAGGAAGGAAGGAAGGAAGGAAGGAAGGAAGGAAGGAAGGAAGGAAGGAAGGAAGTGTCGGAAGGAAGGAAGGAAGGAAGGAAGGAAGGAAGGAAGGAAGGAAGGAAGGAAGGAAGGAAGGAAGGAAGGAAGGAAGGAAGGAAGTGTCGGAAGGAAGGAAGTGTCAGAAGGAAGGAAGTGTCGGAAGGAAGGAAGTGTCGGAAGGAAGGAAGTGTCGGAAGGAAGTGTCGGAAGGAAGTGTCGGAAGGAAGGAAGGAAGGAAGGAAGGAAGGAAGGAAGGAAGGAAGGAAGGAAGGAAGGAAGGAAGGAAGTGTCGGAAGGAAGGAAGTGTCGGAAGGAAGGAAGTGTCGGAAGGAAGGAAGGAAGGAAGTGTCGGAAGGAAGGAAGGAAGTGTCGGAAGGAAGGAAGGAAGTGTCGGAAGGAAGGAAGGAAGGAAGGAAGGAAGGAAGGAAGGAAGGAAGGAAGGAAGGAAGTGTCGGAAGGAAGGAAGTGTCGGAAGGAAGTGTCGGAAGGAAGTGTCGGAAGGAAGTGTCGGAAGGAAGTGTCGGAAGGAAGTGTCGGAAGGAAGTGTCGGAAGGAAGGAAGGAAGTGTCGGAAGGAAGTGTCGGAAGGAAGGAAGTGTCGGAAGGAAGGAAGTGTCGGAAGGAAGGAAGTGTCGGAAGGAAGGAAGTGTCGGAAGGAAGGAAGGAAGGAAGGAAGGAAGGAAGGAAGGAAGGAAGGAAGGAAGGAAGGAAGGAAGGAAGGAAGGAAGGAAGGAAGGAAGGAAGGAAACCCGACAGGCTGCAGATCCAGAAATGTTTGCCATGAAGTGGTAATTTGTTCTGCCTGTTCATTCTGCTTAGCAGAGGAGGTAATTAAATCACACTCAGGGAAATTCAGATTCATCATTAAGGAAAGTCTTTCCAATGTGAGCAAAGTTAAGCTCTGCCATTCATTTTTCCAGGCTTTGCTGTGGAGTTTCTCACTGGAGGCTTCCAGGAGCTGGAATATTTCTCCAAACCCCTTTGCTGTAGGCCCCAGAGCTTTCCTTGGCCCAGCGGGTGCAAGAGGTGCTTCCTTTGGATTTGTTCCACCCTGTTTTCTCTGGCTCTGCCATGCAGGTTTGGTTTGGGGTTTTTTTCGAAGTGTTTATGCACCAACTTCAACTCCAGAGATCTCAGTACCTTTAATAACTGGATATTAAGTCCCTTCTGAAAACAAAATGGGTGGTCATAAAGAAGGTGGCTCCTTTAGAGGTGAAACTTCTGATGCCCTTTAATCTAGAAAGGCCCTTCATTTTCCACAACAAAAATCTGTTGGGAAATGTTGTCCTCACTGTAAAAACATATTTGATTTTATTTTATCTTCATACTCATTCTGCATTTATCTTGGCACTGCTTGGGCATCTGATACCCTTTTGAGTGGAAAAGTCACTCCAGTCACTAGCTGAGGGCCAAGGACACAAAAAATGAATAAATCAGGAATTGTAGGAGAGAAGTAATCAAAGCAATGAGGACTCTCAGTTATCTGAGCATGGCAATAGCAATAACAACATTTAACCACTTCTCCTGGATTTCCTGTGGTGCCATATGAGATCCAACTGAACTAATTCCTTATTTTCAGAGAGCACCTCCCAAAAACCAGACCTGGACTGGACCAAACCCTTCACTCTAAGGCTGGATTCAGGTCTAAATCTTTTCCCTCTGAAAGTGGGGCAGCAAATGGGTTTCCTGTGTTTTCCTTTGGCTGTAAAATAAATTACCTGAGCCAGGGCCCCCCTCTCTTCCCCACAGCACATGGGGGTGGCCAGGCCAGGGTTACACTGGACATGGTGGGAATTTGTGGGGTTTGGAGAGAGATTTGGAGTTTAAGACATGACAAAACCAGACAGCGAGTGACCAGGTGTGTCAATAAGGTCCATTTCAGCAAAGCTGGGCTCAGTAAATGCTGAAGACAAGCCCCAGCAGCCGAGGGAGGTGCACACTCGGTGTCTGCTGCCTCGGTTATAAAAAGGCAGCTCATGACTCAGAGTGAGAAGAGGCTGAGCACAGATTTATCTCCAGACCTGCCCTTCTTGCAGCAGTGCCACCAACCCACCAGCACACCACAAGAGCTGCAGCCTGCTCCTTTTATTTAAACCCTGCCTTTCACAGGTTGCCTGTTCCCCAGCAGGCACTGATGTCAGACTCGGCAGGAGAATGGCACGGGGGAGATCTGCTGGCAGTGCATTTTTGGGACTGCCATCAAACTGGTCTATTGCTGGCACAAACAATAAAAAACTGATTAAAACTCAGCCCTTCATAAATTAAACATTGTTTTCTCTGGCTGGCACGGCTGCCGTTTGGCACAGGGCTGCAGCAGCGGGGCCTGGTGCAGTGTGGATCCACACAGGGACAGCCCAGGGGGATTTATTCTGCTCCCTCACCACACTCCCAAATAAAAGGGGCATTGGAAAATCAGCAAGATCCTGAACCCGCTGGGTTAATGGAATTTGCCGAGCACCTGTCCCAGGTGAGCTGCTGGCCAAGCAGGTGAGGGATCAAAGTGCTGCTGGCAGGTTTGGGGCTCTTTATGGGTGTGGATCTTTTATTTTGGGGGATTTATATGAACTGGGAATGTTCCACTGGGGAGCACAATGGAACACTGGGGGTGCTCCATTTTGGGGGGATTTATATGAACTGGGAATGTTCCACACAATGGAACACTGGGGGTGTTCAGTTTTGGGGGGATTTATGTGAACTGGGAATGTTCCACTGGGGAACACAATGGAACACTGAGGGTGCTGCGTGGAGTCCCCAGAGCCAGCCAGGACCAAACCAGGACTCCCTCTCCACAGGGTTCCATTGGAAGGAGAGGGAGAGCAGGGGTAGGAAGGCAAGGGACAGGAACTGAATTCCTTGATGGGAGCAGTGTGCTGCATTCCCACTTTGCCTATGGATGGAACCTCTGGAAGCACACAAGGACTGATGCCAGCAGAGCTCCTCCTCTCCTGGAGCTGCTCCCTCACTCCCACTGTAGCTCCTGCTCTGGGAAGCCCCAGGAAGAGAGGGAAGCACTGGTCCAAGCTGCCTCCTGTGCTTCTGGAGTCTCCCTCAGGCAGCTCCACCCCACTTCAGGCAGCTCAGGTGTCTCCAGGGGAAGTGATGAGGATATTCCTCTACAGTGAAGGATCCCTGAGCTCCAGCTTCCCTTGTGATGGCCAAGGGATTCATTCCCACCTCATCCCATGGGGTTTTTTTGGGAAGTATATTTCCCATGCCCTGCCATGAGGTTTTTTATAACCCCTTTATAACCCCTTTTTGCTCCCTCAGACTCCTCCTGGAAGTCCTGCACAGGATTCTCCGTAAACACACACAGGCTCCCTTTGCTCCAACCCGAGCACTCCTGGGATTCATTCAGAATTCTCATCACCACTTTCCAGGTGCTTTTTAAGCTTTGATTTTAGCCCATGGAAACAATTACCAGCTTTGTGTGAAGATTTACAAGCCACAAGAGTTTGAGTAGAATGATAGTGAATTTATCACAGGGTGAAAAAGTAGAATTTTGGGGATTTAGAATGGGGGTTCAAGAGGCAAGATGGAGGAATCTGGGGGTGTCCTGTCCTCCACCTCCTCCTTCTTCTTCTTCTTCTTCTTCTTCTTCTTCTTCTTCTTCTTCTTCTTCTTCTTCTTCTTCTTCTTCTTCTTCTTCTTCTTTGTCTTCTTCTTCTTTGTCTTTGTCTTCATCTTCGTCTTCTTCTTCTTCTTCTTCTTGTCCTCCATCTTCTGCTGTGATGGTGGCACTTCTGGATTGGTTTAGAGTAGAGACAGACTGTCTGACATAGGTGATAGGTATTGGAAAATTATTGTAAATAAAACACACACTGTTCTTAATATAAAAAGTTAATACCACCCTAAGGGCAGGGACTGTGCCACAACCCGACCTGCTGGACAGATCTCAGCAGGTCAGAGAAAGAATGTAAAAGATAAGAGAAAATAAACTGCCTTGAAAAGCAGAACCAAGGGATCTCGACTTCTTATTTGGTCATGGGGCTGGGGGAAAAAAAAAAGACTTTCTGACACCTCAGGGTCATCTCAACCATAGAAACCTGAGAAATGTCTCCACAGAATCAGTGATTATATCCCTTTCTTTATCTCCCTGTGGCATGGGCTGCACCAATTCCCAGTGCCACAGCTCCACATTCCATGGGCATGGGTTCCATGGGGAGCTTCTCTCCAGTTCCAGGGAGCAGAACACTCCCCTTCCCCTGGGACTGGGGCAGAGCAGAGCTCCTTCCTGCCCTGGGCCTGCAGCTCTGGGGGTGCCCTGCACTGAGAAGCTTCTGAGTGGTCTCCAAAATTCCCAAATCCCCTGCTTTGGAACTGATGTGGTCCTTCCTGACCAGCAGGAAGAACGTGGAGAACAGATCCACAGGCCAGACAGGTGACAGGACAAGAGGCCTTAAAGGAAATTCCTCTGTTACACTGAAGAGCAGATGTGGAACTCACCTGGCATCCATGAGGAATGGACCTGGGATTGCTGTGCTTCCTGTCCCTGTGGTAACCAGGCTTCAAACCCAGACATGCCCATTTTCAGAGTCTCCAGCTGTTTATCCAACTTAAAGCACCTCAAGCAGCAGCCCCTGTGCATTTCTGAGCCTCTTGAGGTACAGCCACCTTTGTCTCCAGGTCATTTCTCCAAAAGATCCAAGAGCTGGGAATTGGAGCAGTTGAAAGCTGGATGTACTTTCAGTGGAAGCTCTGGTAGATGCCACAGTCACCTTTCCATCCCAAATGGCATCTTCCAAGTGAGATAATGATCAACTTTGCATTTAAAATATAAGCCTTGTTTGTGTCTTCGATTTGTTTCGTGTTCTGGGTCCTTTTTCTGCTGAAGAGGGTTATTCAGCAGGAAGAAAAAAATCTGTTTAATCTCCCTGTAGTGAGTTTATGGATAAATGACTAAGTTCTGACCTCCCAAACAGTCAGGACAGAGTATCTGGTGTCTGATCCATCTGTCTGTGTCCCCAGTAAGGTCGAACAGTAGAGGATCCACTAAAAAGCCCCTTCCTGGAGCACATCCTGCACAGCACAAACTTTGGGAACAGCACTGGGACTTCTGCCAGACACTCCCTAAGCTGTGACCTCCTGCCTCTCCAAATCCAGTGGCTGCAGAGTGTGATCATCACCTGTGGGGAGTGTTGAATTAGTTACAGATGGGACCTCTGAGTTGTTTTTGATGATGTGGTTTATTTTTCTTATCTTTTACACAGGCAGGAAGGGTGAGCTCGGCTCACATAGTTACAGCATGGCTCGGAAGGTCACAAGACCCTCAGTTACAAGACGTTTTTAGGATTTATTGACCAATAAAGCACTGCCAACAAGAATATTTATGGTTTTGACCCAATCCTTAAATATTTTGTCTTATAAACTCATGCTACAGCATAAGCTTTCTTAGTTAGTCATGTTATGGCACACAAACCTACATCACTACATTCTAAACTCCTTGTTTACCTCTGTAACTATTTTCTATATCTTAAACTCTAAAACTCTAAACTTTCCTCCACTTAGCTTGACAGGTCTCTGCTTTAAACCATAAATTCACATTATCACTTCTAGCACCTCAGTTTGGAGCCTTCTCCAAGGTCTCAGATCAAATCCTGGGTTTAATTCCAAGCTTTGGGCTTACAGGTCCAAAGTTCTGAGGATTCCTTGCACTTCAGATTCCAACAGCAGAGTAGGCAGCAAGATGACCCTGAGAGAAGGATATTTCAATCCCATCCAGAAAATCTGGGAGAGCACATATTGCCAGCCCAGCTCAGTGAAACCTCTCTAATGGGAACAGAGGGAGATGCCATAGCCAGGTACTGTGAGGACCAGGAGCTGCTCTCAGCCAAAATTCAAGGGGAAAATTATTTAAAACATTCCCTCCTGCCATGAGTGCCAGTACAGGAAACATTAAGGGCTGAAGGAATTCCTGGCACTGCTTAGTCTGTCCTTGGACTCCTCTGCTGCGTTGAAACTGGACTGCAAATCTGGCCCTCAGCTCCAAGTTAGAGCAGAGGAATTCCAGGCTTCTTGGTGAAGATGAAACAGGAAAGCCTTATCAATATGATTGTCTGGCAAAAGATTTTGAGAATATGGAAACTATAAGTGAGATTGAAATGAAAGCAAGCTTTGAGATCCCTCAGTTACTGAACAACTGGAAAAGAATGGCATGGCCAGCTGAAGGTGATCCCCTTTTGATGGAACAACACCCTCTGCTTGCAGACAGCTCCAAGGGTCAGAGCAGACCCTACAGCTTGGCAGAAGGGCCCAAAGAGGAGTTTTTAGGGTTTAAAATGTAACACAGTATGGTAATGTAATGATTCTTCTAGGCTGTATGTAAATGCTATAGGATTTGTATCTTGTACTAGATTGGTTATTGAGAATCAGAATATTCAACAGAGAAGAAGATTTATTGTATTGTAACAGGAACTTCTCATTCTTACCTCTTGTCTCTTAGCTCTTGCCTTTTATGCTCTTACCCTTTTACTCTCTCACCCTCTCATCCTCTCTGCCCCTCTCTTCTCTCAGCCCTGCCCCAGCTGTGTTTGGCAGCTCCCAGCAGGGCCCTGCACCCAGGCCCTTTGCAATAAACCCCAAGTTCCTGACCTGGCCCCAGAGATCTCTGCTCTCTGTCCACCCCCACCGTGCTACCCCCTGATGCTCCTACACAGTCTGGGCTCGGTGAAGGGCTCGTGAGCTGATCTTGTGTGATGGGAATGATGGCAGAGCTGCTGGGATGAAGGGTGGGGTGTGCTGTGGGTCAGGTCAGCTCACCCAGAGGTTGAAACCCATGTGTGGCATTCACATTCTCTGAAAAATCCCTTCACCCAGGATTTTTCTCCTGGGAAGCTGAGAAGCCTCAGAGAAAAGGAAAACAATAATTATCTAATTTGCTTCTCCTGTGTTGTGCTGGTGTGGAATGTGTTTGGAGATTGTTTACCCACTGGTGATTGTTCCATTGGATTCTGCTGTGAGTTGTTTTCACTCTTTGGCCAATCAGTGCCAAGCTGTGTCAGGACTCTGGAAAGAGTCACAAGTTTTCATTATTATCTTTTTAGAATTCAGTAAATATCCTTTCTGTATTCTGTAGTATAGTATAGTATTCTTTAATATAGTATAGCATTCTTTAATACAGTATAGCATTCTTTAATATAATATAGAATAATCAAGTAATAAATTAGCCTTCTGACAACATAGAATCAGATTCATCATTCCTGCCTTTGTCGGGGCATTCCCAGCAAATCCAACACCCATGGTCACAAACACTCCTGGCCCTGTGGCCCATCCCTGTGTCCCTGTGTCTCCTGGCAGGCTGGCACCCCAGGCTGGGTAGGGGATGTCTGCAGGGACACCAGGACATTCTGTCTGCCCAGGAAAAGGCAGCTCTGGCTCCTGGCTGGGGGACAAGGGGCACACACAGGTCAGGCTTTGCCCTTGGGGTTCTGGCAGTGCCCCTTGCCCCTCCTCAGCCCCACCTGGGGCAGGAATGCACCACTGCCCTTCCCAGAGCCCAGCTCCAGCTGGGAGTCATTCCTTCAGCCACTGGATAAAGTTCCATCTGTGCTAATGAAGGGACCTTAAAATTCATGTCCTGGTGTCTTTTCCTTGCTTCAGTGCCATTTCTTTCTCCAGCCTGATGCTATCTGGCTGCAGTTAAATAGCTCCAGTCGAAGGGACACCTCCTCAATATTGATTCCAAGTTTGTTATTCCATTCAATCTTCTGCTCAATACCACTCATGGACACCCCAGGCTGGGCTCTGAGTCCTCAGCCCTCATTGCTTTGGGATTAAATGGTCTGTTTCAGCATGAGACACACACAATATTCATCTTCATTTCTAGAAGCTAAACAAGTGTATAAGTAGATGACATTTCGATCAATTAAGCTTCTTCTCTCTCTTCCCCAAATTAGCTCTTTCCAAAGCGCTTCTGCAGCAAAGCAAGGATGGTTTTTGGAAAAGAGGGGAGACACTGGGAGTGGGATCAATGTCACTGAGCTGCAGGCAGCCCCTGGCTGGTCTGGGACTTTGTGAAGTGGCTGCTGCCCAGAGCAGGACAGAGCTCAGATCAGCTCTGGATGCCTCCATACAGGAGCAGCCTGGCCCTGCTGCTGCAGCTGGGCACAGTTTGGGCACAGTTTGGGCACAGTTCTGAGGCAGGGAATTGGTGAGGACTTCCAGAGGTTCCTCTGCTGAGTCAGCAGTGCTATTTCGGGAGCAGCTGGTGACAGCAATGCTGAGGGGGCAGCAGCAGGGGATGCAGAGATGTGACTGTCACCACTGTGCTCTGGGTGTGTCGGAACCCAGGATATTGCTCTGGCTGCCCTGGAGATCTCCAGCCCCTGCCAGGGGGCTCAGAGACCTTGGCACGGAGTCACAGACACCTGTGTCTTTGATTTTGGCCCATGGAAACAATTACCAACTTTGTGCAAGGAGTTACAAGCTACAAGGATTTGAGTAGAATGATAGTGAATTTGTCACAGAGTGAAAAAGTACAATTTTGGGGTTTTAGAATGGGGGTTCAGGAGGCAAGATGGAGGAATCTGGGTGTGTCCTGTCCTTTTTCCTTTTCCTTTTCCTCTTCCTTTTCCTCCTTCTCCTCCTCCTTCTCCTCCTCCTCCTCCTCCTCCTCCTTCATCTCCTGCTGGGAAGTACTGGTGGCACTTTTGGATTGGTTTACAGTAGAAACACACTGTCTAACATAGGTGATAGGTATTAGAAAATTATTGTAAATAATGTACAGGTTGTTTATAGAATAAAAAGCTAACACCACTCCAAGGGCAGGGACTGTGCCTCAATCTGACCTGCCGAACAGACCTCAGCAGGCCAGGGAAAGAATGTTATAGATAACAGAAAATAAACAACCTTGAGAACCAGAACAGAAGAATCCAGACTCCTTCTTCGGTTGCTGGGCTGGGAAAAGAGACTCTGACACATCTCGGGGTCAGCCAGGACAACAGAGACCCCTGAGATGTGTGCTGCAGCAGAGAGGCTGTGGGAAGGACAGGTCTGAGTCCCAGCTCTGGGTGCCTGGGGAGGCTGGGCTGCAGTGTCACCTCCCTAGGGTCACTTTGGGCTTGGAGGGCAGTGTCACCTGCTCAGGGTCACCTTGGGCTGGGCTGCAGTGTCACCTCCTCAGGGTCACTCTGGGCTTGGAGGGCAGTGCCACCTCCTCAGGGTCACTTTGGGCTTGGAGGGCAGTGCCACCTCCACAGGGCCACCTTGGGCTGAGCTGCAGTGTCACCTCCTCAGGGTCACTCTGGGCTTGGAGGGCAGTGTCACCTCCTCAGGGTCACTTTGGGCTTGGAGGGCAGTGCCACCTCCACAGGGCCACCTTGGGCTGAGCTGCAGTGTCACCTCCTCAGGGTCACTCTGGGCTTGGAGGGCAGTGCCACCTCCTCAGGGTCACTTTGGGCTTGGAGGGCAGTGTCACCTGCTCAGGGTCACTTTGGGCTGGGCTGCAGTGTCACCTCCCCAGGGTCACTCTGGGCTTGGAGGGCAGTGTAGCAGTGTGCTTTTTGTTGACAGAGTGACAAAACTAATTTTTTTGTCTTTTTAAAAGGAAAGAAGCTCAGAAGTTTCTCTCTTTGATTAAGTGAAAAGGCACTACATAAGACTTGGGGGACTTCACCTCAAACTTAAGGATAGCTAATTAGACAGAAGCCAAAAAGTCTTGCTTAAGCAATTAACTAGAAGAGGACGTGAACAAAGAAACTAAAGGCTTTTGTAAAGTGTTTTACTAAGACCAAGAACGTTTAGCACTTGACTCAGTTTTTCTGGTTTTTTGCTTTTTATTAAACTTTTTTGTTTCTAACACTGCAACAGAAGCCATCTTGCTGATTTTTATGTTTCTAAGTGTAGCTGAGAGATCTTAAGTGTGTTATAAGCCTCCAAGAGCTTATCAGACCTAGCTCAAAAAAGCTACTCTAACAGGGCAGCACCTCACAGGCTGCAGCTCCTGCTGTGCCAAGGGCAGTGCCAGTGGTCCTGCACCAACACCAGCCGAGGGCAGCTGGATGGGTGGGAGAGGACTCTGGAGCCATGGAAATATTTGCACAGGAACTCCTCATTTTGAGTGGAAGCCTTGGAAGCAATTGTGGTGTTGTAAGGTCCCCAGGATGAGGTGAGAGATGAGAATTTGACTCCATGTTCTCAGAAGGCTGATTATATTATATTATATTATATTATATTGTATTGTATTATATTGTATTGTATTGTATTATATTATATTGTATTATATTATATTGTATTATATTATATTGAAATGCTATACTAAAACTATACTAAAGAAAGAGAAAGGATACATCAGAAGACTAGAAAGGAATGATAATGAAAGCTCATGACACTCCTCAGAGTCTGACACAGCTGGAGAGTCTGACACAGCTGGCTGTGATTGGCCATTAATTAAAAACGATTTACATGTTTGGATAAACAATCTCAAGACCACATTCCAGAGCAGCAAAACATGGAGGAGCTGAGGCTGCTCATCTTCCCAGAAGAAATCCTGGCAAAGGGATTTTTCAGAAAATATCACAGTGACAAGCAATGAACAACATGAAAGTGAGGAAAACACACCCCCTGTGCTGGTGTTCTCCTCTTCCTCCTTCTATACAAAATCCAATTTCTCTACTAAGGGCATGTTTTGAAATAGGTGATGTTTGTCAAGCTCTACTGTTCTTTGCCTCTGCCCCAGTGCAAGGACTGGGCAGAGCTGGAGCAAACCCTCCAAGGGACAGCCATGGTGTCCCTGCTGTCTGCAGCTGCTGGCTTGTGGCTCTTCATGTGTCAGGCATGAAGAGAGACAAGGAAGATTGATTGGGTGATCAGAATCAGAATTTATTGTGCACTACCAACGCTTTTATACTGTTTTAGGAAGACTAGTAATGCTTACTACAATTATTAGGTTAAAATCACATACACAAATTTATGCATATTACAACATCTCTTGCTTGAAGAGTTTAATGAAATTTTCTTTTTCTGGTAAACCGGTCTGATTGAATCTTCTTACAATCCTCAAAGTTCCAGGATGCCAAGGCATTCTGTTATCCAATCTCCTATGCTAACCAGATCCAAAGTCCATCCTCTGTCTTGTGTCCCAATATCCCAACATTCATGAACAGCCATTCCCTGCTCTGGCACAGGGAGACATCACCTGGTTCTGCAGGTGGTTCCTTCCCAGAGGCTGGGGTAAGGACAAGGTAGTGACCCCCCTTCAGGGTGCTGGCAGCTCTCTCCTCCCAGCAGGCACCCTTGAAATGCCACAAATCTCTGAAACACAACCCTACCCACACCTCCCCCTCCAAACCCTGTGTCTTAGGTTGGAAATGGGGTTGTGTGTTCTATCCCCATCTGTCAGAGCTGGGGCGGTTCTCTGCTGTTCATGGGCAGTTGTTTCTTTATCTCTCCCACAGCCAACCCTCCCTCCAGGAGATCTCTGCTGTCCATGGCCACTGAGTGTCCCTGCAGGGCTGATCCAATGCCAGCATCCCATGGGGAGATGCTGTGCCCAGGGGAGGAGCCAAGCATTCCTACCTGGATCCAATCTGAGCCTGGCACAGCACAGCAGCCTTTGCCCCCTGCATTGCCAGAGGAGCAGCTTTCTGCTGCCCTGCATGGCCAGAGGGAGCCCAGGCCCATCTGCAGCAGCCCTGGAGCTGCAGAGGAAAACTCCCCCCTTGTGCAGGATCCCTGCTGCAGCAGAGCCACAGCTGGCACTGCAGGAGGGCTGAGCCCCCATGGGATGGGGCTGGGACAGCCCCTGACACACAGGGGGCAGGGACTGCTCTGACTCTGGCAGTGGTGGGGTTTTGTTTTGTTTGTACTATTGCATTTGTATTTTTAGTTTTCTTAGTAAAGAACTGTTATTCCTATTCCCATGTCTTTGCCTGAGAGCCCCTTAATTTCAAAATTATAATAATCCAGAGGGAGGGGGTTTGCATTTTCCATTTCAGGGGAGGCTCCTGCCCTCTTTAGCAGACACCTGTCTGTTCAAACCAAGACACTCTGGTCAGCCAGGAAGGACAAAAAATGCTGGCTGTAAATCACTCTCCCAAGAAGTCTTCTGGACCATGCTCTGTGTTCCCACCTCAGCTCCTGCTGCTGGAGGGAAATGCCCTGGGCACAAAGGGTGGGACATGTCCCCACACCATGGACTGAGGTTTTGGGAATCTTAGGTGTCTGGGGATGCCCACAACTCTCAGGGACTGGAACCTCCTGGAAGGGAATTCATGCCATCCCAAGGTTGAGATGATCCCCCTGTGCTGGCTGTAACCTGTGTTTTGCCTCAGGGCCAGGAGGTGACAGCCTGGAATTGTACACCCCATGATTATTGCAGGTTTGCTTGCAGGGAACCACAAAAAATCCTTTGTTCAGTAAAAAACCCCGTCCAGGACGTTGTGAGTCTCAATAAGGAAACCACACTTTAATCAATTTAGGTTGTTGCCTTGGGTGCTTGATTAAGCAGATTACAGACGCAGAATAATTTGCTCTTGGGGCAGCCTAAAAAGGACATCCTTGGAGATGAGCAGTCCGAGAGTTTGGGAAGGAAAAGGGGTTCATGTACCCAGAGCAGATTTTAGAGAAGAAAGCAATGAAATGAGAGATTATGAGGAAATTTTAAGTCAATAGAGAGTTGTAGTTAACTGTGAAATTTTGAATGGGACAAACTCTTCATTCAGGCTCAATAAACCAGGCTCAATAAAGCAGATTCAGTAATTACCCAGGAAATCTCTGGTTGATTCAAGCGCTTTTTGGGAAATCCCTCAGGGCTTGAGCTCTAAAAGCAGCCTGGATGGAGCTCCAGAGGGGCAGGACTGGATCATTGCAGGGAAGGAGAGCTGAGCAGTGACCTCACTGCCTGAACACCTCATTCCAGCTGGAGAAAATCAGGGAACTGGGGTGAGGAGAGGCTGCCTCAGCCTCACCCCAAGCACTGAACCTCTCCAGGAATGTGGAGTAGCACGATTGGAAATGCTGGACAAACTCTGCTGGTTCCCATCATGGATTCTCTGCACCCAGAAATGGGGAAGAGGAGCAGGGAATTTGACTTCAATAGTAAAGCAAACAACTTGAAACCACCCCAGGAAAAGCTGTCACCCACTGCCACAGGTGTTTAGGCGCTGCTGTAACAAGAAGGGGCTGAATCCTGGAGCTCTGATACTGAATTTAGATGCAAAGAAAAAAGGGAATTCTGAACGATGGTTTCAGGCCAAGCTGTCATTTGCCATCAATAATGACAAGTAAAATTTCAAGTTAAATCTTAAAATGCAGAGCTGGCAATTCCAGGGCTCCAATTTAAATCATTAACTAATTCTGTCATTCCTGTGTGGAGCCTTTTGGAACATCAGCTGGGAATGTCAGGCTTAGGACTGACCTAAATTCCATGGATCTGAGCTTTGGCTGAAGCAGCGTCACCTGAGCTGTTCTGTGGGTCAGGATGAGACCAACTCAGCAGAGCTGAAGCTTCCACCCAAAACTCTTGGGAGAAAAGCCAGAAAGCAATGGGAATTCCTCATGGACAAAGGCTTTTCCCTGGGGAATTGCCTGCCCTGCTCCTGAAGCCCCTGCAGGAGCTGAGTTCCCATCACTCCCACCCCCACGCATTGGGAATCAGGAGCAATTTCAATGCTCCAGAGCTATGCCTGCTGCTGGAATAAAAACTGATGGAATAAAAGCTGCTGGAATCAAAGCACAGCCATAAATCAGAGTTAACTCCCCTGGCTCCAGCAGCTCCCTGGATTTGCACTCGGGTGTTGCACAGAGAAACTACTCCAAGTTTAAACCAGGATCACGGGATAAGAGCAGACAGCAAAATGTGTTTAATGCCCCTGACACCCTGGCTGCTTCTCCTGCCTGTTTATTTTGCCTGCATGAATTCATTACATCAAAATTAAACCTCTTTTCTAAATTATTAATAATCCTAAATGTTTGTGGAAATACAGGACAAATCAACATGACAAACACAGTGATGCAGATGAAAGAAAAGATAATGGGAATCTTTCCATATTTGCATATGGAAAATGAGGAGTGTGGAGTTAATGAGATTTATCCTTCTTTCTGGCCATTTTAGTGGAGGATTTTTTTTTAATCTATTAAACTCCAGATTTCCACATAAAACAACACAAAATACTACAAGAAGAGACATTAGAGTCAATCTATTCTTCATGCTAGGCACAAAATCAATCGCATTTATTGTTCAGAAAAATTAAAAACCTTTCTACATTTTATTAAACTGCACATTTCAGCTGTGGTGAGAGATAAATAATTGATACATCCCAAATACATCACCTCCAAAATACTTATTGGAAAAAAATCACTGCTTTATTACCCATTCCTTTCAATAGCTGTTGTGATGTTTACAACTTTAATGGTGCTTTTTTTTTTTTTTCAAACAAGAACTCACAGTGGCAGCTGATTATTTCATTGTGCTTAACATTATTTTATACCAACTCATCGAATCTGCTGCAGATAAACCCCATTATCTGAGGGAAGCAGCCATGCACTACCAGGTAAGAGCAATTTGGGTCTCTCAGCCTGAGAGCACTTGAGCAGCTCCTCGAGAAATGGGTCTGGGCTGTGCTGGGGAGGCTGAAATCCCACCTGGATCTGTCTGGAGAGAAGAGAATCCTGGGGTTTGGGGTCTTCCCTGCTGGGGAATGCAGAGATGTTGGAGCAGTTCCTCCTGGGAAGGTGCTGGGAGATGCCCTGGATGCACACATGGGTCAGTGCTGTCCTTAGGCTGAGGGAGGGCAGGTCTGGATGGGATATTGGGAATTGGGAATTATTCCCCGGCAGGGTGGGCAGGCCCTGGCACAGGGTGCCCAGAGCAGCTGTGGCTGCCCCTGGATCCCTGGCAGTGCCCAAGGCCAGGCTGGACATTGCGGCTTGAAACACCCTGGGATAATGGAAGGTGTCCCTGCCATGGCAGGGGTGGACTGGATGGGATGGTTTTTAAGATCCCTTCCACCCAAATGTGACAGATGAGTGCTGTGATGGCTGACTCACACAATTAAAAGGCACATATCATGTATAAATGTTAAGAGAAGTTTTATAGGTTTATAGTTCTGTTTTACCCCCCCTCGTGTTGTTATCAGGGGTGCCCTGGATTTGGGACATTTGGGAGGGTCACTCATTGCCATGGCAGCACCTGAGCTCCAATCAGGATTTAAGGAATGATCTCCAGCACTGGGCAGGGAAGGAGGAGTCAATGGACAGAACTTTGGGGGAAGCTAAAGGGTTAAATCAGGATTTAAGGAATGATCTCCAGCACTGGGCAGGGAAGGAGGAGTCAATGGACAGAACTTTGGGGGAGCTAAAGGGTTAAAAGGTGAAACCTCCATTGTGTGGGTGAGCATATGCTGGGGACAATCCTCTGCTCCCAGCACTGTAATATTTTCTCTATTCAGTTTCTGTTGTGTTTTTGATAAGGTTTAATAAACCTATAAAATTCTTGGAAGTGAGCATTGTTTTCCTCACCCAAGCAATCCTGGGGTTCTGCCACCTTCACAGGCACCCCAAACAGAGCAGAAGGCTCCTCCTGCTCCCCACACATTCCCTGCTCTCCTGGGCCTGTCTCCTCAACCAGCAGCAGCAGAATTGGCTCCTTCCCTCTCCAGTAGCACACAGTGGGCAGGGTGACAAGGTGACAAGGTGACAAGGTGACAGCCCTGCTTTGTCCCTGGAAAGGGACGCCTGTCACTGACATATTTTCTGGAAAACTCCCTTCACCAGGATTTCTTCTCCTGTGAAGCTGAGAAGCCTCAGAAAAAAATGAAAAAATTATCTGATTGCTTCTCCTGTGTTTGGCTGCTTTGGAATATGGTCTGGAGATTGTTTATGCAACAGTGGTTGCTTGATTGGTTTCATATGAATTGTTTTTATTTAATGACCAATCACAGCAGCTGTGTGAGGACTCTGGAGAGAGTCACAAGTTTTCATTAGTATCTTGTTAAGCCTTTTGATGTATCTATAATATACTATAATATACTATCATATCATATCATATCATATCATATCATATCATATCATATCACATCAGCCTTCTAAGACTATGGAGTCAGATTCTCAATTCCTCCTTCTTCCAGGGGACCCAGCAAATGCCACAGACCCCCAGCAGCAGCTCCAGGCCCATCCCAGGGGGCTGTCCCAGAGCTCTCAGCCTGCAATCCTCCATGGTGTTCCCACAGCCAGCCTAGCACTGGAAAAGCAGGATCAACAAAAACCCTCCAACAGCATTTTAGAGAATTAAGGTATTATTTTATTCTGGCCAGGAGGAGTGTAAGGAATGTGAGAAATAGCTGCTCACTTTTCATAGTTTAGGAAAGTTTATTAAAATTTATCACAAATACAACAGAAGACTGAATAAACAAAATAGAATACACAAAAAAGGTTACAGCACCAGGAACAAAAGATTTTCCCCACCATATGCTCAGCCCCCTCACAATGGAGGTTTTACCTTTTTTAACCCTTTAACCCCTCCCAAAGTTTTGTCCATCAATTCTTCCTTCCCTGTCCAGTGGTGGAGATCTCCTCCTCAAATCCTGACTGGACCTCAGATGTTCCATAGTCACAAGCCAGCCCTCTCAGGTGTCCCAACCCAGCTGTCCCTTGATAACCACATGAGGGGTACAACAGAACTATAAATCTATAAAACTTTTCTTAGCCTATAAACATGAGATTTGTCTATTAATTGTGAGAGTCAGTCATTGCATCACTCATCTATCACAGGAACAACCCTCACTTTTAAAATTTTAAAAGAAAAGGTTTATTAAACCTTGACAAAAATTACAACAAAGGACTGAACAAGGAAAAAGCACTGAGAGCCCCCCTGTGACTACCAGCCACATGGCTCCTCTACAACATGGATTCTCTGCCTTTTATATATCTTTAGCTCTTCTGAAAGTTTTGTCAGTCAACTCCTTCTCTGCCGTCCATTGGTGGAGATTCCTTTTTACACTTTGATTTGTAGGTTACTTGTTACACCTTGATTGGAGGTCAGATGTTGTTATGCCACACTTCCTGGTACGAAGCCAGCTTTCTCTAAATGCCTTGACTACCAAGGCTATTACAAGGGGGCGAGGGAAAGAGGACTATGGGATGACATATTGAAATAACATTAATATACATCTCAATAATATCTACCTCTTAATTGTGAGAGCCACCTCTTACATTACTTATCTATAACAACAGCAACAGAAATCATTTCATCCACACATTGCCTGGGTTATGCAGAGAAAATCATCTCATCACACGATAATTTTACTCATGTTTTCACATATTTATACAGTCAAAACCCAGAGAAATTCACTGGTACAGTGTTCATTGGTCCCATGTTACACAGTTCTTGGTATTTGGTTTCCTATTGGTTATTGATCCCTTCCCCTCCAATGCTAATTATATTCTCATTGTTATCTCTCTTTTCCCAGCCCAGATGTCTCCCATGCCAGGGGTGATGTTTGGAGTTGATGTTTGTTAATGGCCATTATCTTTTGTGTATCTTGGTGCTACTCCCAGTCTGCTGAGAAGTTCAACTCATCAGGCCTGGACTGGTGGAACATTCCTTTGAAAAGGAACTTCAATTCCCTTCCCCATGAGCAAAGGCAAACAAAACAAAATTTTATTCTTAAAATAAATAAATAAATAAATAAATAAATAAATGAAACTTTGTGTCATTTCCGACAAGCCTAACCTTGATTTTCCTTTTTTTTAGCTCCACTGACTATCCTGGGATGGGCAGGCTGCAGCTCTCCTGGATTCAGAGGATTTCACATCCATCCCTGAGCAGGGGCCATGGAGTTTTTAACCCAGGCTCAGGCCTCCTTCCTCCCCCTGCTGCTTGCTGTGGTGTTGAGGGGAAGCTGATGGGACACATTTCAGAGCTTTTGAAGTCAACAGGCACCACCCCTCTTTACCCCACAGCCTTCAATCTCCAATCCCTTGGCCTTGCCCATCTGAACTCGGGCAAACAAACCAGGATAGACCCTGACAGCCCCAGGAACCCCCTGAGGGCTTTGGCCAGGTCATGCCTTGAGCTCAGGCCTTCCCAGCTGCCTGGGAATGTGATGCAGTTTCTTGGGTGAAGTTCTTCATATCATCTTGCTGAGATCAAGGTTCTTTAGAGATTAAAGGGATGGGAAGGGATTCACAGTCCCTCAGCCCAGTGTTTGGAAATCTGCCATTGCTCTCCAAGCCAAGAACTCTTTGTTTGCTGAACTATTCATGTTCAGGACCAATTTGTTCACAATTGTTTTTATGTGGGTGTGTTTTTTCCCTCTGTTTAAAATTTTGAGCATTAAGAACATGTTTGAGAAAGAAAGCTGAAGTTATAATTTGCTCTGTCTCCAAAGGTTTAATACCAGCAGATTTTCAGCTCCTGGATGTGCTTATTAAAGAGCTAAATCTTAGATCGTGAGACACTCTGGCATGTTTATTGTTTGCACCATCCAATTAATAAGTAATTAATAGTTCAGCAAAGTTTAGTGCATTGAAGTGGGGCTTGAGGAATGGGGAATAATTTCCTAACATTGGGGAAGGCAGAAATAGAATGAAAAGCCCAAGTGTCAGGGTTGGGCTTTTACAAGGCACTGAGGGCAGAGAGGTGAAGCTTTTCCTGCCATTCCATTTAAATGAGGGCAAGGAAGGTGTCTTGGTTTGGAAAGCCAGGTGCCTGCTAAGGAAGGCAGGAGCCTCCCCTGAAATAGAGAATGTAAACCCTCCCCACCCCTCCACATTACTATACATTTTAAATTAAGGGGCTCTCAGGCAACAAAAATATGGGAGCAGGAAATAACAGTTCTTTCATAGGGAAGAAAATAAAAGGATAAAATAAACAATGCAGTACACTAGAACAACAGTGACAGAGTCAGAACCCAACCTGGCACCCTGTGGGTCAGGGTGTTGGTGGCAGTCCCATTGGAATTGTGGCTCAGCCCTCCTGCAGTGTCAGGGGTGGTTCTGTTGGAGCAGGGATCCTGTAGAGAAGGATGCATTCTTCCTCTGAAGATCCAGTGGGAGAAGAGGCAGCTGCTGTTCCTCTGGGGAATCCAGTGCAGAAGCCGTGCTGGTGTCTCAAAGCCTCAGGATTATATCTGGGTAGGAATGCTTGGCTCCTCCCCCTGGGCTCACATCTCCCAATGGGATGCTGTAGTTCTTATCAGCCATGCAGGGACATTCAATAGCTGTTATCAGCAATGTCCCCTCCCAGGGAGGAGTGATTGTGGAAAAGATAAGGAATTTGCCCACTTGACAAAAGACAACTGCCACACAGATGGTAACAGAATCCATCTTGCCTTGCAATCTGGAAGAGAAGATGTGACAATGCAAGGTTCAGGAGGAGATTAAGGGAGGCTCAGGCAGTATTTGAAATGAAACCCATCCTTGTTGCTGGAATGGGGCAGGAATTGCCAAAGGGAGCAAAATCCTGGCTGTGAGAAGAAGTCACAATTACAGTGGAGAGAAGCTGGGAGGATGAACTCAGGAAGGGGATTCCAGAACCTCCATCCAGAATTTGGAATGACAGAGAGCCAAGCCACACCTGCAGCAAATTCATCCAGCAGATTGCTCAGGTTTGGGGTGACTGCAGAATAGCAAGTGCAGCACCTCTATCGAAAACCCCAAAATGAGTGCCTCTGGCTCCCTACTGGGACCTTCAAATCTCTACAATAAAGGTTGAATGAAAAATATCAAAGCCAGTTCAGTGAATGGCAAATGGAATTAACACAGATCAAAGGCTGCCACCGGTAAACTGGGCCAGAATAACCTGATGTGGCTCTGTGACAACAGAACTGCTTCCATGGGTGAAAGAATTAAGGGATATTTCTGGGAGTGGCAGTGTCTTCTGCAGCAGCAGCAAGTGGGGCACATCCATCTTTCCAGAGAGTTTCCATTTCCTCTGCTCCTGGCTCCAAATAAAGGCAGATTAAGGCCCCAGCTGGAGCTTTGGGGATTAAACACCTTCAGGTTCAGAGGAGTGCCCTTGCTTGAGTGCCTTCATTACAGCAGGAGTGGCTGCTTGGCACTCCCAGAAAAACAAACCAATAATTAAACCTGGTCCTTCTATTCTGGTAATTGCCTGATCCACAAAAGGCTCCTGAATTTCTAAATCCTTCCCAGCCGTGGGTATTTCCTCTGGGCTCTGCTGTGATCCTGAGCCCATTTGCCAAGAACACAGGGGAAAAAAGATTATTTATTCTGGCCTGAGTCATTGATTTATTATTTGTGGCCCTTTTTATCTGGCTGAACAAAAGCAGCTGCTGGACTCATGCAGCTCTCCATTCTCTGGAGAATCAGGACACCTTGGATAATGGAATGCCAGGATGACAGCAGCACTGAGGGTTTGGGGCAGCATTTCAGCACTTAGGGGACCCTCCTGCAGGGTCACATCACTGAATTTGGCTGTTCCCCACAGCCTGGGGCTCTCATTGCCTTAACCACCACGTCTGGAGGTTTAGGGTGCTCCAAATGTGGCCCAGTCACCCTTGCCAGGGACAAGGGACATGGGTCAGAAACATGAGCCACTGCTTCCTCCTCTGGGGCCTGGGAAAGCTCCTCTCTGGTGTCCCCAGGGCTCAGCACTGGGGCCAGCCCTGGTTAAAATCTTCTTCTTTTAATATCTCATGGCTTGGCAAATTCATGATGACCTCAGTTTGGGGGGGTGTGGGTGTGCTGGAGGGTGGGAAGGGTCTGCAGAGAGATCTGGACAGGCCGGATTCATGGGGAAGGGGTGAGAGCCAACAAGGCCAAGTGTCAAATCCTGTCCTGGGTCACAACAGCCCCATGGAATGCTCCAGGCTGGGAGCTGGAAAAGGCCCTTGGGGTGCTGGTGGCAGTGGCTGGACACGAGCCCAGGTGTGCCCAGGTGTGCCCAGAGGCCAAGGACAGCTGGGCTGTGTCACCCTGGGGTGGCAGCAGGAGCAGGGCAGTGCCCGTGCCCTGAGCTGGCACTGCTGGGGCACCTCCAGGGCTGGGGCAGCTCTGGGACCCTCCTGACAGGAGAGACCTGGAGGGGCTGGAGCGTGTCCAGGGCAGGGAACGGAGCTGGGAAGGGGCTGGAGCCCCAGGAGAGGCTGAGGGAGCTGGGCAGGGGCTCAGCCTGGAGCAAAGGAGGCTCAGGGGGCCCTTGTGGCTCTGCACAGCTCCTGACAGGAGGGGACAGCCGGGGGGGTCGGGCTGTGCTCCAGGGAACAGGGACAGGAGGAGAGGAGGCTCAGGGTGGGTATTGGGATCAATTTGTTATGGAAGCACTAAGGTCCAGCCAATGCTATCAGCACAATAATTCTGTAACATGGATAATCTGCCTATGGATACAAAAGCTGATATAAAGTGTTAAAATGCAGCCAAACCAAAATATTTGCAGTGCCAAAATTAAATATTTAGAGGATTTTTCTAACCTGCTTTGTGAATCACCTTAGGGTAAAATATCATTTTGGGGTCATGGATGTTCCCAGGAGGTGGCAGTTCCAGTTTGACACCAGTGGAGTTTGCACTGTGGGTTCTGTGCCTCCACGTGGGTCTGATTTAAAGCAGAGCTTTAGGAAGGAGACACCACAATTTCACTTTAAAGACTCCCATTGATCCAGCACATGCTCCAGTGAATTACTGGTGATAACACCCCTTATCTCTAATCATTCCCCCCCTTAGCCTCCCCCTCCGTGCTGGATGAAAGGCAATCCATGTTCAGCCACACTGAGAAGGTCTCTGTGTGTCCAAGGAAATGATTTTGCTATGAAATAATATGATTTGGGAAAACAACTTCTGCTTCAAATGATTTTTGGGCACACTTTTAACTTCAAAAAATTCCTTCTGGCTGAATCAGCATTGACAATGCCATTAATCCTGATTATTGTTAGTTATTGAACGTTATTTGTAATGAACATTTTCATTGCCTTTGAAGCTGAGGTTTGCTCCTTCCCAGCCCCAAAATAACCACATTGAGGTTTAGAGTTCAGAGCAGCGCTCTGTCACATTACAGAGCTCCTGGATACCATTAACAAGTTATTTGATAATTACTTCCTAATACGTTTGGAGTCCTTCGTTCCGATCGTTCATTTCAAGTTCATAAAGCTGTCATAGAACCCGTGTGCTTTAATGGCTTTAGGTCCCACTGCCATGAATAAAACATATCCACATTTAACTGTTCTCCAGCCTCTGCTTTGAGACACTCAGAAATTCAACAAGTTCACTGAAAGGAGGAGCTGGGCCCCTGCTCAGCTGAAGGGAGTTTGCTGCTCCTCCTTCTTCTGGGTTTTGTCTCGATGGTTTTGTGCATCCCAGCTCCCAAATTCCGTGAGCAGGAAGCTCAAGCTGCCCTAAAACTCTGAATGATGACAGATCAGGGTAGGTGGGCTCAGAACCAACACCCTGCTGAGATCCAAACCAAAGCTACACAAACTCAACCCGAGTTTCCTGGGAATGGGGAACCAGAACTTCATCACCCACTGAAATATTCCTGTGAAATGTGCAGTGAAGGCACCTCAGGGTTTGTGAAGGTGCCTTGGGGACAGGATGTGTCAGGTTTCCATGAAAATGGCAGAGTTGTTTTGGGTGGGACATCCTTTCCAGAGCTCCTGGTTCCTGAGCCTCATCTCTATCTTGGGGGAAGATTTTTTATATTTATATAACAATATATTTATTTATAAACCTGAGGTATAAAGCTGCAGGTGCCTCAATCCTGTCCCTAGACACGTGGGCATTGTCCCCAAGGTCTTTCCTGCTCTTCCCAGCAGCCCAGAAGACATCTGAGTTATACCATGGGAAGGAGGAAATCTGTGTTTATATCATGGAAAGGGGGAAATCTGTGTTATACCATGGGAAGGAGGCTACCAGGGCATTCTCCTAAGGTTGGAGAGAGAGATTTCCAGCTGGCTGCAGCCCTCCTGGAGGATTGGCTCAGCCCATGCAGCAGTGCTTGGCTGCAGCCTCCTGGTGATTCTGTTTCTTCATTTCCCTCTCTCCATGGTGTGGGACTCTAAACTGCAGCTCAGCCTCCAAACCATGGAATGGAAACTGTGCATGGAGCAGAAGCTGTGCCCTGCTGGAAAGGCTTCCCTCATCATTGTCATGCTTCATCTAAAAGGCTGATCCAGCTGGGACTGGCTGTAAAACCAGGGGAAACACACACCAGATCCTGGGATCTGCATCCTGTCCTCTCTGTGCTTTCCTGGGAAGGAGAATTCCCATTTATATGCTTCATTCTCCTCTCCACTGTGGCCCAAAGGAGAAGGAACAACCCAAGGTGTGCCTGGAGTGGGGATGGAGGTGGTAAAACAGGACACCAGGCACGGGGAGAGGATAAACCACACCAGACAAACCTTTGTAGCTGGAAGTTGTGTCTGTCCACCCTGAGGGCCCCTCTGATGGAGGCTGCTGAGGTTTCCCTCAGCTCCCAGCTCCAGCAGCTTCCCGTGTTCAATGCATCCCACGCTCTGTTTTATTACACTTCAAACCCACTTTGTTTGCAAAGTAGGAAAAGCTGTCAGAGGCCATTAATCCAAACAGAATTTAATCTCTCAAACAGCATTTACTCAGACAGAGCTGCTAAATCTATATATTAAAAAACTGTTGACAATTAATTAAAATGCTTCGCTGCTGAAGTGGGAACGGGGCTGCTCTGCAGGGCACTGTCAGGTGGAGCAACAGCCTCTCCCTGGGACACACCTGGGCAGGATTAGAGGGAAAGCAGCTGCTTCCCTGCAGGAATTTCTGTGCTGGCAGCTCTGCTGCAGCCTGGCAACAGCGTGACTGAACGGACAGCCACAGGAACACGGAGCTGTGCATCAGGCAGATGGTGAAGAGCATCCCAGGCTTTTATATTGCAGCTTGGAAAAGCTGAGACAGAAGCCTAGGAGCTCCTGAATGAGGCTTAGAGGTATCACCCAGCTGGAGATGACATGGGCCTAGTGTGGATTTTAGGGCAAGGTTCTTCCCCCAGAGGGTGCTGGCACTGCCCAGGCTGCCCAGGGAATGGGCACGGCCCCGAGGCTGCCAGAGCTCCAGGAGCCTTTGGGCAGCACTGCCAGGGATGGACAGGGTGGGGTTATTGGGGGTCTGGGCAGGGACAGGGGCTGGACTGGGTGATCCTGGTGGGTCCTTTCCAATTCAGGATATTCCATGATTCTGGTGGATATTTGTCTTGGTTTGGAAGGACAGGAGTCTGCTAAGGAAGGCGGGAGCCTCCCCTGAAATGGAGAATGTAAACCCTCCCCACCCCTCCACATTACTATACATTTTAAATTAAGGGGCTCTCAGGCATAAATATGGGAGCAGGAAATAACAGTTCTTTAATAGGGAAGGAAAATAAAGTATAAAATAAACAATGCAGTAGACTAGAACAACAGTGACAGAGTCAGAACCCAACCTGACACCCTGTGGGTCAGGGTGTTGGTGGCAGTGCCATTGGAATTGTGGCTCAGCCCTCCTGCAGTGTCAGGGGTGGTTCTGCTAGAGCAGGGATCCTGTAGAGAAGGATGTATTCTTCCTCTGAAGATCCAGTGGGAGAAGAGGCAGCTGCTGTTCCTCTGGGGAATCCAGTGCAGAAGCCGTGCTGGTGTCTCAAAACCTCTGGATTATATCTGGGTAGGAATGCTTGGCTCCTCCCTCTGGGCTCACATCTCCCAATGGGATGCTGTAGTTCTTATCAGACATTCAATAGCTGTTATCAGCAATGTCCCCTCCCAGGGAGGTGTGAATGTGGACACTCAAAGAGAGAGATAAGGCAAACTGCCCACTTGACAAAGGTAATCTGCCATATAGATGGTAATGGAAAACATCTTGCATTGCAATCTGGAACAATATTCCATGGCAATTAACTGGAGGATGGACTTGGGGATGTCACCAAGAAGGGGACGCGGTCCATGGCACGTGCCAGACAGTGTCTGGGAGGACATGAGGAAGAGGGAAGATGACCTTTCCAAGTGGCAAAAGAACATCTCCATGGCTGTTCAATTGTCATCACAAGGATCAATTTTCCCCCATTGGCCTGAGGTGTGTGACATTTCCTTTAAGTCCAGGTCAGAATTATTTTCCTTTGCTGTAAGACAGAAGCAGTTATAGAATGATTATTGCCTACACTGTGATGACAAAATGCTGCTGTCTAAAAGACCAAAGATCAGAAGATTACAAAGATCAGAAACCTCCAAAAATTGAAGCTGCAATGGCCAAAGCAATAAATGTGTCAGGAAAGGACAAGAGCAGGCAGAGAGGGCACAAAATCATGGAATTACAGAATATTTGGGTTGGAAGGAAGTTTTAAAGGCCATTTAATCCCAAATCCTGCAATGAACAGGTACCTCAGGTTACCCAGAGCTCCATCCAAAGTTTCTCCCTTTTCCTTTTGGGAACAGAAAGCAAAATCCTTCCATGGCCTCTGTGGTTTTGTGGTTGTCAGGGATTAGAGGGGATGGGCTGGGTGACACAGTTGTGCCACTGTCACACACACAGAGTGGTGGCTGCCAAGCCACAGCAGCCCTGTCCTGCCTGCTGGCAAGGCTGGGCACAGGTTCCTGCCAGCAAAACTGCTGCCCTTCCCTGGCATCACCTCCTCCCTGAGGACACCAAAACCTCAGGGTCAGGCCCTGCTTCTGTTGCTTATTTTTCTGTTCTTGTGCAAGCTCCTCTTGTACTGCTTCAAATCCCACTGTGGAAAGGATGGGCCAACACTGTCGCTATAGGACACGAAACAACAGGAGTGTGCACAGTGCTGTTCTCAAGGTGAAGAAAACGGGAAGTTTATTTTCTGACTCAAACATTTATTGTTTTCCAATAACGACAGTGGATTGGAGATTGACAGTGCCACCTCTCCAATGACACTGGTCAAACCAACAGTCCATCAACTTTCTCCTCCTCCAGAAAGGAATGCAAAACAATGAGTTATTTACAGAAAGTGTGTGAGAAAGTTCACTACAAGAATGTAAACATCAGAAAGCTTAGAAAATCTTAAAAAACCAGGGCGACACAACACCTTTGGAAAACTGGCTGCAAAATTCTATTCCTAGAGGCAGGAAGACAAAATTCTACTCAGGAGTTTTCCCCCTGGACTTCAAACATTCTCCAACCCTGTTCTGGGCCACTGAAATCTCAGCTCCAGCCATTGAACTGTGTGGGTTGTAGTGGTTTTGTTCAAAATGAGTCCTCATTTCTCCTCCTTGTGGAAATACGGTGAGGTTTAGCTGTGTTAGGTCTAGGACTAGGACCAGGACCAGGGCCAGGACTAGGACTACCTAGTGCTTTGTTTTCGTGCTGCACAGGGTTGTCTGATCTAAGTAGGCAATAAATCCAAACCCTTGGGCCTCTGTGGGATTAAGCAGAGTCAGAGCCAGGCACCTTCACAGCCCCAAACCCCTGGCTGAGGGACACAACCCTGGGCCCAGGGGGTTCTGGCACCGAGGGCTTTGCTGGGCATGGCTGGAGCTGTTCCAGCATCCACAACACTCCATCTGCAGACATCTCCAACCCAGCAGGCCCAAGGCACCCAGAGCAATCCTCCAGCACCCAGAACCACCAAATCTCACCTCAGAACACGCATTCTGCTGTTCATCCCTGTGAAACTGCAACCCTTTCACTTCCTGCAAAGCTTTGGAATGCCCACCCTTGTCTTGGTTTGAACAGACAGGTGTCTGCTAAGGAAGGCAGGAGCCTCCCCTGAAATGGAAAATGCAACCCCTTTTCCCTCTGGATTATTATTATTTTGAAGTTAAAAGGCTCTCAGGCAAAGATATGGGAGTAGGAATAACAAATGTTTACTAGAAAAACAGAGAATACAAATGCAATAGTACAAACAAAAAAACCCAACACTGCCAGAGTCAGAGCAGTCCCTGCCCCCTGTGTGTCAGGGGGTGTCCCAGCCCCATCCCATGGGGGCTCAGCCCTCCTGCAGTGCCAGCTGTGGCTCTGCTGCAGCAGGGATCCTGCACAAGGGGGGAGTTCTCCTCTGCAGCTCCAGGGCTGCTGCAGATGGGCCTGGGCTCCCTCTGGCCATGCAGGGCAGCAGAAAGCTGCTCCTCTGGCAATGCAGGGGGCAAAGGCTGCTGTGCTGTGCCAGGCTCAGATTGGATCCAGGTAGGAATGCTTGGCTCCTCCCCTGGGCACAGCATCTCCCCATGGGATGCTGGGACTGGATCAGCCCTGCAGGGACACTCAGTGGCCATGGACAGCAGAGATCTGCTGGAGGGAGGGTTGGCTGTGGGAGAGATAAAGGAAACTGCCCATGAACAGCAGAGAACTGCCCCAGCTCTGAGAGATGGGAACTGAGTGCACAGCCCAGATTAATCTTCCAAGCTAAGACAACTCTGCACCCGACACAGAGCAGTGACACAGAGCAGTGACAGTGCAGTGACACACAGCAGTGACACAGGGCAGTGACACAGTAATGACACAGGACAGTGACACAGAGCAGTGACACACAGCAGTGACACAGGGCAGTGACACAGGACAGTGACACAGAGCAGTGACACAGAGCAGTGACAGTGCAGTGACACAGGGCAGTGACACAGTAATGACACAGGACAGTGACACAGGGCAGTGACACAGGGCAGTGACACAGGGCAGTGACATAGGGTAGTGACATAGAGCAGTGACACAGAGCAGTGACAAAGTCCAAGCCTGGAGCTCCCCAAAGGTACCAATGGGGACCTTGGGCCCAGTCCTGTTTTCTCCCTGTACCTGCTGAAGCCCAGCCCAGCTCCAGGAGGGAATCAATTTCTATCTCCTGGATCCCCTTTGCTCTCCCTTCTCCCTGGTGGCCCCTCACTTTGCCTTTCAGTCCCTGAGCAGGGAGGTGACCACAGAGGGGTCCAGAGTGGTTCATGTCCCAGCTCCTCCATCTGGGTGCTTTTCCAGGCTGGTTCCAGCTGCACTCCCAGCACTGAGCTCTGCCCTTTGGAGCCCTCGGGGATGGTTCCTGGGGAGGATCCAGCTGGGCTCTGCGAGGAGGAGATCTGCACTGCCCCCAGAGCAGGCTGCTCATCAGAACTCATCCAGGAGTCAATCCCCATTGGGAACTGCACTGGGAAAGGATTGAAATAAATCACAGAATGATGAAATATCCTGAGCGGGAGAGACCTACAGGATCACCCAGCCCAGCCCCTGTCCCTGCCCAAACCCCCCAATAATCCCACCACGGACATCTGTTGGAACTCAGCACATCCCTCCGGGTGTCCAGAGTTGCTGAGGACTCTGTCAGGGGGCTCAGAGACCCTGGCACACAGCCCAGAACACCCAGGGATTTGATTATGACCCTTGGAGCAAGTTACCAGCTTTGTATGAGGACGTAAAAGTCACACAGGTTTGAAAGGTATAATAACAAAATGATCACAGGGTGATAATGTAGATTTTAGGATTTTTGGTATGGGAGTTATGGGGACAAGATGGAGGAATCTGGGTGTGTCTGGCCTCTTCTTCTTCTTCTTCTTCTTCTTCTTCTTCTTCTTCTTCTTCTTCTTCTTCTTCTTCTTCTTCTTCTTCTCCATTTTCTGCAGTGATGTTGGCACTTTGGGATTGGTTTAGAGTAGAAGTGCACTGTCTAACATAGGTGATGGGTATTGGGAATTAAGTGTAAGTATGTTATAGGTAGTTTGTAGTATAAAAGGACAACACAGAGTGCCTGTGGCTGCCCTGCTGAGCAGATCTTGGCTGGGCAGAAAGAAAATTTTATAGATAAGAATTAATAAACAACCTCAAGATCAAAAACTGAAGAGTCCAGCCTCGTACTTCAGATGCACGGGCCGAAACAGAGACATCCTGCACATCTGGGGGCAGCAATTATCAAACATCTACCTGAGAGGCATCCAAAGGCTCCTGGAGCTCTGGCAGCCTCGGGGCCGTGCCCATTCCCTGGGCAGCCTGGGCAGTGCCAGCACCCTCTGGGGGAAGAACCTTGCCCTGAGCTCAGCCTGAGCTGCCCTGGCCCAGCTCCAGCCGTGCCCTGGGTGCTGTCCCTGTCCCAGAGCAGAGATTGGAGCTGCCCTCGGGAGGAGCTGCAGCCCCTGGTGAGCTCTGAGCTCAGTGTCCTCTGCTCCAGCTCAACATTCCAAGTCCCTCAGCTGCTCCTCCTGTGGACCATCCCGACCCTTCTCCATCTTTGTATGGCAAATGTGAGGCCATAAAATCATCGTGTCTGAGCCCAACTCCTTGCAAAGCCACATCCTTTACATTCACCATGGAAAACCATTCCAGAGCCATCCCAACAGGCACTGGCTTAAGCAATCTGTAACAAGCACTGGGATCACGTTTCTTTCCTTCTCTGCTTTCCCAGAAAATTGGCAGGACCTGAAAATGAGCGCTTCTTTCTCTTTGGAAATTTGCCCTTCAGCTGGCAAACAGGGATTTATTTTGTTCCTGGGGCTCGTAGGAGGCTGAAATGAAAACAGCTCATTTTAATATTAGCCCTGATTCCTGTTCATGACCACCTTTTCCTGCCCAAACATCTGCTGGATCAGCACTGGGGTGTGGGACAGCAGCTGGCAGAAACAGCATTTGCAGTTTTACTGCAGGGGGGTGAGAAGATTTCTCGTTGGCTCCATACAAAAACCAGCAGCACTGAATTTTGATGTTGAAAAGAGAATAATTGCTCCTAAAATTGATCTTTACAGGCTTCAATATTTCCCCCATCACATTATGCTTCTTCCAACTGTGTCTTTTTACAGCCTAAGACAAATGACTTAAACATCAGGCTAATACAAAGCAGATTTTTCAGACTGGGAACATGTTTTCTTTCCGCGCACACGAGGCTGTATCCAGCGTGTCAGGCAGGACATTTTCATTTGGAGGGATTTGGTTTTAAGTGGGTGAGCACTGTGATTATTATTGAACAGCCTGACACACAGAGAATGTCTGGCTGTCCTGCTGTCAGCCCTGCCAACCCCGCACGGGAGGGATCAGTGCAAACCTCAGAAGCTCATTAAAAAACCCAGCTCAGGCTTTTGATGAGGTTGGGGAACTCTCAGAAGTGCTGAGTCCTCCCCTCCTCTATCTCGGCGCAGGATAATCACTCTGTGGGTGCAGGGAGACAATTAAGCTCATTAACATCTCCTTTCTTTAAAAGACTGAGTGCCAGCTGCTTGCATTCAACCACACAGCAGCAGCCAATTACCCAACGAGGGTTAATAACCCCAAAGTGTGCAGGGACAGGGAGCCCCTGCTGACAGGGACACTCACCTGGCCACCAGAAATAGTCACTGCTAAATAGTACTGGACACCTGAATTCATTAATTTCTCCTCATTAATTAATTTCTCTTCCAAATGAGTTCTTACAGCCACGATCAGCACAGCCATAGCCAGGTAGGATTAATGGTTGTGCTCATTCTCTCTCCTCACAGGGAGATTTGTGGCCTTTGGAGGATGTTATTTCTCAGCTTTTGTCAATAATATCCGGGCTTGCTGGGACTTTAACTCTTCCAAAGCCTTGAAATGGAAACTCCCTAAAGTCTCCTTCAAGCCAGAAGACCAAAAACACATCATGAAGGCTCCTTTTAATGCTTTTATTCAAACACAAACTGAGGTCACTTTGGAAATGGAGGATGCTCAGATCCACTGGGCAAGCCAGGATTTTAACTGAGGGGCTTGAGCGCAAACCACACTGAAAATCTGGGAAATCAGCTCCCAGCCCTGGCTGGGGGATCCAGCTCCTGACTGATACCTGGGACAGGGGAGAAGCTGCTCCAGCTCTGGAGGCTCCTCTGGGACCTGGAGCTCTCCAGCCTCTTTGGGATGCCAGGGAAGAAGGAGGGGAGATTCAGGGAGAAATAAATAAAAAGGAAACCATAAAGCTGAAGAGTTTCAAACCTGCTGGAGCAGTGGGACAGCACTTGGCAGGGAATTCCTGTGCTCAGGAATGCCAAGGTGACTGCAGTGCTGCTGGGGGGCAAGAAATACATTCTGGGGATCAGCTTTCCAAATAATATTAAATATCTGGATCCATTTCCCCACAAAGGGTGTGTGACGGTGTTCACAGGGGTCTTAGGATGAGGGAAGAGATGAGGATCTGACCCCATGTTTCAGAAGGCTTGATTTATTATTTTATGATATATATTACATTAAAACTATACTAAAAGAATAGAAGCAAGGATTTCATCAGAAGGCTAGCTAAGAATAGAATAGCAAAGAATGATAACAAAGGCTTGTGGCTTGGACTCTCTGTCTGAGCCAGCTGACTGTGATTTGCCATTAATTAGAAACAACCACATGAGACCAATCACAGATGCACCTGTTGCATCTCACAGCAGCAGATAATCATTGTTTACACTTTGTTCCTGAGGCCTCACAGCTTCTCAGAAGGAAAAATCCTAAGGAGAGGATTTTCCATAAAAGATGTCTGCAACGCAATCTCAGAATTAATTCCTTCTCCTTGGGACAAGCAGCCCAGCTGGGGGTCACAGCCTGCCTGGCACGGGTTGATTTGGGACCAAATGTCTGCTTGTCCTCCTCTTAGATGAGAATAATGGAGCTTTGGGGCAGTTCAGAATCCCCAGTCCTGGGCTCCAGGATCTGCTGTCCTGGGGGTTGAATTCTGGGAGGGCCCTGAGCAGGACCAGGTGTGGTGGGAGCCCAGGGAAGGCAGTGCCAGGCCCAACCATGGAGCAGAGGCTGTTCCTGAGGAAAAGGGGGGCAGAGAAAGCCTTTCCATGCTGCTTTGAGAGGAATTTTAAGCTCTGTTACTGTCACAGACACGTTTAATGAAAAATCCTTTCCTGAGGATTTTTCCTCCTGAGAGGCTGAGAGGCCTAAGGAACAAAATGCAAACAATGATTATCTGCTGCTGTGGAATGCAACAGGTGCATCTGTGATTGGCCCATGTTAGATGTTTCTAATTAATGGCCAATCACAGTCAGCTGGCTCAGACAGAGAGTCCAAGCCACAAACCTTTGTTATCATTCCTTCCTATTCTATTCTTAGCCAGCCTTCAGATGAAACCTTTTGTTCGATTCTTTTAGTATAGCTTTAATGTAATATGTATCATAAAATAATAAATCAGCCTTCTGAAACATGGAGTCAGATCCTCATCTCTTCCCTCATTCTAAGACCCCTGTGCACACGGTCACACTTTTACAATGTTTTTAAGCCCTTCTATACGGATTTTAAGGGAATCAGGTTTGGCTGCCTGGGTCCCACAAGGACTTGTGCCCCTGGTTGGTCCTTTCAGTCAAAAGTTTGGGAAGCATAAGAGATGCCCAGGACCAAACAGTCAATTCTTCCCATAAACTCCTTGAATACAAGGGAATATGGACACTAAGCCAAAGCAAGTTAATTCCCTAAGAGCTCAGGCAACACAGCTGCAAAATCCCAGGGATTTTAAGGCAGGGAAAAATGAAAATGGGGTAAAACTAAAGAAACTTTCAAAATTCCCAGGAAAAAAAAAAAAAACAAAAAAACAAAAACAAGATCTCTGGGCAGGAATTGAGCAAGTCTTGGTTCTGCAAAATCAAATCTATTAGGAGGAATCTCCAGATTGGACCAACCTGGACCTCTACTCCCATCACACAAGGGGCCTGTCAGAGAGCAAAAGCCCACAGGATTTAGAACCATTTTATTTCCCAGTTCTTACCTTTATGTGCTCAGAAATTTGGGAGGAAAGTTGTGCCTTGGAAGCTCCTGGAACATTTCCTCTTACATTGTTTCCCAGCATGAGTCAGGTCACTTTGTCACACGGGGATGGAATAATTCCATTTTTATCTCTGGGACCTTGGTTTGGTTCATCTGCACATTTCAGGCTTGGCAGGGATATTTTTCCCCCCTCTTTCTTTCCCAGCATATACAATCAAATCATCCAGAATCAGTATATCAAAAAAGATGATGATGCATAAAGCAGCAGCCCATTGCACAAACAATAAAACCAGGTAAAATTCAATATCCAGCACTAGCGAGTAATTCCAGCAGCAATTCCAAATTTATTGTCTTGTTTATTTATTCCATTGATGTCAATAAACATCACGTCCTTTCATGCTGACAAATCCATCTCCAAAAATTGTTTTGTTTCTCTTCCCTGGAGCCTTGCAGGGTCTGCAGGAGCCTAGGAATGGCCTGGGGAGCACAGGAACCACCACACAGGGATGTCCTCAGAGCATTCAGGGCTTTTCTGGGCTTGGATCCATGTGCAAAGGACAACACAATGGGAAGATTCACAAAGTGATGCTTTGACAGATGGGTTAGATGTGCTGAAGCCTCTGGTGGGATCCAGTCTGAGCCCGTGTGTCTTGGTTTGGAAAGCCAGGAGTCTGCTAAGGAAGGCAGGAGCCTCCCCTGAAATGGAGAATGTAAACCCTCCCCACCCCTCCCAATTGCTATAAATTTTAAATTTAAGTGCTCTCAAGCAAAAATACGGAAGCAGGAAATAAAAGTTCTTTCATAGGGGAAGGAAAAAAATTAAAGGTTAAAATAAACAATGCAGTACGCTAGAACAACAGTGACAGAGTCAGAACTCAACCTGACACCCTGTGGGTCAGGGTGTTGGTGGCAGTCCCATTGGAATTGTGGCTCAGCCCTCCTGCAGTGTCAGGGGTGGTTCTGCTGGAGCAGGGATCCTGTAGAGAAGGATGTATTCTTCCTCTGAAGATCCAGTGGGAGAAGAGGCAGCTGCTGTTCCTCTGGGGAATCCAGTGCAGAAGCCGTGCTGGTGTCTCAGAACCTCTGGATTATATCTGGGTAGGAATGCTTGGCTCCTCCCTCTGGGCTCACATCTCCCAATGGGATGCTGTAGTTCTTATCAGCCATGCAGGGACATTCAATAGCTGTTATCAGCAATGTCCCCTCCCGAGGGAGGTGTGAATCTGGTCACTCAGAGAGAGAGATAAGGCAAACTGCCCACTTGACAAAGGTAATCTGCCATACAGATGGTAATAGAAAACACCTTGCATTGCAATTTTCACCCTGGGGTCACAAACTCCTCCTTGATCCCTCCCTTCCAAAGGGAAGGGGGCCCAGGAAGGATTGTTTTGGGAATCCTGAGGGTGGGTTGCACAGGATGGATTTGGGGAGGCTCTTGGGGTGTTGAGATGTTGCGTGAGCATCACCAGAAGTGATGGGGCACAGGGGCTGGGAAGTGCCCAGCAGGAAAGGCCCTGGGGGTGCTGGTGGCAGCAGCTGGACATGAGCCCAGATGTGCCCAGGTGTGCCCAGAGGCCAAGGACAGCTGGGCTGTGTCACCCTGGGGTGGCAGCAGGAGCAGGGCAGTGCCCGTGCCCTGAGCTGGCACTGCTGGGGCACCTCCAGGGCTGGGGCAGCTCTGGGACCCTCCTGACAGGAGAGACCTGGAGGGGCTGGAGCGTGTCCAGGGCAGGGAACGGAGCTGGGAAGGGGCTGGAGCCCCAGGAGAGGCTGAGGGAGCTGGGCAGGGGCTCAGCCTGGAGCAAAGGAGGCTCAGGCGGCCCTTGTGGCTCTGCACAGCTCCTGCCAGGAGGGGACAGCCGGGGGGGTCGGGCTGTGCTCCAGGGAACAGGGACAGGAGCAGAGGGAACGGCCTCAGGCTGGGCCAGGGCAGGGGCAGGGGGGATTTTGGGATAATTCCTTCACTGAAAGGGTGGTCAGGCCCTGGCACAGCTGCCGTCCCTGGAAGTGTCCCGTAAACCTGTGGGTGTGGGCACAGGGGTCAGTGGTGAATATTGGGACAGTTGGGCTCCCTGATCTTCAAGGTCTTTCTGCACCTTGCTGATTCCAAGATTCCATGGTGAACTCAGATGCTCAGAGTCTCCTGAGCATTTTTTGGAATTGCAGCAGATTTCAATGAGCCAGCCAAGGACACTGAGGGGCAGCAGGGAATTTTAAAAGCATTACATTTAAAAACATTAAAATGTAAAGTTTTAAGAACAGCAGCAATCTCACCCAGTGAAGAGCCAGTCTGAGCACAGTTCTTTGGAGGCACATCCGGAACAGTCCTGAGAAATGTCTGCACCAGTTTAGGACCATGGTCCTAAACTGAAGGAAGGCAGATTTAGATTTTAGAAGAAATTCTTTGCTATGAAGGTGGTGGAGCTGAGGAACGTGGAGGCTCCATCTCTGGCAGTGCCCAAGACCAGGCTGGATGGGACTTGGAGCAGCCTTGGGAGAGTGAAAAGTGTCCCTGCCCATGGCAGGGGGTGGCATTGGATGATTTTTAAGGTTCCTTTCCACTTAAACCATCCTGGAATTCTCTGACTGATGCAGGGAATACTGGAAAAAGCTCAGCAGGATGTGGGAGTGTCACTGGTAGGGATTGGTCCTGAAATGTGTCAAAACTCTCTGTCCTTTGGCTTCCTGAAGGGCTTCTGGAAAATCCCAGGACCTCTTTGCTGCAAGACCTCTCTTAATTAAAGTCAGTCCTTAAAGAGCAAATTAACCTGAGAGATTAAAAATATGAAATATCCATTTTTTGGAGAAAGAGAACAACTGGAAAGGATAAAAGTTACATATCCCAAAGAAGGCTGGGGTGCCAGCCAGGACTCTGCATTCCCAGCAGGATGAATGCCATAAACTCCCTGGGTTTCTATCCCAAAATCCCAAGCCTTCAGGCAGTAACTGTGGGTACCCCAGAGCCTGAAAGTATCACAGTTACAACCCCGAATCTCTTAAATTTGCATCCTCCTGGAGAAAAACAGAACAACTCAGCAGCTGATTCAGCTGGAAAGTCTCCCCCAATAAGTTATGAAAACAGGACTGGGAACCTGCATTTTTATCATTCCAACTCTTTCTGGGGTTTTTTTTCTTTTTAATAAAACCCTGTTTATGATGGTGGATAAAACATTCCTGTCATCCTTAATAAAAGCCTTTACTAGCAATGTGAAAGGAGCGGTGAATGGATAAACTGTAAATCAAAGCACAGCTTGGAAACGGGACAGTTTAGCAAAGCAGCATTTCTGGGAGCTGCTGATGGCAGGAGATTACATTTTATATCAGAACAGATTTAAATTTAAGGGGAATTAACCCTCCAGCTCCACTGCAAAATCTTCCCAAGGCATCAAGGCTGTTTGAGTAAAGGAAGTTGTCATCAGTGGAAGGGAGGCGACAGGAAAAAATAACTGAAAGGGACAATTTTAACTGGATCTTCCTTACAGAAATGAGCTACAAAAATTGTGACCGGATTTTAATTAGGAGGCAAATTTTCTCCTGTTCTTTCTTGGCTTTGGGAAGATGGTAAGTGACAGTGTTTCAGGGATCCAAAAGCTGCTTCTTGCTGCAATGAGAACACTTCAATTTTTAAATCTTTCTGTAGGTGTCAGGAGAAAAATCTTTCTGTTTCTTGACGTTTGGACAGAGCCATGAGCTGGAAACAGTTGGTGCAAAACAGTTGTTCTCCCCTACCTTGCAAAGAGCTACAGGAGCTCTGCTGGGAAGGGACTGAGGGGAGGCGGATCACAAAATATTCCTGCAAAGCCACATAAAGTCTGAACCCCCAGAAACAAATGGGGAGATTATGCACCCTAAAGTCAAGACAGGAGAAAAAGCTGAGTTGGGACTGAAAATCATGACCAACACCTTGCAAAAAAAGATTTATTTCATCAATAAATTATTCTTCAATCCTCACTCCTTCCCAGTCCTGTGGGCTTGGATAAGTAATTCCAATAAATCAATGTGTTCACCCCTCTCTCTGCTGTGTTTCAGCCCAGGTTTGCTCTGGAAATCTCCAGGAACACGTTCAGAAGAGGAATTCTCTTCATTCCAGGGTGCTGGAGCCAGCCCAGATGGATCTGATGGCTCTGAAATCCTTCGTGCCTCATTGATTTCCCTGCTCCCTCCCAGCCCAGTCCTGCTTCCTCTGGCTCAATAATCCTTTCAAACCAATTCCTCTCTGTGTGGGGAGGCAAAGTTCCTTCCCCACTACCAGCATTACTTGTAGCAGTGTATGAACAACTCAGACTGCAGGGTGCACCAGCCATTGCTTCTGATCAGAATTTGGAATTCATCAAGGTTACTAAGATATAAACTGTGCTAAAATAAGAAAGAAGAAGCTGAGAAACCAAATTCCAGGACCACAAGAAGGAGATAACAGAGCTGTGAACCACCTGAACTGTGACCAATCACATATTCTGAGAAGTGCATGCAAAACACACAAACAAAGCAAAAGCACCAATAAGAAATGAGTGATCAGCATGTGCAGTAGAGTTAAAATGTATAAATAAGTACACAACATAAATAATAAACAGTTTCTACCTAATCATTTAGTTAGTTGTCCAAGAATCCTGAATTTCCCACAGCTGGTGATGGAAATTTCACCAAAATTCCTGCTTTCACTGGAAAAATGCAGGGATTTTTGGCAGACCCCGAGAGGTTGAGCTCAGAGCACTCCAGAGGCAGAGCTCATCCCCCCTGGCTGCCCCAGGGATTGGGGATTGTGTCTCTGTAAATTAATGCTCATCCTTGCTCTGCAGGTGGGGCACAAACACTGGCATGGGGTGGGAGCAGCTCCTGGAGCAGCCCTTGGATGTGCTGGGGTGGCAGGAATGTGGGAATGCCAGCAGGAATGTGGGAATGCCATGGGAATGCTGTGGGAATGCCAGCGGGAATGAGGGAATGCCATAGGGATGTGGGAATGCCATGGGAATGCTGTGGGAATGCCAGCAGGAATAAGGGAATGCCATAGGGATGTGGGAATGCCAGCAGGAATGTGGGAATGCTCTCAGGAATGTGGGAATGCCAACAGGAATGTGGGAATGCCATGGGAACGCCAGCAGAAATGTGGGAATGCCAGCAGGAGTGTGGGAATGCCAGCAGGAGTGTGGGAATGCCATGGGAATGCCAGGAGGAATGTGGGAATGCCTGCAGGAATGTAGGAATGCCAGCAGGAATATGGGGATACTGTGGGAATGCCAGCAGGAATGTAGAATGACATGGGAATGCTGGCAGGAATGTGGGAATGCCATGGGAATGTGGGAATGCAGGCAGGAATGTGGGAATTCCAGCAGGAATGTGGGAATGTGGTGTGGGAGCCACAAGGACATCTCCCCTGTCCCTTTTCAAGCTGGAAATGGTACAACTTTTAAAACCTTTTTAAAAGCTTTAGTCTGGGCTTTGTTTGCCTCTGCCCAGGGGGAAGGGAATTGAAATTTTCTCTTTAAAAGATTCTGTTACCGATGGTTGAGTTTTGCTGGGTGAGACCTGACAGGCTTCAACCAACAAAAAGAAAATTCCCAGAGACAGAAGATGCAAAGGAAGTAAAAAACCTTAACAAACATGAACAAAAACAAAAACAAAACCAAAAACAAAAACAAAAACAAGCCTTAACAAAACCTTGGGTGGTCAGAGACATCTGGGCTGGGAAAAGATCAATAAGAGATCCACAGAATGAGGACAAAATTAGCACCAAAGTAGGAGGGATAAATAATCAAGAGGGATCGATAACCAATAGGAGATTGAATATTAATTCTGTGCAATTTTGGACCAATGAACAACAGTTTCTTTGGGTTTTGTCTGTGCAAATCCATGAAAAATCTGGTAAAATACCAAGTGTGACAGGATGGTTTTCACTGCAAAACCCAGGCACGTGTGGATGGAATAATTTGCATTGCACATCCTGGCCAAAATAAAGTAATGCCTGATTCTCCGAACACTTGAGAAAATTTTGTTGGAGAATTTCGGGTTTTCCGTGTTTTGGTGACAATGGCACTGCATTCCTCATCCATAATTCATTCCCAGCACAGCCAAATGTGTTTGTAACTCAGTAGTGCCCTATCAGTGAGCCCCTGTGGTTTGTGTTATCCTCCTTTGGAGGGTTTACAAGCCTGGAACTGCTCAAGGAGAACCTGGGAAGGAGGCAAAACATAGGATTGGCTGGAAAATCCCTCTCCCACAGCAGCAAGAGTGAAAACTTCCCTGCTTGGACTTGGGAACTGTCTTATTAACTGTTGTGGGGTTTAGGATGAGGTGAGAGATGAGAACTGAATTTAGGTTCTTAGAAGGTTGATTTATTATATTATGATATTAAATGAGAATATTATATATATAATATAATATAATATAATATAATATAATATAATATAATATAATATAATATAATATAATATAATATTATATTATATTATATTATATTATATTATATTATATTATATTATATTATATTATATTATATTATATTATATTATATTATATTATATTATATTATATTATATTATTATATTTATTATATTTATTATATTTATTATATTTATTATACTAAAACTATACTAAAGAAAGAGAAAGGATACATCAGAATGAATAATAAAAACCCGTGACAGACTCTGAGAGTTTGACACAGCTGGCTGTGATTTGCCATTAATTAAAAACAATTCACACGCTGGGTAAACAATTCTCCAAATCACATTCCAGAGGAGCAAAACATGGAGAAGGTGAAGCTTCCCAGCTTCTCAGGAGAAGAAATCCTGGCAAAGGGATTTTTCAGAAAATATCACAGTGACAGGGAATGTCCAGTCCAGGACTGGTGGAACAAAAGGGATCCTCTCCCAGCACTCCTGTATTCCCTCCTAGAGAAACCCAAAGCTTTTGGTAGCTGAACGTTTTCCTCCTGGGATACTCCTGTGTGTATCCTCAGTGAAGAACAGGACCCACAGCTCCACTGCACCCATGGGGAGCTGATTACACTCAGAGAAAATAAAACCCACTGGCAGAAAAACTCCAGGGCTGCTGATTGCAGGGATGCAGATTTCAACATCTAAAAATCAGGGCTGGGAGCTCAAGCACCTGCTGCAGTTGAAGTTTTGCCTCTCAAACAGGAGCTGCTTAAATAATGCTAAGAATAGTGGAGGAGTATATAAAGATAATGAAGTGCTCCTGTTGGGATCCCTTTGACATGCAGAGAATAAGAACCCAGAGTTATTTTTTAATAAAAGGGGAACTCCTCCTGGATTTGATCTCACTCCCTCCCAAACCTTAAGACAAATACAGTTGTCACTAAATTAAGCTGTGAAGTCTTTCATTAAGCACCACCCTTGGGAATTAAAGATGTTCTTGGAGAGCTAGAGGAAGGAGCTGAGCTCCAAGAATGGAACAGGAGCAGGAATGAAAATATGGAAAAACACACCCAGATATTTAATCCATAAACCAACACAGACACTCCCAGCGGGTTGGGAAGGCAGTCACAGCCTCCCAGCACAGCCCTGGAGTTACAGCGAGGTGTAAAGACAGGGATTGTCTTCATTAAGTGAAATATTAATGAACAGAGGGAACAAAACACTCTAAACACAGAGAGCCATGGCAGCAACAGCAAAGAGGGATATTTGGGATAAAATATCCTGGAATAACTCAGTGAAGTGTCCAGACAAGAGTTCAAAGCATTCCTGCCAGGGTTCAGTGGCCACTGCAGCATCTGCAGGGAATTTTCCCAGATATCTGAGATGTCACTGTCATATTTTCTGAAAAATCCCTTTGCCAGGATTTCTCTCCTGAGAAGCTGAGAAGCCTCAGAGAAAAATGAAAACAATAATTATCTGATTGCTTCTCCTGTGTTTGGCTGCCTTGGAATGTGCTCTGGACATTGTTTACCAACTGGCCATTATTTGATTGGTTTCATGTGAATTGTTTTAACTTAATGACCAATCATGGTCAGGCTGTGTCAAGGCTCTGGAAAGAGTCACGAGTTTTTCATTATTATCTTTTAGCTTTCTGTCTGTATCCTTTCTCTATTCTTTAGTATAGTTTTAGCATAATATAATGTAATATGATATAATATAATATAATATAATATAATATAATATAATATAATAGCCTTCTAAGAATATGGAGTCAGATTCATCCTTCCCCCCATGATGGGGGACCCCAAAAATACCATATCTGAGACATTGAAAAGGAAAATTCCAGCCACAAAACATCGAAAAGTGGGAAAAATATCTGGCCAGAGAATGTCTATAGTGCCTGGTGTCCATCAGGGATTCTGGAGCCCAGGCTGGAATAACACCCATGGGAATGCTAGGGGAATTAGCATTATTTAAATATCTTGCAACACAGGATATCCACCTCATCCCCCCTGATGCCTCTTTGGAACACATCTGGTGGCTCAGGCATCCAGAGCTTCCTCAGGAAATGCTCCAGGCCAGGCAGAAAATAAAGAAGGTTTTTCACTCTCCTGTCAGAGGAGGAGATGGGGAGTGAGGATTTTGTTGTGTGCAGCTGGAACTTTGGAAAAGTTCCTGTTGGATGAGCCCCCAGAGGAGGAATGTTCCTGCCTCATCCAGAAAATCCAGTTGAGGGTCTCCAGGTTTCCCCGCTGCAGGACAATTCCCAGGCAATGGAAGCTCCTTTTTCCCTTACAGACAATCCCTCATTTCAGCAGGATCCTGGGAAAGTGTTCCAGAATTAGTCTCCACAGCAATCAGCATCCCAGCGCAGCATTCCTGACAAAGCACATTCTGGAGGAAACAGACTCAGCCAAAACAGCCCTGAGGCTGACAGAGCAATTTTACCTCTTTTTCTTGTAAAGCTCCTTTCTAACTATAATCCCTGCTGGGTGGGGTTTATTTCTGGGTACTCAGGATTGGGAGGAGCTCCAGGAGGGAAGCTTTTCTTTTTACTGGCTGGAATATTTTGATTATTCTTAAATTAAAATCAGCCTGATAATCCCTGAACTGTGCAGAGCTAGGGGTGTTTTATATCTTAAGGGTTTGCAAGGCTCTGTCTTAGGCCAGGTTTAAGTGAATGAAAGCAGTTGTTCTACCTTAAACCTGGTTTAAGTAAATGAAGCACCATAACCAGACTGACACCATCCCAAAGGATCTCCCCTGTTGTTAGGAAGGGAAGTTAATAAAACCTTTCATTTTGATTTGGTTTGTTTGGGTTTTTTTTTAGTTTGGGTTGGGTTTGAAGCAAGATTCAAGAGAACTGCTGGAGATAAGGCCAGAAATTCTCACATTTAACAGTAAAAATGTGTGATTTGGGTGTGACAGTGTGGTTAATTTTTGTGGTGGTGTTGTGGGTCCCAGGATGAGGTGAGAGATGAGAATTTACCCCAAGTTCTCAGAAGGCTGATATATTATATTATATTATATTATATTATATTATATTATATTATATTATATTATATTATATTATATTATATTATATTGCTATACTAAAACTATACTAAAGAAAGAGAAAAGAGACATCAGAAGGCTAGAAAAGAATGAATAATAAAAACTCATGACTGACCAGAGTCCCAACACAGCTGGACTGGGATTGGTCATTAATTAAAAACAATTCACATGGAATCAATCAAAGATGCACCTGTTGGTGAGCAACCTCCAAACCACACTCCAAGCAATCAGATAATTACTGTTTACATTTGTTTTCTGAGGCTTCTCAGCTTCTCAGGAGAAAAATATTGGTGAAGGAATTTTTCATAAAATACAACATGACAAGATGCAGAGCTGGTCAAAGGCATTTCTGCCCTGAGGAAGTGGCCAGAACTGTCTCATCAGGGCCTAGGATTGCTTCCAGTTGTGGCTGTGGATTAAAAAGCTTTCCAATATTTCTCAGTCTCTTCCTCCTCCTCCTCCTCCTTCTGCCCCCTTTAAGAAGGCCACAAAAATGAAGGAAAAGTGGTTCCAAATAGCATACCTGTGCAGGAAGCCACATTTTGATGCCAAGGCTTTGTTATTTTCCATCCTGCTGAAAATTGCAACGCAAGATGTATTCTATTTCCATCTGTATGGCAGATTACCTTTGTCAAGTGGGCAGTTTGCCTTATCTCTCTCTCTGAGTGACCACATTCACACCTCCCTGGGAGGGGACATTGCTGATAACAGCTATTGAATGTCCCTGCATGACTGATAAGAACTACAACATCCCATTGGGAGATGTGAGCCCAGAGGGAGGAGCCAAGCATTCCTAACTGGATATAATCCAGAGGTACTGAGACACCAGCACGGCTTCTGCACTGGATTCCCCAGAGGAACAGCAGCTGCCTCTTCTCCCACTGGATCTTCAGAGGAAGAATACATCCTTCTCTACAGGATCCCTGCTCCAGCAGAGCCACCCCTGACACTGCAGGAGGGCTGAGCCACAATTCCAATGGGACTGCCACCAACACCCTGACCCACAGGGTGTCAGGTTGGGTTCTGACTCTGTCACTGTTGTTCTAGTCTACTGCATTGTTTATTTTATCTTTTATTTTCCTTCCCTATTAAAGAACTTTTATTTCCTGCTCCCATATTTTTGCCTGAGAGCCCCTTAATTTAAAATGTATAGTAATGTGGAGGGGTGGGGAGGGTTTACATTCCCCATTTCAGGGGAGGCTCCCGCCTTCCTTAGCAGACTCCTGTCTTTCCAAACCAAGACACATCCTGAGCACTTTGACCTCTCCCTCATGTCCCAGGTATGAGGAAGACTCAGCAGCAATCCCAGAGCAGGAGGGCTGCAAACCCCAGTCCTGGCTGTGTGCAGAGTCCAGGGAGCAGCAGGAGGGCATTTCCAGCTGCACATCCATGGCACGGGATCCCATCATCCCAAAGTACAACCAGGGGTGCCAATTTTGCCCAAATCCTCAGGAAAAACAGGACAGAGCTCCTTCTACAGCCCCCCACCCAGAGCAGAGATCCTCACCTGTAGCATGGGGGATGTTTCAGACAGGGAAACCCAGGAAAATCAGGATCCTTGATGGGAGTGGAAAGGGATTTTGAAGGTTGAGGCCATTTTTGAGGCCCAATAACCACACAGGACCATTGGTGTGGTGACAGCTCCTTCTGCAGCCAGTCCGGAGCCACTCCTGGAGCTCTGGAAGAGGGAATCACAGAGTCTTCAAGGATGGGAACACTTTTAAGGTCATCCAGTTCAGCACTTCCAGGTCCACCACTAACCCAAGTCCCCAGGAGCCACAGAGAGGGGTTGGATAATGTCCAGGAAAGGGAATAGAGCCCCAGGAGAGGCTGAGGGAGCTGGGAAGGGGCTCAGCCTGGAACAAAGGAAGCTCAGGGGGCCCTTGTGGCTCTGCACAGCTCCTGCCAGGAGGGGACAGCCGGGGGGGTTGGGCTGTGCTCCAGGGAACAGGGACAGGAGCAGAGGGAACGGCCTCAGGCTGGGCCAGGGCAGGGGCAGGGTGGACATCAGGAGGAATTTCTGCATGGGGAGGGTGCTGAGGCCCTGGAACAGGGCAGGGTTGGAGTTCCCATCCCTGGATGTGTGAAAGTGACGGAAATGGGACTGGCAGCAGCCTGAGGGTCACTTGAAGCCATTCCATCAGACCCTCTGGAGTTTCAGGTGGCTTCCTGCAAACATTTATTTAAAATTTCCTGATTTTACTGGTAATGTTCTTATTGATCCTTCCCAGCTACTGGTTCTGCCCTGGAGAAGCCCAAAATCCCCAGGCGTGAACTCTGAGCCCACCCCAACACCCCCAGCAGCACCCACAGCTCATGGTGGTGCACACCCCAAGGAGAGGGGCCCCAAAATCAGCAGAATTATTCCATCCCCAGCATTCCATGGAACGCACAGGCTGCTGTGGATCCACCTGCTCTCACTTCCTGATAAGTGCAAGAGAACATTCCAGCCAAGGGCTGTGGAATGCTGACTCTGTTCACATTCTGCAGTTCTCAAACCAGAGCTCATTGCTGTGCTCATCACATCTGCCACTGGAATTCTGCATCAAACTCACCACCACTTCTGCACAAAATGGGGGGAAAATCCTCTTTTCTGCTTTAAAGAAGGTGTGGTAGGCAAAAATTGTGGGTTTGTTATGAGACGCAAGGTGGGATAAAAAAAGATATTTAAAAAATACACAGTTAGGAGCAGGTTTTTCCTCAAAAATAATTTTTCAGATTCTTTTTTTTTAATGAAAAACTTTTTTTCATGCATTAGTTGTCGCAGACATGTTTTATGAAAATCCTTTCCTTAGGATTTTTCCTCCCGAGAAGCTGTGAGGCCTCAGGAACAAAATGTAAACATTGATTATCTGCTGCTGTGGAATACAACAGGTGCATCTGTGATTGGTCTCATGCGGTTGTTTCTAATTAATGGCCAATCACGGTCAGTTGGCTCAGACAGAGAGTCCGAGCCACAAACCTTTGTTATCATTCTTTGCTGTTCTATTCTTAGCCAGCCTTCTGATGAAATCCTTTCTTCTATTCTTTTATTATAGCTTTAATATAATATATATCATAAAATAATAAATCAAGCCTTCTGAAACATGGGGTCAGATCCTCATCTCTTCCCTCTTCCTTGGACCCCTGTGAACATGGTCAGGTTAGTAGTCTCTAATAATGAAAAAAGGGAAATCTGGGGGTTGGCCCTGCCTCTGTTCATATATTTGGACAGGACATTTAAGCCTTGACTGAGTTCTCCTGTTCTAAGGGAGAAAGGGATGTGATAATTCAGGTGGGAAAGGCTTTTTGAGCTGTTGGAGAAGTTCATATTTAAGCCTGACCCAGGATCAAACAACTGATTTGGCAAGAGCCTCCAGTGCCTGGTGAGCAGGGAAAGACATTTCTCCACTGGAAAAACTCAGGGGATGAAGCTGGGATCTGCTGTTTGTCCAGCAGCTGCTGCTGGCACCAAGCAGGCTGCCTGGGAATCTGCCTGTTCATCCTCTGCTGGAAGCAGCTGGCCCTGCAATTAGCAGGGATTGAAACAATTAAAGGGAAAATGAGGATGGAGGCAGCACTTGCAGCATGGAGGTTCAGAGGGATGTGCAGGGTTAAGTACAGGGATCTGCGCTGTGGGGAACAGGGAAGGGCTGATTTTCCTGCCTTGATCAGCTCCTTCATGCTCTGGCAGCACTTCTGTGCTGCTGCTCCCTTTTCCTGGTGCTTTTGAGGGTCCTTTTCCCCAGTTCCACACAAGCATGTTGATATTCCTATGAAAATTGCAGCAAGATTTCTGCCTCTGCTGCTGGAGCAGGACACCTGGCTGGATTCTGCTTGGTGCTTTCCATAAAAGAGGAGAACTCCTTCCTGTGCGAAGGGATCTCTGGAGCTTTTCCTGGCATGACCCTCACTCAGGGTGGGGTCATTTTCAAAGTCAGTTGGGCTTGCTCAGTGTGACCGTGTTCACAGGAGTTCTTGGATCAGGGAAGAGACAGAGATCTGACTCCATGTTTCAGAAGGCTTGATTTATTATTTTATGATATATATTACATTAAAAGTGTACTAAAAGAATACAAGAAAAGGTTTTATCAGAAGGCTTGCTAAGAATAGAAAGGAATGAATAACAAAAGCTTCTGTCTCGGACAGAGAGTCTGAGCCATCTGGGCTGTGATTGGCTGTTAATTACAAACATCCAAGATGGGCCATTCACAGATCCACCGGTTGCATTCCACAGCAGCAGATAACCATTGTTTACATTTTGTTCCTGAGGCCTCCAGCTTCTCAGGAGGAAAAAACCCTAAGGAAAGGATTTTTAATGAAAAGATGTCTGCAACACCAGCCCAGAGTAGAGCGGGACAATCCCTTCCCTTGCTCAGCAGAACCAGCTGCCTTTGGAGAGCTCTATTTACCCAAAAGAGTCACAGCTTCCACTTTGGGTCTTGTTGGAGAGAAAAGTGTGATGTCTAGGAGACAAACATTTCCTGGGGTGCATAACAGCTGCTCCACCACGAGCTCCTGCAGCTCTGAACATGGTAAAAAAACCTCCTCTTTCATCTCTCAGGAGGTTCTGTTCCCATCAAACTCTGCCAGGCACTTTTCTGGGTTACAGAGGCTTCTGAGCTTCTGGAAACCCCATCCTAGATCTGCTTTTTTAGGCATCACCATTCCTTTGAAATTCCCCAGCAGATGGAGGCTGAAGCCCTGAATCAGTTGGCCCCGGGACAGCTCATTCCCAAGGTTCACGTGTAAATTTGCAAGTCTTGTGATTTGGAATAAAATGCCCTGGGACATCTGAGATCTCGGTCAACCCCTCCCTTGATTTTTTCAGAAGAAATTGCCAGAAAAAGCCCTCCTGACTTTAATTCCTGCTTTGTTCTGATGCATGTTCAGAGTGGAACATAATGGCTGCAAGTCCCTTTGCTCAAGGGCAAATTTATTTCCTGGCCAACATCTGGCTCCAGGCTCATCTTTCCTGCAATTTGCCAGTTGCTGGCATGAGGGAAAAGGAGAATTATTGAGCTCTTTCTCTGCTTGGATCCAATTAGTCAAAGAAAAGTTGCTGGAGGTAATTGTGATGCACTCAGGAAAGATGCAAATGTTTTCTCTCTGCCAGGTCCTTTCTGCCACAGCTCAGGGTAGGGGGTGGCACTGAGGTGATGGGGACACAGCCTGGCCTGAGGTCACCCACTCCAGAACCTTCTTTCACAAACACTTGGGGGGACAAAATAAGGATAAGTGGGGATCATACTCACCTGGGGTACCTCCATCAGCAGCTGGGGATGGCATTGGGTCACAGAATCATGGAATCTCCTGAGCTGGGACACACAAGGACCATCCAACCCAGCTCCTGTCCCTGCCCTGTCCCCAGTCCAAGCTGGGTGTCAGCTGCAGGAAGGCAGGGATGGAATGTCCTGGGCAGAGCACAGAGCTGTACCCTTCACCTTGAAGTCATGGAATTATGGAATATGCTGAGCTTGAGGGACCCCCAGGATCATCCAGCCCAGCTCCTGACCCTGCCCAGACCCCCCAACAACCCCACCCTGTCCATCCCTGGCAGTGCTGCCCAAAGGCTCCTGGAGCTCTGGCAGCCTCGGGGCCGTGCCCATTCCCTGGGCAGCCTGGGCAGTGCCAGCACCCTCTGGGGGAAGAACCTTGCCCTGAGCTCAGCCTGAGCTGCCCTGGCCCAGCTCCAGCCATGCCCTGGGTGCTTTCCCTGTCCCAGAGCAGAGATTGGAGCTGCACTCGGGAGGAGCTGCAGCCCCTGGTGAGCTCTGAGCTCAGTGTTGTCTGCTCCAGCTGAACATTCCAAGGGCCCTCAGCCTCAGGTTCCCCTCGAGACCCTCCACCATCTTCACAGCCTCCTTTGGGTGCTCTCCAATAGCTTTAGATCTGTCCCATATTGTGGAACCCAAAACTGAGCCAGGAGCTGCCCTTTCTGGACCAGAAGCTGTTTTAGACTTTGAATTCTCCTCTTTCAAGAAAAACAGGTGACATAAATCCATCCCAAGGATCCATTGGAAAGAAAGAAACCTGTTACCTTAATGTTATGTCCAACACAAAGACAGGACCATGGGACAGGGGGTCAGAAACACACAGGGACATCTCTGTCTGTCACAGTCAGGCAGAGCCATTTCCCACCCCCATCAAACCCCTGGACCTGTTATCCATGACCATCCAGGTCTGGGCTGGACAAACTAATGGCTCTGTTATCCATGACTATCCCGGTCGGCACAAACCCACATAACCCATGGCCTTGTTATCCATGACCATCCAGGCCTGGACAAACCCATGGCCTTGTTATCCATGACCATCCAGGCCTGGACAAACCCATGGCCCTGTTATCCATGATTGTGCAGGCCAGGCCTGGACAAACCCATGGCCCTGTTATCCATGATTGTGCAGGCCAGGTCTGGACAAACCCATGGCCCTGTTATCCAGGACCACCTAGGCCTGGTCTGGACAAACCCATAGCCCTGTTATCCATGACCATCCAGACCTGGACAAAACCACGGCCCTGTTATCCATGACCATCCAGGCCTGGACAAATCCATGGCCCTGTTATCCATGACCATCCAGGCCTGGACAAATCCATGGCCCTGTTATCTATGACCATCCAGGCCTGGACAAATCCATGGCCCTGTTATCCATGACCATCCAGACCTGGACAAACCCACGGCCCTGTTATCCATGACCATCCAGGCCTGGACAAACCCACAGCCCTTTTATCCAGGTCTGGGCTGGACAAACCCATGGCCCTGTTAAACCCATGGACAGGCAGGTCCTGGGTCACTGGGCACAGCCAGGAAACACCTTGAAAGTTAAGGAAAAGTCCTCAAAGTCCTTCTGGTGTTACCTTTCCATCCCTTTTCCTGGCCACAGATCCATCAGAATCCCTCATCTCCAGAAAAAGCCCTGGGAAAGGAAGAAGTTGAGGATCAAGGAGCAAGCCCAGCTGGTGCTCAGGAGTGCAGGTGCATCGCTGCACTCTGAGTGTTTTATAACTTCTTGCCAAGCCCTGCTCCCCATAATCAGATTATGAAACCTTCACTGAAGTTAATGCAAACAAACAGATCATGCGGAGAGCCATAAAAATAAAATATCATAATAAAACCCCTAAATCGAGAGCATCTCCTGTAAACAGAGCGCTGTAAACACAGTAATGTGTCTCTCTGCAACGATATTTGGTGAGCTATGGAAGAGTCCCAAGAGATGGCAGGAAAACACAGCTGTTCTCTCCTTGCAGGAGGTGAGGGATGGCTGCAGGGTCAGCACAGGCTCTGCTGCACTCCTGCAACGGGAACAGGGATCCCCATTAATGGGTGAGGCTGGAGGGAGCCCAGAGGGTCCCTGGTGTCCCCTGGTGCTCCCTGGGGCCATGCCAAGCCCAGGGCACAGCAGGGTGTGCTCACAGCTCTGCCATGGCCCCAGCGAGGAGCCCCCAGAGCCTCTCTGGGCTCTGCTCAGGGCTGGCACTGCCCAGGGCAGCAGTTCTGCCTCCTGGGCAGGGGCAGCTCCTGGGCTCAGGCCCTGCCCGTGGCTCTGGGGCCATGGCTGGGCCTGGAGCAGAGCCTGGGGCTGCCCTGAGCCTGCACACAGGGACACACTGGGGGACACACGGACACACAGACAGGGACAGACTGGGGGACACACGGACAGGGACAGACTGGGGGACACAGGGACACACAGACAGGGACAGACTGGGGGACACAGGGACACACAGACAGGGACACACTGGGGGACACACGGACACACGGACAGGGACAGACTGGGGGATACACGGACAGACTGGGACAGACACACAGGGACACACAGACAGGGACACACTGGGGGACACACGGACAGACAGGAACACTCAGGGACACAGAGGAGGACACAGGGACAGACAGGGACACACAGGGACAGACAGGGATGATCTGGGATTTGGAAAAGGAGGAGCTTTAGGCTGAGAAGCTGCAATGGAGGCACCAATGGTCCTTGCTAAGCAACTTTGCCATGCTTCCACATCTGTCCCATCATAGGCAGGGACAGTCTGGGAGAGCTCAAATAACATCAGGGAGAAAATGTTCTGTGTAGGAATCCTCCTGTCCAGGAGGCCCAAGAGGATCCATGGGCCCTGGGTGTGGAAAACCAGGAGGCCAATCCAAGGGGAATTTTGACTCTTGGCTAGGGAAAGACCTTTGCTAAGGAAGCACACCAGTACCATGTTTTCCAGGGGAAAAAATCATCCTGGAATTCAGGTGCTTCTGATAGGCAGCAAAACCCTGCTCCAACCCTGTGCAAGTGATTTCCTTGGAAATTCCACCCATAAATTCCACATTTGGGCTGTGCAGGTGATGCCAAAGGGTTCCTGGCACTGGGAGGTGAACACCAGGAGAATTCCACTGCCTCTGAATGTGATGCCAAAGGGTTCCTGGCACTGGGAGGTGGAGCTCAGGTGAATCCCAGAGGCCATGGAGCTGATGAGGGCAGAAGTTGCTCTGTCCCTCAGCCCTCCCCTGTGACAGACTGAGTTCCCCCAGGAATGGCAGATCCAAGCATGGAGATCCAATCAGGAGGGATTTCCCCTCCTTTTGCTTTACTTGGATAACTCCCTGACACCAGGTGTTGTCTCTGGGTAGAGAGGAAAGCTACTGTGCATTCCTGGGGACTCCCAGGTATTTCTCCATAGTTTTGTCTGCTGAGCACACCTGGAGCAGCCAAGTCCCTCAGACTGTGCCCTGCTCCTGTGAAATGTGAAATGCTCTCACCCTGGGCAGGTGCTTGCTGGGGTACCTATTGCTGATTCCACGACTTCTGGGGCTTCCCTGTCGGGGGAGACCCTCCTGGAGTGGTCTTGTGTCAGGAAAGAGACACCCACTGGCCGTTTTGGTCTTCAGGTTCTTGTTTATTATCTTATCTAGAGTTTTGCACGCTGTCCACACCAGACTCAGTGCACTGGAAAAACACCACAAAAATGGGCAACAATCTCTTGTTACAAGGTTTGTTAAAGCTAAACTATCCAATTAAGAGCTGACACCTAGATTATTTTCCCTTTTAAACCAGTGTTCCAGATTGCAATGCAAGATGTTTTCCATTCCCATCTGTATGGCAGATTACCTTTGTCAAGTGGGCAGTTTGCCTTATCTCTCTCTCTGAGTGACCACATTCACACCTCCCTCGGGAGGGGACATTGCTGATAACAGCTATTGAATGTCCCTGCATGGCTGATAAGAACTACAGCATCCCATTGGGAGATGTGAACCCAGGGGGAGGAGCCAAGCATTCCTGCCCAGATATAATCCAGAGGTTCTGAGACACCAGCACGGCTTCTGCACTGGATTCCCCAGAGGAACAGCAGCTGCCTCTTCTCCAACTGGATCTTCAGAGGAAGAATACATCCTTCTCTACAGGATCCCTGCTCCAGCAGAACCACCCCTGACACTGCAGGAGGGCTGAGCCACAATTCCAATGGCACTGCCACCAACACCCTGACCCACAGGGTGTCAGGTTGGGTTCTGACTCTGTCACTGTTTTTCTAGTGTACTGCATTGTTTATTTTATCCTTTCATTTTTTTTCTTTTCCCTATGAAAGAACTGTTATTTCCTGCTCCCATATTTTTGCCTGAGAGCCCCTTAATTTAAAATTTGTAGCAATTCAGAGGGGTGGAGAGGGTTTACGTTCTCCATTTCAGGGGAGGCTCCTGCCTTCCTTAGCAGACTCCTGTCCTTCCAAACCAAGACACCCAATAACTGATCCCAAAGAGCCCCCAATGCAGATTTTCCACCCAATTACAAAATGCCCCTCAAACCCATGGAGAAGAAGAAGGAAGAAGAAGCGTGAAGAAGAAACCCAGGATAACACCTTGTGCCCTCCATCTTGCCTCCATCCACAACATACTAAAAATCACAAAACCTCAATTTCTCACCAAGTGATACACCTACACTACTCTCTACAATCTACTTCACACTTTTGTGGATTCCAGTCTATTCTGGAGTTTAGGAAAATTCTTCCATGGATGAGGATCAAAGTCAGTCCTCCCCTGGCGGTCAGGGCACCCCAGAGCAGACAGAGAAATATTCCCTTTACTGTGGGTTTGCATGGGTGCTGACCTTGATGTGTCACATCACTGGGAAATGCCATCAAATATGACCTCCAGCTGCTCTGGTGGCATTGTGGCAGTGATGCCACACCTGGCAGGTGACAAAGGTGGCAGGGACACCCAGCTGTGCCAGCACTTCACAATGTGTGTCCTTTAGGGGGTGACATAGACACTGGTGTGCAGGGACTCAAAGAGCTCCTGGACACAATTTGTGGTTAAAAAAAATGTAAAAAAAATTCTCTGTTCTGAAATGTGAAATCCTGGGAATTCTCACTAAAAATTGGGCAAACATCTCTTCCCTGCAACCTCATGTGTGTCTTCTGTGTACTCCTCACTCACTCCCAGCTTTAGAGCTTTGGGAGCACTTCTGTCACCATTGTGCTCCAGAATTGTCCCCTTGAGGGGGCTGGACACAGAGAGTGGCACTCAGAGTGGCAGCACTTCCAGAGCCATGGGAGAGGATTCTCCATTCCCGGGAATGCCCAGGATGGGGATTGGAGCAGCCTGGGGTAGTGGGAGGTGTCCCTGCCTGCGGAATGAGATGGGATTTAAGGTCCCTTCCAGCCCAAACAAGGAATTTTATGATCCCATGATTTAGTGCCTCCCAGCTCAGCAGAATTTCCCCATCTCTGTAAGAGCAGAGCTGAAATCTTCAGCTAAAGGGCAGCTCCCGTGTCCTACACCAGGGAATCATTTCCATCATCCTCCCAAGGAAAAATGGCTCAGGACTGCTCCTTCCCTTCCCTCCTCTATTCCCTGAGGAGCTCTGTTCTGTGAGGAACCTTGAAATGATTGGCTCCTGCCAAAGCCTTTAGCAGAAAAATGGGACTTTTCTAATCAAGACCCAGCAATTATGCAAATTGCAGAGACAAAATGCTGATAAGAACAACAAAAATAATTCTGCCAATAATTATCACATTGAGCTTTGCTGCTTTTTACTAAAATCTTCCACTTTTCCAAAGAAATTGCTGTTTGGACGCATGAAAAAATTAAAATATTGCTTATAAACTGTACCTGAAAAATATTTCATGACCCCTGGGTATCTCTTTAGTGTCTGTAAGACCCAGAGAATGAATTGTAGGAGTTTGTAGCAGCAAAATCATTGCAAGACATGAAGAGGGAGCAGAAATAATTGAGGTCTGGAGGGGCTGAATGCAGAAATGATTAAAAGAGATACTTATGGATAACAACTCGAGATGGAATATAATCACTTTCTTGGAGGGCATGGAGAACAAAAAGATGGGATTTGTTTAGCTCTGCACATTGGGGCATAATTAGAAGTAATAGGATTAAATTTCTGCATGGAAAATAATCTGATTATCAGGAATCATTTGGAAATGAACTGTGGTCTCCAAAGGGTTAATTTTGGCTTCAAGCTCCATTCTCCTCCTCCCTCCAGGCACATTCCTGGCTGGGGCACTTCCAGCTGGTCCTTTTGTGGGGCATCCCCCTGGGAGGAGCTGCTCCAGGCTCCCTCTTTGGAAGTGTAGCTTAAATCAATCTTTTTTTAATAGGAATTAATTTTTTTCCAGAATTTTAGTTATTTAATTTTCTCAGGGAGAGTGAGGTTTGTTTGCATTCCTGCTCCACAATTTTCAGGGCCCAAAACTTCCTCAGAAAGGGCTGTCCCAGGAAAAGGAGAGGCTCAAAGCTCACTCAGGGGAACCAGGGCAGGGTTTGGGGAGTTCAGGGAGAATTCCCTGAGATAAATCCCTGACTCATGGACGTGTTTCCATGAGCAGGTGGATCCGAGCTGTTTCTCCTCCTGGAAGACCTTGTGGAAGAAGGAAAGGCACAGTGAAACGTAATGGTCTCATTAAAGTGCTGAGTGATTTTTATTCACCCCAGAATGATGTTCTTCCTGAAAGACACGATTATTTCCAGGACCTCAGGCAACTCCAGATGAAGAGATGTCTGAATCCATAATAAGCTGGGAAGGCTTTTCTTCCAAGCACTCGTCCAGCCTGACAGCAGAGCAAGAACTCAAGGTTTGGGGTGCTTTAGTCAAGGAAAATGCACCAAATGCAGCCAAAAAGAGGGAAAATAGATATTGGATATCAGGTTTTTTAGGGTGGATCCATGGAAAGGGTGGTCAGGCACTGGCACAGCTGCTCATGGAGTCTGGTGACTGGTGGAGTCACCAAAGCCATGGGGATGTGGCACTTGGGGCAAGGGGCAGTGGTGGCCTGGGCACTTTGAGGTTTGATGATTTTTGGAGGGGTTTTCCAACCTGAACAGTCTGGGGACACCAGGAGCAGCCAGGCGCATCCTGCAGCTCCCAGATTCCCAACTGGGAGAGTCACTAGGCTGCACTGGGCTCTTCTGGGGCTGGCAGGGACAAGAGGAGGAGGGGAAGAAGGAAAATGAGGAGGAGGAGGAGGAAAAGGAAGGAGGAGGAAAAGGAAAAAGAGGAAGAGGAGGGGGGATGATTTGATCCCAGGATCTCTCCCTGTTCCCACACTGGGATTCCCCAGCTCACACCTCTGTCCCTGTGATCCTGGCAGGGCTCAGAAGCCCCCAGGGTGGGGTGTCGCAGAAATCTTTTATGGAAAATCCTTTCCTTAGCATTTTTCCTCCTGAGAAGCTGGGAGGCCTCAGGAACAAAATGTAAACAATGGTTATCTGCTGCTGTGGAATGCAACAGGTGCATCTGGGATTGGTCTCATGTGGTTGTTTCTAATTAATGGCCAGTCATGGCACAACTGGCTCAGACAGAGAGTCCAAGCCACAAGCCTTTGTTATCATTCTTGGCTATTCTATTCTTAGCCAGCCTTCTGATGAAAACCTTTTCTTCTGTTCTTTTAGTATAGTTTTAATGTAATATATATCATAAAATAATAAATCAGCCTTCTGAAACATGAAGTCAAATCCTCATCTCTTCCCCAGTCTGAAAGCCCCTGTGAACACCATCACAGAGGGGATGGACAGGAGGAATTCTGCTCCTGAGGAGCTGAATCCAAACCCCCTGAGGGTCCAGGGCTGTGGGCACAGCACCATTTCCCTGATTCCTGGGGCATTCCTTACTGTGGGACCTGCCCCCACCGGGATCATCAAACCTCTCCTTGCCCCTGGAGCCCTCCCCCCCTCCTGAGCAGATCTCAGTGCCATTCCCTGCCTGCCTGGAGCTGTAAAACTGCAGCTTTACTGCAGCAGCTGCTCCTTTACAGCCCCTGCTAAATCCTGGGCTGCTCCCAAACCACTCTTGGGCAAAGCCTTTCCTTAGGGGATGGGAAAACCACCCAAGGTCGTCTGTCTGCTGCAGTCACAGCAGCTCTGTCCTGCTCCTGATGAGGCAGGCTCAGCTCTGGAATCACTCTGGGCAAGGCATTTTCCTCTGGATTTGGATCACTGCATTTCCTCCAACCTTCCCTGGTTTTTTCCAGCCTTTTGGAAGGTCAAGGCTGGATCTGTGAGGTCCCAGCTCTCCCTAGGGAAGGGGAGATGCACAGGAGCTGTCGGGACACTTGTGTGGCAGCAAGAACATAATAAATTAATAATAATGGCCCTAACGAGGTATATAATTGGAATTTGGGGGCATTTTGAGCTCCTGGATTTCCACAGGAAATGTGAAGCTAAACAAGAATGTCTGCTGAGGAATATTTTGACATTCAGGAATAAGCAGGTCCCAGTGTTTGGTGCTCAGAGCTAGATGTGACTCCAGCCCTACTGTAAGGAACAAACAACAATAGTAAAAGGTCTGGAAAGCCAAATAAATTCATTTTTCCATGACAAGAGGGTTTCTTCCCTACAGTCTGAGAAGCCCCAGAGCTCCTCCTGTGGAAACCACATTGGAATTTTAGCAGCGTAAATGATGTCTCACTATGAAACAATTATTGTTGTTTTTTCTCAGTTTCAGGCGTTCCTCCATGCTGAGGGTGTCCCATATTTTATGGAATCACTATCCCAGAGTATGGATTTTTCTTGCTTGGAGCAATAAGAGAAAACAAACAGTGGGATTTACCTTCTCCTGTGGGAATTCATTTTTAACTCCTCGCACCCTGTTGGGAATGTTCTGTTGAGTGTTATCACTAATGGTTTTGATCTGTTGTTTCACCTCTTATTCTATTTCAGAACAATCTTTTTTTTTTTTGATATTTTGGAAATTCTCCTGACATATTCCTGAGATAAATCACATCCCTGTCCAAGTCTTCTCCTCTGATACATGAAAAATAAAACTAGGCTTTCTTGGGTGAAGAACTGTCATGAGAATTTGATATTTAGTATGTAGTCATTGTCCCACTAAGGAAAAAACTTTTATTATGACGCAAAATTCATGTTTTTATATAGTAGGATGGAAAATTGAACTTCTAGGGTTTTTTTGTTGATTGGGTTTTTTGTAACACGGGTGAGGTTTAGGGACAACTTTATATCCCTTTCTAATATAATTGGCCTTTTTTTAACCCATGTCCTGTCCCCAAAGTGACATCAAATTTCAGGGAGGGATCAGAAATGGAATTTTATTTTTGTATACTGAGTGCCACCAGTGAGCAGAGAAACCCACACACTGAAATTCTGGGGCTTGTAGGGCCCCTTCTCCAGGAATTCCACCCCAAAACCATGGCCATCTCCTGGAGAACATCCACATTTCCCACATTTTCCACCACCCAGAACAAATCCCTGTGAACCAACACTGCTGGCTGAATTCCACTCTGGAGCATGGCTCTTCCATCCTGAACATTTGCTCATCCATAAAACCCAAATCAACAACAACAACAACAAAAATTAAGGATGGGGAAGAATCAATGTAAGAGTGCCATCTGGTGACATCTGCCATGGACCAGCCACAACTTCTCCTGCAGTGCAGTGGGAAAAACAGGGAGAAGAGAGGTCACTCTACAGGAGTTTCCCCAAACTGATCTATTTTCCCAACAAAAATGGACAACAAAACAGGAGACTCCAACTTGGTGGCTGAGGGCTAAAAATCCGCCCCCAAATGTGCAAACCCAGGTGCAAAGTGGCTGTTTAATATTCATATCCATGCAAATGAACTCATTGTCTTTGCAAATGGGTAGTTAGGAATGTTGGAAATGGGATTGGGATAATTAGGGACATTGGGCATGGGTTTGGGAGAACTGCGCCCACAGACCTGCCCTGCTGGGCTGGAGCAGGCTGAAAAGCTGGGACTAGGTCTCCCCTTGATGTATTTAAATATTAACTTCTCATGTTTATGCAAATTCCTGCCACGCTTCAGTGTTTGGAATCACAATGGCGACAACTTGAGCACGACCTGATATCAGTTCTGACATGGAGAGGCTCTTCCTCTCCAAAAGAGGTTAATTCCTATCACCCATCGAATCCAGTTTTCTCCTGGTAATCTGCTCTCCCTACAAAGCAGAAGTCCAGGATGAGTTCCAGGGAGAGGCTGCTTGCAGTTCTCTGTTTTTCGTGGATATTTCCACATTGTCTCCACCTGCAGGAACACACAAGACCTTTCTTATTTTTAAAGGCTTTGAGTGGAGTTTTGGCTCTGCTTTGGGTTTGAGAGCCTGAGGAGCCATTCTTCCTGCTAGAAATAAGGATCAGCCTCAAATTTAGGGATAAATAATAACCTCCTCCAAGAAATCTGGGAAAAACACAGCAATGAATGAATGACTTTTGGGGGGGGATTGGTTGCATATTCCTGCTCTTCCAGGAAGATGCACAGGAGCAAACACTGAGGTGCTCCCCGGGAAGGTTTGGGTGTTTGGCACCACGCAAACCAATCTCCAGTGTGGGTGGGAGTGGGAATGATTCAGGGATGTTGAAGATTGCAATGCAAGATGTTTTCCATTCCCATCTGTATGGCAGATTACCTTTGTCAAGTGGGCAGTTTGCCTTATCTCTGTCTTTGAGTGACCACATTCACACCTCCCTCAGGAGGGGACATTGCTGATAACAGCTATTGAATGTCACTGCATGGCTGATAAGAACTACAGCATCCCATTGGGAGATGTGAGCCCAGAGGGAGGAGCCAAGCATTCCTACCCAGATATAATCCAGAGGTTCTGAGACACCAGCACAGCTTCTCCACTGGATTCCCCAGAGGAACAGCAGCTGCCTCTTCTCCCACTGGATCTTCAGAGGAAGAATACATCCTTCTCTACAGGATCCCTGCTCCAGCAGAACCACCCCTGACACTGCAGGAGGGCTGAGCCACAATTCCAATGGCACTGCCACCAACACCCTGACCCACAGGGTGTCAGGCTGGGTTCTGACTCTGTCAGTGTGGTTCTACTGTACTGCATAGTTTATTTTATCCTTTCATTTTTTCCTTTCCCCATTGAAGAATTGTTATTTCCTGCTCCCATATTTTTGCCTGAGAGCCCCTTAATTTAAAATTTATAGCAATTGGGAGGGGTGGGGAGGGTTTACATTCTCCATTTCAGGGGAGGCTCCTGCCTTCCTTAGCAGACTCCTGTGTTTCCAAACCAAGACAAGGGATCATTCCCAAGATGCTTTTTAAGGTTCAGGAGGGCCATAGGTCTGTTGGAAAGGGCAGAGCTGTCCTACAGCAGCTCTGAGATTGGGTTTGGGCTGGCACAGCTGCAGGGCAGGGGAGAGGCTCTGCTGGGAGCCCAGCTCAGGTTGTTGCCTCATTTTTTAAATAATTTGGGATTTGGGGCAGGTCCAAATCTAAGCTATCACAACCCCTAAAGGACAGGGGCATTAAAAGTGCTACAGGAACACCCTACAGTCATTGGGCTATCCATGAATAAAAGGAGAACCTTAATCAAACTGGAAATAGTCCTGGAGCAGACCTACGAGCAAATTCCAGTGTCCCTGAAGTGTCCCCCAGGTGTGGCTGTGCCAGAGTGGAGCTCCCGTTTCCAAATCTGAGATAAGGTGCCAGCAGAGGACAAAACTCACCTGAAATGAGGTGCCCTGGGAGTGTGCTTCACTCGCTCCACGGAGCAGGAGATAACAATCTCTGCCGTCTCCTGCATGCTCAGGGCACAGGCTGGGAATCCTGCTCCCAGCACTTCCAAATTCAAAGGCATTGATGGAAAGTCCCATTTTATCAGGGTCCTGCCAGGTTTTGAATCAACTCAGCAGTTCTGGGAGTTGAAGTCAGCTCTGCCAATCCCTTCCCAACCCCAGAAGGTGCTGAAAGTCCTTTCAAGTGGCTGCTTCATCCTGAGCTGAAAGTTCCAGCAGGGTCCTGTAACCTGCACTCATGGATCTGAGACAGCCTCAGTTTTGCTCTTCCCAGCCATGGAACAACAATTCGTAGCAAGAATTCCATCAGACATCAGATTTCCACTGAAAGGAGCCTCATCTTCCAGCCAGGGATGGAGACATTGGGGTCTCCATCTCCTGCAAGAGAGCCCCATTCCCAGGAATCTGTGTGGCCCCATCCCAAACCAACCCATTTTCCCCTTCCAGCATCACCTCCTGTTCCTCACAGACCCCTGACCCCAGGGATCCTGGCTCTTGTCCCTGGCCACTTTCCTCAGGAATAACTCAGCCTTTCCACCCCAAAGTTTATTTAAAGGTGATCCCATGATCTCCCAGCTCAGATGGATTCCTGTCATTACAGAGAATTTAGGACACGGAGATGGGCAAAATATGACCTCAATTTAAGTCCATCGTTTTCTCCTCCTGGAATTGCTCAGCTGGAATAAATATCATTAGCCAGGCCTGGGAGAGTGTCTGAGGGAGGATTTTGCAGCACAGACCTGGAGTGGAAGAAATGCAGCAAAAATCCTCCCTGTCTGACAGGAACTGGGGGAAAATGGAAGCAGAATCCCCAGAGGTCCAGTGGAGACCCTGAAGAGCTGAAAGTTGACCTTTTTTTCCTTTCTGTTCAAGAAGAAATTTCATGGTTGGCCTGAAAAATTGCACCAGCAAAAGAAGAAAAGGGTTTACTTTGTGGGAGAAGGAACAAAACAGTGCCAGCCCAACCAACCCCCCTAAAAATAGTTCCACATTAACCTGAATGTAAATATTTTTTCAGGTTCATTTGGTTGTACTTGGCCAGCAAAGTGTAAAGACACAACAAAATTTTTCCTGCTTTTTATATAGGATTGTATATAAGAATGGGGAGGGAATGAACAACTTGGTCACAAAATCAGGGTGCAAAGAGGAAGGAAGAATCCCTCTGCTGGATTCTGTGTAAAAGGATTGCAGGGGACAGCAGAACCATGGACAGCAACGACTGGAGAGGGGAGAAAAGAAACCGGAACTCAGTGATGGATTTGGAACAGAAGTGTTGAGCAAGGCTGGGCTTGCAGAGGGAATCTCCTGAGCTGGAAGGGACCCCAGGGATCATTGATCCAGCCCCTGGCTCTGCCCAGACCCCCCAACAACCCCACCCTGTCCATCCCTGGCAGTGCTGCCCAAAGGCTCCTGGAGCTCTGGCAGCCTCGGGGCTGTGCCCATTCCCTGGGCAGCCTGGGCAGTGCCAGCACCCTCTGGGGGAAGAACCTTGCCCTGAGCTCAGCCTGAGCTGCCCTGGCCCAGCCCCAGCCATGCCCTGGGTGCTGTCCCTGTCCCAGAGCAGAGATTGGAGCTGCCCTCGGGAGGAGCTGCAGCCCCTGGTGAGCTCTGAGCTCAGTGTCCTCTGCTCCAGCTCAACATTCCAAGTGCCCTCAGCTGTCACAGACATCTTTTATGGAAAATCCTTTCCTTAGCATTTTTCCTCCTGAGAAGGTGAGAGGACTCAGGAACAAAATGTAAAGAATGATTATCTGCTGCTGTGGAATGCAACAGGTGCATCTGTGAATGGTCCCATGTGGTTGTTTCTAATTAATGGCCAATCACAGCCCAGCTGGCTCAGACAGAGAGTCTGAGCCAGAAGCCTTTGTTATCATTCTTTGCTATTCTATTCTTAGCCAGCCTTCTGATGAAATCTTTTCTTCTATTCTTTTAGTATAGTTTTAATGTAATATATATAATAAAATAAATCAAGCCTTCTGAAACATGGAGTCAGAACCTCATCTCTTCCCTCACCCTGAGACCTCTGTGAACACCATCACACTCACCCTCCAGATCCTTCCCCACCTTTGTGTCCCTCCTAGGGTGCTCCCAATGCCTTTACATCCTTCCTCTGCCTCAAACTGCCCCCAGGGATGGGAGGTGAGGGTGCAGTGAGCGCTCAAACACGGGTGGGGAATGAGAAGAGCACAGGGAGTTGTGGCAGGGGAAGATTTGGGAAGTGCTGAGATGAAAGGGGAGGTGACCCCTGCAGAGTGTGCAGGGGAAAATGTCACAGCCTGTTTGTGTCTGCAGAGCAGGGAGGGGACAGAGGAGAGAGGGGAGAGAGAGGAGAGAAGAGTCCTTGGCTTTTGTATTACAGGAAAGGGCCAACAGGAACCAGCTGGAAATGCAGCGGATCCACAGCATCCCTGATTTCCAATTGCCAGCAGAGCTGTGAAATTCCAGCTCCCACATTCTCTTGTGGAGGTTTTGGTCTCCTCCAAAGACAGGGAGAGGGAGGTCAAGGGTGGAGGAGGCATTTGGTGAGAAATGTTCTCTCAATAATAATTGCTTTAACCTGGCTTAGGAGATTGTTTGTGTGAGCTCATTGTGGTGGGCACTGGGTGACCTCAGCCTGAGAGCTTTTGGGAGAGCAGCTCCCAAAGATACAGCCCAACACTTTTGGCACTGGAATGTTCAGGACCCTTGGGATTTGATCTTTGACAGATTTCCTGCATTTTATATTTACTGCATCAACCAACTCAGTGCTACTCAATATTTGTTGGTCTACAGCAAATTTGCTCCCAGGCAGAGAGGAGGATTTAGTTTGAAACACAGGAAGAAAGTCTGGGAAAAATAATTCTGTGGCATAATCTTCCCTTGGAATTGGCTGTAACTGCTTCCAGCCATACACATCCACCTGATCCCATCATTTTTCATCATGGATTGTGAGAGTGAGAGGGAGATGTGCAGTTGGAGGGCTGGGAACTTCCTTTTTTATTGTAATAAGTTCCTCTGAAGTGTCTCAAGAACTTGTCCATAAACATGATAGATTTCCTGGGAGAGTGTCTGCTGCACTGAAAATCATCCCCAGCTTGGGGAGGTCTTGCTAATTCCTCTTGGAGCAGATGTAGTGGAGTCTGCAGGCCTGGCTGTACATCACTGCTCTGGGGACTTCTGGCAGAGCTGGGAGCTTGATGAAGCATGTAAATGGACTTTTTGCAGGATCCCATTTTCATCCATCACTCTGGAATAGGGATGTGCTAGAAAAGCAATCCCTGGGAGGGGGGAGCTGCTGTTGGATCTGTCCTGGAATGGGATAAGGGAGGTCTTTGGGCCAGGGGCTGGCTGGGCTCTCATTCCAGGCTGGGAGCACAGCACGCAGGCTCTGGAAGGTCAGAATTCAAATTCTCAATGCCAATATTGGTCTGACAACTCACACTGCCCACACAACATGATATGGTTTAAGTCTGGGGAAAAACACAAGAAATAACCCCAGGTTTGGTCAGGAATTCAACAAGACAGGACATTCCCAGGGGGCTCAGGGAGGGTGACTGGGATGGTGTTCACAGAAGTTCTTGGATGAGAGAAGAGATGAGGATGTGACTCCATGTTTCAGGAGGCTGATTTATTATTTTATGATATATTACATTATATATATTACATTAAAACTATACTAAAAGAATAGAAGAAAGGAATTAATCAGAAGGCTGGGTAAGAATGGAATAGGAAGGAATGATAACAAAGGTTTGTGGCTTGGATTACAAACATCCAATATGAGACCAATCACAGATGCAGCTGTGGCATTCCACAGCAGCAGATAATCAATGTTTACATTTTGTTCCTGAGGCCTTTCAGCTTCTCAGGAGGGAAAATCCTAAGGAAAGGATTTTTCATTAAACATGTCTGTGTCAGGTGACCAACAGTCTCAATGGCTCATGGAGGGAATGGTTCTGTCCCCATTTGGGCACTAAAATCACAAATCTCTCCACACAAAACTCACTTGGATTCCTGCGCATAAAAACAAAGGAGATTTATCCCAGTCACAGCCAGCTCAGACAAGGTCAGGCCTAGAGGAGCCTGGTTTGTCCATAGATTTTAAACTGAGCCTCAGGGAACTGCTTCAAACCCTCTGCCTGCTCCTAATCCTGTGATGGGCTGGGCAGGATCCACCCAGAACCTTCAGGAATGTCCCAGCACAGCAAAGGCTCCTTTGCCTCCTGCCTGGAACATCAGGGACAGTCCCTGAGCATCTCCCAGTCCCCTCTGCTCTGCTCCCTGTGCAGCTGAGGGGGGCAGGAGCCTGGAGACACCACTGTGTGGGGATCCCAGAGGGATCAGGGACAGATCCCAAAGGGACCAGGGACAGATCCCAGAGGGACCAGGGACAGATCCCAGCTCCCAGTTCATCCCTGGAGCAGGAGCCTCCCCCTGGCCCCAGCGGCTGAGGAATTGTCCCCCTGAGCCAGCCCTGCCACAGCTGTGATTTACCAACCTCTGCATCCCCTCCTGTCCCAGAATCACTTCTGGCCTTTCATTCCTTCATTTCCTCTGGGCAGGGCCCAGAGCTCCCACAGGAGAGCAGAGCAGGAGGAGCTGAACTCCCAACCTTTGGTGTGGGTGTCACACTCCAGCCCTGCTGAGGGCAAAAGGGAACAGCAGCACAGATGGAGCCAAAACCACCCTGGGACTGTAATTAATGTTTTGACAGCCTGATAGTGCAAATGATCTGATAATTACAGACCAGCCTCATTAATAGAACGGTCAGAATCCTTGCATATAAACATCCCTCTGTGTGAGTTTCCAGCTCCAAATGCTGAGACAGCAGCAGTGTCTGGGATCCTTCCTTGGAACTACTCTGATACCTAATTTTGGGTATTTTAATACACTTCTTCTGTGTCCCCATCATTCCATCCCAGCTGAAATTCCCAAGCTGCAGCACAGCCCCACTCAGCATCAAGGACTCTGCTCCCTTATGCTCGAATACCTGCATTTGGGTTGAGTTTTCTAGGATGTGACATTCCCAGGAGTTCTGCAAGGCTCCCTTTGACCCCTCAACAATTGTTAGCACAGCTACAACTGAACCCTCCTGCATCCAGCAGCCCCTGGGATCTGCCCTGTTGCCACATCTGAATATTTCAGCTCTTTTTAGGACTTTAGGAAGAGCACAAGGATAGACCCAGAATCAACATTTGGGGAAATGAATCCTCAGCAAAGCAAAGGAGCTCATTAAGAATTTGCAGGTGCATTTTCAGCTCATCAGGTGGACCATGAACTCTCCTTACACCTGAAATTAGCGCTTGGAAGAATTGCTTTTCTATATTCAAGGCAAGTTTCCTTGACAACCCCCCTGGTTTAGAGCAAATTTGGGTCTTCTCTTTTATTCTGTGAAACCTGACAAACTTGGAGAGAACAAGGAAATAAAAATTAAGGCTGAACATCCTGGAAAAATTCTGATTTGTGTGCCAGGCACCTTGAAGGAGGTGTTGATTTTTTTAGTTGAGGATTTCACTGCCAACCTGCTCAGTCAGACCTCTGTGACCAAACACGGGGAACACCTGAGGGATGGGAGGATCAAATGAGAAGATAAAAATTCACCTGAATTGAACCAGTGCAGTCAGGGTTCCACACCCTGGGCAGCCCAGAGGGCGTGGGGTCACCTGCCAGGTGAAGTTTGTGCTCTGGAACACCTCACACTTCCAAGGATTGGTGCTGGCAAGGAATCAATTTTATAAAATAACCTCTCTGGACAGGCCCTGGATGGAGCCATGAGGATTGGAGTTCTCCTGGATGAGAGCTGAGCTCCTTTCACCCAAGCAGGTCCTGAGGGCACCGAGAGCCTTCAACCCTCCCTGGGGCCTGGCTGTCACTGTCAGGGTGGGATGGGATCTCAGAGGAGCCCTTGAAGGGCTGCCCTCACTGCCAAGGGTGGGATGGGACCTTGGAAGAGCCATTGAAGGGTTCCCTCACTCTCAGGGTGGGATGAGACCTTGGAAGAGCCCTCCAAGGGTTGCCCTCACTCTTGGTGGGATGGAACATTGGAAGAGTCCTCCAAGGGCTGCCCTCACTGCCAAGGGTGAGATGAGACCTCAGAGGAGCCCTCAAAGGGTTCCCTCACTGCCAAGGGTGGGATGAGACCTCAGAGGAGCCCTCAAAGGGTTCCCTCACTGCCAAGGGTGGGAAGAGACCTTGGAGGAGCCCTTGAAGGGCTGCCCTCACTGCCAAGGGAGGGATGGAACCTTTGCCCTGACTGCTGCTGCTCCAGGCCCTCCTGTGCTCACTGCCCTGACCTTGTCCTGCTCAATTCCTGCCCTGACCATGGATTTATGCCTCCCAGGGAAAGCCTGAGGCTGAGCCAGGACCTTGGCCAGGCAAATCCCACACGGAGGATTCCTGGATATGTCACTGCAGAATTTTTTGGCCATTTTGAGCTTTTGGGTGATCCTGGTTACTGGCACTGGGCCTGCTCTGCTGGCTCAGGTGAGGACACTGCCTCCCCCTACCTCCACACCTTTAGCTCCTGGATCCCTGGGAAGATTTAAAACTGTTTTCTTGGAGCTCCTCAGTTCCCAGGCTCAGTTGTGCCCTGATTAAATAGCTGCAAGCAATTCCATAAGCAAATCCCAGCCCACTGCTGAAAACTTACATCCAGTCTGTCCCATTTACAGCATGGAACGGGGCCAGGATCAATGTTCTACCCATAAAAAGAGACAGATTTAAGGGATAGCAGGAGTAGGCCTGGCTCCATTCAGGGAGAGAAGAAGGAGTGAGGAATATGTGATTTATTGGGACCCTTCAGGAGCTGGGAAATCAGCCCCAAAGCTCTGGAAGGAAGCAGTTTTCTGGGAATCATGAGTCCCAGGTGAAGGGTTTAAATCCAGGCTGGCAGGAGGGGTGAAATGGGGCAGTGACTGCTGGAAGAGTCAGGTGTGGGATTTAGGGAGGGAAATGCAGCACTCCAGTTTGAGCCACTGCTCCAGGCTCTGCAGCTGATGCAATTTGTTGAATCAGCATCCCTGGAGGGGTTTAACAGCCCTAATGTCGCACTTGGGGACATTGTGGTGGCCTTGGCAGTGCTGGGGGACCCTTTGACTCTTAAACAATTCCCTGATTCTGTGGTGGGGGAAGGAGGCAGGAGCCAAACTGGGCTCTTCAGGGTGGGGAAAGGGGTGGAAATTCCTTGGTTGTGAATAAAAGCCAGTGAAGTGTTTGCATGAGTGGGAGCAGCGATGTGAGTGCCTGCATCCACATTTATCCACAGGGATGGATGGAGGGAGGAGGTAGAGCACTGGATTAGAGCCAGGCAGGATGTTGGGGTCTCTGTTTGCCTGAGGTGGATGAAAGCACAGCCCAGTTTTCCTGCTGTGCTGCTGGATGGGGCAGATCCAATGCCTGGAATCTCCAGGAATCTCCACATCTGAGCTCCCTGGGACAAAAACAGACAAAGGATGTTTTTTTGGGGAGGAGATGGTCCAGAAATAGCTGAGTTCTGCCTCAGGCCCTGCTCCTGGGAAGCTGCACAGCTGGAAACACAGCTGGCTGAAGAGATCCCTGGGGCTGGAAGCGAGGGAAGTGCAGGATCTGTCCTTGGAGCAATCCATCAGCACGGATCAGGATTGCCTGCAGGGGAGGGATCTGCAGGAGGGATGTTTAAGGGACCATGAACAGGGCCATGAATCACAGAGAGGGGAATTCCTAGAGCTGAAATGGAGCTGTTGGAACATCCCATTGAAAGGTCCTGCCCAGATGGGTTCAGGAGCACTCTGGAATAATTGATCTGATACTAAAACTGCTCTTGGAGTGCTCTGGTGGGACCCAGTCACTCCAAACTGGGACAGGGGAGCAAAGCTGCACCTGGGGAATCACCCACAGCCTGTCCCGACCTCCAGGTGCACAGAGGCAATTCCACACGTCCCTGCATTTCCATCACCTGGGAATTGCTTTGTGCCTTCCAGGGAAAGTCTAAGGCCAGAGCCAGGCCATGAAAATTCCAAAGGGAGGATTAATGGGACAGCAGAGCAGTCTCTCCCTAGAGAGTTTCCCTTGCTGGAGCGATTGCCTCCCTGGGTTAAAAACAGATTTCTTATTATTTTTTCCAAAAGAAAGGAAGGTGAGGTTCTGGGAAAGAGAATTCTTACATGGTGCACCCTGGAGATGGAGGGATGGATGGATGGATGGATGGATGGATGGATGGATGGATGGATGGATGGATGGATGGATGGATGGATGGATGGATGGATGGATGGATGGATGGATGGGCGGAGGGATGGATGGATGGATGGATGGATGGATGGATGGATGGATGGATGGATGGATGGATGGATGGATGGATGGATACCTCTGCCTCTGTGCAGATTTTACTGCAGGCCTTTTTTTTCCTTTGCCTCTGCAGCAGCTCACACTGGACACCCCCAATGCAGGAATGATTATTCCACACCAGTGTAGGCACCTGCCTCTCTGACAGAGCAATCTCCAGAATTCCTTCTCCACCCAGGTCCAGCATCCCCTTCAGCGTGGATGCTGAAATGCAAAACTCTGGGCTCTGTGCCCCCTTGCCTGGCCATGCTCAGGGTTTCCCCTCCAGCAGTTCTTTTGATGCCTTTCTCCCTGATTTCCCCACTGGGATCATCCTCAACACCAGGACAATAACCAGCATTTTTTCTGGGAGCTGTTGCATTGGGTAACAGAATTCTTATGGATTTCCTTGATTTAATAGGTGTCCTGGATTATTTTCCATTCTTATCAGTGGCCACAGCTCAGGTGTGGATCAGGTGCTCACTCAGGTGAGCCCAGTCCTGCCAGCTGCTGCTGGGAGGGGGAGAAGGAAATAAATATCAGATGCTGAAGTGCTGAGGGAGAGAAATAACCATGGACTAAATCTCCAGAAGAACTGAGGATGGTTCTTGAATACCATGGCAGTGCCCAAGGCCAGGTTGGACAGGACTTGGAGCAGCCTGGGACAGTGGGAGGTGTCCCTGCCATGGCTGGGGTGGCACTGGATGGGCTTTAAGGCCCCTTCCAATCCAAATCTGTGATTCCATGATGACCCTTTTTCTCCCTAAATGCTGACTCAGATGAACTCCAGACATCTGAAGCTATTCCTACCCCATGTCCACCTCTGCATTTTGAAATCCCAGCCCTCAGGAAGGTGCTGCTGCTGAGGGAGTGGCACTGCCAAGGGCAGAGCCTGGCAGGGAATTCAGCCAGGGAATGCTCATGGCTTGGGAACAGGAGACAGACCTGGGGATGAAGGATCCAGCATCACACCCTGACAGGAAGGGGAGGGAAATAACTCAGGACTGAGGAGCCTTCTCTAATAGAAGATTCTTTTTGCTCTCTTTTATTTTTAAATCAAAGATCTGTTCCCTTCAGTCCCTGGGCTGAGACAAGCTCATCAAATCCTGGAGTGGTGCTCCCAGGGAATTGTGGCAGGGAAAATGAAGCCCTGTCCCCCTCCTGGAGAAGCACAGTGGGGCTGACAGCGAACAAGAAATTAATTTGGGATGCTTGTGCTGCTTATTTGCTTGCTTGTCATCCCTGCTATTGCTATAGCTTCCTGATGGGTTCATTTTCCATATTCTTCCCATAATTCACAGGATTTTTTTTTTCTATTCTCTTCCCATAAGGTCCTGGTTTCATGTTGTAACTTCCAGCAAGCAGGAAAAGAAAAGAGCAGGGAGGAATCCCTGGGAGAGGGAGTTTGAAGTTTGTTTGTTGGGAAAAAATCTGAGATTGTAGCCCTTTTATATCTTAAAGGTACAGAAAATACAGGCAAGGAAAAGGAAACTTAAAAGGATTATTAAAAATAAAAACAAACTTGCAATGAATCTGGGATTCTTCTCTTGGAATCTGAGATGATACTGACACTTGAGGAGTCTCTTTGGGAAAAATACACTCTCCTTTTATCTCTGCCAAGTGCTGTTATCAATAAAACCAGGAAATCTGGGCTGGGGCTGGAGCTGCTGCCGGGACTGGGCACGTGCAGAGTGTCCCAGGAAAGCCTTTTGTTGGGATCTTGCAGGAAAATGGTCAGGGAGAGTCAGGAGAGGCAATCCCAGGTTAACAGGGATTAACACTGACTAAACTATCACAGCTCCAAACACCTCCCAAACCCTGAGGCCTCTGATGGCACCAGGTCCCTGCTTTCCTGTCTGAATTCCTGCTCTTCCAGGGTTGTGCCCACTCAGCTGATCTTTGCAGAGATTAAAAAACAACAACAACAAAAAAAAAAAAAAAAAAAGATAAAAATCGGTTAGTGAAAAGAGAATTCCCAGGTACATTTGTGGAGGACTGGGAGACATGGATGGGGCAGAGAGAGGGGGCAGAGCCAGGAGCCAATGGAAAACTGCAATGGAAAAATGTGTTTGTGGGTACAAATTTCCTGTGCTCCAAGGGTTGGAGCCCCTCTGGAGCCAGGCTGGGAGAGCTGGGGGTGCTCACCTGGAGAGGAGAAGGCTCCAGGGAGAGCTCAGAGCCCCTGGCAGGGCCTGAAGGGGCTCCAGGAGAGCTGGGGAGGGACTGGGGACGAGTCCCCAGAGGGACAGGACACAGGGAATGGCTTCCTGTTGTATTTGCAAGGTGTCCCGACAAGGGAAGGAATGATGCATCTGATTCCACATACTCAGAAGGATAATTTATTACTTGATTATACTATATTATATTAAAGAATACTATACTATACTAAAGAAAACAGAAAGGATACTTACAGAAGGCTAAAAAGATAATAATTAAAACTCCTGACTCTTTCCAGAGTCCCAACACAGCTTGGCACTGATTGGCCAATGAGCCAAAACAACTCACAGCAGAATCCAATGGAACAATCACCTGTGGGTAAACAATCTCCAAACACATTCCACACCAGCACAACAAAGGAGAAGCAAATGAGATAAGAATTGTTTTCCTTTTCTCTGAGGCTTCTCAGCTTCCCAGGAGAAAAACCCTGGGTGAAGGGATTTTTCCAGAAAATGTGAATGCCACAGCTTCCCAGTGCCAGAGGACAGGGATAGATGGGATATTGGGAATTGGGAATTGCTCCCTGGCAGGGTGTGAGGCCCTGGCACAGGGTGCCCAGAGCAGCTGTGGCTGCCCCTGGATCCCTGGCAGTGCCCAAGGCCAGGCTGGACATTGGGGCTGGAGCAGCCTGGGACAGTGGGAGGTGTCCCTGCCATGGCAGGGGTGGCACTGGATGGGCTTTGAGGTCCCTGATTCCAGGATTCTTGGATACATTTCCCCTCTGGAAGCAGCAGATTGATCCTCTCCGTTTGCTCTAGATTGATCTCCCCACCCTGGATCAGATCCCTGCTGGTGAACCAATCCCTTCACACCCAACTCCTCCCTTCCCTCTCGCTTTAGTGAATCCTGAATGAACAGCAAGTGGCAAAGGCTGAACCTGAGCAGGCTCTGGGAATTCCTGGTGCTGCAGCTCCTGCCTGGGCACAGCTCCCTGCCCTCCCTGTCCCAGAAAGGACTTGCTTTCCATCAATCTCAGCCAATGTCCCTTTCCCTCCCAGAACCTGACATCGATTGGAGCCACTGAGCTCCGATAAAGGTCACATTCCAGGGCTTGCCTGCTTTGATCCAGAGGATTTTGGGAGCAGAGCCTGCTCACAGCACACTCCTCCATCCAGGATCTTATCCCGAGGTGTGTGGATCCCTGCCCTGCTCTTCCAGGACTGCAAGGAAGCAGCAGAGCCACGGAAAATCCAGGGATTTTCTCTTCCAGCTCCAGCCGTGTGGCCTGGGAGTGAGGAGAATGTGACAATGGTGACAAAACTCTTCTGTGCCTTGTTCTGGCAAGACTGTGTGAGAAACAACTGCTCGCTTTGAAAATTTAGAAAGGTTTATTAAACCTTGACAAAAATACAACAAAGGACTACATAAGGAAAAAGCTGCAGTGATGAGAGCTGCCCTTGTGGGTAGTGGCCAGTTCACATGGCCAGTTCATCTTCAAGCTGGATGCTCAGTCTTTTATACCCCTGGGGGCTGCATCAGCCGGCCCTGGCCCCTCCCAAGGTCTGTCACTCAGCTCTTCTTTGCCATTTATCAGTGCAGACTGCTTTGTACCTGGATTGGAGCTCAGGTGTTGCCATGCTGCATCCCCTGAGCACCCCCAAGCTTTTCCATTCCACCTGCCCCATGCAAGGGACACCTGTGCAGCTTCTTTGTACCTGTCCTGGACAGCAATACAGGGGGGAAAGGGAACTATGGGGAGAACAGAGGACAGCTAAACTACAATAACATAACTACACATCAATAAAGCTTTCCTTAATATTCACACAATAGTCATCCCTTAATTGTGAGAGCCAATCATCTCATTATCCATCTATAACAAAACTCTTCTATGCCTTGTCCTGGCAAGACTGTGATAAGTCATTCCCTTTCTCCTGAATTCCTTGCAAATGGTTATTCCTGGAGGATTTAACCCAAAATTTTTGGATCTTCAAAAATCTCATCCTGTTTCCAAACTGAATTATTGCCCAGCAGAGGAGGCGTCTCCATCACACACTCCCGGTGTCCCCTCAGTGCAGAGGGAGCTTTTCCTGCTTTTCCCCTGGCACAGGGATCAACAGGAGGGATAATTGCCCGGAGATGGGCTGCAGCTTCCCTCACTCAAGGGAACAGACAACAGCTCCACAGGGATCCACAAAAATCTTGGTTCTACCGCATCCATGTTGTGTTTTCTCCCAGAAATCTTTTGGTGGTTCCCCTCCCCTTGTAGAGCGAAATCCAGGCGGGAATAAAAGCACTTTGTACATGGAAACACAACACCGCGCTCTGGGGGATCCTGAGGATAAAGGGAGTGGAGAAATGTAAATGTATTCCTTGCATGAGCCCTCTGGATTAGCTGTGAATTTTGTTTCGATAGCTGAGCCCTGAGCTGGGGATCTCTGGTGACGATAATTCCCAGTAATTCACAGGTAATTCCCAGTAATTCACAAGTAATTCCCAGGCAATTCCCAGGTAATCTCTGACAGACTGGGATGGGTCTGGGCCGGGATGCTCCCAGTTCTGCTCACCTGCCCCAGCAGCACCTGCAGTGAGGCAGGAAAAATAAGGGGATCTCCCTGCGCTCCCCGTGCTGCCCTCAGACCGTATTGGGGAAAAGAAGGACAATTTCCTATTTGTTCCCAACCCCAAGCTGGCTGTTATGTAATCTGCACTTCACCAGTGTCTGCGTTCTGGGATGCAAATCCCGGGAAGGCTTTGATTGCACAAACTGGGGCACTCCCAGCCCTGACAGCAGCTCCGGGCGTGAGCTGAATGTCATGGAGACCAGCATGGGCAGAGATGGTCCCGAGGGGACTCCTCATCCCAGGGTGCCTCATTTCCATCCTTTCCAGGTTCTCAAGCTCTTAAAGGTTATTGCTGAGTGAAAAAATGTGCTGGAAAAGGCTGCCCAGGGGACAGCTCCAATCTCTGCTCTGGGACAGGGACAGCACCCAGGGCATGGCTGGAGCTGGGCCAGGGCAGCTCAGGCTGAGCTCAGGGCAAGGTTCTTCCCCCAGAGGGTGCTGGCACTGCCCAGGCTGCCCAGGGAATGGGCACGGCCCCGAGGCTGCCAGAGCTCCAGGAGCCTTTGGGCAGCACTGCCAGGGATGGACAGGGTGGGGTTGTGGGGGGTCTGGGCAGGGACAGGGGCTGGGCTGGATGATCCTGTGGGTCCCTTCCAGCTCAGTGTTATGAGTAGAAAAGTTGCCCATTTTTTAAAAAAGGTTGCAGAGCTCACAGGTTGGGCCAGTTGCTGCCAGGGTGGAGTTCTAACTGTTTGTTTTTGTAATCACCTGTGGTTTTCATTAACTACCTAACGTTTCATTAATTACCTCTTGATGGTTAAGAATTCCCCCTTTTGTCGAGTACCACCTTGCTGCTTCCTGGAGGATGGCAGCCGGATGGTGAAGAGGAGGGGACATCAGAGTTGGCTTGTAAATGAAGAAACCCCTCACCAAACCTAGCAAAAACCCCTAAAAACAACGAGCCAACACAGAATTGACAGATCAAAGTGATGTCTAGATGTGAGGAACAGAATCCAGTATCCACTACGACCCTTTTTACATCTCACCCTAACCTAAAAGATGTCGGCTGGACTGAGGACCTCGAATGCCAAACCAAAAAAGCAAAAATTTCTTGATGGTCTTGTGAGGATGGAACCCCTGGTTCTTCCGACAGACCAGTGGGCAAAGTTGCACTCTTCCTCCTCCCCTGTGCGATTCCTGGGAGCGGCGCTGTGTGTGTGTGACCTGTTGGTTCTCCCCGCCCGAGCTGATTTTTAATAAAGGCATTAAAAAGGACAAAGATCTCCTTCCCTATTTACTTCACTCAGGAGATTCCAGGATTCCATGTTTAAACCAAAGCTCCAGTTCTGCCTCCACAGAAGGTGCTCAGAGCAGCTGCCTTGTCTGAGCTTCCACCCTCAGCAGGATTAACCCAGGGATCCCATGGATAAAAATGACAGTGTAGCTCTGGCTAGAAAATTAAAATATCTAGTTCTCCATCCTCTGGAATTACTCTGGATGAGTTTTCAAGGGATTCTGCTTCAGACAGAGTCCTGTCTTGTCCTATTTTGCATTTTCTACCTCTGCTGCAGGAGCTGGTATCAGCTTGCAAAGTAATTTTCCTTTTAACCAGCACCCTGTTCCATTTTCCCTGTAATTCTATAATTAACAACTTAATCCATCACCTTTATATCCTCCATCCATCACGGGTTAAGCTGAGCCCAGCCTTGCACAGGAGCCCTGCGAGGATCAGCCAAAGCTGATGGAGGGCAAATGAATTTCCAGCTGTGAGAGGAGGCTGCAGGTGGAGGTGGCTCCACCTGGAGCAGTGGAGCTGCCCGGGGCTGGTTCCTGCCCTTCATTACCCCGGAGATAATTGTACCCATTTCCAAACCGAGCTGAGTTCTCCTCTGTGGATGCCTGTCTCTATTCAAACAGAAAGTGGGGGAATTTAGGTGGATGTTCAGGAGAAATTCCTGCCGGGGAGGGTGGGCAGGCCCTGGCAGTGCCCAAGGCCAGGCTGGACATTGGGGCTGGGAGCAGCCTGGGACAGTGGAAGGTGTCCCTGCCATGGCAGGGGTGGTGTTGGATGATTTTCATGTCCCTTCCACCCAAACCACTCTGTGATTCTGTGTTTCAGTCATTTTATTCCAAAGAGAAGTCCAATTTCTACCTGCTAAAATGAATCTGTTGACAAGACACTTCAGTGACCCTAATCCTGCCCTGTTGTGATATCAAGGCACGGATCTGGAGCTGTGATTAACCTGCTGCAGTGCCTGTGGTACCAAAGAAAAGGTAATAAACTCCTTTTCATCCTGTGCTGCTCAGCTGGATAAAAAATCACTCCCAGGCTGTCTGCTATCCCTGGGGAATATCCATTCCATCTTCACCCCCAGGAAGAGGAGCAGAGATGGGATTGGAGCTCTGCCACCCTGGGACAGGGAGCACACAGAGCATCACAGCTCCAGCACAGAGGGATGTTTATATACAAGGATTACATATACAGTGATTTATATGCAAGGATTCTGACCGTTCTATTAATGAGGCTGGTCTGTAATTATCAGATCATTTGCACTATCAGGCTGTCAAAACATTAATTACAGTCCCAGGGTGGTTTTGGCTCCATCTGTGCTGCTGTTCCCTTTTGCCCTCAGCAGGGCTGGAGTGTGACACCCACACCAAAGGTTGGGAGTTCAGCTCCTCCTGCTCTGCTCTCCTGTGGGAGCTCTGGGCCCTGCCCAGAGGAAATGAAGGAATGAAAGGCCAGAAGTGATTCTGGGACAGGAGGGGATGCAGAGGTTGGTAAATCACAGCTGTGGCAGGGCTGGCTCAGGGGGACAATTCCTCAGCCGCTGGGGCCAGGGGGAGGCTCCTGCTCCAGGGATGAACTGGGAGCTGGGATCTGTCCCTGGTCCCTCTGGGATCTGTCCCTGGTCCCTTTGGGATCTGTCCCTGATCCCTCTGGGATCCCCACACAGTGGTGTCTCCAGGCTCCTGCCCCCCTCAGCTGCACAGGGAGCAGAGCAGAGGGGACCGGGAGATGCTCAGGGACTGTCCCTGATGTTCCAGGCAGGAGGCAAAGGAGCCTTTGCTGTGCTGGGACATTCCTGAAGGTCCTGGGTGGATCCTGCCCAGCCCATCACAGGATTAGGAGCAGGCAGAGGGTTTGAAGCAGTTCCCTGAGGCTCAGTTTAAAATCTATGGAAAAACCAGGCTCCTCTAGGCCTGACCTTGTCTGAGCTGGCTGTGACTGGGATAAATCTCCTTTGTTTTTATGCGCAGGAATCCAAGTGAGTTTTGTGTGGAGAGATTTGTGATTTTAGTGCCCAAATGGGGACAGAACTATTCCCTCCATGAGCCATTGAGACCCTTGGTCACCCTTCCTGAGCCCCCTGGGGTGGTCCTATCTTTCCCAACCCACTCAGCCCTTGGCCAGAGGACTGAGGATGGATTTTTCCCATGTTAGAAGTATCCCCATGCCTGGCTGGATGTGTCCCCCTCACCCTGCTCTGGTGGTTTCAGGATCACCTGACAGACCAGGAGAGCAGGAACAGCACGAGGGGAGCTCAGTTACCTGCCAGCACTCAAAGTATTCCTAAGTTCCCATCAATTTGCCCATTTAATGAAAGAACAGGGATCTCCAACTCTTCCAGATTTCTCCATCAGGTGATGCATGTGGGAATTCGGAACACGCTATTTTGGGAGCCAAACTGCGCAATGCTTCCCATTAAAAAAAAAAATAGAGCAAGATGTGATTGTCTCCTTTATTTTAGAATGAGGAAAAATACCACCCAAAAGGCCTGGAACATGAACATTTGGGGATAAATGTGGATGTGACGCGTGTCTTGCTATATTGAGCCAGACACGAGGTGGCAACCGGGGCCATTTCAGCCCAAAGATGTTCAGTCCTCAGCCCCAGGGTCTGCCTGGCCCTGGAAGGGTGTCCCAAGGGCTCAGCCTGTCCTCTCCTGGAGTCCCTGCAGGGCTGGTGACCTGCAAGGTGCAGCTCAGGCCCTGTTCCTGCTGGCAGCAACCCAACTGCAGTGCGATGAAAAGGTTGGGTACCACAGGGTAAGGAAGGATTTAAAGCTGGTGGAGAATGTTCAAAGGAGGGGCAGGAAGATGGGGAAGGGTCTCCAGGGGAAGCTGAGGATGAGATCGCATGGAATGATGAGATCACGTGGAATGCTCAACTGGAGAAGAAGAAACTGAGGGGAGACTCATTGGGGGCTGCTCCAATCTCTGCTCTGGGACAGGGACAGCACCCAGGCCATGGCTGGAGCTGGGCCAGGGCAGCTCAGGCTGAGCTCAGGGCAAGGTTCTTCCCCCAGAGGGTGCTGGCACTGCCCAGGCTGCCCAGGGAATGGGCACGGCCCCGAGGCTGCCAGAGCTCCAGGAGCCTTTGGGCAGCACTGCCGGGGATGGACAGGGTGGGGTTGTTGGGGGTCTGGGCAGGGACAGGGGCTGGATCAATGATCCCTGTGGGTCCCTCCTGCTCAGGAGATTCCATGATTCTAAAACAATGTAGCTTGTTGCAGACATATTTTATGAAAAATCCTTTTGCCAGGATCTTTATTCCCCTGAGAAGCTGAGAAGCTTCAGCTTCTCCATGTTCTGCTGCTTTGGAATGTGATCTGGAGAATTGTTTATCCAGCATGTGAAATTGTTTTTACTTGATGACCAATGACAGCCACCTGTGTCGAGGCTGTGAGCAGTCACAAGATTTTATTATCATTCTTTTCTATTCCTTGCTAGCCTTCGGATAAAATTTTCTCCTATTCTATAGTACAGTTTTAATATATCATAATATAATTTTAATATTATATTTTAATATAATATTACTTTAATATAATATATAATTGCTTTTAATATAATATATACCAGAAAATAATAAATCAGCCTTCTGAAATATGGAGTCAAGATTCTCATCTCTTCCCTCATCCTGGGACGCCTGTGAACACCACCACAGTAGCTGAAGGAAATGGGGATCCCTTCAAGGCTCAAGTTTACCCAGAGCTGGGCTGTTCACTGTTTCCAGAGGTATTTATTGCACAGATTATTTGAAATATGGAATCTGTTCCTCCACTTAGTGAGCAGCAGCTCGTGGATTTGGGCACAAGAGTCCAGCAAGACCAGCTTGGAGAAATGAGAAGGAAATGCAATTCCAGCTGGCAGGAGCCCAGCCCTGCTGTGCAGCCAGACAGACTCGGGGTGTGCACAGGGCCCTGCCCGAGCGTGTTGGTAATGGAAACAAGAACAGAGTGTGATAAGGAGAAGCTGAGAAGGGATAAAAATGAGCCAGGGAAAGGGAGGCTTTTGTTATTTTGTCAAGGAACAAAAACTCGAGGAAGTGAGAAATCTCAGGGAGGAATAATAGCCATGGCACCAGACAAGCTAATAAATGTCTGATGAACAATGCAGCTCCAGCCAGGAGCAGACAGGAGATGGAGACTATTTTCAATTCAAAACAAAAAAAGCAGGACTAGGGGAATAAATAGTTACATTGGAGGGCAAAACTCTGGCAGCCACATGGAGCTCTGGAAGTGGAAAAGTTCCCCTATTATTTAAAGGAAATTGTTTGACATGTAATTTTACCTCTGAGGTAAAAGTGCTTTGGAGAAGCAAATCTAATTCCAGACAAATATCCCTGACTGCACAGAGAGTTAAACTGCCCTCGGAAGCAGATCCTGCCATGACAAGACAGGAATTTTCCCTGGGCTGTCCTCAGTGTCCCCCATGGCACAGCTGTCACAGCCCAGGACACAACCAGAGACATCTGAGGCCACCAAACACTCCAGAAGGAATTCAAATGCCCATTCTGCTCAATGCCTTGATTTTCCAGATGACACAGCCACAGCAGGAGCTGCTCAGGCATCTGGGTTCCCCTGGGAATATTTTCCCCAGCGAGTCCAGCTCATCCATGGGCAGCTTTCTGCAGGATCTGCCAACCCAAACACTGCTCAGCTTTGCTGTGGCACTAGTGACCTATCCAGCACAGACTGGGATGCAGAACCAGCTGGGATCTTGCTGGAAAAGGTTTCCCAGAGCAGCTGTGGCTGCCCCTGGATCCCTGGCAGTGCCCAAGGCCAGGTTGGACAGGGCTTGGAGCAGCCTGGGAGAGTGGAAGATGTCCCTGCCATGGCTGAATGATTTTTAACCTCCCTTCAAACCCAAACCATTCTATGATTCTGTGATATTTCCCACAACACCAGCACGTGGGAGAAATAGGAATTATTTCAAGCACAATTTTAAAAGGTGAACTCACACATAAAGCAGTTTTTCCACCAGGAAGCCACAATCCTTGAGGTGCTGTCACCCAAGAGGTCCCTGAGCACCAGAAAACCCCGGAGCAGGAGGGTGGCCAGTGCTCCCAGGGAACATGAGGAAGAAGGGATCTGGCACATTGCAAACCAAATGCAGGGCAGGATTCTACAGGTGGGGCCCAGCAGAGAAAGAAAAGGCAGGAAAAGTAACAGGTCCCAGTTCATCCCAGGAGAGCAGCTGCTCCATGAGGAGGAACTGAGGAGATTCAGCTGGAATTCTCATATTCCTGTGGAAATGGGGCAGAGAGAGAAAATCAGGGGAAGGGAGGGGCTGATGGGCTGGAAACTCCTGAGCGAAGATGTTCCTCACCTCCAGGCCTGGGCCCTGAGCCTCGTCCTGCAGGGCTGTGCTCCCAAACAAAAAATCCCTAGGATGAATCTTAAAAATCCTGATTTAGATTGGGTTTTCTTTGGATTATTTTTTTTTCTTTTTCTATTTTCTTTTTTTGTCCCAGTGATTTCATTTCACCTCAAGTGTCCATAAATGAGTGGGCCAAGTCTGATTTCCTCCCCTAAATCCCCCTTACCTGGATGATCTCTGTGCCCCATCCCTCTCCTCTGGCTGCAGGATGTTTTTCCCTGCTCCCTGCACCAAGGGCAGGACACACATGGTGCCTCCAAGGCCTGACCTTAATGAGAGATTTAATTTGAGGGGTTTTTGGCAGCAGTGAGCCCATTTGGGGACACAGGATTGCCCTTTGATCATGGAAGGTGCCACCAAGGCCTGGCCTTCATGAGAGATTTAATTTGGGGTTTTTTTGGAAGGACTGAGCCCATTTGGGGACAGAGGATTTCCCTTTGCTCAAAGAAGGCGCCACCAAGGCCTGGCCCTCATGAGCAATGGGATTTGGGTTTTTTTAGCAGGACTGAGCCCACCTGAGGACAGAGGATTTCCCTTTTCCCCAGCTGCATCAGCCGCTGGGGCTGCTCTGCCATAAAACAGCCCCAGAACCAGAACCCAAACCCCCTGAAGGCCCAAAATCTGCCCAAAGACCTGCCATGCATCAAAGGTCTGCTCTTGGAAACCAGGACTCGTGGGCACAGGCTGGATCAACCTGGCCACTGCATCAGGGTAAGAAAGATTTCCAAGCTATCCATTAAAAAGGCAGGACATGGGAAGTGCAGGACTTTTGAGCAATGGGGCTGCCAGGAGAGTCAGGGAGATAGTCCTGAGATTTATGAACAGAATGTGCTCCCCAACTCCTGCTACAGCTTTGGAACTTGTGGGAAGTCTTATTTATCAACCCCAGGGAAAGGACAAATGTAGGAACAGGCCATGACAGATAATAATTCAACGTGCTGGGTGAATCTCCAGCGAGTGGCATTTTTCATTTCACTCCTGTGTTTGCAGAGAACTTGGCACTGGTGTTGTTTTCATTTAATTTCTCTGTTTGTAAGAGCTCTGCCCATTCATTTTGGCTGGAATCTGATAAGCAAAGCGAAGGGAAGACAAGGCACATGTTGTTCTTGAGGCAGGGAAGCTGAAAAGAAAATAGATTTTTATTATCAACTCAAATATTGACTGGGTGTCGCGACAAGGGAGGGAGGGAGTGAGGAAGGAAAGGAAAACTTGCTCCAGAGGTAACCTCGGAAGAATCTAAGAATCCCAGGCTGTTTCTGGAAAGTCTTTATCTTCTGGCTTCTTGCTTTGATAAATAAAGTGTCAAACTGGGAAATGGACACTGCACTGTGCAAATGTCACTGGTGGGAGAGGGGAGATGCAGAGGCACAATCATGAAAAAGAGGGATGGTTTGAAGATGAAGAAGGGGAAATGTAGTTTGGATTTTGGGAAGGAATTGTTCCTGGCAGGGTGGGCAGGCCCTGGCACAGGGTGCCCAGAACAGCTGTGGCTGCCCCTGGATCCCTGGCAGTGCCCAAGGCCAGGCTGGACACTGGGGCTGGAGCAGCCTGGGATGGTGGGAGGTGTCCCTGAGAAGAGCTTTGAGGTCCCTCCCAACCCAAACCAAGCCATTCCAGTATTCCATGATTCTCTGTGATGCCACACAACGACAGGAGCCATCGCTCGTGGATGGAGCCCAAGGATGGTCAGGGTGGGTTAAATCTGGGACACAGCAGGACAGGGACACAGAGCAGTGCCAGGGCTGTCAGTGGTGGCACAGGGGTGTGGGTGTGGGTGGAAATGCAGTCACAGAACCATGGAATCATGGAGTCATGGAGTCATGGAATCATGGAGTCATGGAACCATGGAATCATGGAATGATGGAATTATGGAATGATGGAATCATGGAGTCACGGAGTCATGGAGTCACAGAGTCATGGAATAATGGAACCAAGGAATCATGGAGTCATGGAATCATGGAACCAAGGAACTATGGAATCATGGAATAATGAAGCCAAGGAATCATGGAACCATGGAGTCATGAAATAATGGAATAATGGAATCACAGAATCATGGAGTCATGGACTCCATGGGATCATGGTAGTGTGGAGTCGTGGAATCATGGAATAATGGAACCATGGAATAATGGAACCATAGAATAATGGAACCACGGAATCTTGTAATCATGGAACAGTGGAGTCATGAAACCATGGGATCACGGAACTGTGGAGTCATGGAGTCATGTAATACTAGAGTCATGGAATCAAGCTTGGAAAAATCCTCTGAGCTGCTGCAGCCCAACCCTTCCCCCAGCACTGCCAAGGCCACCCTTGCCCCCCAGGTGCAAGGTCTGTGTAGGTCTTGGACACTTCCAGGAATGGTGGGGATTCCAACACTTCCCTGTGACATGTGCAGGAGTAAGGAAATGGCCATGCAGCATTCCATGGCTCTGGAGAGTGCCAGGCAAGGTCATGGTTGCAGGGGTTGGGGCGTAAAGGCTGTTGGGGCCCTCTCAGAGGGACTGAGAGAAGGAGATACTAAAGGGCTCCCTGCTTTCCTTCTTCCATCTTTCAATAAAAGAAAGGCACAGAAAAATAAATTTTCCTTCTGAGCCAGCCAGGAACAGCCGTGGAGTCCCTCCCCAGCTCTTCCTTCTTTTCAGAGTGACAAAAAACTGGGACAGAGGAGCGGCAGCCTGTCAGGCATTGCCAGATCCAGTTCTGGCTGATGCCTGACACAGATTCCACCAGGAATTCCCATTCAACCTCTTGGCTTGGACCTCCAGGGGCAGCCACGGGTGATTGGCAGGGCTGGGAATAAGGATGGGATGTGTGATGGAAAGGGAAGGGCCCTGCAGGCAGGAACTGGCTGAGAGTGACAGGCAGGGAGTGCAAAGAGACCTTGATGGGAGCATTCCCACTGGGATAAAACACGGCCCATCCAGGTTATCCCATCCCTGTGGAACCACTCATGGCTCCTGCACAAAATTCAGGAGCTGCTCCTCTTTTGGGAGGTGGAAAATCAGATCCAGTGGTCGGAACAATTCAGATTTGACCCATGCAAAGCATATTTTCCACATTTCTAGTGGTGTGGGAGTGGGCAGTTGGGTGGAGCAGCTTTCAGAAATGTCACTGGAGAAGGATTCCCTAATTTTCTTAGAGTGCAGGAGGTGAAAGAAAGTCCTGGCACACATCCAGATCACATACACTGGTTTCCTGTTGGGGACAGGTTCTTATTCCCATTTTTCTATCCAAGGCTGCCCCTAAAATAAGAGAGGGAGCTTAGAAATAAAGGGAGATTCCAAGGAAACAGAAAATGGAAAAACATCTTAAAGCACAGACAAAATGAGGCAGAATGAGAGGAAAGGGGGGCTGGAAAAAGATTTGTCCCCTGCCACCACAAGCCCAAAACTGGTCCTGGCAGCCAGGTCCTGGCAAAAGCCTGGAAGCTGGAAAAGGACAAAGCTCAAGGATGACTGAAATCAGCCCAGATTTTTGCTGTTTCACTGAAGTAATTAACATTAGTTTTTATCAGAAATATGTTTTCTGTGCATATAATTTAAAATATTGGGGCAGTTCCTTGTAAACGGAGGGATTTTTATTCTGTTTCCCAACCCCCCTTATTAAAAAAAAAAAAAAAAAGAAAGTTCTTCGAGCAAAAAAAAAAAAAAAGAAAAGCAAATAGAAAAAATTAACCCTATTTCTGCTTTACAATTGACTTCAAAGCCATTTCCACTGGAAAAACATGGAAAAGGAACATTTTGCTGGAAGGGAATCAGCTGGGATTCCAGGCATAGGCATGGGTTAATGTGTGGAAGTACTTTTCTAAAACATTATTTTATTATTCCTTGCATTTTTCCTGTTTTTCCTAACATAAAAAATGGCATTCAGGCTTTTCTTGGGACAAATATTTAGCTTTTTCCTGGTTAAAAGGCAAAAATCCAGCTTTCTCTTGAACATCTGTACCCACCTTCTGGTTTTCAGCTCAAACTAGTCATCTGCAAAGGTGACATTCTGCTCTGCAGCAGAACCCAGGGACAAATCCACTACTTTGGATAGGAACAAAGCTCTCTGGGAATGGCAAAAATCAGCCAGGAAATGTTCAATGGGAATTTCTCATCTGGGAAAGCCCTGGAGCAACGTGGTGTGGGTGATACTGGGATTATTTGTCACCAGCCAGGCACTGGGGTTTGGTTGGCTGAGAAACTCAGCCCCTAAAACCTTGGAATGTTTAAATTCCCAGGAGTGGCTGGGATTTGACCCTGCCATGAGGACATTTTGCTTGGATATGGCAAAGTCGATCCCAAACTTTGCTGAAGTGGAGTTTAATTGAGTTTGGAGTGTGGTCTTGGTGCCAGCACAAATTAACTCACCCCAGGCTCCAGGAACGTGGTTCTTCAAAAGTCCTGCATGATTTATGGAGCTCAGAGGAAAACTGGGAATAAAATGTGCCAGGTCATAAAGGGACAAATCAGCCTGTGGGGCTTTAGTGGCTCCTCCACATCCATAACTTCAGTTTTAACTGAACTCCATAATTCCATCCATAACCTCAGTTTTAACTGAATTCTATAACTTCAGTTTTCCTCCCAGATTTCCTCGGCCAGGCTGAGGCAGCTGGGATCTGCCCACAAGGATCCATTTGGCAGCTGCCAGGCACCATTCCCACCATCCTGGCAGTGCCATCTGGCTCATCCATGCCCTGAATCCCACATGGATCCCACTTGGAACTAGGCTGGCCCAAGCCTCCCTTATCAATATGGAACACTCCCAATAACTGATAGAGGCAAAGCAATCAATAACAGCACCAAGAAGGGACAATGGAAAGGTTTGGACAGGAACATCCAAGTTTTCTATGGTTTTTATGCTCCTGTCACCAGGGATGGAGGGGTCTGATCTCAGCACCCACTCCAGATGTGAATGGAAAAACAGCCACAGGAGTGTGGGACTTCTTCCCAAGCTTCTGGAGCTGTACATGGATTTTTGGTGCAGGAAGAACCTCCCCTTTGCAAACCTTGGGAGCTTCACCACTGGAATAGAAACAAATCCAGGAGGGATCCATTTTGTTTGCCAGGAAAAGGCAATGTTGAACCCATGGTGGGGCATTCCCTGTGCCCCTGCTTTGGATAAACTTCCCAGCCATTCCCAATCCACACCAAGGAACCAAACAGATGGAGCTGGTCCCTCGTTAATCTTCCTCTGGATGTGCCTGGGGCTTGCCCTAATTGATTCTGAGCTGAGTTTCCATTCTCCGGGAGAGAAAAATAAAATCAAATTTCTAGGTTTAACTGCAGTCCATCAATTCCATTTCCAGGGGTTTTGGGGTTTGATTTCCTTGGACAATCCTGGCACTCTGAGTTTGGAGCAGGAGCAGAGTGCTGGAGTGACACTAGAGGTGTGCAGGGACACATCTGCACTCTGTACCCATCTGCTCCAGGCTGAGGCTTTGGAAAAACAGGACTTTTATAAGTTATCCTTTAGAATCATGGAATTCTTCAGGCTGAAAAATCCCTCTGTGATCACCAAATCCAACCACCAGTGTGTTCCCCACCAATCCCTGTCCCCAAGTGCCACATCCACAGGGGTTTTTGCTCTTCAGGAATGGGGACTCTACCACTGCCCTGGGTAGCCTTTCCAGGGCTTGACCACCTCTGGCCCCCAGATGAAAGCATTCCTTAGAGCACTGCAGGGCTTTCCCAAGGAGCTGAAGGAATGTTTTTGGACTTTGGGTTGTTCAAGTGTGCTGGAAATTGATTTGGAATGTAGGATTTTGGGGTTGTGAGGCTTCTTGTGGGTCCAAAGTTACTGCCATGGGATATTCCCTGGAAAATAGGTGGGGAAGGAAGGAATGAAAGTAAGGAAAGGAAGGAAGGAAGGAGTTTTCTCCTTCTCCACTGCTTGTGCAGATTTTGGGAAGTTATCAAGGAATATCTCCAGGTTTCTCAGCCAGAACAAGCCCAGTTGGGGAGTCCAGTGAGTCCCAGTGGGTCCCATCCACTCTGCCCCTTCCTGCTGGAATCCCCATGGGATTCTGCTCTCCCCATTGATGCCAGGAAGAGCACTGACCCCAGTGGGCAGCACTGGGAATACTGGGAGCACTCAGGCAGGGGGAGAGAAAGCACAGCTCCAGCAGCAAAGCCTGCTCTGGCTCCACTCACCCCATTCTGGATGTTTGCCCAAGTTCCCAAGGTGCTGGGAGCTGGGAGAGGGAAATTCTACAAATGTTATTAAATAGGTTAGGATTTAAGAGGAGCTGGAGTTCTGAGTTAAAGCACGAATTTGGGATCAGGGCTCAGGAACATCCATTCAGCAGTTCCAAAACATAACTTTTGCTAATGTGGACAATAAAGCTTTCCTTAAAGTTCACATCTCTCTTCTTTTTCCTTAAATCTTCTTTTTTTCCCTCGGCCTCTGAACATAAAATCCAACCATTTACTCCTTTGCTGTGCCCAATTTTTTGTAATAAATGTCATCCTATTCACGCAAGAATTTCTCTCTGTCCCTAATTCTTCATCAAGAGCAGCAATTCTCCTCCTACATCATGATCTGGGAGCATTTACCAGGAGTCTTTCCTGATTTGCCTCCCAGATCTCATAATTCTGGGCAAAATTGGAAGTGCTGAGCAAGAATGAAGCGTTATCAAGTGAGAATCACACCATCCATAATCCCATTAGTCCAAACTGGATTAATTATTTGCAGGAAGTACTAAAAATGCACTCAGGGCTAAATGGGTCAGAGAATTTAATGGGTTAAGCAAACAGGGGATTTGTCACTGAGAAAAAGTTTATTAATAAACAGTTAATTGAACCCAAACTTGCTGAGGAGAGATCTTAATGTAAAGATTTTTTATAGTTTTATATAAACCACCATTAACTGAGTCCCTTGGAACTCCTGGCAGGACATCAGGAGAAGCAATGTGTGGGAGGTGACCTCCTGCAGCAGGGATGGTCAGGGAATGATCTGAGGAAGGGCACCAGGGATCCCAGGACTCTGTTCCCCCAGTGAGAGGGACAGTGTCTTGGTTTGGAAAGACAGGAGTCTGGTAAGGAAGGCAGGAGCCTCCCCTGAAATGGAGAATGTAAACCCTCCCCACCCTTCTGAACTGCTACAAATTTTAAATTAAGGGGCTCTCAGGCAAAAATATGGGAGCAGGAAATAAAAGTTCTTTAATAGGGAAAGGAAAAAAATAAAAGGATGAAATAAACAATGCAGTACAGTAGAACAACAGTGACAGAGTCAGAACTCAACCTGACACCCTGTGGGTCAGGGTGTTGGTGGCAGTCCCATTGGAATTGTGGCTCAGCCCTCCTGCAGTGTCAGGGGTGGCTCTGCTGGAGCAGGGATCCTGTAGAGAAGGATGTATTCTTCCTCTGAAGATCCAGTGGGAGAAGAGGCAACTGCTGTTCCTCTGGGGAATCCAGTGGAGAAGCTGTGCTGGTGTCTCAGAACCTCTGGATTATATCTGGGTAGGAATGCTTGGCTCCTCCCCCTGGGCACACATCTCCCAGTGGGATGCTGTAGTTCTTATCAGCCATGCAGGGACATTCAATAGCTGTTATCAGCAATGTCCCCTCCCAGGGAGGTGTGAATGTGGTCACTCAGAGAGAGATAAGGCAAACTGCCCACTTGACAAAGGTAATCTGCCATACAGATGGTAATGGAAAACATCTTGCGTTGCAATCTTCAACAGACAGGAATATTGGGATGCTGGCATTAATACAGTGGAGAACTCCATGTGGGAGGCATCCACCTGGACAGCCACTTCCACGTGGGATTTGCAAACTATGGAGGAGACTCCTGAGCAGCCTGGGGGGCTCATGTGGCCCATTCCAATCCAGGCCAGCTCTGAGGTTCCCCCAAAGTGGGAAAACCTTTCTTCTGAGACATCAGAAGGAGCTGGGACCTGGGGGAATGGACTGCTGTCACTGACAGAACCATGGAATTATGGAATATTCTCAGCAGGAAGGAACCTACAGGGAACATCAAAGTCCAGCTTGGTCCTACCCAAATCCCCCAACAGTCCCACCCTGGGTATCCAAATGCTCCTGGAGCTCTGGCAGCCTCGGGGCCGTGCCCATTCCCTGGGCAGCCTGGGCAGTGCCAGCACCCTCTGGGGGAAGAACCTTGCCCTGAGCTCAGTCTGAGCTGCCCTGGCCCAGCCCCAGCCATGGCCTGGGTGCTGTCCCTGTCCCAGAGCAGAGATTGGAGCTGCCCTCGGGAGGAGCTGCAGCCCCTGGTGAGCTCTGAGCTCAGTGTCCTCTGCTCCAGCTCAACATTCCAAGTCCCTCAGCCCCTCCAGACCCTCCCCCATCCCCATGTCTCTCCTTTGATTTCTCTCCAGCAGCTTTAGATCCTTCTCTCCAGGTGGGGCTGTCCCAGCAGAGCAGGACAATCCCCCTGGTCCTGCTGCCCCCAGGACAGGAATGTCCCTCCTGCCTCCAGGGCCCTGCTGCCTCCACCCTCTCAGGTTTTGTTCCAGAGGATTTATGGTTCACACAACCCACAAGGAGCTGGATTTGGCCCATCCCTGCTGCACATTCCACCCAATCCTGCCTCAAATCCCAAACCCCTCCCCATGGCTCCTCAGTTCCTCACCATGCACAGCTCAGCTCTCATCATCTCTCATTCCCAATGTTCTCTCCAGCTGCAAGTTGGAGTTGCCAGGTCTCCTGAGGGTGTCTTCCCTTTGCCCACCTCACCTTTCCTCAGCCTTACAGGTTCCCCTGGATCTCCCCTTCATTCCAGTTCCTTCCCATAAACTTTGACTCTTGCTAATTTCTGTTTCCACCAGTTGTATCTTTACCTACCCCGCATTTTTCTCTCCCAAAAAAGTGGAACTGCCCCTAAAACTTTCAGGACCAAGCAGCTGCTGTCATCCCAAAGTTCTCCTGCTGGATCCACTCCTCCTCCCTCATCCTGCTGGCCACAGCTTTGCTTTCCCACCTGGCTGTCCTCCACCATCTTCTTCCCCTCCTTCCTCACCAGCAGCCACTGGTATCAATAATGCTGAATTATGAATTGCCTTAATGCTATTAAATAATTTACTCATGATTTTAAATTCTTCTAGCAGCTTTTTGTCGACCAGTGCTTACCCAAGGAATTTAGTTTGGAATTCCTGAATGTTCTGTACTGTATTAATTAAAACAAAATAGAAAAATAAACAAGAATGGAGAAGTTAATGGAATAACTTATGGTTGTTCTGTGGAAGGAATAACTCCCAACTGTCTGCAGTTAGAAAAGATGATTTAAAGTTTCATCTGGGAGAAATAATAGGATGTAATGGAATCCACGACAATAATCAGGGCCTTATCTCAAAATGCCAATCTTGCCTCATCAGCTATTCTGGGGAAGATGATTTTGTTATCAATAATGGAAGGAATTGGTCCCTCTCTTCAAGGCCTTGTTCATACCAGGGAGATTCTTCTCTGTCCAGTTATTCTGGATTCTCACCAAAAATAAATCCTGGGGCTAAAGTGGAAACAATTCCTTTAACCATCAATGAACTGCAGCAGTGTCTTTGGGGCTGGGGACACGACGCTGCTCTGGCCTGGCTCCCCCAGCACCCCGAGGGAATGGGGGAGCAGAGGGAGCCCATCCCAGGGAAACGAGGATCTTCCCTCCAGAGCAAACCCCCACAGCCCCTTCCATGTAAAGAACTGGAGCCTGAAAGAAGAAAGTTCTTTTTTTTGTGTCATTTAACCAAATCCCACCTAACCATGGCAGAAAAATCCTCATCCCTGTTTAGCCCTGCCTTTGAAAACTGACCCAGGCAGACATTGTGAATATTAATTCATTAAAATGAGGCACTTAATTGAATTGTTCCATATCCAGCTGTACCAATAGGATTTTGTCACAGTGACAGGTGATCCTCAGCCCCCTGGGGTGACCAGGAGCTGGCACTCAGGGATGTCCCATCCATGGCTCCTTTCTGTTAATTCCCACATGCTCATGGTGGTCAGGAGCTGGGAGGCTACAAGGACGATGTCACATCTGTGTTCCTGGTGGGGAAGAACCCTCCAGAGGCCTTTTAAAGTACATTTAGAGGTGTACAGAATCTCCTGAGCTGGAAGGGACCCACAGGGATCACTGATCCAGCTCCACACCCCCAACAACCCCACCCTGTCCATCCCTGGCAGTGCTGCCCAAAGGCTCCTGGAGCTCTGGCAGCCTCGGGGCCGTGCCCATTCCCTGGGCAGCCTGGGCAGTGCCAGCACCCTCTGGGGGAAGAACCTTGCCCTGAGCTCAGCCTGAGCTGCCCTGGCACAGCCCCAGCCATGTCTTGGATCCCAGGGAGGTCAGTGCCTGCCCCAGTGCTGTAAATCCCAAAACTGCACCCAAACATCAGGAGAGCCTGCAGAGAATCCTGACCCCACAGATTTGGTGGGATCCTTTGTTTTAGGGATTTGGCAACAGCTTTTAATTCCTAAGAGGAGTTGGGTGTCCCAACACCTGCACCCAGCCTGTGCCCAGCTCCAGACACTACTCCAGGAGCTGCTCCCCCTTGGATCACAGTTCTGGGTGGAATCTTTCATTCCTATCCCCACAGTGACTCTTCTCAGAATCACTTTTGAGATCTGGATTGTGACAAGCCAGGCTCAGGAATGTGGCCTTAGCAGACAGAAAATAATCACTGAAATAACTCTTCTCCCTGTGCCTCTTTACTCTGCTGGAATGATTCACTTCATTCCTGTCACCACTGATCAGCTCCAGCCAATGCAAATTCCAGCTGCAGGAGGAGACTCTATTTTCTCCTTGCTCCCTGAGATTCATCTTAGTGAGAAAAAGCTTCTGGAATTACACCTGCTTAATAAAAAATACCTGCCTGATGCCAGTGGAACGGTCTGACACAGGAATTCTTGGCAAGGGAAGGTGTCCAGTGACCTCTGGGGTTTCCTTATAACACTGCTCCAGACCCCTGGGGCAATTAATGTAGGACTACATCAATGTGGGGCAATTAATGTAGGATAGTTAATCTGAACCTGGATCTCTATAACTTGATTAGAAACTCTGCTGGTTCCTGTGAGCTGCCAGGACCCAAGGGTGAGATTCAGGTGTCCCCAAGGGGGTGACTGTGCCCAGGGGAGACACAGTGGGGGCTTGGGGGGGGTTTTGAGCCATCCTAAAGGAGGGGTCTGAAACTGCTGATCCTAAAAATGCCTCTTTCCCTACTGGATCTCCAGGCAATCCACAGGCTGGCTTGGCTGTGGATGTCCTTCCTTAGGTTAAATTAGGAGAAATTAATCCCATCCTGAGCACCCAAACTGAAAATGAATTTCTCTGTCACTATCTAATGAGAAATTCCCAATAAAATTCCCAATAAATTCCCTTTCTGTGTTGAATATTGATCAGCCCAGGTGTTGTTTTCCATCTCTTCCACCTTCCCACACCTGAAGCATCTGGGAACAGGAGACCCAGCTCCTCACCTGGGACATGTCCTGATAGTCAGAATTACTGGGTGGATGTCACACCCTGTCCCTGTCACACCCCTGTCCCTGTCACACCCCCCTGTCCCAGCCTGCTCTGTTGACAAGTCCATGTCCTTTGCCCTGTGGCTTTTTTGGTTTGCTCAGCTGCTGATGTGGCAAAGCCAATTTTAGTGTTGGACTCCAAGGTCTTGGGGCTCTTCCCAAGCTGAAGAATTCCATGGATTCTCTGATTCCATGGATGCTCTTGAATCACTGCTGGGCTCTGTCCAGCCTGCCTGAACATCCCAGATGGAGAACTTTCCTTCTCCCCTTGGTTCATTACCCAACCCCATTGTTCCTGCCACTGGAAGGTTTTGATTTATAAAAACCTTATAAAGTTTTGCTCATTTTCAGCTGTTAAACCCCAGGAAATGACCCCAGTGTGAATGCACTGCAGGGAGTGACACTGACAATGCTGTGGTGTCACAAACACTGGGGTCAGCCTGAGATGGGAACGCAGAGAAAAATCCCTGCAAGGAAAACAGTGAAGAGGACAGAGAATAGGGGAGTGGGAAAGGAGAAAGGAAGGGATGTGATAAAGAAATGCACTGAGGCATTTTGATTTATCAGAACAAATCTGTTTGTTCTCCTGTTTGCTGAAGCAGCTCATGAATTACGTTGGGCAAACAGACAAACTCAGTAACTAAAGGCGCATTAGTTCCTTCAATTCTGTTTATGAATGTGGAGTGGGAGAGAAACATGATAGGAAAAGGAATGGATCTGGATAATTCTCTTTTTAAAATGAATAGCTGTGTATTTCTCTTTGCCTCATCCATCTCAGTGTGGCCTGTGAAGGGGCAGAATCCTTCCAACTGAGCTTCCACTGCCCCGTCCCAGAGGAGCTACAGAAGGTGTTCCCATGTGAGAACTTAGAACATCTTTTTGGCAGTCTAGGATGGCCAGGACCCCTGCCAGGGGTCTCAGAGACCCTGACACAGAGCCCAAAACACCTGTGGGTTTGATCATGACCCATGGAGCAAATTACCAACCTTGGATGAAGATCAGCAAGCCACAACAGTTTAGGTAGAGTAATAGTGAAGCTATCACAGGGTGGAAAAGAAGATTTTGGGGTTGATGGGGGTTCAGGAGGCAAGATGGAGGGAACTGGGCATGTCCAGCCTTTCTCCTTCTTCTTCTTGGCCTCCATCTTCTGCTGTGATGTTGGCACTTACAGATTGGTCTAGAGTAGAAGCTCACTGTCTAACATAGGTGATAGGTATTGGAAAGTAATTGTAAACATTGTACATGTAGTTTTTAGTATAAAGACATAACACAGCCTGGGGGCAGGCAGAGTGCCTGGAACTGTCCTGCTGGATGGACCTTGGCAGGGCAGGAGAAAGAATTTTATAGATAAGATACAATAAATAACCTTGAGACCAAGAAATGAAGAGCCCTGACTGCTTCTTCGAGCGCCGGGCTGGGAAAAGAGACTTTTGAACTTTTCTCGGGGTCACTCTAACAAGCTAAAGATCCCAACACTCCCATAGAATGGGAACCTGAGACATGGAGGTGCCCAGGGCTGTGTATCCGTGGTGGATGGAGTTGGTGACAAGGACCAAGGGTGCACCAAGTCTCAGGATGGAGGCCCAAGGGTGCACCAAGGCTCAGGATGGAGGCCCAAGGGTGCACCAGGACTCAGGATGGAGGCCAGCTCTGTTTAATCCCTTTATTGATGACCTGGATGAGGGCATTGAGGGCTCCCTCAGCCACTCCTCAGCTGGCACCAAGCTGAGGGCAGCAGGGATGTGCTGCAGGGGAAAGGTCTGCAGAGGGTCTGGGCAGGATCCATGGACTGGGAGCCAGGGACTGAGGGGCAGCAAGGCCAAGTGCCAGCTCCTGCCCTAGGCTCACAACACCCCCAGGGAGGGCTCCAGGCCAGGACAGAGGGGCTGGGAAGTGCCCAGCAGGAAAGGCCCTGGAGGTGCTGGTGGCAGCGGCTGGACACGAGCCCAGATGTGCCCAGGTGGCCCAGAGGCCAAAAACAGCTGGGCTGTGTCACCCTGGGGTGGCAGCAGGAGCAGGGCAGTGCCCGTGCCCTGAGCTGGCACTGCTGGGGCACCTCCAGGGCTGGGGCAGCTCTGGGACCCTCCTGACAGGAGAGACCTGGAGGGGCTGGAGCGTGTCCAGGGCAGGGAACGGAGCTGGGAAGGGGCTGGAGCCCCAGGAGAGGCTGAGGGAGCTGAGCAGGGGCTCAGCCTGGAGCAAAGGAGGCTCAGGGGGCCCTTGTGGCTCTGCACAGCTCCTGACAGGAGGGGACAGCCGGGGGGGCCGGGCTGTGCTCCAGGGAACAGGGACAGGAGCAGAGGGAACGGCCTCAGGCTGGGCCCCATCCCTGGCAGCGCCCAAGGCCAGGCTGGACAGGACTTGGAGCAGCCTGGGACAGTGGGAGGTGTCCCTGCCCATGACAGGGGTGGCACTTAATGGGCTCTCAGGTCCCTTCCCACCCAACCCATTCCATGGATCTGCCATGTCCTGGATGCTCAAAGGCCCTCACAGCAGGGCTGCTCCATCCCAGAGGCTCCCACGTGGGGTGAGGTGACAGCCAAGGGTGGTGGATTTGTTCCAAGGGTGGTGGATGTGTCCCTGCACACAAAGAATGGGGAAAAGGGGAGCATTGGAGAATGGGGAAAAAACTTGGGATGAGCAAGGACACAGGGGAGAAGGAGGGAAAATGCAGAGCAGAGGGTGGAGCAGACCTGGAGAAGACGGAGGAATTTTGTTTTGTGTGTGGGAGGATGAGTGATGGGCCCTGGTGTGGGAAAGCAAGGCCTGAATGCAGAGTTGAGCTGCAAACACAATAATGACACAAATTCTAGGGAAAACACAGTTTTTCATGTAAAACTGATGTTTCCTCATAAACCTTTATTTATCTGGAAAAATGAAGAGCAATCTCTGAGCCATGTAGGAGCATTTGTCACCTGAGAAGGTGCAGGCAGGAGAAGGGGCTGGTTATTCAGACAAATTATATTCAGATTATTAGTGAGCCCAAGCACTGTGGGAGTTCTACAACCCCAAACAAGCAGGAGCCTTCTCTGGTTTTAAAAATGAGCTCATCCTGAAGTCCCACAGAACTGCAGGGAAAAGAATTCCATCTCCAGGAATTCCTGTCAGGCTTTGTGTGCTGGTGGAAACAGGGATATATATTTGTTTAACACAGAAAAGTATAGATGTGATTAAGAATTTAAGGAGGTTCTGTGCCATGGTTCTGATGGCTTTTAAGCCTCTATTTCTCAAGGGTGGACAGAGAAGTTGTCTTTAAAAATCAAGAGTAACATCCCTTTTCCACATCAATGCCTTTTCCAATTTTTTACATTTTCCCCAAGTTTTTGAGCTGCCCTTCAACTCCCAGACAGGAATTCCTGTCTCTGCTCCCACCTGTAACACAGGGGTCTGATGCTTCCTCCAAAAATGGAATCAAACCACAGAAATAACAGACAGAAAGAAAAAAATAAAAGTACAAAAGCCTAATAGCATTACCTAAAACCATTCCCAAGGTCACAAAGTCAAGCAGTTAGAAATTAAGAGGTGTCAGATTTAAGCTGCCTGGAAAAATCTTCATTTTGCCCTGCTGTGTGTGTGAATTCTAATCCAGTCTTAAATATGGGATCATTCCTGCTCCTGAGGCAGATCCTGCTCGTTCCAGGCTTGGAACAGACTTGCTCCTGGAACAGCAGCTCTTCAATATTTCATTGGGTCTCATCGTTCAGTGTGTGGCTCCATGCATTATTTACTGCAGACAGCACTGAATACAGAATTATTAATTTCATACCAGCTTTTTCTTTTGTGCTTCCCCACCCAACCTTCCTTCTTCCCCGAATTTAATGAATTTATCTGAACAATGCATCTGAGGGGGAATCAATGAAAAGCTTCCAGTTTATGGGTAGGGGAAAATGATGCATGCAAAAAGGATTAAAGCTAAAACAATCTGATTTTTGGGGCTGCATTTTGGCTCTCTGGCCTGGCTTTCTTCAGCACTGGCAGGTTTTTAGGGATCTCAGTTTCCAGAGCACGTTGGGCTGGGTGGGCTCTGCCTTGCAGAGGAAGGTGAGAGCCCCAGGGGATTTAAGGCAGGATTCACCTCCCTGAAAAGAGATATCAAACTCCGAGCTGATTATCCTGCCCTGAGCAGACTGCTGCTCTCCATGCAGAATCAAGCAAATAAGGAGCCAGACAGATCATTTTGGGTTGTCCCAGGTGAATTCTTTCTGTGGAATTAATGAGGGAAAAATCCCAAGGGACTCTGCAGCCTTATTTGTGCAGAGCTGGGAGAGGGAGCAGAGGGAGGATGGGAATTCTGGGGTTGTGGTGGGGATTGGGGCTGGGAAGGGCCACACTCAGCTCCTGCCCCTGCTGCAGGACCCAGAGGATGCTCAGGGATCACAGAATCATGGGATTTTCCAAGCAGGAATGATCCTTTCCACAAGGATTAGCGAGGACTGGCTCTGCCCAGGACGCCCCAACAGCCTCACCAAAAGTGTCCAAAGGCTTTTATGAAGGGCACATTATCAGTGCCCACCTTCTGGGGAAGTCACCTCCTGCTCTAAACATCTGCCACTCACTTGGGTTCACCCAATTCTCCTGGAATTCTCCTCTGGAGACAACCTGCCATTGCTCCACCAGGGAGTTTGTCTTGTTTTGGTGATGGAACAAGGTCCAATACACAGACAGTGGGAAATCCCTTCATAGGGCAGCTTCTGGGACTTCCCAGAGTGGCTATTTTGTAAAAAAAAATGGCTGTTTTGTAAAAAAATGGCTGTTTTGGAATGAGGAATCCAAGGCTGAGCTCCTCAGCATTATTTAA